>NC_137847.1:12320625-12941250 GCF_948465745.1 Chenopodium album
TGTAGAAAATGGGCAAAGTGGAAGTCATATAGGCCTTATTTGGGCCATCCATGTATAAAATGTGTCCTAAAACTTAGTAAAATGTTCTTTTGATGTGATTTCAAGTCTTAGACACCAAAAACTAGGTAATATTGACATGTTATGATAAAGAATTAGTGCATTTGATAAATAATGTAGAAAATGGGCAAAGTAGAAGTCATATAGGCCTTATTTGGGGCATCTTGTATAAAATGCGTCCTAAAACTTAGTAAAATGTTCTTTTGATGTGGTTTCAAGCCTTAGACACCTAAGACTAGGTAATATTGACATGTTATGAGAAAGAATTAGTGCATTTGACTAGAATAGTAGAAAATGGGCAAAGTAAAAGTCCAATAGGCCTTATTTGGGGCATCCTTAGATAAAATAGACCCTAAAACTTAGTAAAATGTTTTTTTGATGTGATTTCAAGTCTTAGACACCAAGTACTAGGTAATATTGACATGTTATGATAAAGAATTAGTGCATTTGATAAAAAATGTAGTAAATGGGCAAAGTATAAGTCATATAGGCCTTTTTTAGGGCATCTTGTATAAAATGCGTCCTAAAACTTAGTAAAATGTTCTTTTGATGTGATTTCAAACATGAGACACCTAAGACTAGGTAATATCGACATGTTATGAGAAAGAATTAGTGCATTTGACTAGAATAGTAGAAAATGGGCAAAGTAGAAGTCTAATAGGCCTTATTTGGGGCATCCTGGGATAAAATAGGCCCTAAAACTTAGTAAAATGTTTTTTTGATGTGATTTCAAGTCTTAGACACCAAAAACTAGGTAATGTTGACATGTTATGATAAAGAATTAGTGAATTTGATAAAAAATGTAGAAAATGGGCAAAGTAGAAGTCATATAGGCCTTATTTGGGGCATCTTGTATAAAATGCGTCCTAAAACTTAGTAAAATGTTCTTTTGATGTGATTTCAAGCCTTAGACACCTAATACTAGGTAATATTGACATGTTATGAGAAAGAATTAGTGCATTTGACTAGAATAGTAGAAAATGGGCAAAGTAGAAGTCTAATAGGCCTTATTTGGGGCATCCTTAGATAAAATAGACCCTAAAACTTAGTAAAATGTTTTTTTGATGTGATTTCAAGTCTTAGAAACCAAGTACTAGGTAATATTGACATGTTATGATAAAGAATAAGTGCATTTGATAAAAAATATAAAAAATGGGCAAAGTAGAAGTCATATAGGCCTTATTTGGGGCATCTTGTATAAAATGCGTCCTAAAACTTAGTAAAATGTTCTTTTGATGTGATTTCAAGCCTTAGACACCTAATACTAGGTAATATTGACTTGTTTTGATAGAGAATTATTGCATATGATATGAAATGTAGAAAATGGGAAAAGTACAAGTCATATAGGACTTATGTGGGGCATCAATGGGTAAAATGCGTAATGCTCTTTTGATGTGATTTGTAAATGGCATAATGCTCTTTTGATGTGATTTGTAAATGGCATAAATTAGTCCTAGCTAGCTAATTATTTGAATTTTTTTTATAATAGTCAAGTGTTATATATATAATGTTTGTTTTTTTTCCTAAAGGTTTGCGCGATTCAAAGGGAAGGCCCGTTAACAAGCAAAGAAATCGATGAAATTCGCGACATGTGGGCTTATTTCGTGACATTTTATGGCATCTATTAGTATTGTCGGAGTGGGTGCACACACACCAAATTAATTAGTGAGCTTGAGTTTAGTTATTAGTATGATGAACATTATTTTAGTTAGTATATGTTTTTTTTTTTATATTAACATTAATTATGATTAGTACGTAGCTATTGATGGTGTTATATATCTTACACATTTTGGTGTACTTACATATTATTGTTAATTCAATATTACAATGATGTTACTTTTGATATGATATATATATGTAATTTTTATTTCATGTTATTATTGTATTTATTATTAATAATATTAATATTATTGTGACAGGTCCCTATTATAATTAAGACATGACTATTTATATTAAAACAGGTCACTAATTATATTATTACAAATTAATAATAATTTTGGAAAAAAAAAAGGAATGACAAGCGGTTTAGGTTCAGAACCGCTTCCCATTTGAAGAGAATGGCAAGCGGTTTGGCGCCAAAACCGCTTGCCATTACAATTGACATAAGAGTATGTCAAGTGTAATGGCAAGCGGTTTTGGCGCCAAACCGCTTGCCATTCTCATCAAAAGGCAAGCGGTTCTGAACCGCTTGCCATTTGAATGGCCATTGGCAAGCCCCCCATTAGGGAGCGGTACAAAACCGCTTGCCATTGGGGGGTTTGAACCGCTTGCCAATTTGTTTTTTCTACTAGTGAATTGTGGATTCAAAACCCTAATTTTGATAATTTTTTCATTACTACGTGGGAAAAAGGAGATAATGACTTTAATAAAACTAAGGATATTTTCATTAAAGATGTTAAAATAAAGATGTTAAAATTTGGAATAAAAATATCTTTAATGAGGGCATCAGTAATAAAAATAGGTTGATAGCTCGGATTCATGGGATACAAAATTTCCTAAGTAATCGATATTCTTCTTTTTTAATTAATCTGGAAAGGTCTTTCTTGCATGAGCTTAATGATGTATTAAAATTGAAAAGAATTAATTGGGTGCAAAAAACGGGTGTAGATTGGAGGAAATATGGGGATTGGAACACCAAATATTTTCACATTTTAGCCCGTATTAAGAATAGCAGGGGAAAAATTCTAAGTCTCAAAGATGATAATGGGATATGGATTAATGACCAAAATTTGCTTAAAAAAGTGTGTGTTAATTATTTTGTTGGTATTTTTTCCTCCGAACAATCTTCCCAACCTAAAAATTTCTCCTTCATTCCTAACTCTATGATTAGTGATGATAATAAAATTTTTCTAAACAGTAGAGTGAGTCCTTTTGAGATTAAAAATGCTTTGAACTCCATGGCCCCTATGAAGTGTCCTGGTCCGGATGGTATCCAACCTATTTTCTTTCAAAAATATTGGAATGTTGTCGGTAATTCGATTATTGATTTGGTAAGCAATTGCTTTATCAATGGTAGGATCCCTAGTGTTATTAACGAGTCTTACATATCTCTAATTCCTAAAACCAATCACCCTTCCACCATGAATGACTTCCGCCCCATTGGCCTTTGTAACACGATTTATAAATTAATCACTAAGGTCATAGCTAATAGAATTAAGCCTTTGTTAGGCGACTTAATTAACCCGATCCAATCTAGCTTTATTGAGGGTATGTCTATTGATGAAAATATTCTTATTATCAAGGAAATAGCCCACTTATTCTAAAAGTCTAGCAAAAAACATCTAATGGCTTTTAAAATTGATATTTCAAAAGCGTATGATAGTTTGGAATGGGGTTTTATTAGAGAAACCTTACTTGGCCTTAATTTCCCTAATAACCTTATTAGTCTTATCTTGAGTTGTATCACTACTCCGTCTATTTCCATTTTATGGAATGGTCAAATAACGGAAAGTTTTACTCCTACTCGAGGTATTAGGCAAGGGGACCCTCTATCTTTCTATATTTTTGTTCTTTGTCTTGAAATATTATCATTATTGATTGAGAAAAAAGTTGGTTGTGGCCAATGGATTCCAATCAATATTGATAGGGAGGTTAGGGTGTCTCATCTTTTTTTGCGGATGACGTTTTCCTCTTTGGAAGAGCTACGGTTAATAATGTTGAAATTATAAAAAATAGGCTCTTAAAATTTGGTGCTAAGTCAGGTCTTTACATAAGTCCTACTAAGTCCAAAGTGATCTTTCCTCTTAAAATGTGTCTTTCTCTTAAGATGGCTATTCTCAATGTTTCTAACATCCAAGGAGCTCCTTCTTTTGGTAAGTACTTAGGTCTTAATATTAGCCCTAATAGACTTAAAAAGACCGACTATTTAGACCTCCTTAATAAGACTAAGGATAGAATAAAGGGTTGGCAAGCCAAAATGCTTAACATGGCCGGAAGATGCACTCTAATCAAATCAGTCCTTAACTCTTACCCTCTCTACGTCATGCAATCTACTCTTCTCCCTATTCCCATTCTTAATGACCTTGAAAAATGTTGTAGACGTTTCCTTTGGAACAAGGTAGATAGATCGCATTATCTTCCTAGGACTAGTTGGGAAAAGGTTTGCCTCCCCTTGGGAATGGGGGGATTGGGAATTTGTAAATTAAGGAATTGGAATCTTGCTTTCATGGCCAAACTAGCTTGGAGAGTTATTAAATATCTTAATAAGTTGTGGGTTAAAATTCTTAAAGCTAGATACTTCAAAAATTCCACTTTCCTTAATTTGCTTTCCTAATCTTGGTGACTCTCCCTTGTGGAAGGACATTCTAAAGGGTAAAGACCTCCTTCAAAGAGGGATTGCTTATAGAATAGGAAACGGAGAGGATGTGTGTCTTTGGTATCATCATTGGGTGGGGGATAGGCCTATCTATCTTGCTATTGACTCTCCCATCCCCGATTCTATGGCTCATTGGAGAGTGAGTAATATTATCACTAATGGGAAATGGAATACTAGTAGGATTAAACATATCATTCCGGATTATTTGTGTTCCCTTATTGAAAACATCCCTCTTCCTTAAGTTAGTAAAATGAATGACATGTTACGTTGGGGTTTGGAATCTAGTGGCTCTTTCACCATTAGAAGCGCTTATAAGCTGAGTTGCAATTTTGTGTCTCACCCTTCCTTTCCATCCATTAGCTAGAAGCATATATGGCACCTAAAAATTCCATATAAGTATAAAATGCTTATTTGGAATTGTGCTCACAGTATTCTTCCAGTGGCTACTGTTCTTGCTCAAACTATCACTAGCTTTGATCCTATTTGTACTAGGTGTAGCTTAGATAATGAGAATCATTTTCATTTGTTTAGGGACTGTATCAATTCTAGAGTTTTGTGGTCTAGAATTTTTTGGAGGAAATAAAAAGGATAACAAATTTAATTACCACACTTTTTTTAACGTAGCTTGGGATGATTGGGTTAATTACAATCTGTCTCTAGATAGTAATTGAAGAGTCATTTTTTCTGTGGCGATTTGGCACATCTGGAAGGCCCGTAATCTCACAGTTTTTCTGTTAGCTATGCCATATCCCATATCTATGTTTAATAGATACATGGTGGACTTGGTTGCAAATTTTAATGTTTTTCAGGGACAAAGTAACACTTCGAACATGAGACAAATTGCTGTTAAGTGGAAAAGGCCTACTGGTGATATAGTGAAGATTAACATTGATGGGGCTTGGACTGGTGAGGGGTGTGCAGCTGCTGGTGCAATCATCAGAGACTCTGCAGGGTTGTGGATGATGGGAAAAGTGTGGAAAACCAAGGCTAGAAACCCAGCTGAAGCAGAGCTGCTTGCTATAATAAGAGGTATGCAAATGGCGGTTGATGCTCAGTTCAAGGATGCAACTGTGGAAACTGATGCTCAAACTCTCCAGAAAACTATTAAAGACATAGGGAAGCATAAGACAAGTGAGCTAGAAGCAATCCTCAATGACATGGAAGCCCTTCTTAGTAAGGGCTGTAACTTCAACTTCAGCTATATTCCTAGGGAGGCTAATGGTGTAGCGCATTGTCTTACCAAATTAGCTATGGAGAAGGGGGGAATTGATGGAATGGGAAAGATCTATGACTCCCCTTCAGTAAGTACTGGGGAAATTTATGTGAAGGAAGCTAATGAGAGTGCAGCTTGAAGCTCTTAGTTACTCTCATCATCATTTTGGCTCAAATCTGTTTCACCTGCTAGGCTGCTATTGCAGGAAATTTTCTTCTATTTCGGCTATGTTAGTTAAGTTCATGTTCTAGCTTTTTATGTATTGGGTTACTTGCATTAATTCCACTGTAAGAATGCTTCGCTTGCTTCATTGGGTGGTGTTGTGTACTTGGATTATAAGTTAATATAATTTCTTTTTTCCCCCCTAAAATAAAAAATATTGTAAAGAGGAGAGAGAGAAAGATAATATTTTTCCAAAATATAGGAATGGAACACTTATTAAAAAACAAAACAAAATGAAAATTGAATGAATATCCAAACCTTAAAATTTTAAAATAAATATTAATAAAAAAAAAGATAAGACATAAAAAGTGAAAAACTTACACAGTACAATAGGATTCAACCCTATACCTACCTTAACTTAAATCACCACATCTACCACCTAGCCACAATTTATACTATATATTTACTACAATAAGTTCTATATATTGTATGAATTTGAGGCCCTAAGCAATATTGGGCCCTATGCGATTGCGCAGGCCGCACCGGCTAAGGGTCGATCCTGAGTAATAGATTTGATAAATTTTATGGGGGAAGTATTATGTACTCTCCCTAGTGATAGAGCCATAATTTTAACAATGGTAGGGCACCATCTATTGGGAAATCCTCTTATTATGAAGGCCCTAAAACCTATCTCCTTAAATTTGTCTAAAAAAAATATAGATACAATTACGTACTACATAACAATAATCATGAAAGGATGTTCTTAATATCAAGATTTAAATTCATTTAACAATCGTAATTGTCAAGCCTCAATTATAGAGTATTCCAAAATCCATCAAATTTTACCCGGACCTATTCAAGGCTGTAAGTAATGACCCGTGTTAAAAAAAAATTAATAATACTTCTGATGGGCTCAAAATCACTAAACTCGTTCTTTAATAGCATGATAAAAAAATACTAACTAAAACTTTAATTGTGCATATGTTAAAAGAAATATTAAATTTTTTTTTTACAATTTTATCATTAATTTCATTACCTTAATTGGAAAAGTAATCTTGCTCTTTTGTGTATTGCGTAAATAGAATATTAAGCACAAAATTTTAAAAATAAAATAAAAAGAACGGATGTTGGGCAAGGGAATTGAATCCATGACCTTTGATAGAAAAGGTGGTGTTCTAATAACTAGGATGTTGATAAGCTAAGATATAATTTTTCAATAAATTGTATTCTATTTAACTAAAAAAAATTGGTTTAAACTTTTTTTATTTTTATTTTCTGGTAGTGCACGTGCCCTACCAAAAACCTAGCTAGCTCTGCCCCAGACTCTCTTCGTTTCTAGATATTATAGTGCCTATTTAATTATTGTAATCTTGATTAAACAACGTCAATTCTGACCAATATACAAGAAAAGAAAAGACAATCATGTGAAGTCATGTTAAAATTGTTTAGTTTTGAAATTATTAACTACTCCCTCCGTCCCAAATTACTTGCAACACTTTGACTTTTTGCACTATTCACACATCTCACTTTGACCATATTTTTTAGCTATTAAATGAAAACCAATGTAATCATGTAAGATATTATTGGAACTATTTTAATGTATACTTTCTTAATATAAACTTTTTATAGCTTATATAAGTATATAATAAAAGATATTGACGGTCAATTTTGTGCATCGGCAAACGTGTCCAGTCAAAATGTTGCAAGTAAACTGGGATAGAGGGAGTATTTATGATAGATTTTTTTTTATATATTAACAACTAAAATATTGATAATATGAGCGGGTTAAAAAGTATGTGTGAAAAAAACAGATAGATATGTGGCTGGAATATCATATGAATTAGAAAACTTGTGTTTATCTAGTGCCATTAAGTGTCCCTTGATCCTATCTTATACCTCACTTAGTTAATTGTAAGTTAGTTATCCTTAGGGTTTGTTTGAGAAAACTTGCTCTGAGGGTAAAGTTAGTTGATCGAGTATGATATAATTCCTCCGTTTCTATTTAGTTGACGCATTTAATTTAGGCACACATACTAAGAAGAGGAAAGAGAATGATAAAGCAAGTGGGGTACATTAAAAAAGCAAGGTATAAAACTTACCTAAAAAGTAAATGTGTCAACTTAAAAAAAAAAACTTCTTAAAAAGGAATACTTGTCATTTTAAAAAATGGAGGTAAGTATACGAAGAGTAATAGTGATTTTAGTGCATGTATATAGAGTAAAATGTATCTATTAAATAGGATATAGTAGAATAGTAGGGGTATTTATAGAATACCCAAAAGCAGCATGACATGGAGGTGCCACATTATTGTAGACACCTGATTGTGTCTCCCCAAAAACCAAACCCAGTGATGAGTATCTTTCACGCCATTGATTTTTGAGTAAGGTGAAATTTTGAAAAGTCTTGTGAATTTCCCTTTTTCTAAAATGTTTTAATTCAAAAAAATTCATTTCGTATTCCTAAAATCATTCATTTTGTGTCTTATTTATGAAAAATATCCAATCTAGTTTATTTTAGTCCATAATCTGGGTTCAATAATTGTGTAGTTGGATGGGGTTTGAAAAGAGCTTTCAAACGATATATTATAAACCCAGTTTCGAGCTATAACGAGGAAGTTATGGTCAAAATACTAAACTGGACACAAACTAAGCTTTATAAGCGGGCCTAATGATCATGTGGAGGCTCCATTTATATTTATTATATTTCTATAACCATTAAAGCTTCTAGAATTATCTAGGAGGTTGTTTTAAGTCCTAAAGTCGTTAGAATTGATTATTATCTTCTAGAAGATTCTAATTATCTGCTTTTTGAAAAGCTAATGATTAAGAATTTTATATCGGATAAAACAAGTGTTTTTAATATATTTAATTTGGATTTAATAAATATAAGTACGAATATATGGCTAACCCAATTTGATTGGAAGTCAGATATCGTACGAATCTTATCTTCTTAAAATCATCGCGCAGTGATGGGTCACACTATTAAAATTCGGTGATTTTACGACCGTTTTATTGCGACTGTTATTAAAACGGTCGCAATTCTTATTAATTACGATCGTTAAAAAGCCTGTCGTAAAATTCTATGATTGCGACCGTTTTTTAATTTTTTGCGGCCGTTGTCCCGGTCGTTGAAATTGTGTGATTAATTTTTTTTTGAAAATAATTACGACCGATCTGACTGTCGTAGAACCGGTCGTAATGTTTTTAAAATAAATTTAAAATATATCGTGGTATTTTCATTTGCAAGGGGAAGGGGACAGAAGAAACAGAGAAGAAGGGGAAAGAGGAAAGAACAAAGAGAAGAAGGCGAAAACGGCCGTTACTCCACACGTTCTTCCCTCCGACGAGCATTCTCCGGCCGGCGACGCTGCACTCGGTAGGTTATCTTAATTTTTGTTTTTTTTTTTAAATTTCGTTACTTTGTTCCGTAACCCTAACAATGGGTCGCAAATCAACCCCCAAGCAGGACCACCGTTGCTGGCTTCCCCTCCTGCCCGTCCTTCCTTGTTTTCTGATGCCGGTATTCAGGTATGTCGCTGCATTTGTTTTTTTTTTTATTTAATTAATTTGGGCGAAAACCCTAAATTTGGGTCACAAATGAACCTCTTTGCAGGGCTACCATCGCCGCCTCGCCGGGTTCCTCTTCTCTCCGTCCCTCCTCCGTTTTCCGTCGAGTTAAGTCAGGTAAGTCGCTGTAATTTTTTTTTTCAAAATTAGGTTGCGTTCGTTAACAAGGAATTCATTTTTGGAATTGAAAATGTGAATTTCTGGAATTGAAAATGTGAATTTCTGGAATTGAAAATGTGAATTCTAGTCTTGGAAAGTTTGTGGAAGGGTATGGAAATAGTTCTGGGTCTGATAGAGATGCTCCTAAACCCCTTGATATTGTCTCGGTATGATTTTATGTCTTTAAGTGTACATTGTATGTTTTTCAATTTCTTATTAATTACCTGTGTTGGATTATCGACACTCGGACATGAGTATGATCAATTACACTTTGACATGTACCCGTGTTTAATAAAAGTGACCGGATTGAGTAAACATGCTATCACATATCTCATGATTTTGGTGATTGAATTCACTTTTCTCTGTTTGATAATAGTTTAATTTAGTAAAGAGAGAGTTATCTATGGTCATTTTTGTTTTGGTGCTTGATATTAAAAGAATTCATGTTTCTGACCCTATTGTAGCTAATTGTTTTTAGCAAATTTGTGAGTATTATCTCTCAATGTATGATAGTATAAGTGTTGGGTATAGATGGATTTGAGATGATATGGGAGTAAGGTTGGTTTTAGAAGCTACAGGAATCTGTGCCAAATGTTGTTGAGTATAATTTGTCACAATGTTGAAGTGGAATCAGGTTGTCTTTGCTCATCGATTGCAAAGACTTCCTTGTACCTTCCTTAGTTTACATATGCCTTTCTTGTTAAAAAAATTCTTTTTAGAGTTTCCCCAAGTGAATTTGAGACCTTGTGTAAAATATGATTTATATCACCAATTCTACTGGATTGAAATTTTCATCTTTCTTTTTGATAGTTGTTGGCCTATAAGGGTGTTGTGAACTTGGGATTAGTAGTACTAGAAATCTAAGTGATGAAATTCGTAGAGTAGATTGCAGAGAGGAACACTATTAATTGGACATACTATCATAGAAGCATGGGACCTTGGGGCATCACCTATATGTTAATCTCAGTGAAGTTTACAGCATGCATGTGATTTTGAGATTAAGTTTGGATGTAATGAAATTTTTCAGTCTTGAATCGATTAAATAAGCATTTAATAGTGTTTTGTGTCTTAGTAACCAACCAAAGAAATGACTATCTTTAATTTTAGATTGAGCTTTACAAATCTTGCTGGAACTTGAAATTTTATGGCTGGTTGAGTATTTGGCCTTTCATATTTTCGAGTTTTTCTAGTTTTTTGCTCTGTTTCATTGATCTATTTGTGCGTTGAGTTCACTTAGTTTCTTAAAAAAGTACAAGTACAGACCTAAGCTAATGATGCAACCCAATGACTCTTGAGTTTTTCAATAGAAAGTGTCAGCATAATAGATGAAAATCTCCTTAAGAACATGGCTCATGTTAGTACATTTCTGATTTTGGTGGATTAAATGTTCTCTTTTGAGGTATCTATCTAGGTTACTAGCAAAGAGGTAAGTAAAGAGTCGGAGGAGAGAAAATATGACAGGAACAAATAAAATTCATTTGATACTCCAAATGGAACAGAAATTAGCCTGATACTTTGTTAGCTTTGAGATTTACTGTTGAATTTGTACATGATTTTGTCTAATATGCAAGATTCATAATGACTAGTTAAGAAATAGACATGGGCAACTCAGTAAATGTGCATTCCAAATAAGCTACCTTATCGTAAATGTGTATTAATACATGGGTTTATCTCATTGTAATTACTTCAATATCAGGCTACATAGTTGAATTTTTTCTTTAAACAATAGAAATAGCTTTATTGGCTAATTTTGGGTTAAATATGGGAAAATTTTAGTCTTGAACTTTTGATTAAAGCTATGTTCTCAGTCTTGAACTTTTGGTTGTTTTTTTTTTAATTTCGTTATTTTGTCTGAAATAGCTAATTGTGGGTCGCAAATTAACCCCCTTTGCAGATCCACCGTCGCTGGATTCCTCTTGTGCCCGTCCCTCCTCCTTTTTCTGTCTTTTTCCGTCGCCGCCACCAGGTAAGTCGTGTGTAGTTATTTATTTTTTTAATTTTAAATTTTTTTATAATTACCCTGCCTAAAAGTGTAACACCACCGTATACCAGGACCACCTTCGTTGCCGCCTCTGCTTTTCCGGTCAACTCCTCTAGTGTGTGTTTTCTTCCCTTCTTATGTAACTAGTTCTTTTAGTTATGCAATGTGATTCATATTTATGTTAGTTGTTTATAGAGTTGTGATCTATATTTTAAAAAAAAGCATCTTTCAGTTTATTATCATTGCTTTACTTTGTGAATGTGCTACTTGTTTAAGCGGGTTTTCCTAATGATTCTTAAATGATCAGTTTAGTATTAGCAAGAGGTTTGCTTTTAATAGCTTGGTTCATTGTCGGATTTTTATGCTTTATTGTGCGTAGGCTTGAACTTGGATATGTTTTGATTGGAATAGAAATTCATTTTGCTTTATGTCCAATGTAGGACTATTGGTTGGTATGAACTCATGTGTTGGATAATTTTCGTTTTCGTTTAAAAAAAAATGATTCTTATAGAATTGTTTTAGCTTTATTAGAAATATGTATGTTTAAGGGGTTATGATAATCTTTTGAACATTAATTTGTTTTAGCTTTATTACAAATTTGTGATTTGTTTTTCATAGTGTTGTAGAATTTGTCACCTTGGAAAGGAAAGAGCGTTGGTGGATGTATGATAGATACGATGGCCGTAATGCCCGTAGACTTAGGCAAGAGTTTGTGGATGGTGTTGAACAATTCATACGGTTTTGTGAAGCTCATCCTGAGAGCCTGGGCATAGATGAAGTAAGATGCCCTTGTCTGTTATGTAAGAAGACGTCTTCATGATGCCAACACAGTAAAACTCCATTTGTACAAAAAGGGGTTTATACCTGATTACTATGAGTGGGTTTCTCATGGTGAAGGGTTCCCTACATCAAGTGTAGAGCAACCAAATACTTACCGTGAAATGGTTCTCGATGCTCTTGGGAGTAATCATGAACCATCGGGTGACGATAGTACTAGTGGTTCAGATGAAGAGCCAAATGCTCAAGCAAAAGCATTTCAAGAGCTTTTAAAGGCCGCTGAGCAACCACTGTACGAAGGTAGCTCCATGTCTGTGCTAGAAATGGCTTCTCGAATTGTATCTTTGAAGTCGGAATACAATTTGCCCCATAGGTGTGTTGATGGGTTTGCTTCATTACTGAACGAAGCGATTCCTGACAATAATAAGATGGGGAAAACATTCTATGATACAAAGAAGATTCTTAACGGACTTGAGCTTCCGCACGAGAAGATCCACGCATGCCCAAAGGGTTGTATGTTATTTTGGAAAGCTGATGCTGAGTTGGATAAGTGTAGAGTGTGCAAAAGGGACAAATACAAGAGGACTTCAAAGGGGTCATTAGTTCCAATAAAAGAACTCATCTATTTTCCCATCACTCCAAGGCTACAACGATTGTTTGCAACAAAGAACGTTGCGGAGGAAATGACGTGGAATTCCAAAAATCCAAGAGTCCAAGGCACAATGTCGCATCCTAGTGATAGTGAAGCTTGGAAGCACTTGGATAGATCCTTCCCCGATTTCGCATTTGAACCTAGAAATGTGAGACTTGGTATGTGTACCGATGGTATTGCTCCTAATGGCAAGTTTGGGGGTCAGTATTCATGTTGGCCAGTCAATCTGACCCCTTATAACTTGCCTCCATCGATGTGCATGAAAAAACTATTTATGTTCCTTTCTTTACTCGTTCCTGGTCCTAAAAATCCGAAGGGGAACTTGGATGTGTATATGCAACCGTTAATTGAAGAATTGAAACAACTGTGGGATGTTGGTGCAACAACTTACGACATCTCGCAAAGAAAAAACTTCAATTTTCATGCAGCAATCTTGTGGACTATAAGTGATTTCCCAGCCTATGGTATGCTTTCTGGATGGGCAACAGCTGGTAAAAAAGCATGTCCATATTGCTTGGACAAATCAAAAGCTTTTTGGCTTGAACATGGTGGTAAAATGTCATGGTTTGATTGTCACCGCCAATTTCTTCCTCTCGAACATCCTTTTCGAAACAACAAAATTGCTTTTTGTAAGAATAAGGTTGAAAAGGGGACACCGCCTCACATAATGTCCGACGACGAGCTATGACAAGTTCAACACTTGGCTAAGGCAACAGATGGACCTGAAGCACTCGCAAGCTTGAAAAAGAAGAAACTAGGGTGGTTTAAACAAAGCATTCTTTGGGAGCTACCGTACTGGAAGACTCTTCTCCTCCGCCACAACCTCGATGTCATGCATATTGAAAAGAATTTCTTTTACCAACTAATTCACACAGTGATGGATGTGAAAAAACGTACTTCAGACACAATTGCATCTAGAAATGACATTGCCAAATATTGCAAACGACCATAACTACATGTGACGGAGGATGCGAGAGGGAAATACACTTTGCAGAAAGCCCCATTCTCACTAGACAAGGCTCAAAAGAAAGTGTTATGCGAGTGGGTAAGGAACTTGAAATTTCCCGATGGTTATGCTTCTAATTTTAGTAGATGTGTAGATTTACAAACATGTAAGCTTCATGGTTTAAAGAGCCACGACTGTCATGTCTTCATGGAGAGATTGTTACCAGTTGCTTTGAAGGAATTGCTCCCGGTCCATGTTTGGAAAGCTATTACTGAGATTAGTCTTTTCTTCTGTGACCTTTGTTGTTCCACCATCAAATTGAGTGATATGGAAAGATTGGAACACAACATTGCATAAATTCTTTGTAAGCTCGAGAAGATATTTCCACCAGCGTTCTTCAACTCTATGGAACACTTACTAGTTCACATGCCTTATGAAGCTAGGTTATGTGGTCATGTCCAATATCATTGGATGTATCCGTTTGAAAGGTTTTAGCTCCTACAAACTCATAGCTGCTATTTTCGTTTATACACCTATAGTTGTTTGCATAACATAGAACTTATTCAATATTTTTAATTATAGGTTCCTTAATCATTTAAAACGTAAAATTGGCAATAAGGCTCGTGTTGAAGGTTCAATCTGCAACGCATATCTAACGGAAGAGATAGGGTACTTTTTCTCTAACTACTTCCAACAAGGAGTGGATACTAAAACACGTGACTTAGGTCGTAATGTTCATGATGATGTTGAGAACACTTTGGATGATAGTGTTCTGGAACTGTTTAGGGTTGATCATGGACATGCTTGTACTGGTGGAGTGCGCCGCTTTTTGGATGAGAAAGAACCACAACGTGCTCATTTATATGTTTTGGGAAATACCGGCATTCTGGAACCATATGAGAGGTATTAAATTTGTCTATTATCAAACTCACTAAGATTTCATTGAATTTTACAACGTATCCAATGTCGACCACCATCATTAATACTCTTTCTCTGGTTATATGGAAGGGGGTTTGAGGACCACAATGTTCTAATGCAACCCACTATTCGCAAAGAAGATGTGTGGATTAAACATGAAGCTGAATTCCTCGAGTGGTTTAGGTTGAAAGTGAGTGTTTTACGCATTTGACATCAACACGTTTTCTTACTTTGTTGCTATAAGTTCATGACATATATCAATTTAATATAATTATGCCATATGAGCAGGTGATTCAAGACAAGCCAAATGATGAAATATTGTTTGCTTTGGCTATGGGCCCATCTAAGTGAGTGCGTACTTGGAGCCAATTCTATGTGAACGGATACAAATTCCAAACTTATGGCCATGAAAAACATAAGTCAACCATGAATTATAGAGTAAGCGTATCCAATGAAGATGGTGGAGATTATTTTGGTTATCTAGAGGATATCATCGAGTTGGAGTTCACTGGTGCCCTACGGACTTATAAAACTGTTCTCTTCAAGTGCAGTTGGATGGATTCCACTAGGGGTATGAACTTTGATCAATATAAGCTTATAGAAGTCAATCATACCAAAAAATACCCCAAGTACGATCCTTTTGTGCTTTCTTACCAAGCCAACCAAGTCTACTATGCACCTTACCCAAGTCTGAAAAGAGATAAGGCTTAATGGTGGGCAGTGTTCAAGACAAAGGCGAGGTCTGTTGTTGATGCACCAGTTGACGAAGACTTTCTACAAGAAACCACTGCTGACATTCCAACTCTTTGTGCTCCGGATGACATTCCAGACTATGAAGGTGATGAAGATGGATTTGGAGATTCGGATATTGAAAATGAAGTGCTGCCCGATGCCCCTCTAGATGAGTCCAGTTTCGAATCTACTGATAGTGAGGACGAGGATGAGGATGACGGATTTTCCTTTACTTTTACGACCGTTTGCGGCGGTCGCAATTCACTTATTTTTTAGTAGTGTCAATTGCACAGTGATGAAAATATCGCAACGCGATGAATCCATCGCCACGCGATGAAACCTGTTTTATTTCGAGTAGGATTCAGATCGTTTTTTGATCTTTTCCGTCGTTTTTCTCTATAAGTAGGGGACGACTTCTTCCGTTTTCATTCTCCAACAATCATCATCTCTTCTCTCTCCAAACTAAAGCTGATTCTTTTTCTCTCTCTATTGATTTTCTAAACCTTTGCCTAAACACATCATACACCATACGTCTTTTGCGAGATTTGAATACACCTAGCCAAGCTCGAAGTTGCCTTAGACCTCGACATAAAAGGTTGATAATTTTGAGGGTTTGATCCCAAATCCATGTTTCAATCATTCTTTGATTTATTTGTTTTGTTTATTCTTTCTTGAAGTTACTAATGTGTGTATTCATTTGATTGAAAGAGGTACGAGGCTTCAAAGTAAGTAATTCAATTACTTAATTATTCTTTTGATGTAGAAATCATGCTTAAAATATTATATCAATTCTTAGTATCATGTTAGGATGTTTTTATGATTCATAGTATCATGTTAGGGTGTTATTTAATATTTCTAATATCATGTTTCTCATATCATGTTTAGGCTAAAGCTTTGTTTTTTATTATTAATAACATGCTAGGATTTGTTATTAATCATGTTAGTATCATGCCTAGGATCTTGCTAATATTATTTTGAGGATATTATCATGTTTTAATGATGATGATGATTGTTGTGTTATACATTGCTTGATTATTCATGATTTATTGTTATTGCTTGATCACGCAAGTTGAAGCTTAAAGGTTTTGATGATGATGAACACAAAATAGCGAACTTCATCTAATAAGTATTTTCTAAGTGTTGGAATTAGAATAAGTTTGTTTAATGAAGACTCAAGGAAAATCAGGAGGAAAGTTAAAAGTAGTAGAAGAAGAGTTCCACTCTGGAACTAGTTGAGTTCTTTAACAAGAACATGAAGATAGCAAAGATAGCAAGTTGAGAAGCTTAACTTGGTCTATGTTGAAGACAACAAGTTCCATAAGAACTTGGCCTGCGAGGTACTAGCTAAGAGCTGGAGAACAAGTGACAGCAGGAACTTAGTCCTAGACTACATGAAGCCCAAGTGTCATGATTTACAATATTTGACGAGGTAATTTAGTTTTGTTAAGTTTATATTTTTAAGATTGCTGTAAATATGATTGGCAAGTTTATATATGAAATTTATTAGAAACGTGACAAAAGCTTAAATTAGGAAAGTTTAAAAGAGATAAGTTTTTATGAAAAGATTTTCTAAAAAGATTTTATTTCATAAAATCAGGTTATACTAAAAGATATTATTCTTTTCATAGTTTATCTTTGATAATTTTTTCTAAAAAGATTTTCTTTACAAAAGATTAACTTAAAACATGTTTTGTGAGATTTGGTAATTTAACTAAATTTATCTTTTGAAAACACGAATTTCTATACAAGTTAATCTTGTATAAATAGTAGAATTCACATTTCACATTTCTTTGTGAGTTTATGCATGAAGAATTCTAAGAGAGCTTAATTATATAAGTTTTCCAAGTTCATACTTTGTCATATTAGTTTCGGATTTCATGTGTAGCTTTCCTCTCATATACTAGAGATCAAGTGTTTGTATGGGTTGGGATTTAGGTGAGAGAATTACATCATTGCATACAGTTTTTGTAAGCTTCTAGGTTGAAGCTGAGTGAGAAAGTACTCAGGGAGTATGAGTGAATCTAAGTCAGGGACTTAGGTTGGGTAGAGTAGGGTTCTAATGTGTAGAAAGTTCAGTTTGAAACTTGTGAGTCTAGGTATGTTTATAAGGTTGTAACTTGTGTGTTTTCCCTATTATAGTGAATTGGTTTGGTGTTCGAAATCCCTTAGAGGGTCGAGGTTTTACTTCCAGTTGGGCCCTAGAAGGTTTCCTCGTAAAATCCTATGTGCATTACAAGTTCTTTTACATTCTGTTTTATATTCCAAAAAATAGTCAATAGAATCTCACATACAATTCACCCCCCTATTGTAGTGTTCGTTTCAACTAACAACGTCTCTTCTTGCAGGTTTAAAGGGAATTTTTACTTGAAATCACGCCTAATAAGATAATTAATATTTTGATTAAGGCTAATGTGATTTTAATTCAAGTGATCAGCAATAATAGATTTATTTGTGCATTAATAATTAACCAATGTAGATTAAATATGCATAGGATTAATTTAATGTTTGTATGTTGATCGGAAAATGCATATGAATATGATAAGAATAAAGTAGAGGCCTATTTAGGGCGGGTTCAATCTCTTTTAGGTTAAATTCGTACCATCATTCTTGAATATCAAGTCGTGGTTCCGGACCACTATGGAGTTAGCGATCTCTGTGACCGTGAAAGGGGTGTAACCTTTACACCCGTGGATGGTTTACAAATTACTAAAACTTGTTGGCGACTCTTTTGCTCTAGTTTCCTTCCTTTTGAACGCCGCCATGCTTAAATGCATAATCACAGTGGGGTTCAAAGTTGATGTTTGAAATATTTCCTACAGTTATGCTTATCAAGTGGGCGATGAATGTCTACTTGGATAAGTGTAGTTGTCCACATGCCTTGTGGTGATGGATGAAGGAAATGTGCTTTCATCAAATGCAATTACTAGATATGTTAATGGATCAAATTATGGAGACAATTAGTTAATTCTTTTGGATCATTATTTTCTATTGTTAGACGTGACCAATGATCTTTGGGCTAGTCAAATAGTCTAAATCTCAATGGATTCTACAAGGTCATCACAATTTGTGGTAATGGATTGAACAAAAGAGAAAGGGCCATTTGTGGGCACTTCATAGGGTAGCTGGCCATATGGAGAAGAGTAGAGTTGTTTGGGTTTGGTTTGGACTCTACTTATATATGATCGATATAAAATTAGTTACCTAGATTAATCAGTTAATGATTCACCAAGCAACCAAAAGACCAATACCCTAATCTCTCTCTATCTCTCGTACGCCTCCCTGTGTGTGACGTGTGTATGGTGTATGTGGTGGCCGATTTCTCCCTTTTCACCGCAGAAGGTGGTTCGAATGTGGTTCATGCCCGACTATTTAGCATTAGTGGAGGTTTAAGCCTAGCTCGTGGACTGAGTAGAGTAGCTAACCATATGTGGAAATCACGTGTCAAATGTATCAATTATATGATTCTTTATGTGCTATGCTTGTACTTGATTAGGTGTGAACGAGTATGATTCGTGAAATTCCATAATATAGTACCTAAGTTCCTACAATGGATTAGTAAGAATATATACTAGCATAATGATAGAATGCTCAATGCTCTCAATTGTGGTCTTAAGATAGGTTTGGTATAATACTAGTAAGCAGTATAACATCTTGTAGAACTAGCTCTCAAATGAGGGTGCATCTACAAAGCTGGTGTGCTCAAAAGTAGGTTAGTATGAAAATCTCCCTTTTTCCTCTAAAAGTGAGCGCATTTGAAAAGCTGATATACTCTATTGAAATTAAAGTAGATTGGTGGCGTGATGGAGTCAAAGCAAGTTATATGAATAATGCACAAAGTCAAACTGTGTTATCTATTTTAGCACGGAGAAAGTAAAACTTTTACTTATGCATGTCATTAAGAACCATAATATTTTACATGCTCTGTGATAAATGTTATGTAACTTGAGAGTTATTGCTTTCCAAATCATGATTTTGAATGTTAAATCTTGTAGCTATCTAATTGTAAACAATTTATAGAAAAAGGGGCACTTTCATTATGTTACAATTGTATCCTATATTTGCATTAAATCGGGTAAAAACAACATATTTAATACAGTTATGGGATAAAATAGGAGTTAATTGATGCAACTTACCAATAACCTTTCTTTCCAAGAAATTTAGTAATAGTAGTTGTTGATAAAATTATTATTATTATTGTTATTATTATTATTGTTATTATTATTATTACTACTACTACTACTACTATTATTATTATTATTATATTAATTAATGATAAGTAATTGATTAATCATTATTAATAATAATTTTCAATGCAATTCAACTCATTTTAGTTTAAAATGTTTCATTTAAGTTTAATTTAATCCAATTAATTTATTTTAGTTTAGTTCAGCTCAGCTCAGAAAAAGAAAAATCAAGGCGTTAGTGTTGGTTCCCATTAAAACTTGTATGACACTTTTGCATTTATATAGAAGATTTACTAGAACTTCTGATAAATTAAACCTTGGACATTATTCTCCACAAAATAAACAATAGAAAGATTAATTAGCAAAAAACCCTAATGGTACATCTATTATTAAAATTCTAAGGTAGATCATCCACGATGACTTGAATAGCAATTCAAAGAGCTCATTTATGTCAAAAGGATACCTACAACTAGTCTTGTTATGTGCATTTCAGGGTTTTAATTGCATCCACAATATCTTTTGTGAAGCCTCTTTATAGGTAATATTTTTACTTGTTGTTAGGGTTCGATTTCACTTTAAGGGGTGAGTAGAGAGGGGGTGCGACGCTAATAAACTTAATTTTGGTATCATACAAGGGATATGGTTGAGGTATAGATAGGGCATTATACTTTTAGTGTCTTAGACAATTCAATTGAATTGACGTACACGTCACGTGCATAATAATACATAAAATAGTCATTTAATAGGATATATTTGTATATTATGTGATAAGTTTGTATATTTAGGAGTTTAGATAAGTGTAGAAGGCTTCCAAATGACGCTAGATTTGTGTATGTATGTACTATATATATTGGGGTTTCCTTAATGAGAAGCCAAGATATTTTCTCCTAATTCTCTTTCTTAACATGGTATCAAGAGCATCATATCCTATGTTAGGGTTTAATTTTTTTTTTGATCTCGTGTTTGATTGTTGAATTTCTTCCCTATAATATGTTCTTTCTCGTTTTATTTTATTTTTTTATTAATTTTTTTTTCCGGTTTGTGCTTAGGGTTATAGACCCTAATTTGTGTGTGCATCAAGGCATGATCTTGATGGGGTGTTGTGACTTTGTGTGTTACTCTATGATTGTTGCTTGCTGCTGTTCGAAGAATGAACCTTTTCTTCCCTATTATTTTCATGCCTCAGAAGGTACTAGCTTAGTGCAATTATTAGTCTTATTCTGTTGAAAGGCAACAACTATGACGAGTTGGTGCATTCTCTTCGTAATAATCTTAGAGCTAAAAATAAGTTGAGGTTTGTTGATGGTAGTATCACCAAACCAGATGCTAGATCTCCAGACTTGGCTCGATGGGAGATAGTTAATTCAAATGCTCTTTGCTTGGATTTATAATACAATTGATGTTTCGATTCATAAAATTGTTGCTTTGTCGGATATTGTCAAGCCCTTGTGGGATGATCTACGTGATAGATACTCCTTTAGTAATGACCTTTGAATTCATGAATTAAAGAACTTGATCGCTGAGTGCAAGCAATAAGGTCGTTCCATTACCAAGTATTATGGTGAATTGCGTACTTTATGGGAAGAATTGTCTAGTGCTACTAAGCTACCTACATGTACATGTTTCGATGCAAGTGAGTATGTTAAATTGTGAGAGAATAAGAAATTGCATGAATTTTTAATGAGCCTTCATTCTAAAACTATCGTGATGTTGCCTCAGGGTTGTTAATGCTTGATCCCTTGCCTACTCTTGCTTATACGCATGGTAAGGTGCTGGTGGTAGAAAGACATCAATTTGTGATTGATGCTCAGGAGTCATGTGGTGATGTTGTTACCTTTGCTGTTGATGGTATAGCGCAAAGTATGGGGCATGAAGGTGATGTCCGTGTGTGCCTTCATAGTGGAAAAAAAGGTCATGTGAAGGAGAAGTGATTTGATCTTTATGGAGTGCTTGACTGGGCTGTGTCTTCTGGTGATGGTGGTCGATCTGGGGCCAGGATGCTATTGGTAGCAAAGGAGGTAATTGTGGAGGTGGTAAAGCTGGTGGGCATGGTCGCAGTGATACTTCTACTGCTTTGGACAACACTCAATCAGCTTGAACAAGTGGCACCTCAATAGGATCGAGTGATGTAGATCAAAGTACGCTTCCCACTCTCACTGATACGCTTGTCCAACAATTAATTACTACTATAAAGACTTCTTTTGGTTTAACTTCCACTCCTAAATTACATGGTAAGAAATACTCAGACCAATGGAAAATTGATACAGGCGCATCGAACCTTATGTCCGGTAATAATGATCTGTTTGTTGACATTAAAGATATTATTTCTAAACTTGTTGGTCTTCATAATGGAATAAGCACCACTACAACTAAAGAAGGCTGTATTAATTAAATTCATGACTTAATTCTGGATAATGCTTTGTAGTTCTTACTTATAATTAGCTGTCTGTGTCTCAATTACTTAAAAAACAGAAATTTATTGTAATTTTTACTAACAAGCTATATACTATTCAAGATCGGAGTTTGAGGAACCTGATTGGTGTGGGGGAGCAGTGTGATGGGGTTTATCTCTTAAGTCCAGTCCAACATCATTCATAGTAAATATTACAATAGCAGACTCGGCTCGGTTATAGCATAAGCAGTTGGGTCATCCCTCTATGAAAGTGGTTTGTTCTCTCTTAGGTGCTAAACATTGTGGTTGTGATAAGAGTAGTATTAAAAATTGTGATGTTCATTTAAGTAATAATAAAGCAACTGATTTGTTTGACTTAATTCGATCCTTGAGATATTTGGGATCCTTATCGTATTGCTTCCAGTTGTGATGCTCATTATTATTATTATTATTTTTTTTTACTATTGTTGACGATTATTCTCTTACAATATGGAAATATTTACTGGTTGGTAAAAATATGAGGTTGGTGAGTTGATTAAACAATTTTTTGCCATGGTCAAAACCCAATTTAATAAGAAAGTTGAATTACTTTATAGTGATAATGGATAAGAATTTTTATGCATGAGGGATTTTTTTGCTCAACAAGGCTCTTTGCATCAAACCTCTGGCATTGATAGACCCCAACAAAATGGTAGAGTGGAGCGTAAGCATAAACATGTTCTAAATGTCGCTAATGCCTTGCGGTTTCAAGTTAGGTCGTCGATTGATTTTTGGGGAAAGTGTGTTTTAACTGCATGTCATATTATTAATAGGAGGAAAAATTGTCAAGAACTACCCTCCTAATAGGTCATTTTGTCAACAACTACTCGCTTAAAATTTTTATTAAAAAAACTATCCACTAAATTTAAAAAGTTTGAGTAGCACTACCTATTTTGGTTTTCCGGCAACAAAATCCGGCAAGTGTGGCCGATTTTTTTTTTTCCAAAATTTAAGCCTAAACCTCGTATATACAACCAACCTAATCTCCTTTACAACGACTTACTCTAAAAACACAAAATTTTCAATATTTCCCTAATTAAAGGGGACGAAAGTAATTGTGATTTTAATCAAGGAACATGTAATGATTCTAAATTGCTGTTAAATTCACTTGTTTTGGCTTGTTAATTGAGTGATTCATCATTTCGTGTTTAAATTTTAGAAGAAAAAACAAAAGTGAGCCCCACTAGCCGGATTTTATTGCCGGAAAACCAAAATGGGTAGTGCTAGTCAAACTTTTTAAATTTAGTGGGTAGTTTTTTTGATAAAAATTTTAAGTGAGTAGTTGTTGACAAAATGACCTATTAGGCGGGTAGTTTCATAATAATTTTTCCTTAATAGGGCTTTGACACCAATTTTGGATGGTAAAACCCCATATGAAATATTGTTTGAGAGTCTAACTTTATCATCATTAAAGGTGTTTGGGTTTTTATGTTATAGTGGTTATAGACCTAGTGTTAAGGATAAATTTTACCCTCGCTCTCGGAGGTGTATATTTGTTGGTTATCTCTTTGGTAAAAAAGGATGGCTTTTTTATGACTTGCACATGTGAATTTTGTGAGTCGTGATGTGAAATTTGGTTAAGATGTCTTCCCTTTCTCCACTCATGACTCTTATTCTACTTCTCCTAATGAAAATTTAAATAAAATTTTTATCTCAACATCCCACTTGTGGTGAGTATGATGATTTAGATATTTGGGATTGGCCGAAAAATGTTGGTAATATGGATACTATTATGAATGATTCCGAAACTTCTTTACGTGATTTTGATACTACTAATATTAGTGTAATGGGGTAGAAGTAGCATGAGCTTGGTGTGGCTGCAAAATAGGTTGCAACCTACTTGTGGTGTGACCAGCTGGCCAGCCAAATAACACTGGTGATGTTGATGATTTGGGCGATTTGGGTGTGGAGTTAAGGGGGAGTTCAGGAAATGGTGATGAATTAGGTGGTGATACTCTTGGCAGAGGGTACCGTGTGAAGGTTCCCTTATCTCGTCTTCGTGGATTTGTTACCAATACAGTTATGATAAACCCCCCCACATCATCTACTGCTTCCCCGCTCCACCAAGTTCCTCGATCAGGTGAACCTTTTAATATATATCTTGTTATATGAATTATCGGGAGTGTAGACACTACAGACACCTAAAAATTTCTCCCTTAAACCAATCCCGATGATGAATAAACTTTCACCGTCATTATTGGTCGGGTTGCATATTGAATCTACAGAGTGCTTAAAACTATAGCTTTTGTCAAAAATTTTATTTATTTTATCTAAACCAATCCAATTCCTAGCTAGCTCATTTCCTTAAACCATAACTTTTTATTTCCTCTTTTCGTGTCCACATCACGAAGCTGAGCAAAACTGATTTTTTAGCCCCATATTTTTAATCCAAATATTATTTGGCTGGATAGGCCTTGAAATAAGATTTCCAACAATATATTATAAGCCCAATTCTGATTTAAAATAAAGAATATAGGAGCAAAACACTAAAACTCGGCCTAAAACTCAAACCCTTGCACTAAATGGCTATATGTTAGAATATACAAAATCTTTTTACCTAATTTTAATTGGGTTGAAATGTAGACTTAAATATTTTTCCAATGATATATTATATGCCTTGTTCAAAATTACGTATCGAAAGTTGTGGATGTTTTAAGAACGCCAAAAAACTGAATAGTGCCGCGTTACGGTACTAATTACTGCGCTATGGTACTTAGTGCCGTGCCACGGCACCCAAATTTTCCCAGATTCTTTTCTATACACACTTTCTTTTCCTAAACGATAGAATTTGGTACCATGCCACGACACCCATTACCATGCTACGACACCCATTGCCATGCCACGATTTCCTTTTCTTCAGCGGCATTCGTATTCTAGTGTTCCGGACTACGTCCCTCACATTTCTTCTAGAAATGTGAAGCTCATTTATGAGTTTTAGGGCATCAACCAATATTCTCTCTTCTTCATCTCACATTACACATTATTGACACCTGATTATGTCACCCCAAAAACAAAACCCAGTGATGAGTACCTTTAATGTCTTTCATTATAGAGTTAGGTGAAGAGTTGAAGAGTCTCGTGAAGTTCCCTTTAGTCTTGACCATTTCTAATATTTCCTAGGAGTTTTTAATCCACAATCATTCATTTCGTGTCTAATTTATGAAAAACTTCCAAAACTTTTTATTTTTGTCCATAATCTTGGTTCAATTATTGTTTAGTTGGATGGGATTTGAAAATATCTTTACAACGATATATTATAAGCCCAAATCCGACTTATAACGAATAAGTTATGGCTAAAATACTAAATAAAGCCCAAACCGAGCCTAGGTCCTCCTTACCTACGACCCAATGATCATGTGAGGGTCCAATTACCTTAATCCTAATCCTAAACCAATTAGGATTCATTAGGAACTTCTAGAAGTCTCTAGAAGGTTCTAATCAATCCTTTCCAAAAGATTAAGATCAAAGAGTTTGAAATTGAAAAAAACTCCTCTTTTTGAAAGTCCTTGTTCTATTCGAATTTAAAGACGTTCAGATATGATTTTAGTGCCTCATAATTTCCCAAGTGAAGAAAAGGAGAAGGGACGAAGTAATCAATATCCAATTGCTCGACAACTAGATTCATATTTGACCCGCTTCCAATGAGCCGCATCAGCCACAACCCGTCCAAGAACAAAGTCAGATAAGCTAGACTGGGTCAAAGGAAAAGACTTTGTCAAATCAACACAGACATCATGAACACGATCTTAGGAATAAAGTAACAAATCTGCAGGTCTAAGGGCCCCATCGTTCCCTCCAGACAACCCAATGTCTACCTTTTTTTTCCCTGAAATTCTAGACCTATAACAAACATCCAAAAGGGTATCCCGAACAACATTATGACAATGTTTAGTACCCACAATACCAGCAAATGACAGCGCATGATCGTTGAAAATATCCCTTGTAAAAACCCTTGAACAAGCAGAGCACGGCGTCGAGACATTGAACAACGGAACACCCAACCAGTAGCACAACACACATCAGTAATTCATTACGTTCATCATCTGACCTAACCCCAAAAGAGGAACCGCCCAAAGCCAAGTAGAGCTATGATTTCCCTGTTGCGATTTCTGACAGGTTTTTAGTCATATCACTGTAGACACTTAAAAATATCTGCCAAAAACCAAACCCGATGATGAAAAACCTTTCACCGTAATTATTGGTTGGGTTAAGTATATAATCTTTTTCATAAACCAACCTAATTCTTAGCCCATTTGCCCAAATTATAACTTCTTTTCCGCTTTTCGTGTCCACATCACAGAACTGAGCTAAAATGATTTTGTAGCTCTATAATTTTGATCCAAATATTATATTTGGTTGGATATGCCTTGAAATAAGCTTTCCAACTGTATATTATAAGCCCAATTTCGATTTAAAATGAAGAAGTATGAGCAAAACACTAAACTCAGCCCAAAACCGACACCCTTGCACTAAAACGGCCATATATTAAAATCTAAAAACTATTTTGACCTGGTTTAAATTGGGTTGAAAAATAGACTTCATAAGATTTCCGATGATATATTATATGCCTTATTCCAAGTTACGTATTAAAAGTTATCATAATTTTTAAAAACGAGTGATACAACAATTTTCTAAGGTTTTATTTTCGCGGCATATTATGACGTGTCACGACACTTTGTACCGTGTCACGGTATTTTGCATCGTGAAACGGAAATATTCTAGGGTTTTATTTTCGCAGCTCTTCCATTCTAGGGTTCTGTACCACACCCCTCATATTTTCTCTATAAATACGAGGCTGATTTCCTCAGTTTTAGGGCACCAAACAATTATGTCCTCTCTTATACACCAAAACATTCTCTTTTTCTCTCTTATTCTTTAGCCTATGTACTAGCCTTCCCTATTCTCTCATCATACATCCCTTAAGCACTCAAAGGAGTCCATACAACACCCAAAGTTCCATACTTAAACTAAGGCGTGAAAGGTAGAATTAAATGAGGGTTTGGACCAAATTAACTTTACTTTTTATTTAGTTTAATTTCAATTTGATTTATACTTTTATTGAAGTTACTAACAATTTATTCATGATGTAGCAATTCAAAGAAACGCAGAACATGAGTAATAAATTCACTTAATTACTCTTCTTTTCATTCCTTATTGCTAGTATCATGATTAGGGTTAGTATTATGATTTGATTTGAATAACGATATTATGGTTAAATCACTACTACAAATCCCTTGGTTTTTGGACGCTATTGGTTCGACGCTATGTATGGGGCGTCCACGCGAAAATAAATTCCCGCTTATTTTCGACGCTTTTATGTGTCGAATCAGTTCTTGACAAGAAAAAGCGTCGACAAATTCTTAAAATTTGCACGTGACTCAAGGAACCCAAGGAAAATTAAAAAGAAAAAAAAAGAAATGTAAAAAACCGGCTTATACCCAGGCCACAAATATACCCAAAGTACTCTCTCTCTCTCTCTCTCTAACTCTTAGATCTCAGCACCTCAACACAAACTCCTTCGTCACTGAAATCCTCTTCATCGATCTCTCAATTTCTGGATTTTCTCTCCTCTTCTCAATCATGGTGCTCGAGGTTTTGCCTTATACTCAATCTCATATTAAATTGCTTCCTAAAACGATTTCAAAATTAGGGTTTTCAATTTTACTGAAATTCTATTATTCCCCCTTTTTTATTGGAATTTTCAGGCGACTATAATCTGCATCGTCAATTCGAAGTGGATGCGTAATGGTGATTACTCGCCCACCAGATTTCAAGCTCTTTCTGATGCTGTTAATCTCATCTGCGGCGCTAAAACTCAGGATTTCTTTCTCGCTCTTCACTTCTTTAAACCCTCATTTACAGTTTGGGGGTTGAATTTGTTATCAATGGTGTTTTTTTTTTATGAATGTGGTAGTTAATTGTGGATATTACTTGATGGGTTTTGATGTTATTGATTGATTTCGTGTAGTCTAATCCGGAGAACACTATCGGAATTCTAACAATGGATGGAAAAGGTGTTCGTGTTTTGGTCACTCCCACAAGTTATCTTGGAAAGATATTAGCTTGTATGCACGGTTAGTTTTCGTTTGATATATCGACATATCGTGAATTGATTAACATAAATCTTGATTATGCATGTTATTGAATTTGTTGCTGTGAATGCATGATTAGAAAGCATGGTTTTTTTAAAACTTTTGTAGCATGTAACTTAGCAGACTTGAGGATTATCACATTAGTACATTACGTCTAGTTAGGTTGATTTTAGGGATAGAAGAAATTGATGGGTTGGATGGGCGGCATTTGGTTTTCTGATCGTATTAGAATATGAAAATGCCTGGTGGTTAGGTTAAGTTAGTGGCTATTGAACAGAATTAGTCAGTGGCTAATATATGTTGATCGATGAAATTGGTACAAGGTGAATGGCTATTTTCAGAATTTCGTGCTAAAATTCTGTTTAGAATTAGTTTGTTACATTTAATTGTTGTGAAATAGCATTGAATTTGTAGTTATTTTATAATAGTAGAAAGCCATTGTATTAGAATCAAGGGTTTTTTTGTATGTCGTGTTTGGTTGTTGATTTTGGTCAGACTCAGAAATTTATGTTTTTTTTTTTTTTTTTTTTTTTTTTTTTTTTTTTTTTTTTTCCAATTTTGGGTCTAATTGCAATTCTTTGAGAAATACATTGGCGGCAGCCAAAATCATTCATACTACCACAATCTATTACTCTATATATTTATTCCTTTTGTTTTTCTTGCTCATTTTTTAATATGATTGACATAGCTTGATCTAATATGAGATTCTGTTGACATTTCAGGTCTATGGGATGCTCATGGCTAGATTTACATATGAAGACATGAGATTAGCAAAAGAAGATAAGCGGGCATTTGTTCTTACATACTCGAGCTGGATTTATAGGCAGCCAAAGGTATGCTGCAACATGGACTGGTAGGTGACAATCTTTCAACTTGGGAACACCTTCACATGAGTGTTCCCATGGTACTTCAATTGGTATGGGATCGGGAGAGGTATTTCTTATATGTTGTTTATTATTCTTTCCCTGTTATTTGGTAATTTTATTGGGAATTTCTGACTTAGTAAGGAAACAGGCATGTGGTGCTATCTAAAAAATAAAATAAGAGTACAAGTGAGGTTATCAGCCTTGTCCCTTGCCAACTAAAAAATAAAATATGTACATGAGATCATGAAACCTTCGTGTATGATTTGACATTAGATTAGGATTATATTTAAATCATCATTTATGATCTTTCATTTATGATCTTCGGGTCTAATTGCAATTCTTTGAGAAATACTTTGTGGGTGTTTCGCTTTAATTTACAGGGCCGTCTTAACCATATTAGGGGCCCTATTCTAAACTTAGAAATTAGGCCCCATTAATTTTTTTTTTTTTTTTTTTTTTTGAGGGGATTAAAATTTATTTATTAGGTATAATTTCAATAATCATATTACACCATTTTTTTTGACAGAGTACAACATTTTAAACAGTACATATCCTGATATCCCAATATAATTTCAAAATTAAAAAAAAAAATTCTAGCCATTTTTGTAGCAAATTCATCAACAATTCTACATATTGCACCTTCTCTGGATAATCATTTGGCAGCCATAATTAAAAATAAAACTACATTAATATTTAATAATTAAACAAACAATGCACCTAAAAAACTAATATTTAACAATTAGGATAATAATTGAAAGTGAAAAGAGGATGGAAACAACTTGATAAAAGTTTACCGCAACTCCAATAGCCGCAACTCACCGACTCATGGGAGTACCCATTAAGCCATTACAATAATTTTCTTAGTTTCCAACTTTAAAAATCACACATATTGGCAATGATAGCTAAATAACTCCTAGAGAATTTGAAATTCTATACACATTAGCCTTTGTTATATGAAAATTAAGGGTTTTATTTGGTGGAAAACGAAGTAATTAATTCCTCCATCGGAAGTAATTCAGGTATTGAGAAAATCCTCCTCACAACTATTGTGATTGATAGAGGAAGACAAGAAGTTTATTTGGAAAAATGAAGAATTTGGGGTAAAATAAGAAAATTAATGGCTAAAGAAGGAAGGTTTTAGATTTTTTAAGCAAACTAAAAACATTTTACGAGGTAATTTGCTTGATTTGTGGGTGTAATTAAAACGGGAAGAAGAATGGCTGATGGAAATTAATTCACGCTTGATTGAGCCGCGGCAATTTTTTTTTTCACTTAGGGTTGGGCTCCATGTATAAATGGGCCCTTAACGATTCGGGGCCCTGTGCTAAGGGTCTGGTTGCACAGGCCCTTATCTATGTTTGGTTACTTATCTAAGCTAATTCATAGCATTTTGATATTCCCAGGCAGGGTAAAAGAATACTGGGAGTGAAAAGGGTAGCAAATAGCACCAGATTGTTTTAGAAATGGTTCTTTGTTGCCTTATGTCAAGGATCCAAGGCAGATTTAATTTAGTTGGCTGTTTGTAGGAGCTAACTTTGTAATTGGAGTGCTCTTTTACGCTGGACCATTGTTTGAGATGGGCTTTTCGAATCATCAAAGTTCGTGGCCGGCTTGCTGTTGATGATGATTTAGTTTGCCACATGGTCCAAACAAAAAGAAGATGCCACCTCCTGATGTGGCTTGCATCTTGCAAGCATTCGCTACCTGCACAGGAGGATGGTGCTTCTTCTTGCATGATCCTCTGTGATTCATAATAGCTTAACTCAGGAACTTTTTAGCTTTTTTACTCAGCACTCTTGTGGTTTTTTGCTTTTACAGGTACACCTACACCTATTCAGGCAAAGTCATGGCCAATTGCAATGCAAGGTTGAGATATTGTGGCAATTGCTAAGGCGGGTTCTGGAAAGACCTTAGGTTATCTTCTTCCAGGTTTTATGCATCTTAAGCAGCGCCGCAACAATACACAAATGGGACCAACCGTGTTAGTACTGTCATCGACAGGGGAATTGGCAACACAGATTCAGGATGAGGCTGTGAAATTTGGGAGGTCCTCCAGAATATCTTGCACGGTACAACGTGATCTTTGTTTCTGATAAATGTATTTAGGTTGTCTTGCTTGATTATTTTTAGTGAGGGCACATATACTTAATTGGAAGTTGAACATAAATTTTGTTTGTTTCTTTTGAATATGTTCTTAAATTAGGAATCTCTTTAGTATGTTAATGTATATAACAGTATGCTTTTTTTCAGTTTTTGTTTTCAAAACTTGATATTCGAGTTATATGAATTACTACTATTTCGAGTAGAATTTTTGGGATGAATTTGATAAAATGGTCTGGGTCATTGTTGTGGTAAATTTTGGCTGGAGTCGTATGCCATTTTATATTGTTAATTTTTCATGAGTATCTTTTTAGAAGTATTAACTTGTAACCATATCAGCTGAAATCCATAACTGAATTCAGATCTGAAGTTCAAAACTAAAAATCAGATTTGACTCAGAGCTGAAATCTAAAACTGAATTCAGATCTGAAGTTCAGAAATGGAAATCAGAACTTCAATCCAAAAATGCTTGTGTGTGTGTGAAATTCAAAGCTTGTGTGTGTGTGTGTGTGTGAAAGTCAGAGCTTGTGTGAATGCTTGCTTGTGATGTGTGTGTGTGTGTGTGCGTGTGTGTGTGTGTGTGCGCGCGTGTGTGCCTTGCTCCCCTGCTGCTTTTATTCTGCTTGTCTGCCCTGCTCCCCTGCTACTTGCTGTATTGTGTAGTAACTTGCTGTATTGTGTATTGTAACTTGCTGTTTACTATATATTCCTAACAATTTCAGAACTGAAATCCAGAACTAAAAACTCTTAAACTTTTCAGATCCTGTATTGTGTAGTAACTTGTTGTTTACTATATTCATTGAAGTATTTTGCTGCTAGTGCTAAGTTGCAAATGATTGACTTTTCTTTTATGATAAATGAAAAGGAAAAGTGGATTACCTACTGTGATGTGCTATTTCTTAATGTGATAAATGAAAAGGAAAAGTGGATTACAAGCTGATTATTTAATGCAGATATCCTGGTTGATTATTTGATAGTGATTACCTACTGTGATGTGCTATTTCTTGACTATCTAGTTGCCTACTTAAATTGATTTAGTCTACATGCCTACTTAGAACTAATATTTTGCATCTGGTAAAAGGGTATGACAATGAAAATTATGAATCTTTAGTGATTTGAGATATGATGAAGTGATGTGTTGTATCTTTATCTGCTGAGTTGATTTGGACTTAATCTCAGGAACTTCGAAGAGAATCCATTGAGTCGCCATTTCTAAATCTGATCCATTAGTTCCCACCTATTGGGAACACCACCATGCTTTGAACCTAAATATGCTAAGAAAATTTTTATTATGTAGAAGATGAGGCTTCATTTAGCCATCTATTGACTTGGTTAATTGGGATAACAAAACCTATAGTGCTCTGTATAATCATGCTACCAACTGCAACATCAACTTTGATTATGCTCATTTGGATTGTGCTGTGTATAAGCCAATATAATTTTGAGCTTGTGTGTGTGTGTGTGTATATAAGGCTATATTGTGTAATGTACTAATTTATACTTTTTTTTTTTTTTTTTTGAAGATTGGAAAAGGCAATGTAGGAGCAACAAGAGAATAGGTCGGGACACTTGAGCATCAAAACAAGCGACTATATCGTCTATAACGCCATCATCTATCTATTTTGGTTTTTAGTCCTATTTATATTAGTGATGTATTATTTAGGGACAAGCTACTATAATATGCGACTTTTTTTTTATTTAGTTAATTATGTTGATGTTTTCTTTTATTTATAAATTTGGTAATTGTTAGCAACATACTCTTATTATTGTTGATTAATTATTGTTTTTTTTAATCTGATCTTGTTATATTGAATATTTGTTTATTTCAATTTTAATGTTATTAATTTAATTTATGATAAATTTAAATAACTATAATGTATGTATGATGGTAATAATTTAATAAAAGGAATAAAAAGAAAAAAAAAGCTTAAAAAATAAATCTAGACGCTTTTTAATGTCTACATAATTGCACATTTTCAAATTTCAAAGACTTTCCCGCCATACCATAGGCTGACACGAATAAACGCAAGACAACAAAAAGCGTCGCTAAATTTGATTATGTGGACGGGAAAAAGCGTCGCTAAAAAACTACATACATTTGGATAATGCGCGAAATACGTAATTTTCGACGCTTTGTATATTAGTTTGGACACTAAAAAGCGTCGAGAATCTCGACGCTTTTTTGTGTCCCTGATAAATTTTCGACTCATGGATTTGCGACGCTTTTTTGCAGCGTCGAGAAATAATTTTTCGACGCTTTTTAGCGTCGAAAAAAGGCCTAAAAAGCGTCCAAAAAACACGCTTTTTGTAGTAGTGAATTGCTTCTAATATTATTGTTTAATATATAGTTATTATTGATCATGATATTTCATGTTTAAAGAGAATATGTATTAAATATCATTACTAATAAGATAATTTAAACGACCGGTTTAGGTTCCTTTTTAATCTTGTTGTTAACTGAAGTGATCACGATATTAAAGAATTATATGTTACATTAACATTAAACCAATTTAGCATAATTATAGTTTGGAGCAAATTGAATCTTTGTTTGCATGCCTTTGAGATCGCAGGAATCACTTTTCACAATAAGAATCGAGTAGAAGCCAATACGGGCGAATGTGACTCCATGACTCACTTCGTACAATCATCCCCGATCCTCCTTTTGTGTTTCCGAACCATATGGGGTTCGTAATCTCATGGATTGTGAAAGGGGTGTAGCCTTCACGAGTCAATTTTTGTTGCCTATTGTAGACACCTGATTGTGTCTCCCCAAAAACTAAACCCAGTAATGAGTAAAACGTTATTAATTATTGAACAAAGTGAAATGTGAAAGAGTCTCATGATTCCTCTGTTTTTTAATAAAAAAGGTTCCTTCTGTTTCGAAAATCTTTCTTTTCGTACTCCATTTATGAAAAATGTCCAATCCAATTTAGTTTGGTCCATCATATGGGTCCAATAATTGTGTAGTTGGATGGGGCTCGAAAAGAGCTTTCCAACGATATATTATAAGCCCAATTCCGATGAATAATGAGGAAGTTATGGCCCAAATACTAAATTGGGTCTTAAATGAATTTTATGGGTGTAAAAACCTAATTGTGTCTCCCCAAAAACCAAACCTAGTGATGAATACCTTTCACGTCATTGATTATCGAACGAAGTGAAAGTGTGAAAAATATTGTAATGCGGTTGTTTTAATATAAAAATACATTTTTCTGTTTTCAAAAATATGAAAATAGGCAATCTAATTTAGTTTGGTCCATGATAAGGGTCCTTAGTTGGATTGGGCTCGAAAAGAGCTTTCCAACAATATATTATAAGCCCAATTTCGATGAATAATGAAGAAGTTATGGCCAAAATACGAAGTTAGGCCCGAAACAAGTTTTATATACGGCCCAATGATCTAGTGGAGGGCCCATTAATTATTATTCCTAAAGTCATTAGGATTGACTTTAAATCTTCTAGAATAATCTAGAAAGTTCTTTTAAATTCTAGTGGAATTAGGATTAGTAATTATATTTTTAGAAAATAAAGAATTTAATTTGGAATAAAACAAGTGTTTGTAAAAGAATTAAATATGATTTTAAAAGATAAGTACGGACGTTAATTAGTCTAATTTAATTAGATTAACGACTCTGCCATATTTTGGAAAACGCAAAACGACAGAATCATCGCGCCGCGATGAAGCTGTCGTGCCGCGCTGGACCCTGTGGTGCCGCGACAGAAGTAGCTTTATTCCAGATTGGATTCGGTCTTTTTCTAATCGTTTTCGGACTATTTTTCTTATAAATAGGGTCGTATTTCCCCGTTTTCAATCATCAACAATCATCTAATTCTATTCTCTTCTCTCTTTCTAAGCCTAGCCTTTTCACAAACACAATACCGTATTCACGAGTTCTAGACACACCTAGCCAAGATCGAAGTTGTCTTCGCCCTAGACGTGAAAGGTTGATAATTTCTGAGAGTTTGGTCCCAAATCCCTATTTCAATTATTTAAATTAATTGTTTGATTTAATATTTTCATTGAAGTTACTAACGCGTATATTGTTTTGATAGAAAGAGATACTAGGCAACAAAGTAAGTTGTTTTATTGCTCTATATCTATAAGAATCATGCTTAGATTATTTTAATTCCTAGTATCATGTATGGTTTCTAGTATCATGTTTAGGTTACTTCCTATTTCTTCTATCATGTTAGTATCATGTTAGGAATGAAGATTTGATCTTTATTGCTTAGTGACATGCTAGGATTTGTCATTAATCATGTTTGTATCATGCTTAGGATCTTGCTAATAATATTATTATGCTTTGATGAGAATATTATTTTTATGATGATGATTGTTATTATTATGTTGCTTGATATATATTATTGTTGTTATTGCTTGATCACGCCCTCTCTTGCAGGATTAAAGGGAATTTGTACTTGAAATCACGCTTAATAAGATAATTTATAATCTTATTTAGGCTAATATGATTTTAATTCCAGTGATCGCCAATAATAGATTTGTTTTCGCATTAATATTCAATCAACATAGATTAAATAGGTTTAGGATTAATATATTATTGTATGTTAGTCAGAAAGCGCACATGAATATGCGAAGAATAAAGTAGAGGCCTATTTTTAGGGCAGGTTCAATCTCTTTTAGGTTGGATTTTTACCTTCATCCCCGAATATCCAGTCATGGTTCCAGACCACTATGGAGTTAGCGATCTCATGGATCCTGAAGGGGTGTAACCTTCACCCTGTGAACGGTTTACAAGTTCCTAAAACTTGTTGACGATTATTTTACTCTAGCTTCTTTTCCTTTGGACGCCACTATACTTAAATGTATGATCACAGTGGGGCTCAAGTGTAGGATGCTTGAAATATTCTCTACAATTTTGTGGCGACTCCGCTGGGGAGGATTTCTATTTTAATTCCTAAAATTTATTTTGGCAATAATTTAGAATTATTGGATGAGACTCGAAAAGTTCTAAGTATTCATGTGCGTAATTTTTATTGACATTATTGACATAAACATAAAAAGGTCCGCGTTGGATAAACCATCCGTAATGCGTCAAAAACATAGGCTTTTTACACGTAGGAAATTAGGGAAATACCTTTCACAACTAGAATCGAAATAACGCTACGAAAAACTGGAAAATTCTAAGAATAGAAAGCTGCTGAGGTGTGTAGGACCTGGCGCTGAGAAAACAGTGCTCGTCGCAGTACGATAGCACTGTCGTTATGCGACAGCAATGTCGCGTGGAGACAGGGTCATCGTCTCGCGACGGTCCCTGTTGTCTCGCGGTATGTTCTTCCAATACCGAGCCAGAAATCTACCTTCTTGCTTTGACCAGTTCTAGTGCTGTTTGCTCGATTTTACTTCCTAATTGAGTTTTTCTCATTTTCCTGAACCCATATTTATTCTACATATGGATATAACCCTCTGGGAATTTACGCTCCATCTACCCAATCGAACGCTCATTGCAACGACGGGTACATCCGAGTTTGTGAATTCACCAAACCATGGAAGCAAGTTTAACTTGCGGGGTCCCATCCATACGCGCCAACCCTTCCAAAGGTAAGGCTTCTGCGCGATGCGTCTGGACTCATAACCATAGACCCTCTTTGAATAACCCTTATCCTTGAACTTTAGAGAACTAGAGCCATGGTTAGGTTGCAAACTCATTGCATCATGTTGCGAATATTTGACTACTTGTGCATTATTTACTTGTGCATATTTATATGTGATTAAATCATCCGTTTGGTTTGACTTGTGATATGAATATGCTTAAATAAACTAACCAATTACTAAAAGACTTTGCTTAGTTAATTGATTAATTAATTTGAACCAATAAATATGTCCAAAATCGAGTCATAGTTCATTTGAATCAACCCGGACTTTTATTTCCGTATACTGCACAAGCGTCGACTTGTTTGGGTCATAGCCGGATTTATAGGAAGAGTTATGAGTCGTATAACCTATGGATCTGTAGCCCTGAGTTTTATCTTTCATTAGGAGTTGGTTTCGTCCCAATCATAGTAATAGATCAAAAGTTATGACTGCAATACTACAGCCTGTCCAGTTTTGTGCACATACGTGAGGTCTTAACTTAGTCTTTGTTTGAGTATAGTCACATAGTCTAGTCACATGGTCATGACAAGAGTCAAACATGCCACATACACTCACTAGGATTAGCACACACTTTGTGTATATGTCACTATGTCTTAGGTTCATGCATGAGTCGCTCTTTCCGTCATTTGAATTGGGGGTCCACTCTATTCCTAAATTCTTCCACATCTCTCCATCTACTCATCTTTCTACTCTCCACATGCTTTCTCCATACATATCATTCCCCTCATTCTTCTATGATCTTTCTCCATCTATGCACATTGAATCGAGTTTGAGTCAAACAGTTAACAATAAATATCCATAACTTCCTTTTCTGCAGTACTTGTTCAAGAAGAGAAGGGTGCTTAATCAAGGACAACACCTTCATTCAAGTTCTACTCTTCGATAAGCCCATTAGACACAAGAAAAAATTCATACTAATGGCTTCCCAACAAGAAGTTGATGAGTTGAGGCAAAACATGCACTAGTAGAAAAACAGAAAAAGGCACCAGTTTTTACCCCATGTATGCCACCGGTTTGAACCGGTGATAATGTGGGGGGTGCCAATTCCTCCCAAATTTGCCACCGGTTCAAAATTGGTGGTAGAAACCGGTTTTGGCACCGATTAACCGGCGCCTTTAATAATTTTGGTCACCGGTTAACCGGTGCCAATAATGAAAACCTGCGCATTTTTTTTTTGGTGGAAGTCACTTTTGGCACCGGTTAACCGGTGCCATTTTACAATTTTTTTTTTCGTGTTTTCTTGCAATAATAATAAAAAAACCCTTGTAATTCCAGCAATAATAACCTATTTTCAGGCCTGTAATTCCACCAATAATATTAACAAAAATAATTGATAATATTATTATTATAATTACCAATAATAATAATATTATTAAATATTATAATAAGATACAAATAATATTAAAAACAATAATTCATATATAGATATAAATATTCCCAAATGCAATACAATAAATAAAAAGTGTTATATATATATATACAAAGGATAGTAAGTAATTAATGAATAACAATATAGTTAAAAAGTTAACGAAACATAAATTCACAATAAAAGTGACATTTACATGTTAAAGGTGATAAAAGACGCCAACATGTCACGAACTTCATTAAGTTCATTGATTGTCAACGGACCATCCTTTTGTACCTTGCAAAACTTGAAATACAGAAAAATTATGTTAGAATTAATTAAATAGGCTAAACAATATGTATTTTATCAAAAATGGCCTATATGACTTCTACTTTGCCCATTTTCTACATTTCTTGTCAAATGAACTATTTCTTTCTTATAACATATCAATTTTGGCTATTATTAGGTGTCTAAGGCTTGAAATCACATCAATAGAGCATTTTATTAAGTTTTAAGACGCATTTTACTCAAAATGGCCTATATGACTTCTCCGTTGCCCATTTCCTACATTTCTTATCAAATGAACTATTTATTTCTCATAACAAGTCAATATTACCTACTATTAGGTGTCTAAGGCTTAAAATTGAATCAAAAGAGCATTTTACCAAAAATTGCCCTAATATAGCCTACATGCATGACTTCTATTTAGCCCATTTTCTACATTTATTATCAAATGATCTATTTCTTTCTCATAACATGTCATATTATCTAGTTTTAGGTGTATAAGGTTAGAAATCACATCAAAAGAGCAAATTAACAAAAAATGGCCCAAATATGGCCTATATGACTTCTATTTAGCCTATTTTCTACCTTTCTTATCAAATGAACTATTTCTTTCTCATAACATGTCAACATTACCTAGTTTTATGTGTCTAAGGCTTGAAATCACATCAATAGAGCATTTTATTAAGTTTTAAGATGCATTATACTCAAAATGGCCCAAATACGGCCTATATGACTTCTACTTTGCCCATTTCCTACATTTCTTATCAAATGAACTATTTCTTTCTCATAACATGTCAATGTTACCTAGTTTTAGGTGTCTAAGGCTTAAAATTGAATCAAAAGAGAATTTTACCAAAAATTGCCCTAATATAGCCTACATGCATGACTTCTATTTAGCCCATTTTCTACATTTCTTATCAAATGATCTATTTCTTTCTCATAACATGTAAATATTATCTAGTTTTAGGTGTATAAGGTTAGACATCACATCAAAAGAGCAAATTAACAAAAAATGGCCCAAATATGGCCTATATGACTTCTATTTAGCCCATTTTCTACCTTTCTTATCAAATGAATCATTTCTTTCTCATAACATGTCAATGTTACCTAGTTTTATGTGTCTAAGGCTTGAAATCACATCAATAGAGCATTTTATTAAGTTTTAAGACGCATTGTACTCAAAATGGCCCAAGTACGACCTATATGACTTCTACTTTGCCCATTTCCTACATTTCTTATAAAATGAACTATTTTTCTCTCATAACATGTCAATGCTACCTAGTTTTAGGTGACTAAGGCTTAAAATTGAATCAAAAGAGCAATTTACCAAAAATTTCCCCAATATGGCCTACATGCATGACTTCTATTTAGCCCATTTTCTAAATTTCTTATCAAATGATCTATTTCTTTCTCATATCATGTGAATATTATCTAGTTTTAGGTGTATAAGGTTAGAAATCACATCAAAAGAGCATATTAACAAAAAATGGCCCAAATATGGCCTATATGACTTCTTTTTAGCCCATTTTCTACCTTTCTTATCAAATGAACTATTTCTTTCTCATAACATGTCAATTTTACCTAGTTTTAGGTGTCTAAGGCTTGAAATCACATCAATAGAGCATTTTATTAAGTCAAGCATGAATCTCATCACATACAAAGCACAATCAAGTCCATTTTCTTGTTGTGCGCACTAGCATATGACGAACAAATCACATCAGTGAAACATGCAAAGAAAATTAGCAAATGTTTACTAACATAGATGTTTAAGATAATCACAATATCGAGTAAATTACCATCGGTGACTTCCATGTTGGACCCTGAGGAGTACGACAATGTAGCTTCTTCATAACACTGTAGTAAAGTACATTCAAATTTGATTAGTCGTCTGACTACTAAATTAGTTAGCAATAATCATCACTAGGTAGCTATATATATTTACTTTTGCAATATAGACTTCACGAGCCACTTTTCCGATGATCGAGTTGAATCAAAGTGATAGATTGTGTTATTGGAATTACAAATCACCATGAGGCTCCAATGCTCCCTACATAAGTTCACAATAGACAAACAAATTAATATTTAGGAGTCAACATATAATGAGGCCAAACGATTGAATTTGACATGGTTAGACATACTCTCTATAACATGGGGCAAATATGAACTTGTCTCCCGCACGAACTGATTCCCTGATACTCTGTTCAACATAATTCAACACGTCACAGGGGTTGCTTATGATTCTAGGAGTGGATAACTGCTCGGGGCATAACCACCCAACTTTACAAGGAGAATCAGTTTCAGTTAAGTGCTCCTGTAGTGCTTTGCGTTCATGAACATTGAATAATTAATCAAATGAAGGATAATCACCACAAATTTGAATAGCTTGAAAAAAGTGTATATTATGTGGTCATTGAAGTACCTTATGAATGCTTGAATGAGGGAAATGTTAAGCTTTGCACCACGTAGAAATTCCTTCACATCTTCTTTGTTAATCCATGAAACTGCATCCTCATCATAGTGGAACATTGCCTTAGAAAGTGCAACTTCAATGGGATCGACCAAATGACAAGCACGATTGTGAAGAAAGGTCAAATCAACAGAGAGCGATTGAAGAACAATGTCTTCAACAAGTGGAGTAGGTTGCATGGGTGAACCTCTCGAAGAGTGCAACTTCGACGCTTGTTCACTCTTGGACCGTTGTTCACTCAGCTTCTTGTTAGGTTGATCAATGCTTTTAGGCTTCTCCACCCTCCTTCTCTTTGAAGTTTGGCTTCTATGCGAAATCTGAAACTTCAACGATCGAGTAAGTTAAAAAAAAATTAATGGCTCAAAATAATCCCAAAAAAAAGTGCAGCTTCCGTCGAGGCCGGAACAGCCGAGGGAGCCGCTGCCGAGGCCAGAACAGCCCAGGCAGCCCCTGCCGAGGCTGCAGCAGCCCTGGCAGCCTGCTGCCGAGGCTGCTACAGCCCAGGCAGCCGCTGCCGCTGCCGAGGTCGGAGCAGCCCAGGCAGCCGCTGCCAAGGTCGGAGCAATCCAGGGAGCGGTAGCCGAGGCCGGAGCAGCCTAGGGATGCTGCAGCTGAGGTCGCTGCAGCCTTGGCATCGGAGATGGGGGCCGGGGAGTCGTGTTATTTCGGTGGTTTTATTTTCAGAGGTGTAGTTAGAGAGTGCCTAACGGTTATTTAACACTAAAAAAATGAAAATAAATAAATTACGTCGTTGATCAACCTCACCCACGCATGTGGCCAATCCACGAAGCTACCTTGAGCTTGCCAAAGCTTTGTTATCTCAACCTCCTCTATCGGTACCGGTAGTTGGATGTCTTCGAACCCCGCAATCACCGAAGCGATCACAACCGAGTAATTATGTGGCCCCGCCGTATCACCGGTTGTCGCTTGTGCACTACCATATGCCACGAAATTCAATTCTCCCCTATTTGCAAGCCCCGGGGCTAGAAGTGCACGCTAGGTGTCTTCCTACACTTGTAAAAAAAGAAGTTATCAAAATAGGTCTTTTCCTACACCATTGATAATACAACGAAATTCATTACGCTAGAACCAAGAAAATCACCTGTAAATCATGATATTCATGCGATGTTGGATTATCAAGCTCCCTCGAGTCCGCATGTGTAGGAGTAGCAACCTGCAATAGTTCATCAATCATGCCACCTCAGATCTCACGTAACTCAATATTTTAAAACTTTTAATACAATTGAAACTACCTCAGGTAGCACATCTTCTCCATGTATCTCATGTCCTCCATGTCTATCACCTTCTCCTTGTCCTTGTGGGTGACTACATGAGTCAACCGGTGTAGTCGCGGGGAACGGCAAACTCGGTAAGTTCATCTGCTTCGCCCAAGCATTGAATTCACCTACTAACTCGTTGCGTACTTGTTCCTTAATTGATGCCACCTTGGCATCCAACTCATCCGGTGAGTTAACACTTGCTCGAGATCGACTCGATTTTGTGTATTCTGGACCCATCTCCTTTTGTCATCCTAGCAATGACCCTCCCGAACCTACTACTCGTCCTGGATGGTATGGCTTTCCCAAAGGCAACGTGAAAGGGTCATTCTCCACACTTGGGACCAATTTTCCCTCTACTAGTTCTTTAGTGTGCTCAAGCTGAAGCAAAAGGAAAAAGGATGTCAATAATACAGTTAATGGTATGTATAGTGATTTTGATGCAAAAGCTTCTTAAAATTCAACAGTTCATAGGTAACTTACAAGTTTATCTGCCATTTTTTTGGTTTTCGGACCCTTGATGACCCATTTTCCGGTTTCCTTACCAAACATATGGAGAGAACAAAAGAAATCACCGGCACGACTCACCAAAGTAGTGACCGTGGAACTAGAGGGTTCTTTCGATGGCACTAGAAGAAATTTGGGGTATAAACCCTTTTCGATTCACTCAGGTCTCTTTTCACCAAATGTCTTAGCCCCCATATGATGGGTGTACTCCTTCTTCAATGCATTTTTTGTATTTTGCTCTCGAAGTTCCTACATAAAAATAAATGTTAGTATCAGTACTACAAAAAGAGTCGAGCTATTAATCATTTGGCATCAGATTTACAATTGCTTTCTTATGACTTCTTTGAATAACAAAATTTTCCCAGTCATCTTTTGACACGCTCGGCCATTTTTGCTACGGGAGAAGGTCATCCTCAACAGCTTTCTTCTTCTTTGATTTCTTCTTCTTAAAGATCCATCCATTAGTTAAGGTGGTCTTAAAGCCTCTGAATCTTTTCGCTAATAAAGATTCAAACACCCTTCTCTTCTCGGCATCATTAGGAATAGAAAACAGCATCTGCAAGCACAAATACAAACCGATTATTACTTTCTATTTACAAACAACCGTAAGGTGAAGGTTTCTTAAATTGTCTAAATGTGCCAACAAAACACTTACCCTTGTATCATCCCAAAATGTTTGAATCAAACCCGGAGGTACTTTCCGCATTGTAAGTGTAATGGGGTTTTTGCGCGCACACATGCCAACATGATTAGCATATTGTCGACGCCATTTTCCCGCAGGTTGGCCGTTGTTATACTCCAAGACCATGGGACCGATAGGTTTCTTAAAACTTGTCGTCGGACCCCTACCCTTTCTCTTAGATGGTGCCTTTACCCCCCTCCACCACCTGTGTTGTTTTGATCCTGTCCTTGGCCATGAGTTTCAGGAGTCGGGTTCTCACCAACAATCTCACGTATTGTATTTTCAATAGGCGGCGCACTTTCAGCTGAAATTTCAAATTCTTCAAGTCTACGCTCAAACTTATCTTGAGCCTGATCCTCTAGCTCACCCAAATCAACCTCCTTGTTCACATCATAAGGCTCATCCTCGTCCTCGTCCTCTTAGTCATCGTCCTCAATGTCCTCTACACAATGAAGGTCATGATCGTCCTCCATGAGATATAAGCACCTGTCAAAACAAACATAAAACGATATTAGTGTATAGTAAAGTATTAGTGTAAATGAATACTCTTATGAAATTTTAAACATCAAAAAAGTTAAATATAATGCATACGAGTTGTTAGAATGATTAAATGTTAGTTTATACACAAAACAAAGGACTTGGGTTAAGTAGAAGCTCATTAAAGCCATTTTCACCTACTTATGGTCCTATAACCTTGTATTTGTATGATAATGAGTACACTTAGACAATTTCAAACTACAAACATGTTAAATATAATGAATATGAGTTGTTAGAATGATTAAATGGTAGTTTATATACAAAACAAAGGATTTGGGTCAAATACAAGCTCATTTATGTCATTTTCGCCTACTTTTGCTCCTATATACATGATAACTAAATTATATTTGCAATGAAACCATTACTAACATTTAATCATACTACCTCAATCTGAAATTCCTTCGTTGTGGTCTGATCGCATATAACCTGCTTCGTCGTCTATGTCATTTGGTACAACAGGTCTAGGAATAGTGAAAGGTGTGGAATCATCAAACGCATCAGATTCTTCCTCATCCTTAACATCTCCAATGCCTAGGATTCTGCTTTTGCCAGCTTGCACAATAGACCATTTTGAATCGACTGGGTCAGTTACGTAGAACACTTGCTTAGCTTGAGATGCAAGGATAAATGGTTCCGCATTATCATTCAAGTGGCCAAGATCTACAAGAGTAAAGTCATCATATTTGACATTACGCCTGATATTATCAACCCACTTACACTTGAAAAGAGCAACCATGAAGTTACAATAATCAAGCTCCCATATTTCTTGAATTCGACCATAGTATGACAACTTTGCATCGACAGGTGATTTATCCTTAGCACTTGCAAACTCCCTTGACGATGCCACAAGCGTTACACCACTGTTTTGGGTGGAGGAAGATTTCAAATCCCGACCCTCAGTCCAAAAAGTGTACCCATTGATGTTATATCACTCAAATGAATGAACATCATCCCTAGGGATGTACGCAAGCCACCGTACTATATCAGTCAAATTAATATCATCCAATCGACCCATTACTCGATTACGAAACCAATTGACAAACCTCTTATTATGCAACTGCATAAGTGCCCTTTCACCTTTCGATGGAAATTCGTCACACAAACTAGCCATGTGCTCGTCTAAATATGGGTGCACATCTGCAACATGGTGCAACACATAAATGTGTGCTTGTAAGAACTGATCTGGGTCAGGTGACATTCATTTCGACCCAATTGTGCCATGACCATCAAGTCTCCCTTCATGTCGAGAAGTAGGAAGACCAATAGGTTGAGCAATGGCTATATAGTCGACCACAAAGTTACCTATCTCCTCACCCACGGTCCCTTGCATCATACTTCCTTCCAGGTGAGCCCGGTTCTGTACTTTATTTTGCAATGTACCCATGTGTCTTTCAAAAGGATAGCACCACCTCATGAACACTGGACCGCACAACTTAATCTCACGCACCAAATGAAGAATCAGATGAACCATTATGTCAAAAAATGAGGGTGGGAAATACATCTCAAATTTGCACAAAGTCACAACCACACCCACTTGCAAAGCATCTAGTGTACAAGGATCAAGCACTTTGCTGCATATTGTATTGAAAAACGAACAAAGGTTTGTAATCTCTTCCCTCACATGCTTCGGTAAAATACCACGGATTGCAATCGGTAGGAATACTTGCATCATAATGTGACAATCATGGTATTTCATACTTGCATTGTCAGCTTCAATTCTCCATTCATGGATACAAATCTTTTCATGTTAGATGAGTACCCTGATGGAACGTTAATGTCATACAGACATGCACAAAACATACGTTTCTGTACCCTTGACAATGTATAGCAAGCCAGAGGTAAATAAGTCTTTTCATCCTTTCTTTTACCCTCAACTTTCTTCTTTGACGCATCCGTGGCCTTTCCCTTTCCCTTGCTCTTCTCCTTCCCTTTTTTCGAAACAGTTTCATCTTCTTTTCCCGGTTACTTTCCCTTTCTAACCTTTTCCTGAGCCCGCAATTCTGGACGAATCCCCATCTCTTGCAAATCTAACCGTGCACCCTTTCCTGAGCCCTGTCGCGCCGCGATGGGAGCAGTTTTACATCGATTAGAATTAGATCTTTTTTTATCGTTTCCAGTTGTTTTTCTCTATGAATAGGATCGTATTTTCCCGTTTTCAATCCATCAACAATCATATTTCTATTATCTCTCTCTCTCTATCTCAAAGCTAGAAGCTTGTGCTTTCTCCCTCTTTCTAAGCCTTGCCTTTTCAAAAACATCATACGTCGATCACGAGACATAGACACACCTAGCCAGGCTCGAAGTTGCCTTCGCCCTAGACGTGAAAGGTGCATAATTTCTGAGGGTTTGGTCTCAAATCCCTATTTCAATTATTTAAATTAATTGTTTGATTTAATATTTTCATTGAAGTTACTAAAGTGTGTATTGTTTTGATAAAAAGAGATACGAGGCAACAAAGAAAATAGTTTTGTTGTTTTATATCTTTAGGAAGCATGCTTGGATTATTTTAATTCCTAGTATCATGTTAGGATGTCTTTATGATTCCTAGTATCATGTTTAGGGTATTTACTAATATTTCTAATACCATGTATGTTTTTAGTATCATGTTTAAGTTGCTTCCTATTTCTTCTATCTTGTTAGTATCATGTTAGGGCTAAAGCTTTGATTTTTAATGTTTAGTGACATGCTAGGGTTTGTTATTAATCATGTTAGTATCATGCCTAGGATCTTGCTAATATTATTATTATATTTTGATAGAGAATATTTTGATGATGATGTTTTATTAATAATTGTAATGTTGCTTGATATATTATTGTTATTGCTTGATCAGGCCCTCTCTTGGAGGTATAAAGAGAATTTGTACTTGAAATCACTCTTAATAAGATAATTAATAATTTTATTTAGGTAATATGATTTTAATTCAAGGGATCGCCAGTAATAGATTTATTTGTGCATTAATAATTAACTAACATAGATTAAACAGGTTTAGGATTAATATATTCATTATTCTATGTTAGTTAGAAAGCGCAGATGAATATGAGAAGAATAAAGTAGAGGCCTATTTAGGCCAGATTCAATCTCTTTTAGGCTAGATTTGTACCTTCATCCTCGAATATCCAGTCATGGTTCCGGACCACTATGGAGTTAGCGATCTTTTGGATCGTGAAGAGGTGTAACCTTCACCCTGTGAATGGTTAACAAGTTCCTAAAACCTGTTGGCGACTCTTTTATTCTAGCTTCCTTCTCATTGGATGCCACCATGCTTAAGTGTATGATCACAGTGGGGCTCAAGTGTGGGATGCTTGAAATATTCCCTACAATTTTTTGGCGCACCACTGGGGAGGGTTGCTATTTTAATTCCTAAAATTTATTTTGGCAATAATTTTGAATGAGTGGATTAGACTCGAAAAGTTATAAGTATTCATGTGCGTAATTTTGATTGACATTATTGGCATAAGCATGAAAAGGTCCACATTGGAAAGACCATCCGTAATGCGTCAAAAACATAGGCTTTTTACACGTAGGAAATTTGGAAAATATCTTTCACAACTAGAATCGAAAAAACGCAGCTAAAATCGGAAAATTCTAAGAACATAGAAAGCTGCTGATGCATGTAGGAATTATCGCTGAGAGAACAGAGCCCACTGTCGCTGAGAGAACAGAGCCTATCGCAGTGCGATGGCTCTGTTGCGACGCTTTAGCAATATCGCGGCGCGTTAGGGCCATCTCCTTGCGATGGTCCCTGTTTTCTCGTGTCAAGTTCTTTCAACACTGAGGCAGAAGTCTGCTTTCTTGTTTTGACCGATTCTAGTATTGTTAGGCCGATTTAACTTCCCGATTGAGTTTTTTCTTCTTTTATGAAACGATATTTGTTTTACATATGGCAATAACCCCCTGGGAATTCTCGCTCCATCTACCCAATAAAACGCTCATTGCAACGAAGGATACATCTGAGTTTGTGACTTCACCAAACCATGGAAGCAAGTTTAACTTGTGAGGTCCCATCCATACGCGCCAACCCTTCCAAAGGTAAGGCTTCCGCGCGATGCATCTGGACTCATAACCTTGGACCCTCTTTGAATACCATAATCCTTGAACTTTAGAGAACTAGAGCCATGGTTAGGTTGCAAACTCATTGCGTCATAGTATGACTACTTGACAACTTGTGCGTCTCTTACTTGTGCATAGCTTGTATGTGTTTGCACTAACCGTTTGTTTGACTTGTGTTTTAGTCTAAATAAACTGATTAATGACTATATAGGACTTTTCTTAATTAATTAATTAATTAATGAATTAATAATCTAAGTTTAATAAAATTAATAAACATGACTTAGCACGACCATAGGCTTGTCCCTTTTAAGTGGAACACTGGAAACAGGTTCAGACTGACGTTTCAGTAACGACGCGAAGGTATGGCCTGTGGCTCGACACGCTAGTGTCCATCGTGATGCGACAATGCCATTGTTTGCGCGATGGTTTAGTTTTCAGCTTGAGTCTTCGCGCCAAGTCCGATTAATTAATTTATTAATAATCGAAGTTGTATTCAGTACTTAATTGAGTCGATTCATATAGTCCCATGGTCTGACACAAGTGTCAAGCATGCCACTTTCACTCACGATTTAAAAGCACACACTTTATGTATGTTTCACTATGACCATTTATAGAGAGTCTTGTGTGCGCGTGTTTTCCGTCATTTTTTTTAAGGGGGTAAGTTGGATATTAATCCTCCCAACATAACCATGTTGTTTGAACTATAAACTTGATTCCCAAAAATGCACCCCATTTTTTGCTTTTTAAAACCAATAAAAGTCAAAGTCAATTTGAGTTGAGTCATTAAAATCAATGGTTTAATATTACAACATTTGGTCAAAAAGAGAAGGACGATTAATCAAGGACAACACCTTCATTCAAGTACTACTCATTGACAAACCCATCAGACACCGGAAAAATTTTGTACTAATGGCTACCCAACAGGAAGTTGATGAGCTAAGGCAAAACATGAACTTGACTGAAATGTTGAAGACTATTGCTCTTCAAGTCAACGATCCTATCAAGCAACAACAACTTGAGCGTATGAAGGAAAGCCTCAGCAAAATCTCCAACGACTACAAGTTTCAGGGACTTAGCTCCCAAGGGGTCTTAGTGGACAAGGAACTGATAGGAATGGTGTCCTTCGAACAAGTGTATTATTCCGATAGAGGGTTCGGAATTATTAGAAAACTAATTATTCAGTAAGGTCAAGTGACTGGAATGCCTAGTTGGAGGCCGCTTCCGATCAGTAATATTAATCCATAGTTAATATTACAGCTTAATCACACCCAAGCAACTAGCGATCCGATACGACGAATTAATCCGGAAGGAATTAATAAGTCGCTCGAGTATTATTTTTATTTAGACATCGGAAATCGAATTAGGAGCGTTGAGACCGAACGTCACAAGTCGAGTCGAATTAATAAAAGACGAGACGGTAAAATCAAATAAATTAATCAACAATTATCCCTAGCATCGGAATGCCCCGAGCAAACCGAGTGCTAGGGGCAAATGGTGCTAGCATGCTAAGGCTAGCAATGCTAGCAAGCATGCTAGCACGCGCTGGAGCTAGTATCACTAGCACGCAAGGCTGGCGCGCGCACAGCTGCTAACAGCCAACAGCGCTAGCCAACAACGCGCCCATGCCTCGACCAATAGCCCGCAAGCGTGCGTGGCTTGCTGGGCCGAGGCAGCAGGCCTTCTGCACCAAAGCACGGGCAGCCCAGCCAGACACAAGGGCCTCCAGCTGGGCGCGCCTTACTGCCAAAGGTTGGGCGCCACGTGGCATATTATGAGAAGGGGCCGAGCAAGGGTGAGTGGCGGTTGGGGAAGCTTGGGGCGGAAGGCAATGGTCCTCTCCCCTTGTGGTCCTCACTTACCCTCTCCTTCCATGCATTCCACTTGTTGATTAATTATAGTTTAGGAATTTTTTTTTTTTGATTTAAAAATAAAATGAGAAAATTGATTTTACCAACTCTCCCAGATTGATGGGAGAGTGGAATTCTCACATGACATTCTCTATAAATACCCACCTTGGGAATTGGAGAAAGTCACTTGAGTAGGAACTCAAAAAGGTATCACCACTTGAGAGAAAACCTTTAAGTTCATATAATACTCGAGTAGTGTTTTGGTCCGACTCGGGTAAACTCCGAGTAAGAGACCGATCGTGTCGAGTTGCGGGTGGATACTGTAGGAGGTCTCTGCACTTGCAAGACTTGTCTTTTCAAGTAAGAGCTCCGGGGTGTGAGCGAAGCACGCGATGAGGGTAAGATCGTCTTTTCTCTCTTTCTTGTTATCTATATCATTTAGTTATATTAATTATGAGCAGGTCTTGGGGTCGGGTTTTGTTCTACGGTGAGTTAGACTTACCGAAACCAAAGATCGGTATCGGAGCCTTGCTCATTTATTTTTGTAACTAAAATTTCAAGGTTTTAAAATGGATTTAATTTCTGGTTGTGTTGCTGATTAGATTTGTAGCTCAATTTTATTAATTTTAATCTCGTTTTATTTAGAATTTTTGCTCTAAAACCCAGATTTTCGCCCAAAACTAGTGAATTTTGGGTGGAATCATTATTCCAGAAACATTTTGACCCTTTTAGCATTGCGAAAAAGCCAAATTCTTCCCACAAATGCCTGTTTCGAGGGATTTTTCGTTTTGACGAAAAATTTTAAATCTTTTAAACCTTGAATCTTAATGGCATATTAATTGTGATTATGCATTTGGTTCTTTCCTTTATGCTTCTGCAATTTTAGACCACTTTTGAGCATAATTACTTGGTAGTAATTGGTGTTTAATAGTTGGCTCAAATTTTCACATAATTTCTTTAAGTGTGAAAAGTTTGTATCTTGAGGCTCTTAAGTACTAAAGATTCAATCTTTAATTATTTTAAGTGATTGGAACTTTGTGTTACTAAATTCCATGTATGTTTATTGAACTTTTTTGATTTAATCATTATTAAGTTGATTGGAATCATAAAGTTTCAAACTTGTGATAGAATTTTATTAATCTTCATATTGGAAGATGTAATTTTTCAAGGATTCACAAGTTAAAGTTGGAATCTTTATTTGAATATGTATGTTCATAATTCTAACTCTCTTTTAATTTTTTCAAATCTCATAATTAATTTATGTTGGTTAAAATAATGGTGAGAACAACCCTTTTTCATTTTATGTTGCATCAAGTTGAACTAAATTTCCTTAAAGAAAAGTTCTTGGAATTAATTTGGTGTAATGCACTTGAATGATTTTATTAAGTTGGACTTGTTATAATTTTCATTTTGTGCTCATAAAATTGAATCTAAAATTAATTATATAAGTCACGCAAAAATACGGGAATTAATCCCAAGTGCTTGCACGTAAACCAAGGCACAAGCAACGGCACAACCTCGGCTAGTTGGGCTGCACAACAGCCCGCATGTGGCTACCGAGGTGTGTGGATGTGCGTTGGCGCGAGCAACGCACCATATGCATGGTTGTGCGCGCATGGCAGCAGTAATCGCATGCTGTGCGCGCCATGCATGCTGCTTGTGCAGCTGGGTGGGTTGGTGCATTCTTGGTGCTGCAGTTGTGTGTGGGGCTTGCGGGGATAGCCATGGCGCAACATGGCGTGCAGCAAGGTGCGGGCTTCCAGGCAACGCCCAGCAGCTTCCTCGGCACACATGGTGTGCAAGCTGTCAAGTAGTGCACGGCACATGCGTGCATACGAGGACTCGGGTTGTTTACCTTGGCCAACCTGTAACACCTAAATTCCCTCGATTTTATTTTGCGGTTTTGCGGATTTAATTATTTTAATTATTTTAAATTATTTTAATTAAATTTTTGAGGCTAAGCTTCGGTTTTTGAGCGGCACTAAAATTTTGGGTTTACCGGCGTAATTAATTGGATTAATTAAGTTTGATGTGGAATTTAGTGGGAGATTCAATTTTTTAACTGCGCTTAATCACATAATCGGTTAAACAACTTTAACTAGTTTTAATTAGGCGTGTTCATCGAATTAACCACCTAAGTTAGTTACTAGTTTACGCGTGTTTATGCATTGTTACTTGTTTATCGTTGTAAAATGCATGGGCCATTCACATATAGTGAATGGATGAATGGAATGTATATTCTCTCACAGGTTTTATAAAATGGCAACTAGTGGGGCCCGATTAGGATAGAAAATACACATTGCGTTCCGTCATGTTAGTTACCAAATACATCATTTATGTTTTCGATATATATTATGCTTATATATATGAATGATATGTTAGATGCATGTCTAGGTTTTTGAATTTTGTGATGATTAATTAAGTTCACTTAAATCAACCAACATATAAACCCTAGGTCCCTAAAATATTGAGTAAAACTTGTCATTCCCAAACAACACTTACCAACCTATTGAGAGAAGTGATGCGCTACGCCAAAGCAAGGCATCACTACTACTCCTAGGAAACGTAAGGCATACCGGGTATGCATAATGTTGGTTTTGGTTATACTCAACGATATAAGTGATGGAGTCCTAACATGTTGTGGCAAAGTGGATAAGTTGTTGAGAGAGCATTAGATGCGATGATTTATCTAACCAAGAGTGGCTTAGAGCCATTAGCAAAGAGTTGCTTACCTTATAATATTAATTGTTAAGACAAGCCAAAGCATGCTTAACTACTCATTAATTCTTTGGATCGTGGAATCGACTTATTTTCGCCAAATGGGGACAATTTTAATGTTTGAATAAGACGTTTAAATAAGTTTGATATATATGCATGAATTCAATCTTATTTAAGTATTATGAATGGTTTTTCATTTCAAATTATTTCAATTGTAGAATCATGTCTTCAACTAACAACTACAACAACCTAATGTGCCCGGTATTTCTCGAAAAGTTACCATTTTCCTTGAACTTGGTGAACTTTAAGGAGTGGGAAGAGGAACTCCGAAAGACCCTCTAAAATTGCTACTTAGAGCACATTCTCGACATACCCATCCCGAGTTTTTACTCAAAAGGGGTTATGAGTGATAAGGCTCATGAGGAATGGAGTTGGGATTACAAAAGAGTCTCACGACTTATGGCAAACTCCATCCTAGAACAATGGAAGGGGAAGTTCTCCAACTATTTTCCGGAAATGCTCCTCAAAGCTCTAGAGAAAATAGTCAATTTAAGTGTCACCAAGAGCATCAAAGGCAACTATGATGGTCTCGTGGAGGAAGTGACTAGGCCACTCTCCAACATGAAGATCAAGCCATCGCAAGAGGGGTGCCTTGCCAAGGAGAGGCAAGAGGTATGGGCACAAATCTACAATGCTAGACTAAGACCCGGAATGCCACTTTGAGCCCACGTGCTCCAAATGACAAGGCTATGCACTCACTTGGAGCTCATTGGCAAGTCGGTGGAGGATGAGCAAGCGGCTCACATGATATTAAGTTCTCTCCACTCGGGCTATATTGCATTGAAGATACGACTAACCACCAATCGGAACAAACTCTCTTTGATGGAGCTTGTCTGTGAGCTTTAAATTGCCGATTCTTGCGGAAGTACTAAGCTCAAACTTGCTCTAAGGGCAAAGAAGAAGGAGTTCAAGAACAAGGCAAAAATGCAATGCTTCTACTGTAGTAGGTAGGGCCACTACAAGAGAGAATATAGCATTTACCTGGAAGATGAGGCAAAGGGAAGAAAAATCTCTACCTCAAGTATCTTCTTTATAAAGTTACACTTGAACACAAGCAATTTATAAGGTATTAGATACCATTAATGACTCTCTATATGCTCCTATTTCAGGAACCAAGTGAGAAGAGCCTACCAAGTGGATGTGGATATACAAGTGGAAGAAGAAGACAATCTTTCCGGAAAAGGCTTGTAATCACATAGTTGGTCTTGACGTAGAACTTGTTTAAGTTTCGTTATCAACCATACATTGATCTTCCGACTTTAGTCGTCTTTTTGTTTTGATCACAAGACTATTACTTCAAAAGTCTTGCTTATATGTTTATGGCATGACACGTTTATCTAAAATGTGTGCTTTCATTAGACAAACAAGTTTATAAAGTTGAAAATACCACCAAGAAAGCTAAGACCATTTGTAAGGGAATATTTCAAGCATCCCACACATGAGCCCCACAGTGATCATACACTAAAGTATGGTGGTGTCCAAAGGGAAGGAAACTAGAGTAAAAGAGTCGCCAACAAGTTTTAGGAACTTGTAAACCATTCACAGGGTGAAGGTTACACCCCTTCACGATCCATAGATCGCTAACTCCATAGTGGTCTGGAACCATGACTGGAAATTCGGGGATGAAGGTAAAAATCCTACTTAAAAGAGATTGAACCTGCCCTAAATAGGCCTCTACTTTATTCTTCTCATATTCATGTGCGCTTTCTAACTAACATACAATCAATATATTAATCCTAAACATGTTTAATCTATGTTGGTTGAATATTAATGCGCAAAGAAACTATTATTGGCGATCACTTGAATTAAAATCACATTAGCCTAAAAGAAATTATTAATTATCTTATTAAGCGTGATTACATATAAAAATTCCCTTTAATCCTGCAAGAAAGGGAGTGATCAAGCAATAACAATAGTATCAAGCAACATGACGACAATCATCACCATCATAATAATATCAACAAAGCATAATAATAATAGCAAGATCCTAGGCATGATACTAATAAGATTAATAACAAACCCTAGCATTTCACTAAACAATAAAGTCAAAGCTTTATCCCTAAAATGACACTAACATGATAGAAGAAAACAGGAAGAAACCTAAACATGATATTAGAAAGCAATAAATAACATCCTAACGTGATACTAGGAATTAAAATGACATCCTAACATAATACTAGGAATTAAAATAATCTTATCATGACTTCTATATCAAAAGAGCAATTACGCAATTAAATTACTTACTTTTATGCCTCGTATCTCTTTCTATCAAAATAATACATACGTTAGTAACTTCAAGGAAAATATTAAATCAAACAATTAATTTAAATAATTGAAATAGGGATTTGGGACCAAACCTTCAGAAATTATCAACCTTTCACGTCTAGGGCGAAGGCAAATTCGAGCTTGGCTAGGTGTGCCTAAGAACTCGTGAATGCGGTATTTTTATGAAAAGACTAAGCTTAGAAAGAGGGAGAAAGAATAAGCTTCTACCTTGAGAGAGAATAGAAGATTGTTGATGATTCTAAATCGTTAATGATTGTGGATTGTTAATAATTGTGGATGATTAAAAACGGGGAAATACGACCCTATTTATAGAGAAAATAGCTCGGAAAGAATTAGAAAAAGACTGAATCCTATTAGGAATAAAACTTCCTCTGTCGCAGAACGACAGGGTCCAACGCGACGAGACAGCCCTATCGCTGTGCGACAGGCTTGTCGTTGCGCGCTGACTTTGTCGTTTCGCGCTGATTCACGCGTTTTCTAAAAACCTGTACAGAATCCTTAATCTAATTAAATTCGTTTAACAACGACCGTACTTATCTTTGAAAATCAGATTTAATTTCATTTAAAAACACTTATTTTGATCCAAATAGAATTCTTTATTTTTCATAAAAGATATAACTATTAATCCTAATCCCATTAGAACTCAAAATAACCTTCTAGATTATTTTAGAACATTAAAATCAATCCTAACATTTTTAGGAATATTAATTAATGGGCCCTCCACTAGATCATTGGGCCATAAAACCATTTCAGGCCCAATTTAGTATTTTTGCCATAAGTTTCTCATTATTCATCGGAATTGGGCTTATAATATATCGTTGGAAAGCTCTTTTCGAGCCCATTCCAACTACATTATCATTGGACCCTTATCATGGATAAAACTAAATTGGATAGGACATTTTCATAAATAGAGTACATTTTTTAAAACAGAAGAAAAGAATTTTATTAAAACAACCGCATCACAAGACTTTTCACACTTTCACTTTCGATGATCAAATGACGTAAAAGGTACTCATCACTGGGTGTGGTTTTGGGGAGACGTGAATGGTACTCATCACGCCCTCGTGGGGCTCACGGAGAGGACGAGCTTATCGACGCCGGCGAGGGTACTTCCACCACTCTAGGGAGTTCCTAGAGTGGGATGGCCGTACCCTGTACTTTGCGCCCCAGTTTTATATCTTGGAGCAAGTTCGTCTCAGAATGACTGACGAGCAAGTTTGTTGCCATGGCTCGGGCAACGACACCATTGGGCAGCTGTACGAGTCTTACTTTCGCAACAACGAGGAGTTGCGTGGGCTGTGGGAGTCTTATGGTCCGACTCCACTGTTACAGGCCATTCAGGCTCTCTATTCTTCGTCCTCGAGTCGTTTTCTAATTCGAGCCTTGGTGGAGTTCTTTCAGGACACCACCAACACCTTTCATTTTCTTTCAGGAGATGACTATCACTCCTGTGGACTTCTTTCTCATCATTGTACTCGAGTTCTAGACTGCTGCGGTTCCATTTGGCAGCGATATCACCGTTTTCTCTCCCGAGGTAGAGGAGCTACTCGGTCCTATCGCTATTCGAGCTCGCAGCGAGGCTCGGCCGTTGTAGATTAGTAGCCGATGTATTTGTCGGTCCATGCTCATAGAGGCCTTCCATGATGATGCGACTACCCCGGAGCAGTGGGTGCGTATCTTTATTTTGATTCTTTTGTCAGGGACTTTATCTCTTGACAAGGGTAGCCGAGTGCTACTCTACTACCTGCCTGCTGTTCGCGACATTCGCATGGTCGGGACATATGATTGGGCCAGCTTGGCCTATGCTGACTTCCTGCTTGGATTGCGACTTGCTTGTCACCATCGCAAGTTTGAGGAGGAAGTCACTCTTTCTAGTTTCTGGTGGATCGTAGAGGTATACCTTGTTTATCTTTACTAAGGTTTACTTTAGGTATGTGTATTAGCACTTGTTGACGATTCTCCGTCATTTATAGGTCTGGTTCTACGAGTAATTCCCGTCTCTTTCATCGGTGAGACCTTCGCCTCGTGGGCTTCCTATTGCTGCCAGTTGGGGAGGCCGTTACAATGACCAGACTGCTATTGCCCGTGTTCGAGAGTTGATTCTCTCGGTATGCCTTACTTAACACATTTTCTTTTTCCGCGGTTTAGTAGGATCCTGTCTCATGGGTGTTCATTTTGTAGGGGCCTAAGGTCCAATTTCGGCCATAGGCCGATTTCGACCTTCCTGTACGGGCTGTCTAGTATAAAGCTCAGCGCCACTATTTTCAGGGGACGTATGACATTGTGGTGTACCTAGGCGAGAGAGTTGCGATTAAGCACTCTTTCGAGTCTTTTGTGGTTCCTGCTCGTCCCCCATGGCATATGTTGAACCAGACGGACATGAGAGTCCATTTTGGTGGACGCCAGCTGGTACGGATTGGCAGCGCCATATCCATTCGAGCCAGAGTTATGGCGAGAGTCATATGCCGCATTTGGCTCCACCTCCTTGTATATCGGAGGAGGCGTAGGTACATTTCGTGCCTTTTGATTTATTCTCTTGATAGCCCCCTAGAGGATTTTAATCGCCTAGATTTTATTTTAACAGGTTACAGCGGCGGCTAGGGAGTTTGTGCCTCCACCAGTGTCTATCACCTATCAGGGGTCTTTCGGTTCGGTCGAGGAGATGGTTCCTCTAGCCCTTGAGCCCTGGCGCTTGATAGAGAGGTCGATACCTCACCACCAGACCTCGGTAAGTCTTTCATCATTATTTTGTTTGCATAGATGTTCTTTGATTATTTCGGACTTTATTGCCTGGCAGCTTTCCCGCGAGGTGGTGACGAGGATGGCTAGAGGCATGGACGCCTTTTGTTATCAGCTCGTGAGATTGAGTCATCGAGCTAGGTTTCGTCGTGGTGGTGTCGTCGTGGTGATGATGGCATGGAGGTATTTCTTTTGACCTTATTGCTTACTCTGTTTGCTTATTTTTCCATGCTTGACTTGATTTGTTTCTTCTATTTCAGCCTGTTCCTCCGAAACGCACTCGCACGAGACCCGAGGATCGGAGGGAGAGATCCGGATCTGGTTCGAGGCGCCGACGTACTTTGGCAGGGACCTAAGGTGGTTGAGCGGAGTCGGACCACACTATAGTATTAGAGGATTCCGGCTCTTTGTCTGAGGGTGCTTCAAAGAGGACGATTGGCCAGGGAGGCGCGACATCGGCTCCTTCAGCGGGTTGTGGGACGTATGAGGTTGGCTCATCGTCGTAGTAGCAATTGGGAGTGCAGCTGCTGGGTGAGGCAGGATGGACTGGCCTCACTCTTTCGATCCCGGCCTCTAGCGATCCTAATGCTGGTAAGGGGTTAACTCCACGGACTGTACAGTTTTTTGATATGTTTGGGGTTCCTCTCCATTTGTGTCCTCCGTCATCATAGTTGTACCAGTATATATTTTATTTTGACTTTGTAGGACTTTGTTTATTTTGCCTTGACACTTATGTTAGACATGTTGTATATATCTCCTATAATTACTATGTCTATTTTATCTTTTGTGTTTTTTATTTCTCATATTACGTGCATATGAGTGTATGAAAAGTGTTACTAATTTTTGTACAAAAATTTCCGTCATTTTTATTATTAATGGAGGGTATTCGACATTCTCCCCCAAAAAAGAAAAAAATGAAAAATAAAGTCAAATTTGACTAAAAATAAGTTAAATTTTAATTAAACTCAAAATAATCAAATATGGGATAAGTATTTGGAATAGATTTGCCAAAAATAATGTTTGGATAAGGCTTTGAAAAACATCAAAACCGTACAGTCAAAGTACAAATCTAAATCAAAGTCGGATGACATATGGTCAGCGAAACGCGTAATTCTGACGTGAAAAATTGAGTTGTCACAGCGCGTTGGGTTTATTTTTCCGAATCCTTTCGGGATTCGGTTTTCGTCAGCTCTTGTTTATAAATAGCCCTAAAATCCATCGATTTTGGTATAATTCAAACTGAAAAAATAATCTCCTCTTTAATTTTTTATCATGCCTAAGAGTTTTAGTGATTTTACTCGCGAGTGGTGTCGGTCTTTGACTGCTAAAGAGAGGAAAGAGCTTGACTTTTTTCACTTGGGGGGTTTGCTTGGTATTAAGGGAGTAGATCTTGACATAGACTTTATTCATACCGCCTTAGAGTATTGGGATCCAGACGGCCATTGCTTTAGATTAGGTCATGACGAAATTTGTTCTTTACCGGAAGAATTTGGTGCAATCCTTAGCTTCCCTTCCTTAAATCTTGCAGTAATTCCTAAGGTTAGCGAATATTATTATAAAGATTTTGAGCGTTTCCTTAACCTTAGGGATAGGGACTTAAAAGATATTGTGAATGGGAATGTGGTTAATTTGAGAGAATTTGCACGCTTTTATTTTGATAGACCACGCTCGGAGTCTTTTCATGTTTATAAGAGAAGGGCTTTCCTCTTTTGTATGTTTAGCCAATATCTCCTCACTAGTGGTAATATTCATGAGGGTCAAGAAATATTAGTGTCTATCATGGAGCAATTTGAGTCAGGGAGAAATCCAATGCCATTAATTGTTGGAGAAATAATGCTTAGTTTAGATGAGCTAAAAAGAGATCCAAAAGCACCTCTTCGAGGCTCTCAAATTTTATTACAGGTAGAAAATTGATATTTTTAATTGCAGAAATCAAAAATATAATTTTGTATAGTAATACTTAACTATTTGCATTGAATTTGGCAGGTATGGCTAATGGAAAGACTTGAATTAATCAGTCATCCTGACAATATTGAAAAATATACTCCAAATTTCTTTGTAAGAAGGAAAAAACGCTTCTCCATAAAGATGGGCCGCAGGGAGTGGAGTAGACTCTTTGAAACTTGCGACTTTGCTATCAAGGGGGTTGTTCCTTGGTGGAAGATTGAGAAGATGGTTGGTGTCAATAGCCAACCTTTTTACCGTCTTCCTACCTAGTCTAAGTTGACTATTTATTACCCTTCTAGAGTGAAAAGACAATATGGACTTGCTCAAACCATTCCCTCCAGAAATCTTCATCACCCTTATGAATTTCAAGTTTCACAAGACATAGAGAGGTTTGATGACTATTGGTGTGCTAGAACTTTGTGGGAATTGTTACGCAAAAGGTTCCTCTCTCTTTATCTAGGGATGTGAAGCAATGGTTAATTGGTAGATCTCAAAAGTACAAGAACAAAACCCGAAAGATGAGCAAGACCAATGTGAAAGACCGCCTGAGAGATATGAAAACTCTTGCTAAGGAAAGCTTAGGTGAAAGTGTTGAAATCAAGACCCCTATTATACCTAAGAAGAAAAGTGCTATTAAGGGCAAGGAGAAAAGAAAGACTGGTTCTGCGGAAAAGAAAATATGGGTTGAAAAGAAACATGGCATAATGGCAATTAGAGAAACTATCGATTCTAAGATTGTGTGCAGGTCTTCTATGGGATGCCCATATCAGTTAGTTTTGCGGCACCTCCTGATAGGATAGTTTTGACAATGTATGGTCCAGACCAATTATGCCTAAATTTGCCTCTTGGGTCTAGAACATTTTTCCTTAAAACTTTTAACACTAAGTCTCCATTTTAATGTTTCTTGTCTTGAATTTTCTTGTTAAAGTGTCTAGCCATGCGAGTTTGATAGCATTGAGTATGATGTAGAGCTTCTAGTCGTTTTTCATCAAGTAGAATTAGCTCCTCATACCTTGCTCTAGTCCATTTGACTTCGTCGAGTTTACTTTCCAATGCAATGCGTAGAGAAGTTATTTCTAGCTCTACAGGTTGTACGGCATCCATCCCATAGACTAAAGAGAATGGCGTGTTTCCTGTGAATGAGCGGATTGACGTGCGATAACTCTAAAGAGCAAAATGGAGTTTGTCAGGCCAATCTTTTTAATTTTCTATCATTTTCTCGATGATAGTATTTAAGTTCTTATTGGCTACTTCTACTGCACCATTAGCTTGAGGCCTATATGGGGAAGAATGATGGTGTTGAATACCATACTTTTGAAGCAATTCTTCGCATTTCGCTTGAAAGTGAGTTCCATTGTTACTTATTATTTCATGTGGGACTCCGACATATTATGTTTCTTTCGATAAAGAGTGCTACATGTTTTGCGGTGAGTTTTGCATATGATGCTGCTTCAACCCATTTTGTGAAGTAATCAATTGCTACTAAGATGTATTCATGACCTCCTGTTTAGGAGGAGTGATTTTTCCAATAATATCTATACCCCATGTTGAGAATGGCCATGGTGATGTATAGGTGTAAAGGAGGGATGGAGGAACATGTTGCAAGTTAGCATATATTTGGCATTTAAGGCATCTCTTTACATATTGATTGCAATCCCGATTCATGGTAGTCCAATACTATCCTTGGCGCATTACTTTTTGGGCTAGCATTTTGCCATTCATATGAGTGCCACATACTCCTTCGTTAATTATTCTCATCGCTCTTTGAGCTTCCTTTTTGCCGACACATAGGAGAGCTCTATCTTTAGGTACCCTTTTATGAAGCTCATCGTTTATGAGTACATATTGGGAAGCCAAAAGCCTTATAGCTCGCTTTGCTCTCTTGTCAGCGTGAGGTGGATATTCACCTTTGGTGACATAATTGAGGATGTCAGTATACCAAGGTTCTTCCTCTTATTCTTGTCCCTGAGCTACCTCATCATCTTCTATAACTTGGATGTAAGCTGGTTTATGCCTTTTCTCTATTGTTAGAGGCATTTGCGCAATTTCCTTAGGAATTCTAACCATTGAGGCTAGTCTTGCCAAGGCATCAGCAAATTGATTTTCCTCTCTTGGCAGATATGTGTATTCCACCTTTTCGAGTTGATTAGTAAGAGTTTCCAAATATGTTTGATAAGGGGCTAAGCTTTCGCTCCTTACTTTTCATCTTTTGGAAATCTGATTGATGATTAAAGAGGAGTCTCCGAATATTCGATGTTTCTTTACTCCTAAAGCCAAAGCAGTTTCGAGGCCTACCACACATGCTTCATATTATGCAGCATTGTTGGTAACGTCGAAGTCTACCTTTATAGAGATTGGGATGTGTTCCTCTTTAGGTGATACTAATAAAACCCCTACGCCACAACCCTTTTGGTTTGAAGCTCCATCGAAGTATAATGTCCAAGTATCATCTTCTGTAATCATCAAGTCTTCGTCTAGAAAATCATTTTCATGCACTAGCGTCGAATCTTCTATTGGGAAATCTGCTAAGAAGTCCGAGATCACTGATCCTTTGATAGCCTTTTGAGGCATAAACCTTACATCAAATTGGGCTAAGTTGACTATCCACCTTGATATTCGCCCATATAGTGCCTTAATTTGGTTGTGGCCCACACTAATGCGAGGCATAATTTCTCAAGTGGTGTGTAGCGTACTTCATACTCGAGCATCTTCTTACTTAAGTAGTAGATGGCATTCTCTTTGCCTTCTACTTCATGCGCGAGCATAGCTCCCATTGTATCTTTAGTGACTGTTAGGTATAATCGAAGAGGAATTCCCGGAAGTGCTGGCGCTAATATAGGAGGATTAGCGAGGTAGGCTTTGATCTTCTCAAAGGCTTTTTGGCACTCATCGTCCCATATTAATGCTACATTCTTTTTAAGTTTTTTTAATATTGGTTCACATATCGTGGTCAGCTTGGATATGAACCTACTTATGTATTGCAACCGGCCAATGAATCCTCGAATTTGTTTCTCGGTCTTAGGCGGCGGCATTGACATGATTACTTTAATCTTAGTTGGGTCTATCTCTAATCCTCTAGAGGTAATGACATAGCCCAAGAGTTTCCTTGAGGTGACTCCAAAAGCGCACTTCGATGGGTTTAGCCTCATGTTGTATTTCCTTAGCCTTTCGAAGAATTTCCTCAAGGCTACTGGATGTCCTGGACAATCTTTTGATTTTACAATCATATCATCCACATAGAATTCTACCTCTTTGTGCATCATGTCATGGAGTAAAGCAGTTACTGCTCTTTGGTAAGTGACACTTGCGTTTTTCAACCCGAATGGCATTACCGTGTAACAGTAAGTGCCCCATGGTGTTATGAACGTAGTCTTTTCCATGTCTTCTTCTTCCATGAGAATTTGGTTGTACCCTGCATATCCATCCATAAATGAGAGAAGTGCGTGGTTCGCTGTATTATCTACCAAAATATCAATGTGTGGTAAAGGAAAGTCGTCCTTTAGACTTGCTTTATTTAGATCTCTGTAGTCGACACACATTCTTACCCTTCCGTCTTTCTTGGGGACTGGTACCACATTTGCGACCCATTCGAGGTATTTGGATACCTTTATAAAACCTGCTGTTATATATTTTTGAACTTCTTCTTTTATTTTTGGAGCTATGTCTGGTTTCATTCGACGTAACTTTTGTTTTACTGGTTTCATTCCTGGGATTAGTGGTATAGAATGTTGAGCTATTTCTCTGTTTATTCCTGGCATATCTTCGTATGACCAGGCGAATACATCTATGAATTCTTTTTGTAAATTTATTAAATCAGTTCTTTTTTCTTTATTAAGATTTAGACCAATTTTAACTTCTCTTTTAATGGTTGGATCGTTTGAGATATCAACCGTTTCAGTATCCTCAATTATCGGTGTTTTATTCTCAAGTGTTTCCATTGGCTTAATTATTACTTTGTCATTTTCATTGTTAGCTAAGAAATGCTCATCATCTTGAGTAAGGGAGTGACACGAGGAGTAAGCCAAAGAAGACATATTATTAAATTCGGAAATCATTAAATCAAATAAAGAGATGTCCGTTGGGACTTAACTACTAACTATCCTTTTGAAGTAGAAAGAAGAGAAGGAGATACTACTACAGAAGGTTTAAAAAACTCGGCTAAAGAGGTCTTGAATTCAAACTCAGACTCTGACTTGGACTTAGATGACTCAGACTCATCGAACATTGGTCCTTGTCTTGTTGTTATGGAGATCTTTCTTCCACTTGGCATAGTCACCTATACCGTTTTTCTCTATCCTTAAACTAATCCCTCTGCAGGAGTAATGAGCTTTGAGGGATCGAAGTCTTCGCTTTGCATGACTGTTTGAATAAGTGCTGAATTGTCATTGATACGCTTAGGCTCGTTTTTCTCGTAGCCGAAGAGTAATCCCATGACATTAAAGTCAAAGTATGGTGGTGCTTTCTCCTTATGGGTAGGAGTTGGAATATCATCTAAGAAATTACAATCTAAGAAGATCTCGAACCCAGGTTGTCTTATCCCATCTTTGACAAAAGGTTTAGGAAATTCATAACAAGGGTAGTCTTCACCCTCTCTTATGAATTGACCGTTTAGAGTGAGAGGATATTGGTCCATTGGGATTGCCTTCTTTTGAGAATGAGCATTCCTCCGTGCATTAATTAATATTTTCCCGGGCTTGCTTATAGTCTTTCGGAGTTGGTTCAAAACCAAGTTCGAAAGTATCTAATTTAGGAAGGCCAGTCGATCCCATTTATGTTGCTACTCCTTTCTTCTTTCCTAGAGTCATTCCAGGAAAGTTTTCTTGTTTTCGGAGTATACCATTGACTATCATATTCGAATGGAGGTCGTACTGAAGAAGGGTCTTTTCATCTTCGTCGATAAAAGAGACCTTTTTTGCGTTAAAATCGCATAAGTCTTCATCATTTTCATCATGCTCCACATGTATAATAGGCTTATCAATTGCCTTAATTCTCACTGGGGAAGCATCGATAGTGATGGGAATTCCTCCAACTATGGCCTTCACTTGTTGATGAAGGGATGAAGGGACGGCCTTAAGTCATAAAGCCAAGGGCATCCTAGCAACAAGTTGAAAGAAGGTTTGATATCTACCACTTGAAAAGTAGTAGCATGTTCAATGACTCCTGCCGTGACATTCATAGTGATAGTCCCAAAAGCTTGGCAACGAGTGTTGTCATAAGCCCTTATTCCTTGTGTAGATGGAGACAAATCTAACATCCTCGCAGTTCGGAGTGGGAAAACATTGATTGTTGACCCATTATCTACAAGAGTCATTGAAACATTCATTCTCTTGCAGATTACTGTGAGGTTTAAGGCCTTATTATGCTTATCACCCTCTGGAGGTAGATCCTTGTCAGAAAAGGTGATTAGATTGATGGGACTTGGAAGATCACTCGTGAGAAAATTAGCTAACCCCTCAGGAGTGGTTTCAGAATCTATCCCTATTTTAGCCAAAGCATCCATTACTGCAACTCTATGCTCACGGGATATGGCTAGTAGTTTCCATACGTTCATCTCGACCTTAGTCTTCTCGAGTTGTTTCACAATATCATTGTCTTCAAAGATGGGTATAGGAATTTGTTGGGTAGTAGGAATAGGTTGTGTTGTAATGGGAGGTTGCATTCTCCCTGATCTTGTGAGGACATCTATGGGCGAGTCTTCTTCATCCCAAATATCATCTATTGGATAGATTGTGGAAAGTAGAGTTTCTTCCAAATCTTTGAGGTAGACATCCTCATCATCGCTTTCCCAAATTCCATTAATACTAGCATTTTTTCTGGAGTTATTTGGACTAACTTCTTGTTATCAATTAGTTCTTGGACTAGATCCTTAAACTTGAAGTAATGTTCAATTGTATGCCCTCCAGATTGATGGTATGGACAATAGAATCTATCTGTCCTTTTCAGCGATTCAAAAGGTCTTGGCTCGAGAGGTTTAATCTTCCCATTCTCTAAGAGCTTTTGAAACATGTTGGCTTAAGAGGTTCCAATTGGAGTATAAGGTTTATTGCTCCTTTTGGGTTTTTCAACTACCTGGAGAAAAAATGGTTTTCTCTTACTAGTCTTTGCACTTGTCGTCTTTTCCATATCATTCTCATTTTGAACTCTTTTTAGACAGTCGAGGAGTTTGCGACATATATCAATTGCCTCTCTCAGCGTGTTTATGAGGTGTCATACCTCTTCTTTACTGGCCGGCGATTCACCTATAGTGTGCTTCTTGGCATCAAAAAAGATTTCCTCTTCATCTTTGATGGCATGAATTTCTTCAACCGGTTTAATGAGGGTTGTTGGATCGACATGATCTTCCTCATTAGAAATAGCCAAGGAGTCCGAAAGTGGGGCATTATTGATACTTGGCTTCTTACTTGTATGAGGTAATGGAAGTTTGTTGTTATCAATGAGATCTTGAATAGCTTCTTTTAACTTCCAACAATTCTTAGTAAGATGGTCTCTACCTTGACGGTACTTGCAGTGTGCATTGGGGTTCCAACTAGCCGTCCTCTTTTCGACTGGTGGATCCCCAAATGGTCCAATGGGAGTTATAAGACCTTTTGCATGTAGGCGATCAAATGCGGTGTCATAACTCATGCCAATAGGTGTGAAGTTTCTCCTAAATGGCTTCTTTTGTCCTTGGTTGTTCATAGCTAGGACCTCATTCAAAAAGGTGCTAACATTATTTGAGTGGGTAGTTTTGGAAGAAGAAGGATTGTCGCTCTTCTTTCCTTTCCAGCCACTGTTGGAGTTGTTAGCAGCTTTTTGCTTTGCAAGATCGTCTTCAATGTTGATTCCTACGTCTTAGACGACCTTAAAAGTGTTCAAGTTGCTTTGAAATTTGAGATTCTTAGAGTACTTTTCCTGGAGATTCTTAATGAACATCCTTACAGATTCTTTCTCAATGGGCACCTCAACCATTTTAGTGGAAGTTTCCTTCCACTTATTAAAGAAAGAAGTAAAGCCTTCATTCTCTTTTTGTTTCAGCATCTCAAGTTCTCTATGGTCAGTTTCGACTTGGACGTTATATTTGTATCTATCTATGAAAGCGTTAATTATGCTATTCCAAGAAGAGGTTTTCTCCTATTCAAGGGAGAAGAACCATTGTTAGAAAACGGTCTCTAGAGATAGTGAGAACAAAGTGTGGAAAACTTTCCTGTCAATCCCCTTGATATTCATTATAGTTTCAAAGGCCCTTAAGTGAAAGTAGGGGTTGTTAGTTGGCTTGAATTTAGGGATGTCATTGGCATTGAAATTCTGCGGAAGAAGTTCCTTGTCCACCGAGACCCCTTGTGAGCTAATCCCTTGGAACTTATAGTCATTGGAATGTTTGCTTAGGATTTCCTCCATTCGTTCCATTTGTTGTTGTTTCGCAGGGTCATTGACTTGAAGAGCGAGGGTCTTCATCATCTCGGTCAAGTTAACAAGGTTTTTCCTAAGCTCATGAACTTCTTGTTAGGTTCCATTAGTATGAACTTTTTTTGTGTCTGATGGGCTTATCAAAAAGTAAAACTTGAACAAAGGTGTTGTCCTTGATTAATCGTCCCTTTCTTCTTGACCAAGTGCTGTAAATTAAACCATATTTGTTTTAATGAATTGACTCAAATTGACTTTGACTTTATTAGTTTTAAAGGCAAAAAAGTAAAAATAGGGTGTATATTTTTGGGAATCCAGTATAGGGTTTAAATAACATGGTTATGTTTGGAGGATTAATATCCGACTTACCCCCCTAAAAAAATGACGGAAATTATGCGCACACAAGACTCACTAGACATGGTCAAGGTGTGAAATATATACGAAGTGTGTGCTTTTGAAGTGAGTGAAAGTGACATGATTTGACTCTTGTGTAAGACCATGAGACTATGTGCTTAAACTCAATTAAGGACTCAATACGGTTTATATCATTAATAAATTGATTAAATAGACTTGGCGTGAGGACTCAGGCAGAAAATTGGACCATCGCACAAACGACGGAACTGTCGCGATGCGCCAGCCCTATCGCGGTGTGCCATTTCTGTCGCATCGCGTCGGACACTAGCGTGTCACGCCACAGGCCAAACTTTAGCGTCATTGCTGAAACGCCAGTCTGGGTCAACTTCCAGTGTTCTAGCTTAGAGGGAAAATCCTATAGACGTACTAAGTCAGGTTCGATCAGTTTATTTAAACTCAAACACAAGTCAAACAAACGGTTAGTGTAAATATGCACAAGTAGTCAAGTAAGCACAATATGATGCAATGAGTTTGCAACCTAACCATGGCTCTAGTTCTCTAAAGTTCAAGGATAAGGGTTAGTCAAAAAGGGTCCATGGTTATGAGTCCGGATGCACCTCGCAGAAGCCTTACCTTTGGAAGGGTTGGCGCGTGTGGATGGCACCCCGCAAGTTAAACTTGCTTCCACGGTTTGGTGAATTCACAAACTCGGATGTATCCTTCGTTTCCATGAGCGTTCGATTAGGTAAATGGAGTGTGAATTCCCAGAAGGTTATGGCCATATGTAGAACACATATGGGTTCAGAAAATTGAGAAAAAATCAATCAGGAAGTAGAATCGAGCAAACAGTACTAGAACTGGTCGAAACAAGAAGGTAGATTTCTGGCTCGTTATTGGAAGAACATAGCGCGAGACAACAGAGTCTGTCGCGAGACGATGACAATGTCGCCACGCGACATTGCTGTCGCACAGCGACAGAGCTATCGCACTGCGACGGGCTTTGTTTTCTCAGCGCCTGTTCCTACATGCATCAGCAGCTTTCTGTTCTTTGAATTTTCCAATTTTTCGCAGCATTATTTCGATCCTAGTTGTGAAAGATATTTCTCAAATTTCCTACGTGTAAAAATCCTATGTTTTTTACGCATTACGGATGGTCTATCTAATGCGGACCTTTTTATGCTTATGCCAATAATATCAATCAAAATTATGCACATGAATACTTAGAACTTCTCGAGTCTCATCCACTCATTGTAAATTATTGCCAAAATAAATTTTAGGAATTAAAAGAGAAATTCTCCCCAATGGAGTCGCCAAAAAACTTTAGGGAATATTTTAAGCATCTTACACTTGAGCCCCACTGTCATCATACACTAAAGTATGGTGGCGTCCAAAGGGAAGGAAGCTAGAGTAAAAGAGTCGCCTACAAGTTTTAGGAACTTGTAAACCGTTCACAGGGTGAAGGTTACACCCCTTCACGATCCATGAGATCGCTAACTCCATAGTGGTCTTGAACCATGACTGGATATTCGGGGATGGAGGTATAAATACAACCTAAAAGAGATTGAACCTGCCTTAAATAGGCCTCTACTTTATTCTTCTCATATTCATGTGCGCTTTCTGACTAACATACAATCAATATATTAATCCTAAACTTGTTTAATCTATGTTGGTTGAGTAATGCACAAACAAAACTATTATTGGCGATCACTTGAATTAAAATCACATTAGCCTAAACGAAATTATTAATTATCTTATTAAGCGTGATTACAAATACAAATTCCCTTTAATCCTGCAAGAAAGGGCATGATCAAGCAATAACAATAGTATCAAGCAACATGACAACAATCATCACCATCATAATAATATCATCAAAGCATAATAATAATAGCAAGATCCTAGGCATGATACTAACAAGAATAATAACAAACCCTAGCATGTCACTAAACAATAAAATCAAAGCTTTATCCCTAACATGACACTAACATGATAGAAGAAAACAGGAAGCAACCTAAACATGATATTAGAAAGCAATAAATAACATCCTAACGTGATACTAGGAATTAAAAAGACATCCTAACATGATACTAGGAATTAAAATAATCTAATCATGACTTCTATATCAAAAGTGCAATTAAGCAATTAAATTACTTACTTTTATGCCTCGTATCTCTTTCTATCAAAATAATACATACGTTAGTAACTTCAAGGAAAATATTAAATCAAACAATTAATTTAAATAATTGAAATAGGGATTTGGGACCAAACCCTCAGAAATTATCAACCTTTCACGTCTAGGGAGAAGGAAACTTCGAGCTTGGCCAGGTGTGCCTAAGAACTCGTGAATATAGTATTTTTATGAAAAGACTAGGCTTAGAAAGAGGGAGAAAGAATAAGCTTCTAGCTTGAGAGAGAATAGAAGATTGTTGATGATTCTGAATCGTTAATGACTGTGGATTGTTAATGATTGTGAATGATTAAAAACGAGGAAATACGACCCTATTTATAGAGAAAATAGCCCGGAAAAAATTAGAAAAAGACCGAATCCTATTAGGAATAAAACTGCCTCTGTCGCAGAACGACTGGATCCAGCGCGACGCGACAGCCCTGTCGCTGTGCGATAGGCTTGTCGTTGCGCGCTGACTTTGTCGTTTCGCGCTGATTCACGCGTTTTCTAAAATCTGTACAGAATCCTCAATCTAATTAAATTCGATTAACAACGCCCGTCCTTATCTTTGAAAATCAGATTTAATTTCTGTTAAAACACTTGTTTTGATCCAAATAGACTTCTTTATTTTTCATAAAAGATATAACTATTAATCCTAATCCCATTAAAACTCAAAATAACCTTCTAGATTATTCTAGAAGAATAAAATCAATCCTAATATTTTTAGGAATATTAATTAATGGCCCCTCCACTAGATCATTGGGCCATAAAACCATTTCAGGCCCAATTTAGTATTTTGGCCATAGGTTCCTCATTATTCATCGGAATTGGACTTATAATATATCGTTGGAAAGCTCTTTTCAAGCCCAATCCAACTACACTATTATTGGACCCTTATCATGGATCAAACTAAACTGGACTGGACATTTTTATAAATAGAGTACATTTTTGAAAATAGAAGAAAAGAATTTTATTAAAATAACCACATCAAAAGACTTTTCACACTTTCACTTCGTTCGATGATCAAATGACGTGAAAGGTACTCATCACTGGGTTGGTTTTGGGGAGACACAATTAGGTGTCTACACTATTGAGTCAAATGAGACGTACTTGTGGCATTGTTGTCTTGGCTTCATTAACATCAAATGCATCAAGAAACTTCTATAGGAAGGTGTTCTTGACTCATTCGATTTACAATCGTTTGAAAATTGCAAAGGATGTTTATTAGGCAAGATGATAAAGCAGCCATTCTCCAAGTTGGGAGAAAGGGCAAGTGAATTGTTGGGCCTAATATACACCGATGTATGTGGACCATTGAGCACAACCACAAGAAAAGGCCATCGATATTTTATCACCTTCACAGACGACTATAGTAGATATGGATATGTCTACCTCATGTCGCACAAATCTGAATCGTTTGATAAATTCAAAGAATTTCAGAGTGAAGTTGAAAATCATCTTGGCAAGAAAATCAAAGCCCTTTGATCGGATCGAGGTGGTGAATACTTGAGCCAAGAATTCGATGACCATCTGAAAGAAAAGGGTATACTTTCAGAATTGACACCTCCAGGAACTCCACAATGGAACGGAGTATCCGAAAAGAGAAATTGAACCTTGCCAAACATGGTATAATCGAACCTTTGCAGCGCGCCAAGTGGCAGCATGCCACGTTGGCAACGTCATGTGGCAGTGCGACTCGTTGGCAGCGCCATGTGGTAGCGGGCTGCGGATCCGGGTGACGGGTCATGGATGCGGGCCGAAGGGTGGCGGCCCAATCGAACCAATCTTGGGGCTCAAGGTTGGGTGCCGCATGTTTAGCTCACAATGGATGTGAGTTGCCTTGGGGAGCAAGTGAGGAAGTGGTCCTAACCTAACCATATGACACTTGTTACTTAGTGATTCCTTGGTTTATTTAACTAGGAATTGAATTCAACATTCTTTCCATGTGGGATCTTTTTGAGAAAAAGTCCCAAATTGAAAGATGAGAGGAATTCACAAGGAAGCACTCCTTATAAATAGCCAAGGCATACCTTGGGATTGTTCACTTGAGTAGGAACTCAAAAAGGCATCTCCACTTGATAGAAAACCTTTAAGTTCGTATAACACTCGAGTAGTGTTTTGGTCCGACTCGGCTAAACTCCGAGTAAGAGATCGATCGGGTCTATTTGCTTGTGGATACTGTAGGAGGTCTCTGCACTTGCAAGACTTGGCTTTGAAGTAAGAGCTCTAGGTGTGAGCGAAGCACGCGACAAGAGTAAGATCATCTTTTCTCTCTTTCTTGTTATTGATGTCATTTAATTACATTAATTGTGAGCGGGTCTTGGGGGTCGGGTTTTGTTCCGCAGTGAGTTAGACTTACCGAAACCCAACATTATTTTCCTCCAACTAAAGAACCTGCCTCCAAAGAAGATGTATGGGTTCTCATAAACACAATGAGGGTGGCAATGACCCAACTTCATTATTCCATCCAGGAAGCAAAGAAGATGGAGGAAAGACACATCGCTGAAAAAGTAATGCCCACTAAGACTACTGAAAGAAAATCTTTTTCGCTCAAAGTAGTCAAGCCACCTAAAAAGAATAATAAGGCATATACACCTATTGGGACTTCTTATGCAAACATGTTCAAAATTCTCTTCGAGAATGGGAAGATCAAACTTCTTGAGCCAAACCATTTGAATAGCTGAAAAGGACAAATAGGTTCTACAATCCATACCATCAATTTAGAGGACATACCATAGAACACTATTTCAAGTTCAAGGATCTAGTCCAAGGATTGACTGACAGTAAAAAGTTGGTCCAAATTCGTCCAGAAAAGGATGTTAGCATCAATGAGTTTTGAAAAGCGATGATGAGGATGTCTACCTCAAAGACGTAGAAGAAACTCCACTCTCCACAATTTTTACGGTCGATGATATTTTGGATGAAGAAGATTCCTCTATCGATGTCCTCACAAGATCAGGGAGAATGCAACCTTCCATTACAAATCAACCTATTCCTACCACTCAACAAGTGCCAATTCCAATTATAGAAGATAACGATGTTGTCGAACAATTAAAAAAGACTAAAGTAGAGATGAACGTATGGAAACTCCTAGCCACATCCCACAAGCATAGGCTGGCAGTAATGAATGCCTTGGCTAAAGTAGGGATAAATTCAGAAACCTCACTTGAAGGTTTAGCTTGTCTAACTTCCTTACCAGTGATCTTCCCAGTCTTATGAACTTGATCACCTTTTCTGACAAGGATTTACCTCATGAAGATGAAAAGCACAATAAAGCTTTGAACCTTAGAGTTTTTTTCAAAAGGATGAACGTTCCAATGACCCTTGTAGATAATGGGTTGACAATTAATGTTTTCCCACTCCGAACCGCGAGAATGTTAGGGATAAGAGATGAGGATTTGTCCCCATCAACACAAGGCATAAGAGCTTACGATAACACTCGTTGTCAATCTCTTGGGACCATCACTATGAATGTCACGACGAGAGTCATTGAGCATGCTACTACTTTTCAAGTGGTAGATATTAAAGTTTCTTTCAACCTATTATTGGGACGCCCTTGGCTTCACGACCTTAAGGATGTCCTTTCATCCCTTCACTAACAAGTCAAGGCTGTAGTTGGAGGAATTCATGTCACCATTAATGCTTCCCCTATGAGAATCAAAGCAATTGATAAGCCAATCATAAATGTGGAGCACGATAAAAAAGATGAAGACTTATGGGGCTTTAATGCCGAAGAGGTCTCTTTTATTAAGGAAGATGAAAAGACCCCTCTTCGCTACAACCTCCATTCAAATATGATAGTCAACGCTATACTTAGAAAACAAGGAAACTTTTCCGGAATGACTCTAGGAAAGAAGAAAGGAATAGTAAAGCAAATGGGACTCCCTAGCCTCCCTAAGTTAGATACTTTTGGACTTGGTTTTGAACCGACTCCGGAAGATTATAAGCGAGCCTGGGAAAAGTCCAACGCACGGAGAAATGCTCATACTTAGAAAAAAGCTATTCTAATGGATCACTATCCCCTCACTCTAAATGGACAATTCATAAAAAAGGGTGAAGATTATCCATGCCATGGATTCCCCGAACCGTTTGTCAAAGATGGGATAAGACAACCAGGGTTCGAGATATTCTTGGACTGTAATTTCTTAGATGAGATCCCAACTCCTATCTACAAGGAGCAAGCACCTCCATGCTTCGACTTCAATGTTATGGGTCTCCTCTTTGGTACGAGAAAAATGAGCCTAAGTGTGTCCATAACAACTCCGCGCTTATCCAAACAGTGTTACAAAGCGAAAACTTTGACCCTTCAAAGGTCATCACTCTAGCGGAAGGATTAGTTTAGGGATGGCGAAAGACAAAAATCTCCATCACCACAGGACAAGGATCAATGTTCGATGAGTCTGAATCGTTTGAGTCAGAGTCTGAGTCCGAATTCAAGTCTTTTGTAGTTGATCCCTCTAAATCTTCTATAGTTTTGTCTCCTTCTATCCCTTCTAGTTTAGAACCTACTCTTAGGATAGTCAGTAGTCAGGTCCCAACGGCTGTATCTCTTTTCGATGTAATGGTTTCGGAATTTAATAACATGTCTTCCTTCACTTAATTCTCGTGTCATTCTCTCACCCAAGATGATGAGCATTACTTTGCTAACAATGAAAGCAATAAAGAAATAATTAAAGCAGTGGAAACACTTGAAAATAAAACACCAATAATCGAAGACACCGAAACAGTTAATATCTCAATGGTTCTAATTATGAAAAGAAAATTTAAAATTGGTTTAACCCTTAATCAAGAGGAAAGAACTAATTTAATAAATCTACTAAAAGAATTCATTGATGTTTTCGCTTGGTCATATGAAGATATGCCAGGAATAAACAGAGAAATTGATCAACACACTATGCCACTAATTCTAGGAATGAAACCTGCTGTAAAACAAAAGTTACGTCGAATGAAACTCGACGTAGCTCTTAAGATAAAGAAGAAGTGCAAAAATAAATAACTGCAGGTTTTATCAAGGTATCCAAATACCCTAAATGCAAATGTAGTACCAGTTTCTAAAAAGGATGGTAGGGTTAGAATGTGTGTCGACTACAGAGATATGAACAAGGCAAGTCCAAAGGACTACTTCCCTTTACCACACATCGATATTCTAGTAGATAATACAAACAACAATCATGGGCTTCTATTGTTTATAGATGGATACGCAGGATTTAACCAGATTCTCATGGTTGAAGAAGACATGGAAAAGACTACCTTTATAACACCTTGGGGCACTTACTGTTACACGGTGATGCCATTCGGGTTGAAAAATGTCAGTGCCACTTACCAAAGAGCATCGACTGCTTTACTCCATGACATGATGCATAAACAGGTTGAAGTATATATGGAAGTTATGATTGTATAATCAAAGGACCGTCCAGGACACAAAATAGCCTTATGGAAATTCTTTGAGAGATTAAGTAACATAATATGAGGCTAAACCCAGCAAAGTGAGCATTTGGAGTCACCTTAGGAAAGCTCTTAAGCTATGTCATTAGCTCTAGAGGAATAGAGATAGATCCAACCAAAATCAAAGCAATCATGTCAATGCCACCGCCCAAAACCGAGAAATAGGTTCGAGGATTTATTGGCCAGTTGCAATACATAAGTAGGTTCATATCTAAACTCACTAAGATATGTGAACCAATATTCAAGAAGCTCTAAAAGAATGTACCAGTAATATGGGACGACGAGTGACAAAAATCCTTTGAAAAGATCAAAGCCTATCTTACTAATCCTCCTGAATTAGCACCTGCACTTCCAGGAATTCCTCTTCGCTTATATCTAACAGTTACCAAAGAAACAACGGGAGCTATGCTAGCATAAGAAGTAGAAAATAAAAAAAAACGCCATCTACTATTTAAGCAAAAAGATGGTCGAGTATGAAGTTCGCTACACACCACTTGAAAAATTATGGCTCGCATTAGTATGGGCCACAACCAAGCTAAGACACTATATGCTTGTCTATACAGTGTATGTAGTATCTCGAATGGATCCTCTTAAGTACCTCTTTGAGAAATCAACACTCAAAGGGCGAATATCAAGATGGATAGTCAACTTAGCCCAATTTGATGTAAGATTTATGCCTCAAAAAGCAATCAAAGGATTAGTGGTTTTAGACTTCTTAGCGAATTTCCCAATTGAAGATTCGACACCAATGCATAAAAACGACTTTCCAGACAAAGACTTAATTGTCACAAAAGATGATACTTGGACATTATACTTCGATGAAGCCTCAAATCAGAAAGGATGTGGAGTAGGAGTACTATTAGTGTATCCTAAAGAAGAACACGTCCCAATCTCAATAAAGTTAGATTTCAACGTTATCAACAATGCTGTGGAATACGAAGCATGTGTGGTAGGCCTTGAAACTGCTTTGGCATTGGGAGTAAAGAAGCTACGCATATTGGGAGACTCTTCCCTCAATATCAACCAGATCTCTAAAAGATGGAAAGTAAGGAGTGAAAGTTTGGCCCCTTACCAAACATACTTGGAAACCCTTACTGACCAACTCGAGAAAGTCGAATATACATATCTACCAAGAGAAGAAAATCAATTTGCTGATGCCTTAGCAAGACTAGCCTCGATGATTAGAATTCTTAATGAAATTGAGCAAATGCCTTTAACAATAGAAAAAACCATAAGCAAGCTTATATCCAAGCCAAAGAAGATGATGAAATAGTTCAAGAAGAAGAAGAGGAAGAGGAACCTTGGTACACTAACATCCTTAATTATGTCACAAAAGGGGAATATCCACTTCATGCTTACAAGAGAGTAAAACACGCTCTAAGACTTTTGGCTTCCCAATTTGTGCTCATAAACGATGAGCTACACAAAAGGGTACCAAAAGGCAGAGCTCTCCCATGTGTAGGCAAAAAGGAAGCTCAAAAGGCGATGAGAATAATCCACGAAGGAGAATGTGGAACTCATATGAATGGCGAAATGCTGGTCCAATAGGTAATGCACTAAGGATATTACTGGACCATCATGAATAGGGATTGTCATCAATATGTAAAGAGATGCCCTAAATGCCAAGTATACGCTAACTTGAAACATGTTCCACCATCTCTACTTTACACCTATATATCTCCATGGTCATTCTTAACATGGCGAATAGATATCATTGGGAAAATCAGTCTTCCTGGGACAGGAGGCCATAAATACATCCTTGTTGCAATTGATTACTTTACAAAATGGGTTAAAGCAGCATCATATGCAAAACTCACCGCAAAGCATGTAGCACTCTTTATCGAAAGAAACATCATATGTCGATATGGAGTCCCACATGAAATGATAAGTGACAATGGAACTCACTTTCAAGCGGAATGTGAAGAATTGATGCAAAAAATGGCATTCAACATCATCACTCTTCTCCATACAAGCCTCAAGCAAATGGCATAGTACAAGTAGCCAATAAAAATTTAAAGACTATCATCAAAAAGATGACGGAAAACTACAAGGATTGGCCTGACAAACTCCACTTTGCTCTTTGGGGTTATCGCACCTCAATTCGCTCATCCACAGGAAATACGCCTTTCTTCTTAGTCTACGGAATGGATGTTGTACTGTTGGGTTTTGATGAGTTCGACTCATCATGGAAGTAAAACCCGAGCCCAAGGAAAAACTCACAATTAAAATAACCAAAAGACAAAGTTAACAAGATTAAGGAAAGACGGAATACCCTTGAAGCATGCTTCACTCTACCACCGAGCTCTTACTTGAGAAAGCTTCAATCTCACAGCGGGCGATAATCTCTGACGTTATCCACTCGTAACACGACCCCGACTAGGTCTACTACTTGGAGGTTAGCCAAGTCCGACCAAAAAGGCTACCCGAGTAATTATGAGATTAAAGGTTTTCTCTCAAGTGGAGATGCCTTTTCTAACTCTAACTCAAGTGAGTTTCCCCAAATCCTAAGAGGGATATTTATAGGGAAACTCAAGAAAGAAATCCACTCTCCCATCAATATGGGATAGTTGGTAAAATCAATATTCCCCTTTTATTTTTAAATCAAAAATAAAAGAAAATAGGCAACAACCATTATTTAACAAGTGGCACTTAAAGGAGGGAAGGTTAGGTAAGGACCACAAGGGGGAGGAGACCATGCCTTCCTCCCCAAGCTTCCCCTTTTCAGCTGCCCTCTCCACACGCCACGTGGCACCCAGCCTTGGGTACCAAGGCACGCCTAGCTGGCGGCCTTGTGATAGGTCGGCTGCTGGCTCGCGCGTGCTGCTGCTGCCCTTGGCCTAGCAAGCCACGCATGCTTGTGGGCTGCTTGCCAAGGTGCGTGCGCCTGGCTGCTAGAAATATACTTATGACGATTTTAAATCTCTTAAAGTATTCTCATAGGTCGATCCGGTATGGTGTTAAACCAATACCTGTGCAAATGATTTATGACAATCACGTCCTTGTAGCACAAGAAACGGTGATATAAATCATACTACACTCTAATCTCAAGTGGTCATTAATCGTCCACCATTTAAATGACCTTGATTAGGGATAATTTTCGATTAAAATGTTTAATGTTCACTTAATAGGTGTTTCTTTATCCAAGACATTGTCTTGATACCCTATTTTGAATATTTTCAAAATTGAATGGACTCAATATTTAATTCTAAACCACAATTAAATAGTAACGGAGTGATGAAATTGCATGAAAATTTAATTACTCCAAAATTGAATGGTTCATTATAGTGTTTTACATTAAAATGTCCAAAATTAATTGAAATACTAAGTAAGGAAATCAAAGCGAGTCTCCAACGTGTCTGATTCGCATTGCCTCAACGTGCTTGTTGTGCTTCACTTGAGGTAAAGGTTTAGTAAGTGGATCGACTACATTGTCGTCCGTTCCAACTTTACAAATTCTGATTTCACCCTCTGACTTCCGTTCTCTTATCATGTGAAATCGCCTCTGAACAAGTTTGACATTCTGATGTTCCCGTGGTTCTTTGGCCTGAGCAATAGCTCAATTGTTGTCACAAAGAGGTCTATTGGACCCTTGATTGAGGGTATAACATCAAGTTTGCCAACGAACTTGCAAATCCAAATTGCCTCCTTAGCTGCCTCAGATGCTGCCAAGTTTTCGGCTTTAGTTGTAGAATCTGCAGTTGTGCTTTGCTTAGCACTCTTCAAACTAAACGCTCCTCCATTTAGACAGAATATGTACCCAGACAGTGACTTGAAGTCGTCTCAGTCAGTCTGGAAGCTTGCGTCGGTGTAACCTTCAACAACCAATTCATCTTTGCCACCATAAACCAGAAATTTATCCTTGTTCCTTTTCAAGTACTTTAGGATATTCTTGGCCGCGGTCCAATGCGCCTCTCCTTGGTCTGATTAGTATCGGCTCGTAGCACTCAAGGTATATGATACATCTGGCCTAGTACATATCATGAAATACATGATTGATCCAATTAGCGAAGCATATGGGATCTGCTTCATCCTTTCTCGCTCATCAGGTGTCTTTGGACACTACTTCTTGCTTAGGGTTATGCCATGTGACATGGGTAGGTGACCTTTCTTGGCCTGCTGCATGTTGAATCGTGTCAGTACCTTATCTATGTAAGTACTTTGGCTCAATCCAATCATCCTCTTTGATCTATCCCTATAGATCTTGATACCCAATATGTACTGTGCCTTTCCTAACTCTTTCATTGAAAAACATTTTCCAAGCCATGCCTTTACAGACTCTAGCATTGGAATACTATTTCCAACAAGTAATATGTCATCGACATATAGGATTAGGAAAGCGATGTCACTCCCACTAACCTTCTTGTAAACATAAGACTCATCTGGATTCTTGATAAAAACCAAACTTACTGACGGCTTCATCGAATCGCAGATTCCAACTCCTGCTTGCTTGCTTTAGTCCATAGATCGACTTCTTAAGCTTACATACTTTTCTAGTGTTGTTTTGGTCGACAAAACCTTTAGGCTGTGTCATGTACACAGTTTCTTCCAAAATTCCATTAAGGAAGGCGGTTTTGATGTCTACATGCCATATTTCATAATCGTAATATGCAGCAATCGCTAGGATAATTCGAACGGACTTAAGCATTGCAACTAGAGAAAAGGTTTCATCATAATCAACGCCATGAATTTGCCTGTAACCTTTTGCTACTAGTATAGCTTTGTAAACAAATACATTTCCATCTTTGTCGGTTTTCAACTTGAAAATCCATTTATATCCAATAGGTGTGTAACGTTCGGGTAAATTAACCAAGTCCCATACTTGATTTTCAAACATGGAGTCCATTTCGGATTTCACAGCCTCTTGCCATTTTGTAGAGTCGGGGCTTGTCATAGCTTGCTTGTAAGTCGTCGTCTCATCTCCATCCACTACTAGGATGTCCTGATCCTCGGTTAATACAACACCGAGATATCTATCTGGTTGAGATCTTGGCCGTTGTGACCTACGTAGGGTAATGGACTGAGCATTTGCATCGTTGGTTTGACTTTGCACATTTTGTTTTTGACCATTATCAACAGTTGCTTCAGGAGCACTTGGATTTTCAATTTGTCCTTGTTGCTCGTCCTCTCGAACTTCGTCGAGTTCGATTTTCCTCTCACTTGTCATTTTTGAAAGATGCTCCTTCTCCAAAAAGACACCATAATGAGAAACAAACTCTTTGTTCTCGGATTTGTTGTAGAAGTAATACCCCTTGGTTTCCTTTGAATACCCCACAAAGAAACACTTGTCAGATTTTGGGTGAAGTTTGTCAGAAATTAATTTCTTGACATATGCTTCGCAACACCAAATCTTGAGAAAAGACAACCTTGGAGGTTTCTTTGTCCATAATTCACATGGAGTCTTTTCCACGGCTTTTGACGGAGCACGGTTCAATGTTAGTGCCGCAGTTAAAAGTTCATGTCCTCAGAAAGGGAGTGGAAGATTACTAAGACCCATAGTCGATCGTACCATGTCTGACAAGGTTCGATTTCTCCTTTTAGATACTCAGTTCCATTGAGGAGTTCCCAGAGGTGTCAGTTCTGAAAGCATACCATGTTCTTTCAGATGGTCATCGAATTCATGGCTCAAATATTCACCACCTCGATCCGATCGAAGGGCTTTGATTTTCTTGCCTAGTTGATTTTCAACTTCACTCTGAAATTCTTTGAATTTATCAAACGATTCCGATTTGTGCAACATGAAGTAGACATATCAATATCTACTGTAGTCGTCTGTGAAAGTGATGAAGTATCGATAACCATTCCTTGCGGGTGTACTCATTGGTCCGCATACATCGTTATGTATTAGGCCTAATAGGTCACCGGCCCTTTCTCCTAACTTGGAGAATGGTTGCTTTATCATCTTGCCTAATAAACATCCTTCGCAATTCTCAAAAGATTCTAAATTGAATGAGTCAAAAATGCCTTCTTGTAGAAGCTTCTTGATGCATTTGATGTTAATGTGGCCAAGACGACAGTGCCACAAGTAAGTTTGACCAGACTCTATAGTCTTAGCTTTCTTAGCGGGATTCATAAAGACCATTTTCAAAATGTGTCGTACCATATAAAACATTATCGAGATAAAACGAAAATGAATTGTCTTTTACTCGAAACTCAAATCCTTTGACGTCCAACATCGAAATTGAAATGATGTTTTTGGTAACATTAGGAACGTAATAAACGTTTTCAAGTTCCAAAACTAGCCCGATGGGCAAAGACAAACTGAGAGTTCCTACGGAACGGCCCCAATTCTGGCTCCATTGCCAACCCGGAGTTCAACCTCTCCCTTCGCTAGCCTTCTAATGTTCCTTAGTCCCTAAGAATTGGAACAAAGGTGTGAGCCACATCCGGTATCTAATATCCATGATGTTGAGCTAGTGAAGTTTAAGTCTATAACGAAAATACCTGATCCATAAGCAACAGTTCCGTTCTTCTTATCTTCCTTGAATTTGAGGCAATCTATCTTCCAATGTCCCTTCTTGCAATAGAAGTATTCAGAATTAGAAGATGCTACCTTATTCTCTTTGTTGTCCTTGGTAGCTTTTGGCTTAGGCGGAAACTTCTTTTTGCCTTTCCCCTTAAAGCCTTTCTTCTTCTTGCCCGTATGTGTGAACGGCTTGCCCTTTTTTATCATGAGCATATCATGCTTCCCCTCATCCTTGAGCGTTTGCTCGGATTGCTTCAACATACCATGAAGCTCGGTGAGGGTTTTCTCCATGCTATACATATTATAGTTCATCTTGAACTGATCATAGCCTTTGTGAAGCGAATGGAGAATGATGTCAATGGCCATCTCAGTTGAATAGCCTGGATCAAGCCTTTCCATGTTCTCAAACAATCCAATCATTTTTAGCACATGTGGGTTGACTGGCTCTTCTTTCTTGAGCATGCTTTCAAGGATCTACCTGTGCATTTCGAACATTTCAGTTCGGGCCTGCTCTTGGAACATGTTCTGTAACTCAGAAACGATCTCAAAAGCTGTCTCCTTCTCAAAGAAAGTCTTTTGAAGGTCGGGAGACATTGTGGCCAACATGATGCATTTAACATCCCGATTGGCAATTTGCCATCGGTTTAGGGCAGCCTGAGTGACCTCCTCATTGGGAGTCTCGGGCATTTCCTCATCAAGGACGTACTCTTTCTGTTCTTGCATAAGAACAATGCGCAAATTTCTTTGCCAATCAAGAAAATTTGGCTCACTCACTTTCTCCATGTCGAGAATTGAGCGTAATGAAAACTGGTTGTTTGAAGACATGATTCTACAATTGAAAGAATTTAAAATGAAAAACCATTCATAATACTAAATAAGATTGAGTTTAATTCATTCAAATTTCAATCTTATTTAAACATCTTATTCACACATTAAATTGTCCCAATTTGGTGAGAGTAAGCCGATTCCAAGATCGAAAGAATCAATGAGTAGTTAAGCATGATTTGGCTTGTCTTAACACTCAATATTCTAAGGTAAGCAACTCTTTGCTAATGGCTCCAAGCCATTCTTGGTTAGATAATCGTCACATCGAATGCTCTCTTGACGATTTATCTCTTTTGCCACGATATATGAGGACTCCTCACTCATATCGATGAGTTCAACCAAAACCAACAAGCACACCCGGTGTGCCTTACGTTACTTGGAGAAAGTTGTGATGCCTCGCTTTAGCATAGCCCATCAGTACCCTCGTTTGGTTGGTAGTGTTCTTAGAGACCTAGGGTTTCTATGTTGGTTGATTTAAGTGAACTTAATTAATCATCGCAACATATTGAAATCCTAGACATGCATCTAACATATCATTCATATATACATAAGCACAAGCATAAATATATATCTAAAATATAAGTAAATGATGCATTTGGCAACTAGCATGACCCCTTGAGTCTTCAAGTCTTCAAGAGTTTTCTTGTGCAACTTCATGGCTTCGTCTTCCAAGAACCTCCTTCTTCAAGACTTAACCAAAACTATGCAACTACTAGTATCTACGATTAGGACTAATCTAAATATTAAGTTGTTTAATCGATTATGTAATTTAGCGCAATTAATATTGAAGCTCCCACTAAATTCCACATCCATCTTAATTAATCCAATTAATTAAGCGGGTAAACCCAAAATTTTGCAAAAATTAATTTTGCAAATGCCGCTCAAAAAACCGAGGCCTAGCCTCCAAAATTAATTAAAATAATTAAAACAAACATAGTTAAATTAATTAGAATAATTAAAACGGCAAAATATGCAAACACGTAGCCAACCGCACGCAAGTGGCTTGCGCACCTAGACTAGCTAGGCGCGCGCCACTGCTAGCCAAGGCTGCCTAGTAGCCCCAAGCAATGCGGCTTGGTGCATGCGCACGCACCATCCCAACGCAGCACTATTAGGCGCCAAGCCTAGTAGCGTTTGTTGTGGGTCGCAAATTTGCAAGGTGCAAGGCAAGACGCACAAGGCTGCTTGCCCCTTTCGCAACGCACCATGCACACACACACACTCACGCTCTCCCAGCCATGCCTCACACAGCCACACGCGCACAGCAGCACGCAAGGCGTGCACAACATGCTCGTTGCTGCTGCGCGATGTTGCTACTTGCTTGCTGGTCGTGGCGCGCCATGCTGCTGGTCAGCGAGCAGAAGCCACGCCTGGCAGCCGCAGCAGCCCAGCTAGCCAAGGGTGGTTTCGCCTCGGTTTTCGTGCTAAGCCTCGGGATTTAAAATCGAATTTTGTGTGACTTAATTAATTAATTCCAAATTGATTTTAGAATTAATTTAATGAGCAAAATGAAAATTATAACAAGTCCATTTTAAATAAATTCATCCAAGTGCACTAAACCAAAATTATTTCCAAGAACTATTTTTTAATAAAATTGGTTCAACTTGATGCAACAAAATGAATAAGGGCAATACTCACTATTAATTTAATTAACTTAAATTAATCATGATATTTCACAAAAATAAAGGGGAGTTGGAATTATGAACACGAATATTCAAATAAAGATTCTAACTTTCACTTGTGAATCCTTGAAAAATTACATCTTCCAATATGAAGATTAATGAAATTTCTATCATAAGATTGAAACATTATTATTCCAATCAACTTAATAAATGATTAGATCAAGAAAGTTCAACAAAAATTCGTGGAATTTAGTAACTCAAAGTTTCAATCACTTAAAATAAATAAAGATTGAATCTTTAGTACTAAGAAGCCTCAAATAATAGATTTTTCACACTTAGAGCAATGAACTTGCAATTCTGTAAAAATTTAACCAATCTTTCAAGCACTAAATACTACCAAGTAACCATGATTAAAGAGGTAAAAAAATGCAGAAACATTAAGGAAAGAACCAAATACATAATCACCGTAAATATGCCATTAAGATTCAAGGGTAAAAGACTTAAAATTTTTCATCAAAAACGAAAACCTTCGAAAAAGGCATTTCTGGTAGGATTTTGGCTATTTCACAGTCCTAAAAGGGTTGAAAACTTTCCAAAACGCTGTTTCCACCCAAAATACACTATTTTTGGGCGAAAATCTAGGTTTGGGGCAAAAAATCGCATTAAAACAGGATTAAAATTAATAAAACCGAGCTACTAATCTAATTAGCAACAAAAAAACCAGAAAAATTAAAGCCATAAAACACCTTGAAAATTTTTGGTTACAAAAATAAATGAGCAAGGCTCCGATACCGCTATTGGGTTTTGATGAGTCCGACTCATCGCGAAAGTAAAACCTGAGCCCAAAGAAAAACTCACAATTAAAATAACTAAAAGACATAATTAACAAGATTAAGGAAAGACGGAATTACCCTTGAAGTTTGCTTCACTCTACCACCGAGCTCTTACTTGAGAAAGCTTAAGTCTCGCAACAGGCGATAACCTCCGACGGTATCCACCTACAACACGACCCCGACTAGGTCTACTACTTGGAGGTTTGCCAAGTCCGGCCAAAAAGGCTATCCGAGTAATTATGAGTTTGAAGGTTTTTCTCTCAAATGGAGATTGCTTTTTTAACTCTTACGCAAGTGAGTTTCCCAAAATCCTAAGAGGGATATTTATAGGGAAACTCAAGAAAGAAATCCACTCTCCCATCAATGTGGGAGAGTTAGTAAAATCAATATTCCCCTTTTATTTTTAAATCAAAAATAAAAGAAAATAGGCAACAACTAATTATTCAACAAGTGGCACTCAAAGAAGGGAAGGTTAGGTAAGGACCACAAGGGGGAGGGGACCATGCCTTCCTCCCAAATCTTCCCCTTTTCGGCTGCCCTCTCCACATGCCACGTGGCACCCATCCTTGGGAACCAAGGCGCGCCCAGCTAGCGGCCTTGTGCTAGGCTGGGCTGCTGGCCCGCGGGTGCTGCTGCTGCCCTTGGCCCAGCAAGCCACACATGCTTGCGGGCTGCTGGCCAAGGTGCGCGCGCCTGGCTGCTGGCATGATGTGCACCTAGCACGCACATGCGCGCAGCACGCCACGCATCAATGCGAGGTGCTGCTTGCTTGCGTACGTGCAGCTGGTGCTTCTAGCTGGGCCAACTGTGTGCCACAGCTTGCTAGCCATGCGCACCAAGCACCAATTTCTTGGTACGGTGCGCATGTTAGCACCATTGGCCCCTAACACTCAGTTTACTCGGGGCATTCCGATGCTAGGGGTATTTTGGTAATCTTATTGATTAATTATTGATTTTACCGTCACGTCTTTGACTCGACTTGCGACGCTTGGTTTCGATGCTCCAAGCTCAATTTCCAATGTCTAAATATTAATTACTCGAGTGATTCATTAATTCCTTCCGAATTAATTTTTCGTGTCGGATCGTTAGTTGCTTGGGTGCGACCCGAAGGGTTCAGTCAAGATTAAGATGTAATATTAATTATATATTAATATTACTGATCGAAAGCGGCCTCCACCTAGGCATTCGGATCACTTGACCTCACTGAATAATTAGCTTTCTAATAACTCCGAACCCTCAATCGGAATAATACTCTTGTTCGAAGGACACCATTCCTTTCACGTATAACCTGTAGAATTGGAAATACCTTCCTTACGGATTGCGTTAGAAAGTAAACTCGATGAGGTTGAGTGGACAAGAGCAAGATATGAGGAGCTAATTCTACTCGATGAAAAGCGACTAGAAGCTCTACATCATATTCAATGCCACCAAACCCGCATGGCTAGACACTTTAACAAGAAGGTCAAGACAAGAAACATCAAAGTAGGAGACTTGTTAAAAGCATTAAGGAAAAATGTTCTAGACCCAAGAGGCAAATTTAGGCCTAATTGGTCCAGACCATACATCGTCAAAACCATTCTATCAGGAGGTGCCGCAAAACTAACTGATATGGATGGTAACGAATTCTCAAATATGACAAATCTTGACCAACTTAAGAAATTCTATCCATGATCACTTGAGTTTTATACTTAAAAAGAGCTACGTTTGGCCTGGTTTCTAAGGAAAGGATATGCAGGCAACCCTTTACGGGGAGCGGCCACTTTAAATTTTACAAATATCACATGTTTACATTAACTCGCCAAATCAGGATTAGCATCGCATGAAAATTCAAGTCAACACGCCGCGACAAATATTGTCGCACTGCGACAGGAGCATCGCGCCGCGATGGATTTGGATTTCAGGTGTCGAAAAATCTTCATTGATCTAGGCTAGTTCTGGTGAATTTCGGGAAATTTCTACTTTTGTACTCGAATTTCTTTTTTCGAAATTATTTCAAGTTATTTTCCGTTGCTTAAATAAAATAAAGAATTCAATATAAAAGTTGATTTAATTTTTAAAGCTAAAAATTGCATTAATAAATAAAGTAAAAATTACATTATTGATGGAATTAAAGAAAGCTTAAAATTGACTTGAAATTAAATTATCTAATAAATTAGAAGTAAAGCAATGCTCTAATCGGTCTTCTCTTTTCTAGCTCTCTTCCAATTCTTGTCCGTCTCCTCTTCATCATCCATCTCTTTCACCAATAAGGATTCCTTAGATAATCTACACACAACTTTGGTAGAGATAGTTTCTCCCTTAGCCATTACGCCAATCTTTTTCTCAACCCACAATTTCTTTTCCGTAGAGTTAGCTTTTCTTTTTTCTTTGCCTTTCGAAGCTCTTTTCTTTTTAGGCATCATTGGAGTTTTAAATTCAACTCTTGAACCCAGGCAATCCTTAGGAGGAATTTTCTTATCCCCTAGGCGGTATTTAATACTTGTTTTGTCCTTGTTCGAGTTCCGGACTTTGTTCTTGTCCTTTTGAGATCTACCAAGTAACCACTGCTTCATATCTCTAGACAAAGGAGGAGGAACTTTGTGGGACAAAACTTCCCATAAAGGCCTAGCGCACCAATAGTCATCAATTCTTTCCACATCCTGAGAAACTGGAAATTTATAAGGGCGGGCGAAAATCTCCTGAAGGATTGGTTTGAGCAAGACCATATTGTCTCTTTACCCTAGAAGGGTAATAAAAGGTCAACTTTGATAAGCTTGGAATACGAAAAAAGGGTTGAGTATTAACACCAACCATCTTCTCAATTCTCCGCGAAGGAACGATCCACTTAGTGGAAAAGTTGCGAGTTTCAAAGATTCTACTCCACTCCTGACGCCCCATTTTTATAGAGAAGCGTTTCTTCCTTCTTACAAGACAATTCGGAGTGTATTTTTCAATATTGTCAGGAGGGCTAATTAGCTCTAGCCTTTCCATTAGCCAAATCTGCAAAAATTCAATGCAATAAATTATTATTACTATCTATACAAAGTTATATATTTTTTATTTCTGTAATTAAAAATATTGATTTTTTGCCTGTATAAAAATTGGAGAACCTTGAAGAGGTGATTTTGGATCCCTTTTTATCTCATCTAAGCTAAGCATTGTTTCTCCAACGATTAGTGGCATGGGATTCCTCCCGGCATCCACTTGTTCCATGACACAAGCTAAAATAGCTTGACCCTTATGCAACTACCATTGGTGAGCAAATATTGGCTAAACATACAAAAAAGGAAGGATCTTCTCTGGTAAACATGAAATGACTCATTAGTATATTAAAATAAAAAGATGCAAACTTTTTAAGATCAACTTCGGTGCCATCAACTATGACTTTCAAATCATTACCCTTGAGGTTAAGAAACCTCTCAAAATCTTTGTAGTATTATTCATCTAACCTAGGAATTACTGCAAGATCTAGAGAAGGGAAACCAAGAATGGCACCAAATTCTTCCGGCATAGAGGAAATCTCATTATCTCCTAGTCTAAACCAATGGGTATCAGGATCTCAATATTTTAAGGCGGTATAAATAAAATCTATTTCAAGATCTACCCCCTTAATACCATACAAACCTCCCAAATGGAAAAAGTCAAGTTCTTTTCTCTCTTTAGCAGTCAGAGAACGACACCACTCACGGGTTGTATCACAAAAATTCCTAGCCATAACTACTTGATTGGGAATTAAAAAGCTAATATTTTTATTGGTTCGAATTGTGAAAGAACCAGAAAATTTGGGGGTTATAAACAGAAATCGATGCAAACCGAATTCCTGTTGAATTCGGAAAAATCAAGATTATCGCGCCGCGACAAGGCTGTCGTACCGCGATAGAATTGTCGCGTTGCGACAGCCTATATCCTCTGCGAGAGAGAAACGCGCTATACTGACCGTATTTTTTCAACTTTGACTTAGATTTGTACTTTGGCTTTACGGTTTCTTAACCCCTCAAGCCTTATTCAATCTTATTTTTGGCATCTTCTTCAAACACTTTTCCCATATTGATTATTTCACGTTTAATTTAATGTTAAGCTAATTTTAGCCAAACTCCATTTTATTTAATTTTTTTTTTCATTTTTCTTTTAGGGGGTGAAAGTCGGATACCCTCCAAAGATAATAAAAATGACAGAAATTTTTGCGCAAAATTTATCACAATTTTTTCACACACTCACTTGCACATAAAATGAAAAATAAAATGCAAAGTATAAAACACACATAGTAGTACTAGAATGTATATACACCGTATAAGATTCAATAATATACATAAAAAGCAAAGTTCTAAATAGTCAAAATAAATAAGCACAGGTACAACTATGGTGCCGGAGGACGAATACCAAAGGTTTCATAAAACTGCAAAGTCCGCGGAGTCACTTCCTGTCCAGCGTCAGCCTCTCTAGTCGCGGGAATCGAAAGAGTAGGGCCAGCCAATCCTGGCTCACCCTGCTGAGGCTCCTGCTTCTACGGCTGCTGCGACGACGAGCCCACCTCATACGTCTCACCGGCCATACAAAGAGCAAGTATCGGCGTACCCTGATCAGGTGGTCTCATCACCACACCCTCAGAAGAACAGCCTGAATCGTCCAAGACAACAGTGTGATCCGACCCCTCTCGCTTGTCTCGGTTCTCAACCAAGGTACGACGACGCCTTGATTCGGATCTCTCCCTCCTACCCTCTGGCCTCGAGCGAGTACGAGTCGGAGGAACATGCTGAAATGAAATAGTAAGCCAAGTCAAATAAAATAAACAAGAAAGACAAACACAATATAAGATAAGAAACATACCTCTGTCACACCACCGTCACGACGGCAAGATGCCTGATGGCTCAACCTCACCAGTTGATAACGAAAGGCGTCCATTCCTCTCGCCATCCTCGTCATCACCTCGCTAGTAAACCGCAAAAGAAAAGGATTAGAAACAATCAAAATATACATACAGACAAAAACAAAAGATAAATCCCCCCAAGTCTGACATCGAGGGATCGACCTCTTCACTAGACACCACTCCTCAGGAGCCGAGGGTATCATCTCCTCAACCGGCCCATAAGACCCCTGATAGGTGATTGACATGGTCGGAGGTACAAACTCTGCAGCCTTTACTACAGCCTGAGAAAATAAAATTCCAATAAATAAAGATCGTTAGGGGCTACTAAAAGATAAATCAAAAGATGCAAAACATATCTTCGCTTCCTTCGATATGCAAGGTGGTGGAGCCAACCACGGAAAAAGTCTCTCAGCATAATACTGGTTGGATTGCTAAACATTCGCCACTCCACGCCAGCTGGAGACGAATCCGTATGAGTCCTAAGACTCGCCTGGTCCATCATGTATAAGTCCTATTCCTCATCGGCTCGGGAATTCGCCGCAACATGGCTAATCATCACCATCCTTATCCTCATCCATCGCTCCAAATCCTCAACCACTACCACTTGCATCAGAAGAACTCCCACCAAAGTAGTTTTAGTTATAATTACCACCTATCCCCCCTAAAAAGAAAGTCTAAGCCATAGCCAGAGAAGGAGAAGTAGTCTATGTAAATGCCATGGGAGGTGGGATCCACATATCCCTTGGGTGGTGGGCGGAACCAGTCAGCGCGATGGGTCTCGGCAGGTATAGTACCACGACGAGCAGAGTTTTCGTACATCAGGAGTAGACCTCTATCCGTGCTCCTCTCCACATAACCCACCCTCTGTTCAAGGGAGCCAACTAGCCTCTGTCCTAAGTGCCCCTAGGTCCGCTCTATCCTACCTAAGGCATGACCTATACTCTAGAGGTCCCAAACAGTCTCGGGGTCCGATCTAGGCTGGTCAGGAGGTGGTTGAGGTTGGTAAGGAGGTGGCTGAGGCACATGTGGCTGTGGCAAATGCTCTTGAGGTTGTGGCTGGGGCTCAGAAAGTAGAAGGTTGTAGGTGTATGACCGCTGCCCAGCAGGGAAGGCGGTCAAGTCTGAGCAAGGAAGAGGCAAAACAGGTATATAATCCTTCCCTACCTTTACTTGCCACTAGAGGACTCGACGATGGGTAGGTCTAACCCAGTTCAACCCTTGGTAGTAAGGCAAGTTCTGATAAGTGGCCTCCCCACAGTTTGTTAACCCCTAAAAGCTAGTCTCACTTAACCCTGCTTTTTTAATCGCTATTCTAGTTATTAGGCCACCAAAATGAATAAAGGTTTTGACATTAGAATTACAAGTGTTGGTGTACCTACTCAAATGGCTAATAAGAAATTTAGAAATGTTTAAGCTACCATAACAAAACATGTAATGCCCTAAGATAGCTAGCTCCAAGGTATGGGCGTTATGAGGCTCATGGCGGGCCAAAAACCAAGTCTCGGAAAATCTTTAAAGATTTTTTAAGACCGGGTGGTGAAAAGGGAGTGAACTACAATGCTGAATATTAGGGCAGGGCTTGCCCGTCAAAGTTCAATACACATCGTCAGCATTATAGTCCGCATACAATCGGGTGGGGGGGATGGGGATCAAGCTCAAATAATCTTGCAAATTCGACATACGTTAATTCAACATTTCTATTGTTTTAAACAAAAATACAAGTTAGGATCATTTCTATATTGATCTACATTAATTTAAAGAAGACAAGAATTCACAAGTTAATTCTCTAGGCGTAAGATAATACATGTCAACAAATTTCCTCATTCCAATGTCATTCATAAACCTCTTAATATGGTCATATACACCTAAAGTAATTAGAGAGTCTCGGTGTAACCACCGAGAAGAATTTACCTCCCAGTCGTAGAGATTTATGAGACGGCTCCGTTGTTGTTGTGACACGATCACGATCATCGACCACTCATCCAGTTGTAGAGCTTCGTCGATTTGCACCCTTGAGCTTGAACCACGCCCACCTCTTTGTGTCCGTACCCTCTTGCTTGCCATGATTGTGGGTAAACAAAATTTTTGTTTCAAAATTAAACAAAATTAGTACGTGTAGATGTAAAGAGGATGAAGAGAGGAAGAAAAATATGTAAAAAAATTTAAAATTTAGATGAGAAATGGAGGAGAAAACATAGAGAGCATGTAGAGAAATTTAAGGTTTTAGAGAGAGAAAGTATGGAAGTTAGGAGAAAATAAGGAAGAAGAAAGGAAAGAAAGAAGAAGAAAGGAGAAAAAATCACGGTTTTTTCATGGCGTGCCCGGTCGAGTGCCATCTTGCCTGGTCGGGCAATCTGGTGTGTTGAATTCGCCATGTCACGCGCCTAGTCGAGCGCGCGTTCGCCTGAGCAGGCAATTCTGTCCCTGAAATCTGCGTCCTCCCCGGTCGGGCGCCACTCACCCGATCAGGCGAGATGTCTTGCTTTTCTAGGTTCACTCTCGCGGCCGGTTAGGTGATTTTCAACTTCTTTCCAACCTCGTTCTCGCACCCAGTCGGACGATTTTCAACTTTTTTCAAACCTCGTTCTTGCCCCCGGTTGGGGCGAGTTTGCCTCGTATTTGATTTCTTCATGTCACAATTCATGCTCTCACGCCCGGTCGGGTGAAACCCCACCCGGTTGAACGCACCTTCAGCACTATCTCTCCGATTTTTATTTCTTCGTAATATGGCTAACTCTGTACTCCAAACACTGCAAAACACATAAAATTCCCTCATTTCTTCTCTTAAAAGACAAAAACAAAATGAAAAACCACTCTAGAAAGGAAGTAAATACGTGTTGCCTCCCGCAAAGCGCTGGTTTATCCACGTCCCATACGACCTTCTTACCATATGTAAATCAAGATGAGGTAGAATCGATTAGGTGAAGTAGTTCAACTACACCTATCGTTTCCCCTTCATGGTATAACTTCAACATTTGGCCATTGACCTTGAAAACACCTCCGTGCTCATCGTATAATTGTGCAGAACCGAATTTGTTTGCCCTTTTCACAGTGAAAGGACCCGACCACCTTGACTTCAACTTCCCTGGGAAAAGTATAAGTCTGGAATTAAATAACAAAACCTTATCACCTTCTTTGAATTCTCTCGGAAGGATCATCTTGTCTTGCCATTTCTTGGTCTTCTCCTTGTAGACACGTGCACTATCATAGGCCATCAACCTAAACTCATCTAGTTGGTTAAGTTGGAGAAGCTTCTTCTCTCCCACTAACTTAGCATCCAAATTGAGCTCGTTAATTGCCCAATAAGCCTTATACTCTAATTCCACCGGGAAATTACATACTTTCCCATACACAAGTCTATAGGGGGAGGTACCAATGGGGGTCTTAAATGCGGTTCTATATGCCCAAAGTGTGTCATCCAACTTATCACTCCAATCCTTCATAGACTTCGCTACCACCTTCTCTATAATAGCCTTAATCTCAGGGTTAGAAACCTCAACTTGGCCACTAGTTTGGGGATGGTAAGCTAAACTCGTCTTATGGTAACTATCATAATTCTTCAGAAGAATGTCTAATTTTCGCTCATGAAAGTGAGAACCTCCATCACTTATAATGGCTCAAGGGACACCAAATCTAGGAAAGATTGTCTTCTTGAAAAGTCTATGGACCACCTTAGCATCATTGGTTTGTGCGGCAATGGCTTCTACCACTTGGATACATAATCAACGACAACTACGATGTAGCGATTCCCTAATCAAAAGTAATTACTATTTCTACAATGCTGATTGTCGAGGAGATGAGAAAAAGGTGGATTCTGCAAGATTGGTAACCTTAGTGAAATGTATATCTGCCAATTTCTTCATGAGTTTTGGGGCAATGACCTCATTAGGATTACTCAAAATCTCAGACCCAACCGTTCGATTAAATGTACTCAACGCATTCTCAAAGGCTTGACCAAGACCAACGATGCCAGCATGCCGTAGAAGCTTTGTCTGCAACCCAGTAGACTGTAACCGAGAAGCAAGAAAAGCATAATGATGAACATCACCTGCGGAATAAACATCAATCTCTCCAAATGCAAATGGTAAGGTCACAAGCTGCCACTACCAATCGCCAAACCCAGGTCCCAAAGAAGTAATAATATGCTCCAAGGAAAATCAAAGAGCCTTGTCGAATGTGCGCTGAGCCGCCTCAAAAGTACTAGGAGGACAAGTACGCAAAGAAAAGTAGAGTTTAGAAACTCCGATACATGCCTTAAGCAACAACAGCTCACATTGAGGATCATCAAACTTAACAACCCTATCCATAAGCGTAATGGTCTACTTGGTCACCTTGTGCATCATTAGTTCACCACTAAAATCGAAATCAAACTAGAGGGACCACTAATCAACTTAACACCACGCGAAGGGATCAAAATTAGGCGGAAAGACACCCACAAGCTTACTTCGTGGGTCTTCTGAAGGCCAAAAAACTTCAGTTTTTTCCACGTTGAAATGGAACCCAAATCGAGGCCCTTCCTCTATAATCAATTGTAGAACCTTCCCCACCACTAAAGTGTCCCCAATAATAGTGTCGTCATCTAAATACCATGCCTAAAAACATACCTCAAAAGCATCTCTAATTTTACATACCATGGGTTGTAAAACCAAAGAAAAAAGTGGAGGACCAAGGGGATCACACACCCTGTTGCACCCTTGAGACGACTTTAAAGTGTGGTCCCTATAACACAAGCTCGCTGGATTAGAATAGCAGAATTCAACCCATCGCGAAATGCCCGGACAACGACGATGAACTTCATGTAACATGAACGTATGATCAACTAGATTTAAGGCATTTTGAAAACCCACCAACTTTGAAAGACCAACATCAGAACCACGATCCTCAATTAATTGATTCACAGCATGAAAACTTGTCTCACCACTTGAAGAAACCCCAACACCAAATTGAAGACCATCAAAGTAATTTCCTAAAGATTGGCCAACCATAACAACACCGACCTTCGAAACTAGACACCGCCAAACAGTGTCCACAACTATAATTTATTGTTATTATTAGGAAATTTGGAAACTAATAATCTCACCTTTGCCTTTTTTGCTCAAAACAATCGCATCTTTTCGATTCCCAGAATAATCCCACCTGTGACCCTCTTCTGCTTAAAATGAGCCTTTTCAACCTATAACTTCTTTAATTGGTTATTTTATGTATTTTTTTTACTTTTTTTTTTTTAATTTTTTTCAATCTCTCATCTCCCACCTTAGATACCCACCATAACCACCACCACCCTTCTATAAGCATCACCACATCACAACCTAACCCCACCACCTTCTTTCCCTCTCCTAACCTCAACCACCCCACCACAACTAACCATGACCCTAGCACCACTTACCTCTACCCCAACACCACTAACCACTAGGCACCAATAGCCCAAAACCCACTAAAACCCCCTGATCTCCCCCTCTGCCAAAGCCGCCGATAGCCTAGAATCAGCCGAAACCCCCTGATCTCCACCCTACCAAAGCCGCCGAAAGCTCGAAACCCCTTGGCCTCCCCCCTCTTACCCTTACCCTCACCTAAACCCACCCTAACCCGCACCTAAAAATCGAAATCCAAATCAAATCAAGGCTGGGCTGGCGCGTTGCTGGTGGTCACCAAAAATTCGACCGTCTCTAATTCCCTAAATATAAACCTTAAAATCCAACCACCTTCATGAATCCCAAAATCCGACCACCCGGGAAACCCTAAAATCCGACCACCTTCATGATTCGCAAAATCAACCACCCACGAAACCCTAAAATTCGACCACCTTCACGAAATTCGAGCACTGCAACAACGAGGGTGGTGAGGTGGTGCAACCGGAAAAGGGAGGTTGGAAAGGGGAGGTGGCGGCTGGTGCGGTGGTGGGGAGCTAAGAATGCGGTGGTGGGGAGGTCGAAAGGGAAATTTATATTTTTTAAAATTAAAAATATTAAAATTAGACTAATTAGAAGTTGACATGTGGCAAGTCACCTTCTAAAAAAAGTTACCAATTTCACAAACCAGTAAAAGGCTTGTTTCAAGAAGATGGGGGTTAAAGGTGGGATTATTCTGGGAATTTGAAAAGGTGGAATTATTTTGAGCAGAAAAGACAAAGGTGGGATTATTAGTTTCCAATTTTCCTTATTATTATTATTATTATTATTATTATCATTATTATCATTATTATTATTATTTCTTAAAAACAGACGAAGTCATACAACCAATAAAAAAATTAGTGGGTAGCCGAGATACAATATGCGCCCCCACTCATCTAGATATAGCAAATCCTACCCTATTTAATATATGTGCAGCAGAACGCGCCCTAATGTCTTGTGTTGTCGAGAATTTTTGAACCCGCTTAAGCAATGCAACAGCCTCCTTCTCTAATTCCCAAGAGAAGAAAAGGAGAAGGGAATGAAACCATATCCAATCACCTTACAACTAGATTCGTACTTGACCCCCTTCCGATGTGTCGTATCAGCCACAACTCGTCCACAAACAAAGTCAGATAGCCCAGACTGTGTCAAAGGAGAAGACTCTATCAAGTCAACAAAGACATCGCGACCACGATTCCTGGAATAAAGTAACACATCTACAGGTCTGAGGGCCCCGTCATTCCCTCCAGACAACCCAATGTCAACCTCCTTTAACGCTGAAATCCCAGATCAATAGCAAACATCAACAAGGGTATCTCGAACAACATTATGTCGATACTTAATACCCACCATACCAGCACACGACACGGCGTGATCACCGAAAATATCCTAGAGAAAACCCTTGAACAAGCTGAACACGACGTCGATACAAAGAACAACGGAACACCCAACTGGTAGCACAAAACACATTAGTAAGTCTTTGCGTTCATCGTCTGACCCAAACCTGAAATAGGGACCGCCCGAAGCCAAGCAGAGGTGTGATCTCCCTGCTGCGATTTCCACAAGGCTGATTGTCGAGGAGATAAATAAAAGGTAGATTATGTAGAAGCGGTAACTTTAGTGAAATATATATCTGCCAATTTCTTCATGAGTATCGGGGCAGCGACCTCACTAGGATTACTCAAAATGTCAGACTCCGCCGTTCGAGTAAACAGACTCAAAGCATCCTCAAAAGCTCGACCAAGACCAACAATACCAGCATGACGTAGAAGCTTAGTCAATTATTATTATAAACAAAACCTGCAAAATCAATCAAATTACAAGAAATTAGTGGGGAGCTGAGATACAATCTAGGCCCCCAACCCTCTAGCTATAGCGAAGCCGATCCTGTTGAAAATGTGAGCAGCTGCACGAGCACCAATATCTTAAGTCTTTGCGAACGCCTGAACCCTATTCAGCAACGTAACAACATCCTTCTCTAACATCTTAATTGACATATTAACACTAACATATATATAAACTTATAATTTTCATTAATATAAAGCTGTAATATTATAATTTTCATTCAAAAAAAAAAACAAGGTTATAGAACATTGTTAAATATTGTTAACAGACCCAATTGTAAGAATATTAAAATAGTAGTGTGAATATTACTACAGTAGCATAGAGAAGATTAGCAGCAGCGAGAGCAGAACAGCTTTAACCTTCATCCCACCTGAACAAACCAAAGCAAATTCTAATAAAGCAAAATAAACAAGAACTGCAATTGTTGCTACAGTAGCAACCTTGAAAAGGCAGCAGTTGTATTAGCAGCCTTGCGAGGCAGCAGCTGCTGTTGCAGCCTTTGCAAAACAGCAGCTGCAATAGTAGCCTTGCGAGGCAGCAGCTGCAGTAACAGCCTTGGCAAGGAAACATCTGCAGTAGCATCCTTGCATAGAAGCATTATGTAGCTTGTGCTTACAAAACAAAAACATGATATGTTAAGGCACCTTGTGTAGAAGCACTATGTATTAAGTTTTAAAATAACAACATAAAAAGAGCTAATTCCAGAGTATAACAATCATTCCCATTAGTTATATCATCATGCATGCATTTCTTCTTAGAAACGTACATATAAAAATCATTCCCATCTTCAATTCTTATCTACAAGCCTATAAAACTATTAACATGAGCAAAGATGACCAAGGCTTCAAATAATCTAATCAAAACTCAAGGATGAATCTTCAATGATTTATTACAATAAAGGAAACATAAGGTCTAAGATTGTAATCACAGAGAGACAAAAGAAAACAATAGAAAGATTGATTCTGCTTAAAACCTAATAACATAGGATTTGCAAATAACAATAGAGACATTATATAGGGCTTTCAAACCAAAATGTTTATTGTACCTAAACAAAAATATCTATTGTACCCATACCAAAATAAATTTTTTTTGACCTAAAATACATTATTGGCGGGTAAAACTTCAAAAAGGGCCAGGTTAAAGATTATTACTCTCAAAGATGGTAAAGACGACATTTCTCTACCTTATTCTAGATTCACAATGAACTGCAATAGAAAACAAACAAATTAAACAAAAACACAAATTTCTAATCAAGCTAAAATTAAGTCACATGCAAGACAAAGACAAAATATCTTATAGAATAATTAGATTTCGAGCTTAAACAAATGAAAAAATAAAAGCCAAACTCACCACAAAGAAGAAAAGAAATAGTAGAGAGCTAATGAACCCCTCAAGAATGGTGAATAACTCAATTGTATAGCTTGATGTTTAGATGCTATCACTACAATGCTCATACCTGCTGTAGTGATGGCGTGCACTTGACAAATCAAGAGTTGGTGCAGAGCAACGTCTAATCTTGAATTAAGATTAAGATATAAATGTCAGTGATCTTAGAAGAACTTAAGAAGCGGTAAGACTTTAAAAATGCAAATAAAAGCTCCCTGGGTGGTTACAAAAACATTTCCAGCCGCATGAAATTTAGCAGGTATATAGCTTAATATGCTTCTATAATGCACCTATTGTATTGATAATTTATTATCTATATTGAGTGAAATGATTAATTCCCATTTTTATCCATGTGGTATCTTTGTACTCATTTATGTGGTATGCCCTCTATAAACAGCATGAGCTTTGGGTTAGGATTTAGACTGGAAGTCGTGGACCGGACTAGAAAATAAGTCCAGGCTATGCTAAAATTTATTGTATTATTCTTTTGAGACTAGGACACATGCAACCTATACTTTGGCCTCAATCACTTTGTGCCATCCACTAAGCTATATTCTCGGACCAAGTTTGGTAGAAATTAACGCCAATAGATCCTAATTATGAAATTAAAAATGGTAATTACATAAATTTTATAATGCAATTTCAGATACTACTAGATCTGATTCAAACTACCTAAACCTAATTAAACCCGTAATCTAAATAAAGTGAAAATACCTAGATATCTAAATTACAAGAAAAATCAAAAAGGGGTTTTTGGGAATCGAAAACTTACAATTGTCTTCTAACAAGAGGGACAAAATCGAACTCAAAATCAAACATCACATACAAACTCAAACTCAAACACAACAACCAAATCACAAAATCCAAAATTATGACCCTAAAACTCAACGAAGTCGAAATCAAAACCTAAATTATACAAAAGAAACAAAAGAAGGGAGAGAGAACCTGGTAAAAAGCAGCGTCGCCATTAGCGACATTGCTGTTCTAAACACTTGCAGTCGGTGTCGAAGATGTCGATTTTCAAGGTGGGTAGCTAGCGTGGAGAAAGGATCTGTAATAGAGGAGGGTTGCGATGGTGGTGGCTATGGTGGCAAGCTAGCATGGAGATAGAATCTGTAAGCAAAGAGAGAAATAGAGAGGAGAGAAAGCGAGAGAGATGAGACAGAGGGAGATGAGAAAGTGAGAGAGAAGAGACAGAGGGAGAAGAGAAAGTGAGAGAGTTCTAATATAAAGGAATATTTGGGGAAAGGGCATCAGTTAATCGTTGCCCTATTAAACTTGTTTTGGGTAAAAATTACCCATGTCACGTGGTTCAGCCAGTAGACAACACGTGTCATCCCAGGATAAGGCCAAAGTGGACCTATCCCTATTTGACACGTGGCACTCCCAAAGTTCGAGAGAAAAGACGGCCTTCAGGGCCCCTTCAGGATTAGGTTAGGGTGACCTAAGAAATGGCACATTTACCAATGACCCTATAAATAGGGAGATCCCCCCTCCAATTTTGGGAACACCTACAAATATTACAACAACCCTACATTCTCTCACATTAGAGAAAATACCCGATCTCAAAATTCAAGAAGATCTCGTCTTTACCTTTTCTGCACCTTTTCATCTTCTCCGACCAATACTAACTTGATCGTCAGAGGCGGAGCTCCGACAAACTGGAGTCTTCATATTTTTCAAGTACAGACATCGCCGGACCAGTCTTGGTGACGTAACTCTCCGGAGGGACAAAAAGCACCCAAAATATTTGGCGTCGTATATGGGGAGAGTACCTCTAAGATGGTTCAATATTTTGTACCGCCACCTGAACCCAACCGGTCTACGGTCGATGGGGAGGTCCATACGAACCATGATATAGATAACAACTGTGAAGTCGAAACTTTTGTGGCCCCTGATGGGTCACTCATCTCTAAGCCCATATGTCCCAAGGATAGACTGGAATGGAGCAACAACGAAGCTGGTCCCAGCAAGTCTACTGGACCACCGCCTGGGGACACCAAGACGACAAGGGATCAGGCTCCAGTCACCCGAGACGAACTCATGAAATTCATGACAAGTTTCAAGGGTGAAATCAAGGACCTGATCAACAAGAGGACGGTTGGCCCTAACAAGGGTCAGTTGGCCAAGAAGGCTCCTCAAGCTGAGAGGAGAAAGCCAGTCAAAGAAAGGCAACCTAGTCCACATCCAAAGGAGAAGGCCACACCTGCCATTGACTAGTCCAAGATCTTTCTGCCTCAGACGGGAAAAAGGAAAGTCATCCGAGCTGTTCAACCGGATGACAGTAAGAAAACCTTCTCCGATGCTCGATACATAATCGAGCATAACAAGAGTCAGCAACTGTCTGAGTCAGCCTTTACAATGAGCTTTCCAGACAACTTCAAAATACCTCCACAAGGAATTCTCAATCATTGCATGAGACCCATACAGGCAGCAAGTCCGTCCATAATGGCCCTTAGATAATTGGGTCAACCCCGTATGTGCCCTAGATTCCATACAAGCAATATGTCCCACCGATCATGCATCCGGCCTTCTTTGGAGGTCAGGCGGCGCATAATGTCCAGCCCCTGGACTGGCAGCTTCGACTGCTCAGACTTGGTGAACAAACCTCTGTGTTTACCAGGGAAATAATCGAGGTGGCACAGTTGACCAAGGTTAAGAATGTCTTGGTTAGTGCCTACGATGGTACCACCAACCTTGAGGATCACCTCATGGCTTACACTAATCTTATGCGCATGTAAGGGTTGGATGATACCATGTGGTGCAGATGCTTCCCAGCAAAATTGAAGGGCATAGCCCAACAATGGTTTGGCAACCTGCCAGCCGGATGTATTGATAGCTTCAAGAGGCTTGCCTTCTTATTTGCTTCAAACTTCTCAATGAATATCCCTGCCAAGAAAACAAGCCTCAACTTGAGCACCATACGGCAGGGAGAGAGAGAAGGACTCCGCTCCTACGTCAGGCGTTTCAAACTAGTGAGAATCCAGATTCAAGGGTTGTCTGACGAGGTAGCCTACACAGACTTCTTTAAGGGTCTGAAGGACGGGTCAACCTTTAAGTTTGATCTCGTCAGGAAGAGGGATTTCATCCTCTAAGAGGCGTTGAAGGAGGCGGAGAGCTTTATTCAAGCCACCGACCTCTGCTCGTCCAGCCATAAGTCGGACTCTAAAAAGTCTAACAAACAAAAGGAGGGCCGGTCTGCTCAGGCGGCACAGAAGAATGAAGAGAGAAAAAAGAGAAAAGAAGTATGGGCGGTTGATGAACCTGATCCGCCGATCCAAAAGAAAAGAAAGAATTCAAACCATACGTCCCAAGGTATGAGTTTAATGAAGACTGTTACTCCATCCTCATGGAGATAAAGGACCGGCTGACCATTGAGAAGCCGAATCCGATGAAGAGTTTCGTCCAGTCACGGAACAAAAATAAATATTGTCACTTCCATGAGGAAGTCGGCCATGACACCAACAATTGCTATAGCCTCAAGCAGACGTTGGACTGTCTGACTGACAAGGGGGTGCTAAAATCTTATATCTTGAAGTCCAAAGCGACTGTCAAGACGAATCCCAGACACTCATCCAAGATTGTCCAACCTGCTAGTAGCTTGGACATTGACAAAGAGTCGGTCTACACCATTGTAGGCGGGTTCGCTAGAGGTGGCCCGACCATTCAGGGCACCAAAGATCATCTGAAAAAGATGTTCAATGCTGTTGATGAGGGGCAGGCGTCAGCAGGTAGCACCTTCCCATAGGTCGTCATTACTGAGCGATATCGGGGCAAAGTCCGCCGGCCGCATGACGACCCGGTTGTCATTGATTGTAAGGTCGCCAACCAACTGGTTGGTCGAATCCTTATAGACACGGGTAGCTCCTTTGACCTCATCAACTACAAGTGTCTTTCCAAGCTGAAGTACAAGCTGGACAGCCTGTGCGACGTCTCTCACCCTCTTGTTACCGGCTGGGGAGAAAGGAAAAGGGTGGCATATGGTCGTCCGGTTTTTGGTGGTCGAAGAGCTGACCGCCTACAACATTATTCTAGGTCGTCCCACTCTGAACGAGTACAAGGCCGTCATCATCCCAACTCCCATGTTGCTAAAATATGAAAGGGATGATGGCTCTGTTGGCTCCCTGAACGGGGATCAGAAGACGGCTAGAGAGTGCTACCTCTAAGACGTCAAACCCACGGCTGTAGTAGTCGGGCAGGGGAAGGAGCCAATAGACCTTGACTATGTCAAGGACTCTGATCCAGCCCCACCAGCTGCAAAGAAAAGAAAACCTGATCAGCTGGTGGAGGTGAAGAAAGAGAAGAAATAGCAATCACTAACCGGGGAACGGTCAGATTAACTTCGTCCCCAATCGGTTGGTGATCACATTGATATCCTCTAGATGACAGCCGTCTAGAGAGAACTGTTAAGGTGGGGACGGTTGCTTTTGAAAAGTTGGGTGCAGACTTGCACCTTCTACTGAAGGAATTCAAACACATTTTTGCCTTTGAAGTGGAAGAAATTCCAGGCATCAGCCCGGATCTCACTGTCCACAAACTCGCCGTCAATCCTAGAAAGAAGCCCATCCGGCAAAAGAAACGAAATCACAACGAGGAAAGAAGTTAGGCGACAACCGCCAAAGTAAAAAAGATGTTAGACGCAAGGTTCATTCGGCTATGTAACATCCCTGATTGGGTTGCAAACGTTATGCTTGTAAGGAAGCCGAATAATACCTGGCGCATGTGTGTAGACTAAACTAACTTGAACAAGGCATGTCCAAAGGACAGTTACCCGCATCCAAGGATTGACAGCCTGGTCCACTCTACAGCCGGGCACGCTTTGATGAGTTTTATTGATGCCTACTCAGGCTTTCATCATATACCCCTGTGGAAGAAAGATCAAGAGAAGACGGCCTTCGTCACTGATCAGGGTTATTCTGCTATACTGTGATGTCGTTTGGCTTGAAGAATGTGCCTGCTACTTTCCTACGAATGATTAATATTGTCTTCATTAATCAGATTGGGAGAAATGTAGAGGAGTACATTGATGACTTGATAGTCAAATCCAAGCTACATACGGATCATCTTGCTAATCTCCGAGAAACATTTACCACACTTACTGTTGGGGTTTGGTGAGTCCGACTCACCGCGGAAACAAACCCAAAACCAAGACCGCACTCGCAATAAATAAAACCATAAACATAATTAAATTAATCACAAGATTAAGATAAGCTAATTACCTTTGACGCGTGCTTCGCTCCAATTGAGCTCTTACTTGAAAGCTTCAAGTCCCGCTCGCACGGAGACCTCCAACGGAGTCCACCCGCACCAACAAAACCGACTAGGTCCAATGTCTTGGGGTTAGCAAGACCCGACCAACAAAACCCGAGTAATTATATTGAGTTCAAAGGTTTTCACTAATTGTGATGCCTTTTCCAACTCTTACTCAAGCATCTTTCCCAATGCCCATACTTGGGTATTTATAGGAAATGATGGGAGTATCATTTACTCTCCCATCAATGTGGGATAGGTGAGGACCACTTGGAGAAGGGGGGGACCAAACTTGCTCCCCACTCCCTCTCCCATAACCGGCCACCTCACTCCCCACACACTCAAGGACCACAAGCCACATGGCACCTACCCTTGGGCACCAAGGCAGCCAAGGTGGGCTGCCATGTGCTGCTGTCCGTGGCAGCCACGCCCAGCAAGCCCAGCACTCGCATGCGGGCTGCCAGCCGCTGCTGGCCAGCACGCCCAGCATGCTTGTGCGGGCTGCTGCTGCTGGCCTTGTGCCTTGGCCAGCGCTGCTAGGCAGCAAGCAATGGCCTAGCCATGCTACTGCTAGCTGTGGCGAGCTGGCGCGCCTAGCGTGCTAGCTCCAGCAGCTTGTTGCGGCATGGCTTCCTAGCCATTGCGCGCACAAGGCTGCGCCTAGCATGCTAGCACGCACTAGGCAGCGCCTAGCCTTGCGATGCTAGCATGAGTGCGCTAGCACGCACTAGCCAGCCTAGGCTCGGCTTGGTGCGTATGCTAGCCACCATGCTAGGCTATACGCCCTTAGCACTCGGTTTGCTTGGGCATTCCGATGCTAGGGGTATTTTGGTCTTTTGTTGATTTATTACTATTTCTCGTCTCGTCTTTCACTATTTTTCGACTCGACTTCCGACGCTCGGTTTCGACGCTCTAAGCTCGAATTTCCGACGTCTAAATAAATATTACTCGGTCGACTCATTAATTCCTTCCGAATTAATTCGTCGTTTCGGTTTGTTGAATGCTTGGGTGTGACCCGAAGGGTTCAGTCAAGATTAAGCTGTAACATTAATTATCCATTAATATTACTGATCGGAAGCGGCCTCCACCCAGGCATTCCGATCACTTGACCTTACTGAATATATTAGCTTTCTAATAATTCTGAACCCGCTAACGGAATAGTACACTTGTTCGAAGGACACCATTCCTTTCAATCTCCCACTTGTCCTTCCGGACAAGTGCTCATTTTGTGTACAGCCTTTTCCTATGTCTCTTAATGTCTCTTCATGAACTATAAGGTAAGATTTATTTTTGTCATCCTTATACGTCCAGAAGTGTTTCCCGATTCCGAGTCCGACTGTCAATAAACAGATGATTTCTAAAATCCATCCGAGCACGGCCATGCATTTTACAGTCTCGCTCTACGAGAGGCCTTGTATACAACAAAGACATCTTCCCTATTTTACTAGGGGGACATTCCCAGTCTTGTAATGTAGCTCCTCTTACTGAGAGGACCTAGCCGCCCGAGTGTTGCCGTTATAATCCCCTATTACGGCAGACGTTTGACAACATCAAAGCGAACTAGTACTCAAACAAGAGAACTCACACTACTCATGGTCGAGGAAATAGGTTCCGATAGCCATAATGAGAAGTATACTTATGACAAATTTTTAATTTCTTAAAGTATTCTCATAGGTCGATCCAGTATGGTTCTAAACCAATACCTGTGCAAATGATTTATGACAATCATGTCCTCGTAGCACATGAAACGGTGCTATAAATCAGACTACACTCTAATCTCAATTGGTCATTAATCGTCCATCGTTTAAATGACCTTGATTAGGGATAATTTTCGATTATAATATTCAATGTTCACTTAATAGGTGTTTCCTTACCAAGACTGGTCTTGATACCCTATTTTGAATATTCTCAGAATCGAATGGACTCATTATTTAATCCTAAACCACAATTAAATAGCATAACGGAGTAATAAAATGTTGCATGAAATTTTATATTACTCCAAAACATGAATGGTTTTCCTTAGTGTCTTACATTAACTTTTCTCAAAATTAACTAAAACACTAAACAAGGAAATCAAAGCCAGTCTCCTACATGCTTGATTCCCATTGCCTCAACGTGCTTGTTGTGCTTCACTTGAGGCAAAGGTTTAGTAAGTGGATCGGCTACATTGTCATCCGTTCCAACTTTGCAAATTCTGATTTCACCCTCTGATTTCCATTCTCGAATCATGTGAAATCGCCGCTTGACATGTTTGACCTTTTGATGTTCCCTAGGCTCTCTGGCCTGAGCAATAGCTCCATTGTTGTCACAATAGAGGGCTATTGGACCCTTAATAGAGGGTACAACATCAAGTTCGCCAACGAACTTACGAATCCAAACAGCCTCCTTAGCTGCTTCAGCAGCTGCCAAGTATTCGGCTTCAGTTGTAGAATCTGCAGTTGTACTCTGCTTTGCGCTCTTCCAACTAAACGCCCCTCCATTCAGACAGAACACATATCCAGATTGCGATTTGAAATCGTCTCTGTCTGTCTGGAAGCTTGCGTCGGTATAACCTTCCACAACTAAATCCTTTGCACCACCATACACCAGGAATTTATCCTTGTTCCTTTTCAGGTACTTTAGGATATTTTTGGCCGCAGTCCAATGCGCCTCTCCTGGGTCTGATTGGTAACGGCTCGTAGCACTCAAGGCATACGACACATCTGGCCTAGTACATATCATGGCATACATGATAGATCCAATAAGCGAAGCATATGGAATCTGATTCATTCTTACCCGCTCATCAGGTGTCTGTGGACACTGCTTCTTGCTTAGGGTTATGCCATGTGACATTGGCAGGTGACCTCTTTTGGCCTCCTCCATGCCAAATCGAGCAAGTACCTTATCAATATAAGTACTTTGACTTAATCCAATCATCCTTTTCGATCTATCCCTATAGATCTTGATGCCTAGTATGTACTGAGCCTCTCCCAAGTCTTTCATTGAGAAGCACTTTCCGAGCCAGGCCTTTACAGACTCTAACAACGGAATGCTGTTTCCAATGAGCAATATGTCATCGACATATAAGACTAGGAAGGCGATGTCACTCCCACTGACCTTCTTGTAAACACAAGATTCATCTGGATTCTTGATAAAACCAAACTTACTGATGGCTTCATCGAAACGCAGATTCCAACTTCTGCTTGCTTGCTTTAATCCATAAATGGACTTCTTAAGCTTACAAACTTTCCCAGCATTGTTTTGGTCGACAAAACCTTCAGGCTGTGTCATATACACAGTTTCTTCCAAATAACCATTAAGGAAGGCGGTTTTGACGTCCATCTGCCATATTTCATAGTCGTAATATGCAGCAATCGCTAGGAGGATCCGAACGGATTTAAGCATTGCGACTGGTGAAAAGGTTTCATCGTAATCAATACCATGAACTTGTCTGTAACCTTTTGCCACCAATCTAGCTTTGTAAATGAATACATTTCCATCTTTGTCGGTTTTCAACTTGAAAATCCACTTACATCCGATCGGTGTATAACCTTCGGGTAAGTCAACCAAGTCCCAGACTTGATTTTCAAACATGGAATCCATTTCAGATCTCATGGCCTCTTGCCATTTAGCAGAGTCGGTGCTTGCCATCGCTTGCTTGTAGGTTGCTGGTTCATCTCCATCCATAATCAGGATGTCCTGATTCTCGGTTAATACTAAACCAAGATATCTATCAGGTTGAGATCTCGGCCTCAGAGACCTACGTAGGGTAATGGATTGAGCATTTGCATTGTCGGTTCGACTTTGCACATTTTGATCATTTTGACCTGCGTCAACAGATGCTGTTTGAGCACTTTGACTGTCATTATGATTTTGTTGCTCATCCTTACGAACTTCGTCGAGTTCGATTTTCCTCCCACTTGTCATTTTGGAAAGGTGCTCCTTCTCCAAAAAGACACCATCGCGAGCAACAAACACTTTGTTCTCCGATTTGTTGTAGAAGTAATACCCTTTGGTTTCTTTTGGGTAGCCCACAAAGTAAACCTTGTCATATTTGGGATGAAGTTTGTCAGAGATCAATTTCTTGACATATGCTTCGCATCCCCATATCTTTAGAAAAGATAACCTAGGAGGTTTCTTCGTCCATAATTCATATGGAGTCTTTTCTACAGCTTTTGATGGAGCACGGTTCAGTGTTAGTGCCGCAGTTAGAAGTGCGTGTCCCCAGAAAGAGATAGGAAGATCACTAAGACCCATTGTTGATCGTACCATGTCTAACAAGGTCCGATTTCTCCTTTCGGATACTCCGTTCCATTGTGGAGTTCCTGGAGGTGTCAATTCTGAAAGTATACCCTTTTCTTTCAGATGGTCATCGAATTCTTGGCTCAAGCATTCACCACCTCGATCCGATCGAAGGGCTTTGATTTTCTTGCCAAGCTGATTTTCAACTTCACTCTGAAATTCTTTGAACTTTTCAAATGATTCAGATTTGTGCGACATGAGGTAGACATAGCCATATCTACTATAGTCGTCTGTGAAAGTGATGAAATATCGATGTCCATTTCTTGTGGTTGAGCTCATTGGTCCACATACATCTGTATGTATAAGACCCAATAAGTCACTTGCCCTTTCTCCCAACTTGGAGAATGGTTGTTTAATCATATTGCCTAATAGACATCCTTCGCAATTCTCAAACGATTCTAAATCGAAAGAGTCAAGAACACCTTCTTGTAGAAGTTTCTTGATGCGTTTGATGTTAATGTGGCCAAGACGACAATGCCACAAGTAAGTCTGATTTGACTCCATGGTCTTAGCTCTTTTGGTATCATTATAAACAATTTGTCCAAAGACACAAACGTGTCATTCCATAAATATAAACAAGATGATATGTCTTGTGATCAAGTTTACAATGACGTCCAACGCCACAAGATCAAAATATGGTAGATAAAACTAAACAAGTTTTAAATCTAAACAAAATATGAGATTACAAGCTTTCTTTGAAAGATTATCTTCTTCTTCCACTTGTACTCATATCCACTTGAAAAGCGCCACTCACTTTGTTCCTAAAATAGGAGCATATAGTGAGCCAATTTTCCGGTATCTAATACCTCATAAATTGCTTATGTTCAAGTGTAAAGATGATACCTGAGATCGAGGTTACTTTTCCTTTCGCCTCATCTGCTAGATACATGCTACATTCTCTTTTGTAGTGTCCGGGTCTACTACAATAGAAGCAGCGCATCTTAGCTTTGTTCTTGAACTCCTTCTTCTTTGGTCTCAGGGCAACCTTAGCCTTCTTGCAAGAATAGGTTTTCTGGAGCTCTTGAACAACTTCCATCAAGGAAAGTTTCTTCCGCTTGGCCGTAAGTCGCATCTTTAATGCAACATACCCCGAGTGGAGTGAGCTTAGTAGCATGAGAGCTGCTTGCTCATCTTCCACTGGTTTGCCAATTAGCTCCAGATGGGTGAATAGCCTTGTCATGTTGAGCACATGAGCTTGAAGTGGCATCCCAGGTCTAAGTCTTGCATTATAGACCTTAGCCCATACTTCTTGTCTCTCTTTGGTGAGACATCCATCTTGCGGTGGCTTGATCCTCATGTTCGAGAGTGACCTAGTCACATCTTCCACAAGTCCATCATAGTTGCCTCTGGTACTCTTGGTGACTCTCAAATTGACTACGTCTTCTAGAGCTTTAAGCATCATGTCCGGAAAATAGTTGGAGAACTTCCCCTTCCATTGTACCGGGATGGAGTTTGCCATGAGTCTGGAAACTCTTTTGCAATCCTCACTCCATTCCTCATGTGCCTCATCACTCATAATCCCCTTTGAGTAGAAACTCGGGATTTGAGTGTCCAGAATGTGCTCTAGGTAGGAATTTCGGAGGGTCTTTCGGAGTTCCTCTTCCCATTCCTTAAAGTTTACCAAGTTCAGAGAAATTGGCAACTTTTTGGGCAATTCCGGGAGCATAAGGTCGTTGTCATTAGTTGAAGACATGATTCTACAATTGAAAGAATTTGTAATGAAAAACCATTCATTATACTTAAATAAGATTGAAATCATGCATTTTAATCAAACTTATTTAAAACGTCTTATTCACACATTAAAGATTGTCCCCAATTTTGGTGAGAATAAGTCGATTCCAAGATCCAAAGAAACAAAGAGTGGTTAAGCATGCTTTGGCTTGTCTTAACACTCAATCTCCTAAGGTAAGCAACGCTTTGCTAATGGCTCCAAGCCATTCTTGGTTGAATAAATCGTCGCATCCAATGCTCTCTAAACAATTTATTCACTTTGCCACGACATGTTAGGACTCCATCACTCATATCGTTGAGTATAACCAAAACCACTTGCATACCCAGTATGCCTTACGTTCCTTGGAGAAGTAGTGGTGCCTCGCTTTGGCGTAGCCCACCACTACCCTCGTTCGGTTGGTAAGTGTGTTTTGGAATGGCAAGTTTTACTCAATTTTAAGGGACCTAGGGTTTCTATGTTGGTTGATTTAAGTGAACTTAATTAATCATCTCAACATTCGAAATCCTAACCATGCATCTAACATATAATTCAAATATATAATCATAAATATATATCGAAAACATAAATAGAGATGCATTTGGCAACTAGCATGACCCCTTGAGATCTTCAAGTCTTCAAAAGGTCTTCATTTGCAACTTCATGGCTTCGTCTTCTAAGAACCCCGTCTTCAAGACTTGACCAAATAATATAATTGCTAGTATCTACGATTAGGACTAATCTAAATATTAAGGTACAAAAATACTCAACGGTTCGCCGACCGTATTTAGATTTACAAAAATACATCACGGATCACAGTCCGTATTTTCTATCCTAATCGGGCCCCACTAGTTGCCATTTCATAAAACCTGTGAGAGAATTTTACATTCCATTCATCCATTCACTATCTGTGAATGGCCCATGCATTTTACAACGATCAAACAAGTAACAATGCATAAAACTGCGCGGGAACTAGCAATTAATCTAGGTGGTTAATCCAATTAACACGCCTAATTAAACTAGTCAAAGTTGTTTTAACCGGTTATGGTAATAACTAAGAGACACTCCCACTAAATTTCGCATCCAATCTTAACTAATCCAATTAATTAAGTCGGTGAACCCAAATATTTGTCAAAATTAATTTTGCAAATGTCGCTCAAAAACCCGAGGCCTAGCCTCCAAAATTTTAATTAAATAAACAAAATAATTAAAATAATTAAAACGACAATCTAAGCAAAATTACGTATTCCATAATGTCTAAGTGCCTAGCACTAAGACTTGGAACCCAAAATTACCCTTATTTACATATTAAGCAACGCTAAAATTAACTTTAAAATAGCATCGCCTTAATAACCCGGGGTTATTGTGCCAATTATGGGATCGTACGTACCGTACAACAAGCTCGTAACATACCCATTCGCACCCCCGCAACACCAAGCATGCCCATGGGCTGCTTGTGCTCGCACACGCCACGCCCAGTCAAGCCAAGCGTAGCAGCACGCACAGCGCGCACAGCACTATGCTGCTGCTGCGCCATGCTGCTGCTTGCTGCTGGCTGGTGCGCTATGTTGCTGGCAGCGAGCAGCAGCCCACGCCCTTCCTCGCACACACAGACGCACAGCACCACGCACCTAAGAACGAAGCACCCAGCAGCCTCGGCAGCCACATATGGGTTGCGTGAGCAGCCCAGCTGGCCGAGAGCTAGCTCGGGGCTCCTAGGCCTCGTGTTGCGTGCTAATGCTTCGAAAATTATCGAATTTTGTGTGTGACATTATAAATCAATTCTAAATTAATTTTAGAATCAATTTTGAGGAAAAATGAAAAATAACAAGTCCAACTTAAATAATTCATCCAAAGCAATTAACCAAATTTATTACCAAGAATCATTCTTTAATAAAATTGGTTTAACTTGGTGTAACAAAATAAATTAGGGCAATTCTCACTATTAATTTAATCACTTTAAATTAATCTTGAGATTTTGACAAAATAAAAGGGAGTTTGAAAAATGAACATAAGTTCAATAAAGACTCCAACTTTAATACTTGTGACTCCATGAAAAATTATATCTTCCAATATGAAGATAAACCAATTTCTATCACAAGTTTTAAACTTTATGATTCCAATCAACTAAAAAATGATTAAATCAACAAAGTTTAACCAAAATTCATGGAATTTAGTAACTCAAAGTTTCAATCACTTATCATAAGTAAAGATTGAATCTTTAATACTTGGAAGCAACAAAGAACAACTATTTCACACTTAATGCAATTAATTTGCAATTATGTGAAAAATAAAACCAAACTTTCAAGCACCAATTACTACCAAGTAATCATGCTTAAAGTGGTCTAAAATTGCATATAAAATAAGGAAAGAACCATTTACATAACCACCATAAATATGCAATCAATTTTCAAGGTTAGAAAGACTTAAAATTTTTCGTCAAAACGAAAAATCCCTCGAAAAATGCATTTCTGGTCGTTTCTGGCTAAAAACCGAGTCCTTGAAGGGTAAAACCATTTCCAGAACACCTTTTCCACCCAAAATTCACTATTTTTGGGTCGAAATCTGGGTTCGGGAGCTGAAGATAGCTCTAATACGAGGTAAAATTTCAAAAACGAGTTACTAATCTAATTAGCAACTTAAAACCAGAAAAAATAAGCCATAATGACACCTTTAAAATATTATGATTTTAAAATAAACGAGCGAGGCTCCGATACCGCTGTTGGGGTTTGGTGAGTCCGACTCACCGCGGAAACAAACCCAAAACCAAGACCGCACTCGCAATAAATAAAACCATAAACATAATTAAATTAATCACAAGATTAAGATAAGCTAATTACGTTTGACGCGTGCTTCGCTCCAATTGAGTTCTTACTTGAAAGCTTCAAGTCCCGCTCGCACGGAGACCTCCAACGGAGTCCACCCGCACCAACAAAACCGACTAGGTCCAATGTCTTGGGGTTAGCAAGACCCGACCAACAAAACCCGAGTAATTATATTGAGTTCAAAGGTTTTCACTAATTGTGATGCCTTTTCCAACTCTTACTCAAGCATCTTTCCCAATGCCCATACTTGGGTATTTATAGGAAATGATGGGAGTATCATTTACTCTCCCATCAATGTGGGATAGTATGATTTTTCCATTTTATTTTAAAGCTTAAATAAAATCAATAATCAAGCTCGTAATAAATCAACAAGTGGCAAGCTCATGTGAGTGGTTAGGTGAGGACCACTTGGAGAAGGGGGGGACCAAACTTGCTCCCCACTCCCTCTCCCATAACCGGCCACCTCACTCCCCACACACTCAAGGACCACAAGCCACATGGCACCTACCCTTGGGCACCAAGGCAGCCAAGGTGGGCTGCCATGTGCTGCTGTCCGTGGCAGCCACGCCCAGCAAGCCCAGCACTCGCATGCGGGCTGCCAGCCGCTGCTGGCCAGCACGCCCAACATGCTTGTGTGGGCTGCTGCTGCTGGCCTTGTGCCTTGGCCAGCGCCGCTAGGCAGCAAGCAATGGCCTAGCCATGCTGCTGCTAGCTGTGGCGAGCTGGCGCGCCTAGCGTGCTAGCTCCAGCAGCTTGTTGCGGCATGGCTTGCTAGCCATTGCGCGCACAAGGCTGCGCTTAGCATGCTAGCACGCACTAGGCAGCGCCTAGCCTTGCGATGCTTGCATGAGTGCGCTAGCACGCACCAGCCAGCCTAGGCTCGGCTTGGTGCGCATGCTAGCCACCATGCTAGGCTATACGCCCTTAGCACTCGGTTTGCTTGGGCATTCCGATGCTAGGGGTATTTTGGTCTTTTGTTGATTTATTACTATTTCTTGTCTCGTCTTTCACTATTTTTCGACTCGACTTCCGACGCTCGGTTTCGACGCTCTAAGCTCGAATTTCCGACGTCTAAATAAATATTACTCGGTCGACTCATTAATTCGTCGTTTCGGTTTGTTGAATGCTTGGGTGTGACCCGAAGGGTTCAGTCAAGATTAAGTTGTAACATTAATTATCCATTAATATTACTGATCGGAAGCGGCCTCCACCCAGGCATTCCGATCACTTGACCTTACTGAATATATTAGCTTTCTAATAATTCTGAACCCGCTAACGGAATAGTACACTTGTTCGAAGGACACCATTCCTTTCACTTACGCAGCACAAGGTCATGTTAAATCTCAAGAAATGTGTTTTAGTGTTGAGTCTGGGAAGTTTCTCGGATTCCAGATTGATCAAAGGGGGATAAAGGCTAACCCCAAGAAGATAGAGGCGGTAATTGACATGAAGTCACCCCGCACTGTCAAGGAAGTTTAAAAACCCACTGGTTGCCTGGCGGCATTGGGGAGATTCCTCAGCCAGTCAGGTGACAAATGCCTTTATTTCTTCCAAGAAATCAAGAAGAAGACTAGATTTGAATGGGGGGATAAGGTTGAGGCGGCCTTTTAGAAATTGAAAGAACACTTACACTCTTTGCCAAGGCTTGTTAACCCTCTACCCAAAGAGACGCTTCACATGTACTTAGCCGTCTCAGATCATGCCCTCAGTGCCGTTCTCCTTGTTGAGAGAGACAGCATTCAGCTCTCGGTCTATTTTATTAGCCATGTACTCAGAAATGCTGAACTGTGGTACCCCATGGTTGAAAATTTTAGCCTGGCTCTTTACATGGCTGTCAAGAAGGTGAAACCTTACTTCTTGGCACATCCGGTTGTGGTCTACACAGACCAACCCCTCAAGCGGCCAATGACAACCTTGGAGTCATCCGGCAGAATGCTCAAATGGGCTATTGAAATGCAAAGTCTTGAAATCACTTTCGAACCGAGAAAGGTGGTGAAGGGCTAGGCATTAGCCGACTTCATTGTCGAAATGACAAGGCCGATTACACCGAACAATGCTGATCAGGTTTGGAAAGTGTATGTAGACGGGAGCTCTACCATGAACGGTTGTGGTGTAGGCATAATATGTCAGTCTCCTAAGGGGGATAAATATCAGTATGCAATACGGTTCAAGTTCCAAGCCTCAAACAACGACGCAAAATATGAAGCCCTACTAGCCGGTATTCGCATGTGCAAGGCGGAAGGGGCAACCAAATTTGATGTCTGCTCTAATTCCCAGTTGGTCGTAAGCCAATATCATGGTGACTATGAGGCCACCCATCCGGCTATTATCAAATTCCTTCAGGCAGCCAAAGCTGAATCTGGGACACTTGAAGAATTATATTTGAGTCAAGTTCCCTGGTCCGAAAACAATCAGGCAGATACACTATCAAAATTGGCATCCTCTGCCTCCTATGATACGCCTCAGTCAGTCTTTTGGGAAAGTATGAAAAAACGAAGTATTACTGAAGAAGAACCTATTAAAGTACTTGACCGAAGCTCTACATGGATGGATGGTATCCGGGCATACCTGCAGGACGGCATGCTACCTGATTCACCACAGGAAGTGGCTGTCATGAGAAAGCGGGTTGCAAACTTTGAGATGAGAAACGGAGAACATTCAAGGCAGGTTTCTTAAAGCCTCTATTGAAGTGTGTTACCCTAGAAAAGGGGCAAGAAGTTCTCAAAGAATAACATGCGGGATAATGCGCCTCTCACATAGGCGGCAGATCCTTGGCTGTCAAGGCCAGGCAGTAGGGTTATTTCTAGCCCACTCTTGAGTCAAACGCCATGAAGATGGTAAAAAAATGTGACAAGTGCCAAAGGTTTGGCAAGCTCATCCATCAACCGACCACTGACTTGACAGCAATTCATAGCCCAGTCACGTTTTCTAAATGGGGCATGGACATCTTGGGTCCGTACACGCCTACGCCAGGAAAAAAACGATACATTCTGGTGGCTGTGGATTATTTCAACAAGTGGGTTGAGGCAGAGGCGGTCAAAAATATCAAGACTAAGGATGTCATCTCTTTCATTTGGAAGAACATCATCACCCGGTTCGGAGTACCTATGTCTATGGTTTTTGACAATGGCCCTCAATTCGAGACGCCTGAGCTTAAAAATTGGCTGGGAGATCAAGGGATCTCATAATGTTTTGTATCAGTCGGCCGATCCCAAGCAAACGGCCAAGTTGAAGCCTTCAACAAACTCATCTCAGACAGCATTAAAAAGAAAATAGAAAGGGCCGGTGGTTTATGGGCTGAAGAATTAATTCATGTCCTATAGGCCATCCAGACAACTAAAAAAGAGGCAACCGGTGAAACCCTATATCTAATGGTTTACGGTGTTGAAGTCGTCTTGCCTATCAAACATTATGAGCCAACTCTTCGAGTTATGCTATATGATGAAGAGGCAAAATGGGAGGTCATGCGGCTAGCATTGGACTCACTCCCAGAATGCAGGGGCAATGCCACCTTGCGTCATGAGATTTACCGTCTAAGAACCCGTACCTACAACAAGAGAGTACACAAACGGCCCCTGAAAGAGGGTGACTTTGTGTTACGGAAAATGGAGGCAACCGGTAGGGCCAATGAACAGGGAAAGTTAACTCTTAATTGGGAAGGTCCCTACCGGATTTCTGAAGAAGTAAGGAATGGCACCTACCGCATGGAAACCCCAAACGGTAGGCAGTTGCCTAGAACTTGGAATGTAGATAACTTAAAAAAGTAGTACTTCTAAGAGTTGTAAATTTTTGTAAATGAAAAGCCTATCAATGAAAAGTTGATTTTTATTTCCAATTCCTTTATTTGTTGCTTTATATGCATACGGAATGTTTGAAATTCCACTTGTAGAATGTACAGACGGCGCACTTTTAAGTACTGGAAATAATAAACTAAGTACAAAACTTAGTAGCTAAATGAAAGTCTGGCGAAGACATGAGGCCAATGGCCAGATAATATTTAAACTTATAAATTCGTCTGCTCCAATACGAGTAAGGCGTCCGGCGACGCTCATCCGGTTGAAATCGTCACAGAGAGCATCTCCCATTTAGATGTCACATTGCTCTGCAAACATATGCAGACGGCCGAAATTGAACGACCTAATTGGCCAACTCATAGTCATCTGACCAAAGTAGTCTAAAAAGAACCCAGTCCACAAATACCGAATGTCTAAAGACATCAACCAATGACCGGCTGAAGTTCTAGGGCGAAACTTCTTGCCTAGGTCTATTCCTAGGGCGAAGCCCTTCAGGTTGATACTCTTTCCCCCGATGTTGAGACGAGTCTTCCCAACCGGAGCTTCAGAGCCGTTTAGGTTGAGGACATCTTTTGAGACTTGGAGGAGTTGTTGGCTTCCTCATCCGACTTCTGCTTGATAAGCTTTTGGAAGGATCAAGGAGCATCCTAAAACGCAATTGCACAATGAGCATACAGCTGGCATAGTGCTGCCTCTAGTTGAAAATTAAAACAAAATATCAAGGTAACTAGAGCAAACGGTGTATACCTTACCCGTGGCTGCTAGTTCAGCCCTTTGTTTCTCCGCCTTGTCTTTGCGGATTTGAGCTGTTGTAGGCGTCGTTTGAAGTGCGCCTACATTAAGCATGTTGTGAATATGCTTGGCACTCATAGGAAGTGGGAATTGACGTATACGATTAGGGACAAATAAAGTAGGAAGCTGCCAACAAGTTTTTAAGGAACTTGTAAACCGTTCACAGATCATAAAAGGCAACCAAGATTAAGGGACAACCAAAGGCAACAACGATTGACCAGTGAAGGTTACACCCCATTCATAATCCATGAGATTACTAACTCCATATGGTTCGGAACCACAAAAGGAGGATTGGGGATGATGGTACGAAATGAGTCAAGAAGTCACATTCGCCCGTATTGGCCTCTACTCGATTCTTATAGTGAAAAGAGATTCCTGCGATCTCAAAGGCATGTAAACAAAGATTCAATTTGCTCCAAACTATTATTAGGCTAAATTGGTTGAATATTAATGCAACACATAATTCTAAAATATTAGTGATTTCTTGAATTAATAACAAGATTAAAAAGGAACCTAAATCGATCGTCCAAGTTATCTTATTAGGCGTGATTTTCAATTACATATTCCCTTTAAACATGCAATATGGTGATCAATAATAATAGAATAAACATTAATATTGGAAGCAATTTAACAATAAATTGTTAGTTAAATCAAATATAAATTAACCTAATCATGATACTAGCAATATAAAAATAAAATAAGTAATTAAAATAATTAATTACTCACATTACGCGCGTTTCTTAAAATTGCTACATCATGAATAAATTGTTAGTAACTTCAATAAAATATAAATCAAATGGAAATTAAATTAAATTAAATTAAATTAAAAGTAGAGTTGGTTTGGTCCAAACCCTCAGTTAATTCTACTTTTCATGCCTTGGTTTAAGGACGAAATCTCGGGTTAAGTATGGACTTCTTGGAGTGCTTAGGGAAGGAATAATGTAATTAGAAATACAGGTTTAAGGTTTAGAATATGAGAGAGAGAAGAGAATGATTTTTGGTGTAGAAGAGAGGAAGAGAGAATGATTTGGTGCCCTGAACTGTAGAAAGGAGGGGGGTATTTATAGGGAAAATGAGTAGAGGGAACACACGGAACCTTGAAAAGATAAAAACCCTAAAAAAGGTTGCCGCGACACGTCAGCAGTATGCCGCGACATGGAAAAATATGCCGTGACACGGTATACTTTAGTGTGACGCGGGGCACTTTGGTGTAACGCGGAAAAGATTTGACCTATAGAGGATAAAACGCGTGAAGTCTGACACACGAGGAAAGCACGAGAATTTCCCATGTCACGGCATGAGCACCGTGACACGGTAAAATATACCATGACGCGATAAGATTTCCTGTGGCGCAGCATCTGTTTCCGTGACACGGTGGAATTTATTTCCATTTTTACGTCCAGATTCATTAGAGTGTAAGTAAACGCGGAAAAAACACGGAAAAAGAACCGTGACACGTTGAAAATTACCGTGTCACGTCACTAGGCACCGTGCCACGTCAGATTTTTCCGTGACACGGCGTTTTTACACTGTGTGCGGTATTTCCAGTTTTTTACGCGTTTTTTAAAACCATGATAACTTTTGATCTGTAACTTACAATAAGGCATATAATATATAATTAGAAATCTTATCAAGTCTACTTTCCAACCCAATTAAAATCAGGTCAAAATCATTTTTACATTTTAAGATATGGCCGTTTTAGTGAAAGGGTGTCGGTTTTGGGCCGAGTTTAGTATTTTGCTCATATCTTCTTCGTTTTAAATCGGAATTGGGCTTATGATATATATTTGGAAAGCTTATTTCAAGCCCTATCCAACCAAATAATAATTGGATCAAAATTATAGGGTCACAAAATCAGCTTCTCTCGGTTTAGGGAAATGAGCTAGGAAATGGATTGGTTTATGAAATGTATTGAATAGAAACATGGATTTAAAAACTCCAAAGATTAAATACTCAACCCTACCAATAAAGACGGTGAAAGGTTGCTCATCATTGGGTTTGGTTTTGGGGAGACATTTTTAGGTGTCTACAACTGCAGACTGGCTGGGGGTTTTGTCTTCTAAAACCATGTTCCTACCCGTTTCTGCAAACAAAACGTCTGTCAATACATACAAAATAATAGAAACAAAACCAATACAGAAGCAATATAGACAGCATAATAACTACTGGATGTATAATTAACGTACGTCTATTTAACATAAATCTAAGACCACAGGCGGACAAGAACGCCTCGTCTCTCAACCATTCGAGCTTGGGAATCCAGTTCTTTGGCACGAAAATAAGTTCCCCGGTTGAGATGGGTCATCGACCAGTTCAAAGAAACCTGGCTCAATGATTTTCTCAAAGTCCTCATATGGAATCCGAGGGAGGGCGCACTTTTGACCCAACTGATCAGGCTTCTGGTTATACCGATGGTACTCATGGTTCTCTCGCCGTTTGGGGGCAGACACCAGGTAAAAACGCTCCTTCCAATTATCCCACTTAGACAGCTTGTCTAAAGTCATTTGGTATTTGGGGTATCTGGTAAGGGTGTACCACGATCGCCAGACGCCTGGGCTTCGACTAAGGTAATGCATGTGTGCAAAAGCCTCCCAGACGGGGTGGAGCCCTTTCCATTCGCAGGCGGTGATGTAGTTTAGAATGTTAACCAACGAGTTTGGGGTCAACTGCCACACGCTTAGGCCATACCCTCTGAGGAGGACTTTTATTGCGTCATGAAGAGGGAAGCGGAGGCTGGCTAAAAATGTCGTGTCATAACAGCCGAAATAACAGTCGGGGTGTGTTTGTTCATCTTCTCTGGCAATGGTGCCTAATTCAGGTGGCACCTGGATGCTGAATCTTCCACCAAGAGGACACTTAAGTTTAAAATTGTCCAACCCCTTCTCCATTGCGCTCTATCTTTGGCTGAAACATGGATCTCAGCCGGGTTGTTTTTATCCTTCCATTTTTTGTGTTCTTCCACCTCGCTGTCCTCAAGAGGGGGAAGGTCGTTGTCACTTATATCCTTAGAGTTAGACCAGGAGGCGGTGCTACCCCCGTCTCTCCCCTGGGAAGTCTCATTATCCGAGCCAGAGGCAAAGGCGGTCTTTTCCCCGTCTAACTCTTTGGGTTCCATCTCTTGGGAGCCAGCATGGGAAACGATCTTTTCCCCGTCTCCCCCATCAGACTTAGTGTAGGGAATATTTCAAGCATTACGATAACCCCAAACTTGAACCCCACTGTGATCATACACTAAAGTACAGTGGCGTTCCAAAGGGAAAGACAAAGAGCAAAAAGAGTCGCCAACAAGTTTTAGGAACTTGTAAACCCAAAAGACAATCCAAAAGGACCATCAACTACTCCATAAGGTCTTGAACCAAACAGGGTCCGGGGATGAGGGTACGAATCCAATCTACAAAAGAAAGGACCCGCCCTATAAAATAGGCCTCTACTTCGTTCTGCTCGTATTCATGTGCGCTTTTCGAATAACATACAAACATAATATTGAACCTACCCTGTTTATCTATGTTGGTTGAATATTAATGCACAAATAAGACTATTATTGGCGATCACTTGAATTAAAATCACATTAGCCTAAACCAAATTAATAATTATCTTATTAAGCGTGATTTCAAGTACAAATTCCCTTTAACAATCATAAAAGGTGTGATCAAGCAATAACAATAAAATAAAACAAGCAACATAATAATAATCAAAATAACAATAATGATAATAGCATGATAAGGCATAATAAAGCTCAATAATAATAGCAAGATCCTAGGCATGATACTAACAAGATTAATAACAAATCCTAGCATGTCACTAAGCAATAAAGATCAAAGCTTTAAACCTAACATGGCACTAACATGATATTATGGCATTAGAAAAGATTAAAGGCACCCTAAACATGATACTAGAAAGCATAAAATAACATCCTAACATGATACTAGGAATTAAACAATAATAAGCAAATCTAAACATGCTTTCTACATTGAAAGAGAGTAATAAGATTACATACTTTGAAGCCTCGTACCTCTTTCTAATAACAAAATACACAAGTTAGTAAACTTCAATGAAAATAAATAAAGAATAATTAAAGAATTAAATTAGAATCAAATTAAATAAAGTTTAGACTAGTTTTGGACCAAACCCTCAGAAATATCAAACCATGCACGTCTAGGGCGAAGGCAACTTCGAACTTGGCTAAGAGATTCTAGATCTTGTGAATGCGGAATATTGTATTTTGTAAAAAGGTAGATTAGAAAGAGAGAGAAAAAAAAGAATTAAGTAATTCTTGAGAGGGAGTAGAGAGAATTGAGAAAGAGTTGATGATTGTGAATGATTTCTGAAAACAGGAATTCGGACCCTATTTATAATGAAAATAGTCCAGAAAAATCATAGAATTTGATAAGGAATAAAACTCCATGCTGTCGCCAGGAATCAACTCTGTCGCGACGCGACAATGTCTGTCGCGAGGCGACAGGGTCTGTCGCGCGGCGACAGAGTCTGTCGCGTGGCGACAGGTTTGTCGTTTGGCGACAACCTGTATTAGCGCGTTTTTCTTCACGCGGAATCCGATCTTTAATCAACTTGATCTACGGAATCCGTACAGAAGATAAAATATATATTTTTAAGATATCAAAACGATATTTTATTCCAAATAAAAATCTATTAAAGATAATTAATTATTAAATCTAATAATATTAGAATTAAAAAGAACTTTCTAGAAACTTCTAGAAAACTATAATTAATCCTAATAATTTTAGGAATAATAATTAATATTGGGCCCTCCTCTAGATCATTGGGCCGTATTTAAATAATTAACCAGGCCCAGTTTAGTATTTTGGCCATAACTTCCTCAACATTCATCGGAATTGATCTTATAATATATCATTGGAAAGGTCTCTTCGAGCCCCATCCATCTACACTATTATTGGACCTTAATTATGGACCAAACTAAACTGGTTCGGCTATTTTCAAATAAAGTCATTTTCAAAAACAGAGAGAAAAGAATTTAATTAAAACTAAACCGCAACACTTGACTTTCAAACCACTTTCACCTCATTCGATAATAACACAACGTGAAAGGCGTTCATCACTGGGTTTGGTTTTGGGGAGACACAAATGGGTGTCTACACTTAGCTAAAATCCAACTACTTGGAGTCTTGGGGATCCTAGAAGGGGAATAATCCCCTACATCATTTGGCACATCCTCCCCATTAACCGGCGTGATTTCATCAGACAGTACCTCCAATGTACCGTCTCTTCTCTGTCGTCTGGTGGCCGTTTGTTTAGTTCGAGCCATTATTATGTCATGTACAGACACAGAGACGGTCGGTTTTGGGGATGTACAAGGCTGCTCCATACACTCGGAACCGGCACCCCCAGTCCTAAACTTAGCCATACTAGGAGACTGGCTGACTACTGACCTAGGCTGTGCCGTGTGTGTTGGTGAAATCCATTTATTGAATGTAAATGTACAAACAGAAAAAGCAAGAATAAGCTGAAAGGGGTAGAGACGGTACCTTACGATTTGACTCTTAAAGGGGTCAAGCGTTGACACGCTGTAACAGGCGGGCTGGAAGTGTTCTGCTTGTATATAGCACAAGCGGACGATTAACCAGCTGGGCAGACAAGCAAGAAGGGAACTGTTTGTGAAAAACACAGACGGGTCTCAGACTCTCTCTCTCTAAAAAAGCTTAACTTTCTCTCTCTAGACTTTTTTGAAAACGTCCAAAAATAAGGGGGGGTAAAAGATGTATTTATAGAGGGGTAAATTTAGGGGCATTCTCGTAATTTCCCTAGAATGTGAATGGTTAAAATTCACAGTCAAATTCATTCAACCAGTGGCAAAGTGACACGTGTCACAGATACCACGTGGCGTGCCACGTCACATCTATGAGGGGCAAATGTTTTGGGTAAAAGTTACCCATGCCACGTGGTTCAGCCAGTAGACGACACGTGTTAGCCCAGGATAAGGCCAAAGTGGACCTATCCCTATTTTACACGTGGCGCTCCTAGAGTTCGGGAGAAAAGACGGCCTTTAGGGCCCAAATCCCGAGAAAGCCGCAATGCGGCGCAACCTATCAAGATTAGGTCAGAGTGACCTAAGAAAGGGCACATTTACCAATGACCCTATAAATAGGGAGATCCCCCCCCATTTTAGGGACACCTACATTTATTACAACAACCCTACATTCTTTCACATTAGAGAAAACACCTAATCTTGGAATCCGAGAAGATCTCACCTTTACCTTTTCCACACCTTTTCATCTTCTCCGACCAATACTAACTTGATCGTCGGAGGTGGAGCTCCTACCAACCGGAGTCTCCGTGTTTTGCAGGTACAGACAGCGCCGGACCAGTCTTAGTGACGTAACTCTCCCGAGGGACTAAAAGCACCAAAAAAAACTTGTTTTAAATTTTGTGGTCTAGGCTTGCGTTTTTTACATTGGTTTTCAATCGGTGCGCATTTATATTTTTCTACTAGTGTTCGTACCATCATCCCCGATCCTCCTTTTGTGGTTCCGGGCCATATGGAGTTAGTAATCTCATGGATTATGAATTGATGTAACCTTCACGGGTCAATCATTACTTCCTTATGTTGTCCCTAATTGAGGTTGCCTTAAATGATTCGTGAACGGTTTACAAGTTTCTTAAAAAAAAATTATTGGCGGCTCCTTACTTTTTTATCCCTATCGTTATATGTCAAATCTCACTTCCTATGATCGCCAAGCATATTCACACCATTCTTAAGTAGGCGCGCTTCGATTGACACTTACAGTGAGACATAAATTTTTTTTGGCAGCAATTACTTCTCATAAAGAGCCTAATGGTGATGTTGAGCGTCTTAAGGGACGATTGGTTGTGTATGGTAATCATCAAGTTGAACGTATTGATTATAATGAAACTTTTGCTTCGGTTGCTAAAATGAGTATTATTCATGCATTTCTTATAGTTGCTATCGCTCGTTATTAGGAACTACATCAGATAGATGGGTGTAATGCTTTTCTTCATGGTAATTTGGAGGAAAAGGTGTACATGCAGCTTCCCTTGTATTATAGTAACCCTTCACTAGGGAAGGTGTGTTGGTTATGCAAGTCTTTATATGGTTTGTGTCAGGCTCTGCGACAATGGTTTGCTATATTGTGTAGTGCTTTGTGAAGTTTGATTTCCTGCAGTCATATGTTGATTATTCATTGTTTAGTTATCAACAAGGTGATGTAATTCTTCATGTGCTAGTTTATGTTGATGATCTAATAATTTCAGGTTCGTCACATGATGTGATTTTGAGGTTCATTCAATATTTGAGTTCATGTGTTCATATGAAGGACCTTGGTGTGTTAGAAATACTTTCTTGGGATTGAGGTAGCGCGAAGTAAAGAGGGGTTATTTCCATCTCAATAAAAATATGTTTTGGATATATATATTGACAGAAACAGGAATTTTTGGTTGCAAACCTATCGATACACCACTACTAAAATTCGGCCAAATTGTGATTGTTTTTTCGACCATCATAAAAACGCTCGCAAAATGTGAAATCTACGACCAATTTGTATGTAGTCATAGAATTACGACCGTTTTCAAAGCGGTTGCAGATTTGCGACTATTTTTGGGCTATTAAACGTTCGTAAAGGTTTTAAAACATTTAAAAAAAATAAAATAAAATACATGTATAAAATAATTGCACCAATGGAGCAAAACCATCGGTTGGATTATGCAGAGAATGATCCCTATGAGCATCTGGATCAGTATAGACGCTTGGTGGGGCGTTTAGTGTATCTTTTTATAACTCGGCCAGACTTGAGTTATTTTGTTCATACTCTTTCTCAATTTTTAAGTAATCCACAGGTTCCTCATTAGGATGTTGTGAAAGGAATGGTGTCCTTCGAACAAGTGTATTATTCCGATAATGGGTTCGGAATTATTAGAAAGCTAATTATTCAGTGAGATCAAGTGATCGGAATGCCTAGGTGGAGGCCGCTTCCGATCAGTAATATTAATGAATAATTAATAGTACATCTTAATATTGACTTAACCCTTCGGGTCACACCCAAGCAACTAACGAACCGATGTGACGAATTAATTCGAAAGAAATTAATGTGTCGCCCGAGTAATTAACATTTAGACGTCGGAAATTCGAGCTTGGAGCGTCGAAACCGAGCGTCGGAAGTCAAGTCGAAAATAATAAAAGACGAGACGAGAAAATTTCTAATAAATCAACAAAATTACCAAAATACCCCTAGCATCAGAATGCCCTGAGCAAACCGAGTTCTAGGGGCATATGGCCTAGCAAGGTAGCTAGCAAGCGTACCAAGCCAAGCCTAGGCTGGCTGGTGTGTGCAAGCGCACCATGGCTAACTAGGCTAGCCGCAGCACGCAGCACCAAGCGCGCATGTGCTAGCAGCCATGCCGCAGCAGCTAGTTGGAAGGGCCACCACGCATGGCGCGTCAGCCCGCAGCAGCTAGCAGCAGCATGGCGTGCTGTACTGCGCCTTGCTAGCAGCCCACACAAATGTACGAGGCATGCTAGCAGGCCACGGCCAACAGCCCGCACATTGGTGCGTGGCTTGTTGGAAGCAGGCCTCGGCCAAGCAGCCCGCACATTGGTGCGTGGCTTGTTGGAAGCAGGCCTCGGCCAAGCAGCCCGCACATATGTGCGTGGCCTGCTGGGCCGTAGGGGTGGCAGCAGCTAAAGCAGCCCACACTTGGGTGCCTTGGTGCCCAAGTGTGGGTGCCACGTGGCGCATATGGATTGGATGCTTAAGGCATGAGGTGGCCGGCTATGGGAGAGGAGTGGGGAGAAAGTTTGGTCCCCCTCTTCTCCAAATAGTCCTCACCTAACCTCTCTTGTGAGCATGCCACTTGTTGATTTATTAGTAGCTTGATTATTAATTTTATTTTTGATTTAAAAATAAAATGGAAAAATTAATTCTCCCACATTGATGGAAGAGCAATTCTCACTCTTGTTTTCCCCATAAATACCCATGTTGGGGTATTGGGAAAATTCCTTAAGTGTTGAAAAAGGCATCACCACTGTGAAAACCTTTGAACACAATTAATTACTCACGTTTTAAGGTCAGGCTTAGCTAACTCCTAAGCAATTGACCATTTTCGGTGCTCAGGTTGCGGGTGGACTTCGTTGGAGGTCCTCGTGTGAGCGGGGCAAAGAGCTTTCGAAATAAGAGCTCAATTAGTGAGCGAAGCACGCGCCAAAGGTATTAATCTCTTTCTTAATCTTGTTGTTTAAGTCAATTATTCTTTATGGTTATAATTATTGATCACTTAAGCCAAGGCGAATCTTGTTTATTTTTGTTCTTTTTAAAAATATTGATTAAATAAAGATAACAACTTTTGCAATGTAATTCCTACATGATTGACGCGTGTAAATAAAATCAACTAACTTACTTTTTTGGTGTCACGTTGCATGTATTGTTTGGTGATGAAATTGTGAAAAAGGAAGTGCTAGTAGAGGCCGCACTAGGGCTAGAATAGAGATTCTTCCCTAAAAGGAATGTTATTTTAGTACCCTCGCTCCCGAACTCATCTCTGGTACACGTAGACCAATTTGGGCATGAGTAAACTTACAATTCGTGCTAAATATCCCTTGAACTCTACTTGGGAGAAAGGCATGAACGAGGTTTATGAGTTTTCCTAAAACTCATTGGCGACTCCTTACTTGTTTCTTATAAAAAAGCGTGATGATAGGATCAACTCTAATTCAAGGTCCCCCAAACAGTTAGGAATTCAAATCCTAATACACCCTAACAAGTGTAAAGTCCTAGGCTTTTAAAGGGCCATGGGCATTTAAGGAGAAGGATCCCCTACGATGGGCACACCCTCCTTACAGTGGCGACTCCACTGGAGACTTAGAGGTTACAAGATTAGTTCTTAGTTATGGTCCAAGGTTTCCAACACCAAGTTACCTATGGGTTGTAACGATGGATAACTTGGATAATCTCTAGTTAGAGAGCGAGACTTGAACGCATAATATCTTCCTTTTTCACAAAGTAAAAGCTAAACAAGCAACATTGCATCACACATGATCATAGCACACTTAAAACATTGGGGATTGGCTCATTGACTAGGTGTTGCCAACACCAGGCTTCTATCCCGAAATCAATAACAATCATCCCACCCATACCGCCAACAAAATGTTGGGAGGGCTATGTCATGGTTCAACACGTTGAGTGATTGATTCGTGCATCGTCTCTTAAGATATGGTACCTTTGGATACCCAAGCCTTGACCTTAGAATAGCATTGTATGCTTTGATGGTCCCTTTTATGTGCTTATGTGACTACATGAATATGTGCTTATTATATGCTTCGTGTCTAATCTAATTAATTCCAACTTGTTACATAGAGGTATTAAAAAAAATTCGCAAAAATGGTGGTTCGGCGAAAAAAAAAAAAAAAAAAAAAAAAAAAAAAATGTCGAACGTACCAGGTGGCACGCGCAACTGTCAAAGTTGCACGTGCCTCCAAGCGTAAGTTCAGAATTTGCGCGTGGCCCCTCCGCGCAACTCTGTGTCTTGAGCGCGCCCACTGTTCAACGTTGACTTTGACTCATTACGAGCAATGTCATACGGAGAAAACGATATTACCGCTTCAAGGTTAATTGTTAATTAGGTGCTAAAAATATCTCTTTGGCTAACAACGTTGTCTAACTTAGTTACTTTAACTTTGATCGTCTTTTTTTGTTTTTTCTTTTTTCAAAAAATCCAAAAACATGTTTTTTATCGTTCATTTTGCGTTTTCACAAAAAAAAAAAAAAAAAAAAAAAAACGTATGTGGCAGATGCTACTCTTAAAGTTGCATTTTTCACCTTAGCGCAAGACGGAAAATTGCACGCGATACTATTTTTGATTATGATGATTCGTTACGTACTTTATAATTGAACTAATGACATTGCTTCTTATGAGGTTCGCCATTAGAAGTTCGCATCCCTTAATAGGACGTCATCATATGTTTATTCTTAAATGTGCCTATTTTCATGTTCATCATTTTTTTAGTTGTAATTGATCAACCTTGATTTAAGAGTATAATTTATTTACCTCTTCTATGGTTTAAAAAGAAAATCCCGAGAACCTTACTTGGGATGATTGCCTCACACACAAAAAAAAAAAAAAAAAAAAAAAAGAGAGAGAGAGAAATAGAATGAAAGAAAAAAAGAAAAATCGTTCTTAAAAAAATAAAAATTAAAAATAAAATAAAATAAAAGAAAGAGTATGATACAAGAAAAATTATTATTCTCAAAAAAAAAAAAAGATAATGAATGATAAAACCGAGAAAATGATTTAATTATTTCTTGGATTTTACATTCGGAGGCCATCATTCTTTTTAAGCAAATAGTAATATATTATCCTTCAAAGATGAGCAATATGAGAATCATAATTTAAAAAAAAAAAAAAAAAACGATGTAGATCTCTATTGTAATCTAAATGATCAACAAATACCATAGTATATTTGATCATTTTAAGGAGTGTGTTTGGGTTGATTAATATTTCTAAAATTTGATGAGCATTTTCAATCCAACTTTCTTGTCTTTCTCTTCTACCTTTTTCAAAAACAATTCAGTTAAAGTAAAATCCTTAAATGATTACCTTGTTGAAGTCAACACAAATCATGACATTCCATTAATGATTGTTCATGAATTTTTTGACATTCTTCATCAACAAACTTCCTTAAAGTGAATTCGTATTACAAGGATTAAAAAAAAATAAATAAAACAATCATTTTGACTTTGATTCATTATTTGAATGATTGGCAAAAAAGGTTTAAGTGAACGCGCTCAATTTCTCGTGATACACATTACTAGGTCATATTCCACACTCGCATACTAGTCCAATCATGGGTGACAAAGCAGCATTGGAGAAACTTAGAAAGGAACTCCAAAACCTTAAGGCTCTACGAGAAGAAGAAGCCCAATTGAAGGCTCATAAAAAAGAAGAAAAGGCCAAAATAAAAGCAGCGAAAGAAAAAGAAAACATTCTGCAAGAAAAAGCAAGAGCCGAAAGAGTAGAGGCCTTGGAGAAACTTGTCCTTCGAGCTAGCTCAGGGAATAAGTACTTCAATTATGAGCTTGCACCACAACCTAATGGCAAGACTCTCCCAGAAAAGTTCTTAACTACGGATTTGCCAACCTTTAAGGTTACAGACAATCCTAGGACTCACTTAATGAGCATTATTCGAATTATGGCATTGAAAGGGTTGAGCATAACTTATATACATGTACTTTTCCTCTTTCATTGGACCCAACTGCTAGATCATGGTTTTATAACCTCGATGCAAAACAAGCTTCCACTTGGAGTGACGTTGTAAAAGCGTTTTTAGCCCAATATGGAGACAACATCGAGCTCACAACTACCTTGCGCGATCTTGAATTGCTTAAGCAAGAGGAAGAAGAAGGCTTTATTGACTTCTTTTCCAGGTAGCGATGAAAGGTTGCTCTTCTTTCACAAAGACCTCCGGATCATGAACTTGTCCCAAAGTTCATAGACAATATGTCTCCACCATACAAGTGCCATTTACAATACCTTGGTTTAGACACATTTCAAAAGGTCTATACTGTGGGAACATTAATTGAAAGGGACTAGATAAATGAAACCATGAATCATATAGATGGACTAGATTTTTAGAGAAGATTTCACCTACGTTGGAAATGGACAAAGCTCGAAGACGCAATCTCAAGAAGTTGTCAGCAATTCAAGATGTAGCACCCTAGGTCTTATTTTGTTTCTTTCCTTTTATGATAGACTAAGAGATTCATGCTGTCGAATCTACTTATTTTGTACTCTCATTAATTAATGAATAAAAAAAAAATTATATTTTCAAGTACGTCTATCTTGTTCTCTTTTCAATCTCTTTATTGTTAGTAGCTCAAATTAAATGAAACATATACATACAAACAGGCAATATAAAAAAGGCATACATACTCAACACTTTAAGAATCTTGATGAGTTTTGGCTTACTAGATTTATCGAATGAAAAGAGGCCCATCTTTGGCCCACAAAGAAAGGATATGATGATTTCACCAACGCAGGAGGCAACTTGAAACTCCACAAAGATAATCCCATGTTAACCTTAGAGAAAATCCATCTTTTTAGCAGCCCTTTTGAGCCTCGTCAGTTGAGCCTTAGTTATTCAACCTACATTATTCCATACCTTGGGATGGGAATGGTGCAAAGAGATACAAATAGGAAATTGGGGGAATGAAACATAAGAGGGGGACACAAATTTAGTCTAAACCCAAAGACCCAATGCAAAAGAAAGAAAAAATCGTTCTAAACCCAAACAAAACTTGTTAAAAAAAAAAAGAAAAAAAAAAGTGAGAGAGGGCAAGGAAGGCACCTAATGTAGGATTTGCCACACAGAGCAGAAAGGTTTTAATTTGAGAAGCACCAAAAGTAAGGGATTTTGGGTGTGTACTTGAGCCTGTCCGTTCTTCATAACCCCAAGCCTAGCCATGTTACAACCTTGGAAAGGCCCTCCTTGAGGTAGACCCTAACCATGTACCAAAATCATCATTCCATGAAAGTATGGCCAACCTTAGGCCTTTGCACATATGGACCTACTATTGAGTAGTCATGCCCATATATAAAATGAATGAAGTGTTGAGTTATGATTACAAAATCATATAAAAAAAATCAAATGATTTGATAGCCATTGGCTTGATGACACCATTTTAGTAAAGCAATCGAATCAAACTAAATTCGATGTTTTCCATATCTTTTGCCTAGAAAAATGAGATTACTATCACTTTTTTTTTTTACAAAAAAAAAAAAGCAATCATCTTATTTTCTTTTAATAATAGGGCTATTTATTACCAAGGTAATTCAAGTTCTATATACATTGCCTAGAAAGAAAAGAGTTAATGCAATAAATTGATTTGATATATCGACAGCCTCGGCGTCAACTTTAGATGTCTTTTACAACACTGGAGCATTGGTCTTCTAACTTATCATGAGCAACTAATATGTTCGTCTGCGTGGGATATCTCCATCTTATCTAATAAGCGAGGAACATTAATTAAACATGATCGCTACATGAAAAAATGATCGTTATCGCTATCACACGTATACCTCACTGCCAAGTCATCACGATGATTCAAATATTAAGTCAATAATCCTTGCTTTTCGAAAACATGTCTAATTATCTTTCTTTATTCTTCTACGGGAAAGTTGGATTTCCTTTCCTTTTTATGCAAATCCGTCATTTTTGTTCATTTCTTTTTTGGGGGGTAAGTCGGGATGATCCCTCCCATTTGGCAACTAAAATATTTGAAAAATAGTATAATTTTTTCGCTCTTTGCCTCAAAATGGGGGCTAAAAAAGCTTGGACATCCCCACTTCTCTCTATTTACAGATTTGAACACACTATTTATGCTGCGAAATCAATGTCATGCAAAGCTTATTACGAACCATCTTAATAACATTAAATGACAAAGGGAAGAATACCACTTCCTATTATTTGACCAAGATGATTAATTATGTTACTTGACCAAAAAATTCATGATAAACATATGCAATATTCCACAAATTAAAAATCCAAATCTTGGGCTTCAAATAAACATGAGAAATATCCCCTATCATATGTATACATGAATTGCAAAAGCCACCTAAGGTTACACTTGGGGGCTACAAAAATATAGGTCTCACCTTGTAGACACCTGATTGTGTCTCCCCATAAACCAAACCCAGTGATAAATATCTTTCACGTCATTGATTATCAAACGAAGTGAAAGTGTGAAAAGTCTTGTGATGTGATTGTTTAAATAAAAATACTTCCTTTCTGTTTTCGAAAATGTACTCTATTTAGGAAAACGTCCAGTCCAATTTAGTATGGTCCATGATAAGGGTCCAATAATGGTGTAGTTGGATTGGGCTCAAAAAAGGCTTTCCAATGATATATTATAAGCCCAATTCCGATGAATAATGAGGAAGTTATGGCCAAAATACTGAATTGGGCTTGAAATGGTTTTATGTGGCCCAATGATCAAGTAGAGGGCCCATTAATTATTATTCCTAAAATTATTAGGATTGATTTTAATCTTTTAGAATAATTTAGAAGGTTATTTTAAGTTCTAATGGGATTAAGATTAATAATTATATTTTTAGAAAATAAAGAATTTTATTTGGAATAAAACAAGTGTTTTTAAAAGAATTAAATCTGATTTAAAAAGATAAGTACGGACGTTAATTAGTCTAATTTAATTAGAATAAGGACTTTGCACGGATTCTAGAAACGCGTTAACCATCGCGAAACGACAAAGCCGTCACTCCACGCTGGACGTTGTCGCGCCGCGCTGGACCCTGTCGTGCGGCGACAGAAGTAGTTTTATTCCAGATTGGATTCGGTCTTTTTCTGATTGTTTCTGGACTATTTTTCTTATAAATAGGGTCGTATTTCCCGTTTTCAATAATCAACAAGCTCAATTATCAACAATCATCTAATTCTACTCTCTTTTCTCTCTAAAAGCAATAGCTTATTCTTTCTCTCTCTTTCTAGCCTAGCCTTTTTACAAACACAATACCGCATTCACGAGTTCTAGACACACCTAGCCAAGCTCGAAGTTGCCTTCTCCCTAGACGTGAAAGGTTGATAATTTCTGAGAGTTTGGTCCCAAATCCCTATTTCAATTATTTAAATTAATTGTTTGATTTAATATTTTCCTTGAAGTTACTAACGCATGTATTGTTTTGATAGAAAGAGATACGAGGCAACAAAGTAAGTTGTTTTAATTGCTCTATATTTCTTTATAAAGCATGTTTATATTATTTTAATTCCTAGTATCATGTATGCTTTCTAGTATCATGTTTAGGTTGCTTCCTATTTCTTCTATCATGTTAGGGCTAAAGCTTTGATCTTTAATGTTTAGTGACATGCTAGGATTTGTTATTAATCATGTTAGTATCATGCCTAGGATCTTGCTAATATTATTATGCTTTGAGATTGAATATTATTATTATGATGATTGTTGTGTCTATAATCAATATTATTATGTTGCTTGATATTGTTGTTATTGCTTGATCACGCCCTCTCTTGCAGGTTTAAAGGGAATTTGTACTTGAAATCACGCTTCATAAGATAATTAATAATCTTGTTTAGGCTAATATGATTTTAATTCAAGTGATCGCCAATAATAGTTTTGTTTGTGCATTAATATTCAACCAAAATAGATTAAACAGGTTTAGGATTAACATATTGATTGTATGTTAGTCAGAAAGCGCACATGAATATGAGAAGAATAAAGTAGAGGCCTATTTTTAGGGCAGGTTCAATCTTTTTTAGGTTGGATTTGTACCTTCATCCCCAAATATCCAGTCATGGTTCCAGACCACTATGGAGTTAGCGATCTCATGGATCGTGAAGGGGTGTAACCTTCGCCCTATGAACGGTTTACAAGTTCCTAAAACTTGTTGGCGACTCTTTTGCTCTAGCTTCCTTTCCTTTGGACGCCACCATACTTAAGTGTATGATCACAGTGGGGCTCAATTGTGGGATGCTTGAAATATTCCCTACACACCTCAACTTTCGTTTTGAAATAAGACCATATTTTGGAAAGTAATTAGAACGATTTTATAAATTATTCTAACACTCCACCAAACCTAAGTTTGATAAACATTCATTTTCAAACTACAGTGCTTATTTAATTGAAAGAACTTCACTTTCAATTAGCAAAATATGACAATGATGACAAACAATAAAAACAAAAACATGAACAAAATCAAATATACGAAAGTTTGCTCACATTTTCATATCTTTGTTGATATAAGTTGCAAATTACAACTTACCTTTATCAATCTTGGACAAAAAATGTCACACTCAATTACGAGCTAGACTTTTCTTTCCATTTTGGGTCCTGTTTTTGAAAATAATTTGATTATGTATTTTCCCTACTAGAAAAAGTTGCTTTTCAAAACAAACTTTCGGACCCTTTTCAAATTTTGAATTTTAGTTCGAAATAGCATGTGTTTAATAAAAAATATTATTCAAAATTTCTTTTCTAAATTTTTGTTTCTCTTTTTTCAAATAAATAAATTTTCAGATTCTCAATAACCGTTTGGATAATACATGTATATTTCCAAAAGGAATGAACTAAGATTTAACTTCTTCTTGACTCGAACTTATTCTCGCCTAGTCCTCCTGCGAATATTGACTTAGGGATGGTAAACGAACCACCTACCCCAAAATAAAAGATAAGAACAAAGAAAATATTTGATTTTCTAAATCAACTTTGAGAATAAAATCACCGCAATTATCTTTACAAACGTTTAGACATTAAGTAAGATTACTAAACCTTAAATACAATTGTTTTTGGTTTGTAAACAAGAAAAGAACTAACTTGCTTTCTTGAACATGACTTTAACTTAAATGTGAAAGCCATGTCATTGTCCTAAATATCTCAAAACAAAAATAGGATATATACATAGGTCCATCTCAATATCATGATTATATGAATGGCCTAAACAATAGCAAGTCATAAGAACTACCCCAAATTGGGGGCTCCAAGAGTTGTGAAATAGCAAGAATGCGCAATAACTCGACACATAGGGGCTCCAATATCCACAAAAAAAAAAAAAAAAAATGAGATATTCATGTCATTCGAACTACTTTCGAGAATCGCCTAAACTACAAATGGTTTACGTAGATCTCGAGCCTTACAATTTTCAAATGCATCACAATGATTTAATAATCATTTTGTTCCTTTGAAAACTAAGTTCGCTACTAAACTTGGCCATAGAAACAAACTACAAACATAAAACATATTCGAGCCATTTTCAAGTTCAACTTCAAAAACTAATCGTAGTGCATCATTGTTGTTTCAATACTTCAATTTACTCTAAAGGTTAGACAGCATGACTAGTATAGAGCAAAAGAAACAAAATCATCAGTTTCAAAATAGAATTAAAAAGCATACAACATACTTGCTCATACGAAAGTTTAGTACTCAATCATTCATCATGAAAATTGTATCAAAACACTTCATTAACATAAAACAAACAATTTCATGAGTTAGACTCCTAAATTTTAAATTAAGAGGTCTTCATTTTTCTCTATTGTTTCACACAAGGAGGATAACATCTACTTTCTCGAGATTCAAATCATTAACAAAATTTGAACTCAAAGAATTCGAAAGTAGCGAGAATAGAGGAAAAAAGTTGAACAACATTTCATTTTCCCTCTTACTTGTTCTAACAAACGACCAATATTATTGGACTTAGCAAACTTCATTTGTTAAAGTTATGAATGGTCGAAAACGGTTTAAACGCACTAGTTTAATAGTTTCCAAGATCCTAGTTGTTATCTGTAGACACCCAAATGTGTCTCCCCAAAACCAAACCCAGTGATGAATACCTTTCACGTCATTTAATTATCGAACAAGGTGAAAGTGTGAAAAGTCTAGTGATGTGGTTGTTTTTTATTAAAAAATTTCTCTTTCTATTTTGAAAAATATTCTTCTCTTACTCTATTTATGAAAAATAGTCAGTCCAATTTGGTTTGGTCCATGGTAAGGGTCCAATAATAGTGTAGTTGGATTGGGCTCGAAAAGAGCTTTCCAACGATATATTATAAGCCCAATTTCGATGAATGATGAGGAAGTAATGGATTATATTAAATTGGGCTCGAAATGATTTTTATATGCGGCCCAATGATCTAGAGGAGGGCCTATTAATTATTATTCCTAAGGTTATTAGGATTGATTTTAATCTTCTAAAATATTTGGAAGGTTCCTTTTTAATTTTAATGAGATTAGGATTGATAATTATATTTTAAAGAGTTTTATTTTGAATAAAATTGTGATTTGGCACAAATATGATTTTAATCTGCTTGACGCGGAATTTTCTGCTTAATCATATTAAGAAGAGGATTCCGTATAAAAGCGCGTTTTATCCTTTAATTAGCGCCAAACGACAAGGTCTGTCACCTAGCGCTAACATCTGTCGCCTGGCGCTAAGCTTGTCGCCTAGCGCTGATGTCTGTCGCCTGGCGACAGATGCTAGTTTTATTCTGAATAGGACTTGATTTGATTCCGTGCTATTTTCCTATAAATAAGGGTCGTATTTCCCTGTTTTCAATCATCAATTATTCACAATCATTATTCAACAATTATCTTTCTCTAGAAGCTAGAAGCTTTCCTTCTCTCTCTATTCTTTTTCTAAACCTTCCCTCTCACAAAATTCCTCATTCACAAGTTCTAGACACACCTACCCAAGTTCGAAGTTGCCTTCGCCCTAGACGTGAAAGGTTGATAATTTCTGAGGGCTTGGTCCCTAATCTTTATTCCAATTATTTAATTTAATTATTAATTGTGTGTTTTATTATTTTCCTTGAAGTTACTAACGTGTGTATTTTGTTATTAGAAAGAGGTACGAGGCATCGAAGTAAGTACTTTAATGGCTTTATTGATATAGAAATCATGCTTAGATTATTTTGTTAATTCCTAGTATCATGTTTAGGGTTAACTAATATTTCTGATATTATTATGATGCTTCCTATTCTTTCTAATATCATGTTAGTGTCATGTTAAGGCTAATTGATTTTTAATGTTTAGTGACATGCTAGGGTTTGTTATTAATCTTGTTAGTATTATGCCTAGGGTCTTGCTATTATTATTATGCTTTGAGATTGAGATTATTATTATGATGGTGATTGTTATTTTATTATTGTTATTGCTTGATCACACCCTCTCTTGCAGGTTTAAAGGGAATTTGTACTTGTAATCACGCTTAATAAGATAATTAATAATCTTGTTTAGGCTAATATGATTATAATTCAAGTGATCGCCAATAATAGGTTTGTTTGTGCATTAATATTCAACCAACATAGATAAACAAGTTTAGGGTTAATCTATTGATTGTATGTTAGTCAGAAAGCGCACGTGAATACGAGAAGAATAAAGTAGAGGCCTATTTTCAGGGCAAGTTTAATCTCTTTTAGGTTGGATTTGTACCTTCATCCCCGAACTTCCAGTCATGGTTCCAGACCTATTGGAGTTAACGATCTCCTGGATCGTTAAGGGGTGTAACTTTCACCCTGTGAACGGTTTACAAGTTCCTAAAACTTGTTGGTGACTCTTTTGCTCTAGCTTCCTTCCCTTTGGACGCCACCATGCTTAAGTGTATGATCACAGTGGGGATCAAGTGTGGGATGCTTGAAATATTCCCTACATTATCATAATAAGAAGAAACACAGGATTTCTAGACCCATTTCAAGCAACATGAAAGGGTCTAATTATTAAAAACAAACAAGTCATCGAAGTCACCCAACATTGAGGGCTACAATATTCGAAAAACATAAAATGGGGGCTCAAAAGCCCGAAGTATAGCCAAACTACTATAGTTCAATGATGTCTTCAAGAATTTCCTAAACTAACTAGTTTTGTGTAAATCTTGAAATCACACTTTTATAAGTGAATAATAATTATTATCGATTATTTTTATCATTTATAAAACCAATTTTTGCAAATTACGCGTGAAAAAATAAACATGAGTCGCAAGAACAATTTCATGCTATTATCAAAGTTCAAAATTTCATTTATAATTTTAATGCATAATTGTTGTTCTAAACACTTCAATTTACATTGAAATTAACAAGTATAGTCTATGTGAGCAAAAAGAAAAGAGAAATAAAGTTCAAGCACAAATTCAAAAAAAAAAAAAAAAAAAAAAAAAAAAAAAAAAAACCATATATGCTTGTACATGCTCATACAAGATCAATACTTTACCACTTCTGTAGACACCTAAAAATGTCCACCCAAAACCAAACCCGATGATGAACAACCTTTCACCGCCATTATTGGTCGGGTTGAGTATTTAATCTTTGGAGTGCGCAAATCCACGTTTCCATTCAATACATTTCATAAACCAATCCATTTCCTAGCTCATTTCCCTAAACCATAACTTGTTTTCCTCTTTTCGTGTCCACATCGCAAAACCGAGAGAAACTGATTTTTTGCCTTATAATTTTGATCCATTTATTATTTGATTGGATAGGCCTTGAAATAAGCTTTCCAACAATATATCATAAGCCCAATTTCGATTTAAAACGAAGAAGATATGAGCCAAACACTAAACTCGGCCCAAAACCGACACCCTTCTACTAAAACGGCCATATCTTAAAATCTACAAATTATTTTGACTTGATTTCAATTGGGTTGGAAATTAGACTTGATAATATTTCCAATGATATATTATATGCTTTATTCCGAGTTACGGATCAAAAGTTATCATGATTTTAAAAACGCCTAAAAAACTGGAATTACCGCGCATAGTGTAAAAGCACCGTGTCACGACGCCTGATGACGTGGCACAGTGCCTGGTGCCATGACACGGTAATTTACAACGTGTCACGGTGATTTTTTCATGTTTTTTCTGCATGAAAATCCACCGTGGCACGGTACCTTTTGCCGTGACACGGTACCTGTTGCTGTGACATGGTATTTCTCACCGTGTCACGGTGCTTTTTCCGTGTATTTTCCGCGTTTTCTCACACGCTAATGAATCTGGATGCGATTTGGGCATCTGCGACACGGCATTGTGTCTCGTGCCACGGTGGACAGCACCGTGTCACGGTGCCCATCCCGTGGCACGGGATTACTCCGTGTTTTCTCCGCGTAATCCTTAACGCGTTTTATCTTCCGTAGCCTGTTTTTTGTCCCGCGTCACACCAAGTTGTCCCGCATCACACTAATTTTCCCCGTGTCACGGCATATTTTGTCGTGTCGCGGCGTCCTCTGCCGTGTCACGGTGCCCCAAAACTAGGGTTTTTATCTTTTTAGGGTTCCGTGTGATCCCTCTGCTCATTTTCCCTATAAATACCCCTCTCCTTTCTACAGTTCGGGGCATAAAATCATTCTCTCTTCCTCACTTTTACACTAAAAATCATTCTCTTCTCTCTCTCTCTCATATTCTAAGCCTTAAACCTATATTTCTAATTACACCATTTTTCCTTAAGCACTCCAAGGGGTCCATACTTTACCCGAAGTTCCGTCCTTAAACCAAGGCGTGAAAGGTACAAATAACTGAGGGTTTGGACCAAATCAACTCTACTTTTTAATTTAATTATTTCTATTTGATTTATATTTTTATTAAAGTTACTAACAATTTATTCATGATGTAGCAATTTTAAGGAACGCGCGGAATGTGAGTAATTAATTAATTTAATTACTTATTTTATTTTTATATTGCTAGTATCATGATTAGGTTTATTTATATTTGATTTGACTAACGTTATTATTGTTGAATTGCTTCCAATATTAATGTTTATATATTTGTTGATCACCATATTGCATGTTTAAAGGGAATATGTAATTGAAAATCATGCCCAATAAGATAATTTGGACAACCAGCTTAGGTTCCTTCTTAATCTTGTTATTAAATCAAGTGATCACAATATTTTAGAATTATATGTTGCATTAATATTAAACCAATTTAGCCTAATATTAGTTTGGATCAAATTAAATCTTTGTTTACATGCCTTTGAGATCGCAGGAATCACTTTCCACTATAAGAATCGAGTAGAGGCGAATACGGGCGAATGTGACTCCATGACTCACTTCGTACCATCATCCTCGATCCTCCTTTCGTGGTTCCGAACCATATGGAGTAGTAATCTCATGGATTATGAATGGGGTGTAACCTTCACGGGTCAATCGTTGTTGTCTTCATTGTCCCTTATTCGTAATTGCCTTTAATGATCTGTGAACGGTTTACAAGTTCCTTATAAACTTGTTGGCGGCTCCCTACTTTCCTTGTCCCTAATCGTATATGTCAATTCCCACTTCCTATGAGTGCCAAGCATATTCACAACATGCTTTTACGTAGGCGCACTTCAAACGACGCCAACAACTTCACATGAAATTTGTTGCAATATATTGCTTAAACATGTCACAACAACAAGCAAACAAATTCATTAAAACAAGTCGAATCAAAAAACCCAAATTCTAGTTAGGGTTCTTCATTCGGCTTTCTCCATTTTAATGACCAAGTTCAAAGTCTGGTAAAATAAAAGGAGAAAGATTTACTTTCCTTAGCTTTAAACGACAACCAGAAAATGGAAAGAGATCAAAGTTGGAGAAAGAGGAGAAGAAGAGAGTGAGCTGCAGATCACGCTTCTCCAACTCTTTTTACTAATAAAAATGTTGCGCCCAACTCTTCAAGTTGCGCGTGGCATCCCAGTGCAACCTAGTTTCTTGTGCATGTCTGGCCAGCGCGACCCACTTAGTTGCGCACGGACACTAGTCACTTAAAAGACCAGTACCAGATTTCGATCCGATTAATTTATTTTTAACGATTTTTGCTTGTTATTAGACGTAATAGCGCGCAAATTATCGAAAAAATTTTAATTGCTTTTGTAGTTTATTTTCTTCTTTGATAGTTTTTTGCATCATCCTGCATGCACACTGTGCTTTGTGCCTACCCTAAGCATACGTTTTGGACGTTTTTCGTGAGCGTGTCTTAAAAAGTTCCGTAGTGGTGCTTTACGTAAAAGCTCCCATAGACAGGTTTGTCATTTTACTGTACTAACTTTAAAAATGTCACGTTATTTTCTTTCTTTTTGGCAGTCATAGCAAAAAGGATGGTGTTATCATACAGCGTAAAATTGTATGGCGTAGGTGTTGAGTAAAATTTCACCTCTTCCTAGCAACGTGATCTACCTCCCATACCTAAAACGGTAAAATTTCTAACTTTCTTTAGGCGTTAGCTAAAACGAGTCGACTGGCGCGCCGAACCATTCGAGAACAGACACTTCTTGATTGGAAGCAAATACGGTAGTTAGTGAGCTTACTAGCTTACCGAACAGTTAGGGTGTCCGTCCACCCCCTGTATAAAGAGCGACGTGCGATGTCGCATCTATTTAGGCACGTGCCCCCAGTCCTGAGACACATGTTTTCATCTTGTGGACAAAACTGCTGAGAGAGTTACCGAGTTTCTTCTCCCTCACTGGATTTGGATATATGCCTCCAGTCCTAAGACATGTATTTATATCTTGTGGACATCGAATACTGTGTTTTGACAAGCGAGTGTCAAGGACTTTATTCACATGTTAGGCTACGAATGCCGAAACACCTCCCCTTTTTATCATCTTTTTAACTTGTTAAAATCAGGCTAAAGTTTCAATGACATATCAAGGGACTTTAGACCAACGATACTATAATTGAGAGGATATCATCCCTTTTAATCTTTTTAAAACCGATTTCTTCTCATGACTTGACATCACCCAGGACAGCCTTTACTTGTAAAAGCGTTTTACATTTGCAAAGGATCAATTTAGATTCTTTAGCGTGTTAAGACTAGAAAATATTTTTTCTAGCCTCAATAGCTACTTGTCTCAAAACACTTAGCGAATCAAGGATAGTTTCGACATCCTTAACATTACTGAAAGATTCTCTATTCTTAGGGAACTTCGCAGACTGAGTCTCGGATTTATTTCCTTGACTACTTTGATCCTCGTCTATTCTAGACTCGATCAAAGTGGGGGCTAACTGTAGACACCTACTTTTGGCCTCCTGTCCCTACAGGAAGTGCTATGACGATAAATAAAACCATCTTTGTGTTGGATCAACATGAAGAATGCTTATGGACAACTGATTAAATCACGAGAATGCAAGATGACTAGCCTAACCAAAAACAAAATGAATTAAGGTCCAAAATAACTAAGCCCGATCATAATTAGGCTTAAGTCCGAGGTTAAAACCTAATTATGACAGATTTAGAAGCACCTAGGTTAAAAATCAATGCTGCCGCAGAGAAATCCGTGCGCATCTCAATGAGTCGCGCTGGTCTGATGCACCCAACTTAATCAGTTGCGCGTGACATCCAGCGCAACTGCTAGTGATGCGCTTGCAGAAGATTCAAAATTTCATAAAAATATAAAATCGAATCTTACCATAATGCCACGCGCAAGACGTTCAGTTGCGCTGCCTAAAGCAGCGCATCTAAATCACTTGCGCTGGGATGTCGCGCACAACTCATTTAGATGCACGCGACACCTGCTGCGGCAGAATGCTCAAAACCCTAAACGCATCCATTCCCTATAAATAGAGGCTTAATACGAGGCTTCAACAGACAGAAATTAACCTAAAACTTTGGCAGAAACTTTGTGAACTTGTGTGCTATCAAACCCTCTTGTCCTAAACACTCACCCCCTCAATACTTGTTACTACGGTGGAGGTTTCCGAACAAGGAGTCCATAAGTGTTCTAAACGAAGATCTAGCAAGGAAAAGTGGTAAATTCCCGAGCACTTAGATCAATCACCTTTATTTTCTTGTTTAAATAACTTTTAATTAATTAATTAGTGTTGTTTGATCGCTTTAAACGAAATTTTAATTAATTAATTCCATATAGTATCTTGTGTTAAACAAAGAATAGAATTGAATAAATTTATTGTTGATTGATCACTTAAGCCAAGGCGAATCTTGTTTATTTTTGTTCTTTTTACAAATATTGATTAAATAAAGATAACGAATTTTGCAATGTAATTCATACATGATTGACACGTGTAAATAAAATCAAATAACTTAGTTTTTAGGTGTCACATTGCATGTATTGTTTGGTGATGAAATTGTGAAAAAGGAAGAGATAGTAGAGGCCGCACTAGGGCTAGATTAGCGATTCTTCCCTAAAAAGAACGTTATTTTAGTACCCTCGCTCCCGAACTCATCTCTGGTACACATAGACCAATTTGGGCATGGGTAAACTTACGATTCGTGCTAAATATCCCTTGAACTCTACTTGGGAGAAAGGCATGAACGAGGTTTATGAGTTTTCCTAAAACTCATTGGCCACTCTTTACTTGTTTCTTATAAAAAAAAGCGTGATGATAGAATCAACTCTAATTCAAGGTCCCCCAAATAGTCAGGAATTCAAATCCTAATACAACCTAACAAGTGTAAAGTCCTAGGCTTTTAAAGGGCCATGGACATCTAAGGAGAAAGATCCCCTACGATGGGAGCACCCTCCTTACACAGGGTATTTTACTTCTTCCTATTGATATGTAATTGACAGCTTTTTTGTGATAGTGATTGGGTTGCATGTCCTTTAACTCTTCGCTCTTTGTCTTGTTATTTTGTGCTTCTTAGTTAGTCACTGGTGTCATGGAAGACTTAGAAGCAACCAAATGTATATGTCTCGATTGTTTGTTCGCAGAGGGTGAATATCGTGCAATAGTTGTTACGACTTGAGCTCAAGTGGTTGAAATCTTTATTGAGTTCTCTTGGTGTGCTTTATTCAAAGCCAATGCGTCTCTATTGTGATAGTCAATCTGCTTTGCACACTGCTACAAACCCAATATTTCATTAGTGCACCAAATATATTGAGGTTGATTGCCATTTTATTTGTGATGAGTTGCAAGGGGGGGGGGATATTTCCACCTCATATGTGCCTACTGGTCAATAGTTGGTCGATATTTTAACCAAAGCCCTTCGTCAAAATCAATTTGGTTATTTATTACTCAAGTTGGACATTTGTGATTTGCATGCTCCAACTTGAGAAGTAATAGGATATATTTGTATATTATGTGATAAGTTTGTATATTTAGGAGTTTAGAGTTTTGGTTAGTTTAGAAGGCTTCCTAATGACACTAGATTTTGTGTATGTATGTATTATATATATTGGATTTCCCCTTAATGAGAAGCCAAGCTATTTCTCCTAATTCTCTGCCTTAATATCATTAGTCGAAAGTCGAAAGCCACGTATATATATTCAATTTGTGCTATAAAAACAAGTAAGCAACCAATCTCAAGAGTGGAAAACATCAAATTTTCTGTTTTTTCTTTTTCTTGAGCAAGTTTCCAAACTCAACAGAAAGGAGAATTTTTTTTTTTTTATACAAGCCAAGTATTACAAGAAGAAAAAAACAGCCACCTAAACAATAGGATTAAGTAGAAAGCAAAAAAATTAGCAAAAGATTTGCAATGAAACTTCCCACTGGTAGCAGATAGAGAAACTGTGACGTGCGTTAGACGTGGGTTGACGATATCACAGTCTCAATCTTTTTACTCAAGTGATCCTTTTCCAGCTCATCTGCCTGAGAGACACAAAATCAATATTAGGTGTAAGTGAACGTAGATATAAGATACTCTTAATCTAACACTCCATTTATTCGATCTGTCATTAATCATGTTAGTTAACAGCGTAATTTGAAATAGTAACGTGATAAAAATATATAAAGTGCTAATCATTTGAGGAACTTTTGGGCTATATGGAGCAAATAAATTAAAACAAGACGAATGATGTTACTTCTCATGAATTGCATTGATAATTGATGCAGAAGTTTAGTTTGTTTTATGCATCAAATGCAGCAAATAACGTACTTGCTAACGCTACTAACTTTAAACAGCGCATGTGCTATTTTGTATGCAGCATGCACATCTATTGAAAAAGTTGGCAAAGTACTAGCTTTGCAAAATAATAAAGATTACTCCATCCATTTTCTTTATTTGCATTACTTTTCTTTTTGGGGTGTTTTTTTTTTTTTTTTTTAATGCATCACTTTTATATTTGATAACTTTATACTATATTTTATTATTTCTCTCTCTTATTTTAAACCACATTCAACTCATTTTATCATTTCTCTCTCTTTTATGGTCCCCACTAAAATAATAAAAATATTTATCTTAAAAAATGATACCAATGAATACAAGAATTTGCTCAATCAAGGTACCAAAAGTGGAATGGACAATGGGAACCTATACCAATATTTTGACCAATTAAGATAACATTCTAACTAGACAGATCACTCCGCAACTTCCTAATTTGTCACAATTGATATAATGCAAATGCAACCACAAAATATGGAAAGTCTTAAAATCTTAAGACATGTTCTCTTCAGATTATTTTGAGTTTAGTTCTTAATTTTCTTTTCTCATAAAATATTCAGTTCACTTCAGTTCAGCTACAATAAGTTCAGTTCAATTCAGTTCAGCTCAATTCAGTCAATCAGAAGAGGCTCTTAATAATCATCTATCAATTTAGGTCCATAAATGGTAGAAATTTCAATATATTTTCCAATCCAAACCAATACGGAATATGTGTTTTTCTGTCTCTATCAAATGCAACACATTTTTTCTGTTCAATTAGTTGTGAACTGGCCTAGTTTCCAGAATTTCAGTCGTATAATTAGTTGTGAAATGTGATCTTTTTGTCCATACATACCATGTGAAATCGAGAAACAGTACATTCAAACTCATAAACAATCACCGTCCACCATATGTAGCCTGTATGTATTGTAATGCATCTAGATTGTTTATGTGGTCATCAAAATTTTATTCAATATAATGAGAATCGATCCCAAAATAACTTAAAATTGAGAGAGTAGCTTTAACCACTTAAGTTAATCCTCACTCTCAATTTAAGATGTTATAGATACGTAATTACTTGTACAATCTAGTTAACTCGTATATAATAAAACTTTTTAAGTACCAAAATAACCATTGTGTTGTATGTGACATGCGAAATTTTTTTACTACCTCTGTTTCACATTTTTTGCAACTTTGAAGGGAGCACGGACTTCTCGGTAAAAATTTGTTTGTGAGTCTAAGATAGAGAGAGAAAAATAAGAATGTGTGTGATGAAAAAAGGGATAGAGAGAAATAACAATCTAAAAGGGAAAGAAAACAATAGTTGCAACTGATGTGTAGCATCCATTTTTGATAAAAGTTGCAAAAAATATGAAACAGAAGTAGTATAATTTTATAATCTATCTCCAGTCGCACATAAATCTCATTTGCGTTTTGTACATAAAGAATGTTAAGGTTAAAGGTAAATATATTATACCAAGTATATTGCTAATTTGATTAATTAAAACTTTAAAAGTAAATATTAGAATAGTGAAACTTATGACTTTTACCTAGGGACAAACTAGTATGAATGAAAAAGAAAATAATAGAGTATAAAAACTAAGCTAAGCTGAGCTAATGGTTGAGAATGTCCTTTAACACGGTATCATAAGCCAACATGACACAAATGTCATAGGTTTAAATTTCATCATCCACTCCCCTTTTAAGTGGAATATAAAGTTCAAGTATGAGGCTCATATTGCGGCAACTCTTCAAGCCTAACATGATCTATTGTAATAGGTCGTAATAAAGTATAAATAAAACTGATATTAGACTTCAACCATAAGCTTGAGTTGATAGATGAGAGGATCCTTTACCATAAAATAAAAAATTTTAAAAAAAAAAAAAAAGATGGAAAGTATTTATTAATAAAGTTGTTTGTTGGAGGGAGACATAGAAAACGAAGTTGCTTGGTGTCGTGTAACTAATTCTACGGTGTATGATAATCTTAATGTTCCCTCTTCTTAATTGCTCTGGTGGGGTTCTATCAAAATATTATTTGCTCTAGTGGGGTTCTCTTGTTGAAATCTCAGTCACTGGTGAGTAGTGACTGCCACCGGTGATGGGTTCATTTTTTTTTTTTTTAATCTTTCTTTATTATTTGTGTGTATGAGTTATTATACTAGTGTAATATGTCATATCGTGTAACCGACTATTATAGGGGTTATTTTGTTAGTGTTATAGGGGTTACTCATTCGATTAGAGGTACTAAGACGGTTAGAGATTACTCAATCCGGGGTTATTTAGTCGATCAAGAGTTACTCACTCGGTCATAATTTACTAAGTAAATAAAGGGTTACTAACTCGGTTAAGAGTTACTATCTCACTCTAGGGATAAAAGGTTACTCATTGATCAAAGATTACTCGTGGATCAAAGGTTACTTGGTGTGTGTGTTAGCTGGCCAAATGTGGCCAGTGGCATATAAAAATTGTTGAACAAAAATGATGCTTAATAAGTCTATTTACTACGACTATTTTTTTATAATGGCTCAAGATTAGTGAGTGATTAAATCATTAGTTTATGAACAATACTTACTGCATCAGGAACGATTATTAGTAGTAAATTATCACTTGTAAGTTGTACAATTATATGAATTATGAGGATGTCATTTATTAATGAAATTCAATTAAATACGGTATTGATCGTAATAAATTTTAGAAATGTTATCAATACACATTATTGCAATATACGAGTACAGAATATGAATTATTAAGTATGCTACACTATCAAATTAATTCATATAATTAATTTACCAAGCCAAGCATGATTTAGTGGTAATATTGTTACCTTCCAACCTGGGAGTTCAATTTCCACTAGACACACTTTGAGGGTGGGGTTCCCTTACCCTTCCCCCTCACTCTCAAAATGTTTGACTCACAAATACCGGATCAAAAAAATCGTAAGGGTAAAGGTACGGTCAAGGTCTTTCTCCTAAAAAAAAAAAAAAAAATCCTTTCAATTAATATAACTGTATAGAGATTAGGACCAAGTATACTTTATAATTTATTTATTAAGTGATGCAAATTATTCATATACTACCTTCGTTTTAGGTTTTTTGCAACTTTGCAATATTTTATATCTCACAAATAATGCTCAAAGTTGCAAAAAACATGAAACGGAGGTAGTAAATGATTGAGTAATTGAGCTGGCTTAAACGGATTCCGAAGCTTTAAAACGTCAAAGCCCGGCCGCTTAAACCTGGCCATATGAACGAATTTCAAGGCCGTTTTTTTTTTTCTACGATTATTGTCTTATGGGCTCCACCCCTCATCAACACTTCAACACTGTATAGCCCTTTTACTGTTATTGACTAACAGGCTATTATGGTTTCCTAAAGCTTTGCAATTTTTTGTCTTATTCATTGATTAGAAGTTTAGAACATATTAACAAGTCATACGCGTAAGTTGTAACAAATACTATCTCCGTTTCATATTATTTGCAACGATTAGACATTTTTCCTCTCTATTTTATGTCAAATCGTTATAAATAATATGAAACGGAGGTAGTACAAAATATACTCTCAAAGAATGTGATAATAATTTTAAAAATAAATTCAGTCATAATTATTTGTGAGATATAAAATATTCCAAAATTGCAACTAAAAAAAATCGGAGGTAGTATATATTTTCGGGTTTTACCACAATAATCTAAATTAATTTTTACAAATATATATATATTCTTTTTCTTTTTTAAAAAAACTAGAAAAAGGAGTTGAATTACCGATCTAATCTTGAAACTTTGACAAATTCAAATTCTCTCTATTATATATGGTGTGTATATATGATCTTTTTCATGTATATGAAATACTTCCTAGATTTTAGTAAGTTCGACTTAAGATAGAAACTTACCAGGGATATCAATTATGCCAATAGAGAAAAAAAACAAAAGACTCGTACATTTATAATAGGTTAAATGTCATATCATTTTATTTAACATGTCTTTAGTGAAGCCAGATGTATTAGTTCAGGTACTTTAGTCAGATTTGTTTGGGTTTTCTTAAATTGTGTTAAATCATTGTATCCATCTAGATCAAAAATTGAATCAAATCACTTTTAGAATAGGTCAGATTAATTATGTCGGGTCAATTTTTGCCACATCTAAGTGAAACTACAATTTATGTATTGTAGGTTCTAGAATATGATTACATGGTTTAGAATATGCATGTTATTTGTGGTTTAAAGTCAACGTTGTTTTAAGTTCATTTCACTAAAACTTTACATTATGTATAGGATTTATTTTCTTTATTTTTTCTTAAATCAATTTGTTATCCTAGATGACTTTTACTTAATATAAATTAACAATTTTATATTGATTGAAAATATGTATTAACAAGTGTATGAGAAAATAAAGTACTTAATCTAAAAGATAATGACTGAAGTATTTACCTTTTTTTTTTTGAAGGAAAATGAAGTATTTATCTTGATAAAAAGGGTTACCCTCTTTAAAAAGGAATTTCGAGACTTGTTGGTTTTAAGTCCTAATTTATTACCCATTACAAAGTTAACCTAAATGTGAGTGAAGAATGAAATTGAAATCAATTATAAATAGCGAAATTCTCAACGGTGACTCCCTAGTTTTGCTACGCACTAACGGTGACCTCCCCTTTTTTTTTATTATACAAAATGACCCTAATTAAAAAATTTATCTCACTTATGACATTAATGAGCTAGAGTTAATTAATTAAAATAAAAAAACTAACTATGGTTAGCTTTGGAAAAAATAAATAAATAAATAAATAAAAACCACCAACCCAACCACTACCTCCAACCTCATCCCCACCAAATTTAGCCAGTACCACCTCCACTCTCACCAGAGCCACCGAACCCCCTCATCTAAAACGCCAACCTCCCACCCAAACTGCTGAACCATCCCTCCATCATTTCCTCCGCCTACCCAAACCCTAACCTCATAACTCTCCCTCCTCTGACCTTCAATTCTCGCTGCCTCGCTGTGGGTAGGTCTTGGTCGAGGTTTCGAGGAGGGGTGGTGGGTTTAGGGTTTGAGGTTACGATGCTAGGCGGAGTTCGAAGAAGATAAAGAGATCAAGAGAGGGTGGAGGAGAGGTCGAAGAAGAAAGAGATAGAGATCGGTGGTTTGGTGGTCAGGGGTTGGTCGTGGTTTGGGTTCGGCAGCCGGGGGGTGGTCAGGGTTCTGAGTTCGGTGATCTAGTGGTGGTGACAGTGAGAAGGAGGAGAGGAGGGTTGTGGGCGGGGATTTGGAAATCTAGAACTTGGCGGTGGTCGAGGTGGATCGGAGTTGGCTCAGGGTCAACGGCGGTCAGAGGAGCCTGGGTAGCGTCGTCGGCGATCGGAGGAACATGGGTAGTGTTGCCGGAAGGGAGATGGTGGCTAGGCAGGTGGTGGTTGGTTTTTGGTTGTTGGGGTTAATTTTTTTAATTTTTTTTTTTAAATATAAATCTAAACATAGTTAATATTTAATGAAATAAGGTTATGAGTGGGATGAAATTTTTAACTAAGGTCATTTTGTATAATTTTAAAAAAAGGTCACTATTAATGCGTAGTAAAAGTTGGGGTCACCGTTGAGAATTTCCCTTATAGATAATTTAAAATTGAGTTGATTCCTATCAAATAATGCATCACCTTGATAGGAGTTGATTAATCATATTATTAAATGTTCTTCATTAGAGTATTTAACAAACAATAATATAGAAATATAGATGCAATTTAATTCATGAAGAAGTAGTAATTTTAAGATGTTACTCCATATTAATCTAATTGACATCTACGTAATCATAGACAAACTCTTGATGACACATGAATCTAAAAAGTATCTGCCAATTAGAAATCTACGTACTAAATTTAGATCAAGTGATGGGGGTAAATCAGAACCACATACAGAAATTAATGGGGAGCAAGAAAGAGACTGACCTCAAGAAAAACCGTCTTCAAAAGTCTACCAGCAAAAGCAGTGATATGAGCTGTTATTATCTTGAGCTTTAAAGATTCAAACATCTCACACAATTTTACCATTGTGCCCTCTCTTTTACTGCAAGTCAAGCTCACTACTATAGTCCTCTCCCCCACGTATGACACCCTCACCTGTATTTAATCAAACAACAATTTAATTAACATCTACCATAATATTATAACAATTTTATCATATCTTTCAGATTTAGTCAGACCATTATTGCACATATTTTTTAAGTGGTTGCATCAATCATTGACAATAAAGCTACAACTACTTAAAATACTTCTAAAATGAAAATTTGTTTGTGATTATTATAAGTTTATCAAACATTAATTACAGAGATTATACGTAATTTAATTATATTTCAAATAAAAGTGCGTATATCATGATCAAATTTTATTATTTAACCCTACGAAAAAAAAAACACCGATTTTGATTTTAAACACTCACTTACTTCTAAATCATCGATAGATGTTCGACAACAACCATTGGGATCATAATGTTGTTTCCGATGATCAGTCCTCTTCTTCTTGGATTTAATTAGTAAACCAGGCAACTCTTGTTCATAATCCATCATTGAACATGTATTGTCAATTCCATTTTTCGATCTCCGGTATTCGAGATCCGATATATCAGATTTGATTCTCCGTTCTTGTTCATGAAGCTCTTTTATATAGTTTATTGCATCCTTGATTATTGATGCTTTGTCCATCTAGTTTTGTACATACATAAAAAAAAACAAAACAAATAAATAAAAAGTTTAGTTAATAACTTGTCAAAATTTGTGGGTTCAACTTGCCAGAAAGATTTCAATTACTAGAAATAGTAAAATCAGCACTTAAAAAGTGTCTAATTCTAGACAAATGTTGAACATAAAGAAAAAATTATACTCTAAGATGTCAAAACGGGCCAAAAATAGATAAAATTCAAACCTGACAATTTAAATTCAATAACTACCAACTTTTTTTTTTTTTTTTTGAGGAACAATAACTACCAACTTCTTACAACAGTATGCAGCTATTTCAAAATCATCCAAAAATAAAAAAATGATATACATCCGGGTGAATATAAGAATCTCTCAGTACCTTTGAAATGATGGGAACAACAGCTCGAAGATTGTAAAGTCGCTCATTAAGTTTTTTGCGACGATTTCTTTCTGAAACGATGTTCTTAGAAGCCATGGAAGAAGCACACCCATCCGGGGAGCTCGAGTCGTAATCATAGTAAGATGATAATGTTTCATCTAATCCCAAACTACCAACAAATATAACTCAATATCAAATATAAATATAAGATCAAAATCAAAACCAAAACAAAGAAGAAATCAAACTTAAGAGATCAACAAAAATAAGGTAATCAATCACACCTATCGAAGTCTTGATTATCGAAATACATTCCGATGTCAGCTGTTCCCCAATAAAGTGGGTATTCTTCAACAAAACTATCCATCATTTTCAAGTCTAAAAAACTCTAGTGTTTTTATCCAACAAATTGAAGGAAAAAAAAAAAAAAAAAAAAAGCACCGGATTCTTTTCTTTATAGTAGAGATTTAGATTGAGAATCAAGATTTTTATTTTTTTTTTAAGAGAGGAAATTTGTGTACTTTTAAAAGAGTAAGGAATTAGTTGGGAAATATATATAGTTGTACACATTAAGTGACATGGAAATTATTTTTGGTTAGTGGTGGTGGAGTGAATGAGAAAGGTTAAAATTGATGGAAGACTTTTGAGTAGACTACCTATTTTTGTAATTTTGTTATATTATTAATTAAATTTATTAAGCACGTGAGAAGTTTGCTTAAATTTATGATTAGTTTTTTTTTAAGAAAATTTATGATAGTTGATGTTTGAAATGATCATAACCGTCCATGTGTTGTGTGTAATTTACACGGTCTAATGGACTATGATCCCCGCGTTGAACAACTTATTAATGACTTCACTAATTAAAATCTTACTGTTAGACAAGTCAAACCAGTCAAGGTCAGATCGATCTATACAATTTGTATGGTCTAAAGTTGTGTTTAGATTGAGGAAAGGGAGGTAGATAACAAAACAAAGCAAAATAAAACAGAACATATTGTATTTAATCACAGTCTAACAATTTGTTTGTTTTGCTTTGTTCTTTCAATTTTCGAGAGACAATCCCACTTTTATAAATTTTTCCCAATTTTATTCTGATTACAATAGAAAAGGTGCTTTAGATTTGTGTGAATTTAGACTTTGTCATCAACTCTACAATGACTCTATTTAAAGCGAAAACATTAAAAAAAATCATTGCTCACGTTAAGCTTGAAGTGACGGAGTGTGTGTGAGATATGCCAAATATACAAAATATTATGATTTTGATTGTAAAAGTTACGATATTTTCCCTAAATGTGTGGTTTGAAAATGTGTAGTATTATTGTGGATTATATGTGACTTTTGATTAATGAAATTAATCTTCTTCCAATCGGAAAAAAATGTTGGCTTGAAGCTCGTATAGTTCAACTTATATGTGCATGTGAATTAACTTATCTAGTCTGATATGATCTTGTTTGATCAAATCTGATCTGAAATAAGTAAATATAAGGTCAACAATACATGAAGTCACAAACTCACAAATGTCTATTTTTGTAAAGCAGTGTATTCATTCATACAACCTAATCACCTATAATCTCACACAAGTCCATTGATTTTTCTGTAGTTACTCAAACCACTCCAATCGATCCAAATTAATATATACCTAATATTAGACACCCTCAATTCTGCAACCTGCTTCAATTAGTCCTGGTTAACACAATCAAAATAAGAGTATTAGACTAAGTAAACTATATAACCAACTCTCAAGGAAAAAACTACTTATGCACAAGTGCACATTGCACATTAGGCTGCCTTCCATCTGGAATGACAAAAAGAACAATTGGCTTCAAATGTTTGGCAACAGAACATCACATTCGAGTATTCGACATAACAATTTCTCATTAGCTTTCTGATCTCTCCATCAGAATTAGATTCCCATCATTTTTGCGTCCCTAAGTGCTAAGGTGTCTTTTCTAATGCAGGAATTAGTGCCTTCAGATATTCTCTCTTCTTCCTTTCTATTCTCTTCATTATTCTTTTAATAATTTGAACTTGAAATAAAGAAGACGAAATTCAGTCAAGTAAAAAGTAATAGGACAAATGTTATTTTATGAGTTAGTACTAGCTTGTCTTTGGACCTAAGTAACCAGATGATCAAACTTGAGTTTTGTTATATCCTAACAGCTGCACGACAGTACTCCTCTGTCGTCTCATCCCTCTCGATTTCTTTGATAATGTTGTTTCCATTAAGGTTACCTCGTCATTAGGCACGTTAGCAGATATATGGTTACAGCATCAGCAAAACTATTCCATACATACTTGGTGGTATAGATTGTGCACTTACTTTTGTTATGATCTGATGAGCATAAAGGGCTCTGCTGGGCCATCAGCGAGGGCCAAGGAGCTATCAACACTCCGCGGTCCTCAAGCACAAGTGCACAACACAGTATGTGTAGGACTAATAATGGGAGCAATGATCTTTTTGTTAATGGTCCACAATTTTACCATTGCATCAGAATTTCACCTGTAGGATCTTTTTGGCCCCTGCAGTACAACACACTAATATACCAGCAAAAGAAAACTTTTCTAACATGTAAGTTTTCACTTAACTTATAAAGCACAAGTTCGCCTATTTGAGCAAATCAAAATGAAACCACAAGATTATGTGAAAGAAGGTAACATTAACCAAATACTGTAGCATTTATGATTTTTTTTAATTGCAATGTCTCATTCCTTGCTTGCTAATGAATTGTTTCAATCACTTGTATTTCCTTATTGTTATTAGTACATCATTGATACGTTTACTGATTTACATAATAATTTCTTGTATTGTTCTAAAGAATGAAGTCGAATAACATTCATAGCTACATAAAGGTAATCGTAATCTAATTTGATACTTCGTATTAATAAAATTGTATACCCCAAAAAAAAAAAAAAAAAAAAAAATCGAATTTAATGAAAATTTTACCTTTACTATTCACCCCAAAAAAAAAAAAAAAAAAAAAAAAAAAAAAAAAAAAAAAAAAAACCTATTTATCTACTTTAAATCTAGCCATATCCGTGATGGGTATTTTGCTGTTTTTAGGCATCTGGTGGCTAACAAGCTTTTTCATTTTTATTACAAAGCACTTTTCTTTTTTCTCCTAAACAAACCTTTAATCAGAAACATACAAATTTAGGGGCCAACTAATGATTATTACATGCCAAAATTGTACATTTTACGCATACCCTTGATTCGCAAATTGGAAAATAAGATACAGAAGATAGAATAGTACAATAGCTTTTTCATGGGGTTACCCCCCTTTGTGCTTTGTCCCTACCTTCTTTCTACATGGGCTTTGGAGTATTCCAAACTACAGGATGACTTTTGTATAATGCAATACACCTCTAAAACATCTCTTTAGTGTCCATCTCATGATTTAAGGGATTTCTTATGTTTTCCGACACACGAGTGATGGCTCGGGCATCATCATACGCATTATCATCCTTCGATTTTTGTAGCTTGGTATGAGTTGCTTGTGGTGGCATCCTAGCCTGCTCCTCGCCGCAAAAAAATCGCACATCTATGTTCACTCCACGTTCTTTGGGGATGTAGTTTATAATTTCCCCCCTTTGATAATGAAAGAACATTTCTCAGTTGTTCAAATAAGCTTCCCACCCATCTTTGTGTAGTCTTTCAGCCTTTACCAACACATCATTTTTAGCATCTTCAAGATACTGGGCCATTCTACAGGAACAAAAGCACAGCATGAGCTTTAGTATCATGCAAAATACCTCCTTAAACATCTCTTAGTTTCATCATTTGGTAAAAAAAAGTGCATGCTTTGTCATTTTTCATATTACAAGGAAAAAAAAAAAAAAAAAAAAAAAAAAAGAAACAAAAAAGAAGTGGAAGACCAGTTTGACTAACCTAGAGGTCAAGTCCGAATCAGCAACACCCAGCATCCTCACTGCGAGAAGCCCAGCATTTGTAGCATTGTTTATTGCAACCGTTGCAACAGGAACCCCTCTAGGCATCTAAATTGATAAAGTAAACAAGCCATATTCAATAATATCACCCAAAGATAGACGAAGGGCTATACATATGACTAAACAGTCAAACACAAGTGTAGATAAGAAATTGTAAAATGTACATGAACCAACACCACCACCACCAACCACGACCATGTGTAATATTTTATTTTCGTTACTCTGATTTAAGAAATGAGGAAATCATGCACAGTAGGACAAGGGACTCCTACATCCATGCAACATGCACAGGGAACGATTAAATTTTTAAGAAATAAACATCTAGAGCTTCCAACATCCAACCTTTCCACAATCCAAGTATAAAACGAGAAGGGGCTAACACTTAATAAATTTGTACAGAATACCTGAACAATTGACAAGAGTGAGTCCATTCCATCCAGTGCGGAACCACGCACAGGGACACCAATTACTGGTACTGGAGTAAGTGCTGCAACCATTCCTGAAAAAAACACACTAAATAAATCAAGATTGTCAACATGATACAGAGATCTGAAGGAATAGGCAAGTGTTAAATGAGTAACCTGGCAAATGAGCTGCACCACCAGCACCAGCAATTATAACTTGGATACCTCGTTCCCAAGCAGATGTAGCATATGAAAACATCATATCTGGAGTCCTGTGTGCAGAAACAATTCTGACCTGCAAAAATCAACAAATGCCAGCTGCATTACATGAAGATCCACTGTGTCAGACTGGCATATATAATTCACAGAAGTTGAGAGAAATTCACCTCATGTGCCACTCCAAACATATTTAAGATCCGGGAGGCATCTTTCATGACAGGAAGGTCTGAATCGGATCCCATAATGATTCCAACTCGAGCTGAGACTGCATCTAAAAAAGAAAGAGCATGAATTCCCACAACAAGCTAACAAGGTTGACACATAATAAAGGCCGTCAACTACGACAATGCAGCTCACTTTGTACAAGACTTTGAAACGCCAAGCAGCATGGCTTCAAAATTGTTGGTTTTGATTACATTATCGCTTGCCATACTAGAATTACCAACTAACAGCAGTCCACAAACTGCTTTCACTACATTGGTGGAACTTTCAAAGCACAATGTTAGCATATACTAACTGTAATAAGTAAAAATATAAGAAGCTAGGTTTCAAATCTTATGATAGCTTCCCAGATCCAGTAATGGGGAACATTTTATGAAGAATAACGGAAGGAACAGATCACTATGTAGATCTTGTACTATGCAATGTATAAAAAGGCTCAAGGCACAATTAGACGATGAAGGTCCTGCTGCACCAAGGCGCGCCTTGCACAATATAAATCAATTGAAAAATTTGCCTATGTGCGCCTCAGGTGCGCCTCTTTGAATGCGCCTTGCCTAGAGCATTAAAGGCGCTTTACCCCTAATCCCCTAGCGCCTAGGCACACCTTATTATACATTGGTAGCATGTCCTCGCCCAACAGGGTAAATGCTCCCTTTGTTTTTGGTGGTGTTATATTTTTTCATTTGTTGCTAAATTTGCTGAGGAAGAAGACCAAAGATAAATTGGATTGAACGATTCATAATTATATTAAGAGATAGGATTTACAAGAACATGTAGCACTTAATAAAAGGGAATGATGAGAGAGGATCTACGTCGAAGACCAACAGAAAAAACATCTTGGTACATGCTGCTGACCCTATCATATTGGGATTAAAGCTTTAGTTGTTGCTATTTATGGTTATATATTGGAAAATTTGATTGGACTATTTAAAACATAGTATGTGATATCACAACTTTTCTATTCGTTTTTCTGAGTTTGTGACAAGGTACCTTATAAAGTTGTAAACATTTTTATTTCAAAGGAAAGTTTGTCAAAAAAAATAAACAACCTTTTAAAAACACTTTGCGTAAAAAAAAACATTAAAATTTTTTTTTTGGCAAACAAAACCACCTACTTTTTTTTTTTTTTTTTTTTTTGCAAGATCAAACCTTGATGTAATTTTCTCACATTTTTTTGCAATTGACTTTTTATTCTCTCCTCCATCACAGCCATCACATTAACCCTCCAAGGCTCCAACCGTCGCCACCACTATTCTCTCTCCTCCCTCGCACCACCACCACCACAATTTTACATCTCCTCCTTTCAATTTTCTCTCTCCTCTCAACAAAAACCGTCCCACCACAGTTGTACATCCTCTCTCCCCTCCTTACCCCACTAAAGTTGCTCTCTCCTTCTCCCGCCGCCATTTGTCTCATCGTCCCTTGCCTTGCCACAATTTTGAAATTTTATCCCAAATAGATGACTACCAGGAAAGTCAAAGATAAGCTGTGACTTTCAAATGGAGCTCAACATTTTGTCAATTCTTTAGCTTTAGATTATAATGGACCAAATAAAATTGGTTCACTATATATGTGTGCTTATCGATTGTAAAATGGCAAATGATGGTTACAAGATGAGCATAAAGTATAATGGAGGCAACCTCTATTAAGTTTAGGTGCGGCAGCAGAAAACAACCAAAACCTACAAACCTCCCTCGCACCCTTCCAAATAAGAAAGAAAAAAACAAATCAGGTCATTGCTTTTTTTTTTTTTTTTTTTTTTTTAATGCATAAGGTGTGGATGGATAGAGTAGGATGATGACGACGTGAAACAACAACAACCACAACAACAACGTCATCCCAAAATGATCATTTGATAGAGTAGTCAGACATCAATGCACTGTATATTTAGTTCTCACTTCGTGCCACTGCATATATTCAAAAGTTTATAACTCTCTTTTTGTGTCATATCAAGCTGGTATCTACCAGGAGCAAAGTTAAAAGACCAACGTATAAAAAGAAGCTAACTAACCATCCGGGTTGTCTTCTTTCAACAAGGATTTCAGATGTCCCTCCACAATGCCCATAGAAGGGCCAACAATAGTGATGTGACCTATCTTGCGTTGCCTTTTCATTGCTGCAATGACAAATCGACAGTGTTATGATTCATGAAACATGATCATGTAGCCTCTGCAGAAAAAATAAAACGAACTCAGAGTTGAGTTCTCTCACAAACCTGATTTGTCATACCAATGAACAGATGCCCCGGGCAAAGCTAGAGCTCTTGTCATGAGTTCATGAGCTATACGGAAACCTGGTTCCCCCTAACAGGATAAAGATGAATCATATAGAAATTGGGGTGGTTATCATCATCAGCTAACACAAAATGAGATTGAAATGCAAGGAAAAAAGAATCACCTCATCTTCTCCTAGTATGTTATACATGATTGCAGCTGGTGACTTCATAGATGGATCACCAAGTGGAAGACCAATAACCGCTCGTAAATGTTGCTCATATTGAGAGGTGTAACATGATTCGATAGTATGATGTCCACTATTATGCGGTCTGGGAGCTACTTCATTAAGTAAAATCTGCCGCAACCAAATGTAGACTTAGTGTACAGCAAAGAAATGGAAATAATTGTTTGTAGACGTATAAACCAAATATATAAAGTGAATTCAAGGATAAGAATAAATAAAAAATAACCCTCCAAAATGCTTAACATATACAGAAAACAAACCTCTCCAGCCTCTGTCAAGAACAATTCTACTGCAAAGACTCCTGCACCTTCCAAAGAACTTACAGCTTTATGTGCAACATCAGTGGCTAGTTTTCTTACTTTCCATGATACAGCAGCTGGAGCCTTAACAATGTGACAAATATTCTCCCTACCAAAACACCCACAGCCAGTAAGTATACATATTTTCAGTTCCCCATTTTATCAGGGAAGGGAGAAAAAAAAAAAAAAACAAGTTCTGATTTATCCAGGTGTGACAAATTAAGCACTTAATAATGTCGAACAACTTTCTAAACACTTACTTGTGTATAGTTTCAACAGCAGGATAGCAAAAGACAGAATTGTCTCTTCCTCTTGCAACAATGACTGCCAACTCCTGTTATTTGAAATTGCTAGAATAAGAATAATCTTTTCTTTCAAAACACTTATTTGCATCATGGAATATCCAAAAGCTTAATAAAAAAAGCAGGAATTTAACACTAAATAGGTTTTTCATGCTTTCTCTCCCTATTCTCCACTAATAATTGTCTTTTCCCTCTCTATCTCTATTCTGTAGCTACTTTCTGCCTTCTTCCTGCAACAACTCCTAACAGAGACATAAAGTAATTCCCATAGTACTCTCTTCCCTTTGGCCAAATGCTAACATTAGTTCAAATTATTCAAGAAATTCATGATTAAGATGAATTCTCAGATATCCAATCCGGATTTTCAGCAATAATATAGCAAATTGTTAGGTACAGAAATTGGGAGTTTTGGGCCAAATCTTATATGCATGTGCAGAAGTAACAAAAGCTTTACTTTTCTTACTTGTATGAAAATCCTTTTCAGAGATGGAGGGGGAGGGGGAGGGGGGGTTGGGGGGAGGAGAGGTTATTTTACAACTCCTTTGGCACATGAATTAACATTGGAAGATTAAAAAAAAAAAAAAAGGTTACAAACTATTTATACCACTTGAAAAATATACAGAACATTCTCAGTTTTTCAATGTTAACAACCCAAGACCTGACTAAAGCCTCTGCTTTAGGAAAGGAATTTCCAGCCTAATATACGTTCAAGTTGGATGTTTTTGCACATATTATATGTTTTTGTTAAACAATCAGCCTTAGAACTTCTCATATGTACATAACGGTACATCATATTGAACTTGACCCTCAGGTCAAAAAGAGTATCTTAACCTTCTCGTGCTTAAACGGCTAAAATTGGGCAGATCATGCTGTTTCTTTTTACTAATTTAGGGCATATACATTATTATTCCAAGACAGAATGCTACACCATATTTGGTTTAATTCTAATAAGAAAGTACAGAGTAATACAGTTCAGACGAATTTTAATTCTTGCCCATGTTATGCAGATCACTCTGTTAACAGCAAAAATAACCATTTATAATATGCACAATACAGAAATCAAAATAACAACTCATTGCTTCTAATATTATGATGCTAACCTTTATAAATGGAGCCCATTTCTCGACATACAAGCCTCGCTCATATCCCCCAAGGGCTGCAGAATATGAAATGCATATTATATCGCAGAAAAGGTCAAAAGGTAGAAAAACAAGTAGCAAAAAGACAGAGGAAAACAGAAAGAGAAAGAAAGGGACTATTGTTTATGAGAACGAACAACCTATAAGACAAGACAGTTCAAGTAAAAATATTCGTTGTGCAGCTCACTCGTAAGTCATGACTATGTCAACAACAGAGGTAGTAAAAAGGAACCAGCCCGCCATTTACTATATGCTTAGAATATAATGTCAAGAACTTTAAGACATCTAAAGGAACTTAGATGTCTCCAATCAAAGCACAAGCTTCTCTTGTTCTGATAAACAGAAGCAATTAAAATCACATGTTCCCCCTATCTTCAAAGAAATTGCACAGTTTCTATGTAGTTAGATTTAAGCAAAAATGAATCCTAGAGCCACAAATGAGCAATTTTATCATGCTTTAGATTAAAAAAAATTGCAAGAAATTAAATAAAAGAAGATTGAACATATAGAAAAACAATGAGATAATGGAAGGTTAGAAATTCTTATCAATTACTGCCAAAATGTTTTGATGAAAACACTTCAAATCATTTTATAGAGTTCGATAGAGAAGATCATACCACTGACTGCAGAAGTGAGGTCTTCTTCACACTTAGCAACAGCATTACCACGTCCATCGTAGGCAAGCCTTTTACTCTTGATCATAAGAGGATAACCAAATAGCTTTCCAGCACTCCTTGCACTTTCATCATTATCTATCTGCATTGGACATAATTCAACTGTAGGATCCCTAAAGAAGAATAACAAGCAGCAACAAATGTTTCCTAAAAATTGCAGATTGACTAATACCTCATAGGGCACTACCCACCTCCATAAACTCAGGCAAAGGGATCCCATGTCGAGAAAAATGTAGCTTCTGAAGGTATTTATCCTGCATAAAAAGTAATATAGACAGACAAACACAAAATTCTTTATTTGATAGTTTAAGTCTTCCCCTAATTGCACTTTCACATGCCCAAAAGGGGAAAAAAGTAAATATCTTGTTTAAAAAAAGCAATTGCCAACTTCATGAATAATAAAACTAAGATCATCAAATGTTTGTACAATATAAATATATGATAAAGATAATGTGAGCGTAAATTCTATACCTGGATTATCCTAATGGTAGAGGCTTTGGGTTGGCAATCAACTCCTTGTTGTTCAAGCTTATCGAGTGTGACAACATCAACATGCTCGATCTCCACTGTCAAAACTCCACATCTAGCCACCAAAAGGAAACTTGGTCAATATCATCAAATACATAAATGAACTTCAGAAGAAAGGGATGGAGGGTGAGAGAGGGACTATATTTACTGAAATTCCAACCTCTTTGCAAATTCCTCAACTGTGGTACTATCATCAAAGCTCCCAACCATGTGATAATGTGCGAAAGAAGAAGCTGGGCAGTTCTCAGAGGGGTCCAAAATAGCTACTTTGATAGCCATTTCTGATGCAGCTTGACATAACATGCGACCGAGCTGCCCACCTCCCAAAACACCTACTATCTTTTCAGACACACCTTGTACAACCAAAGCCCTATTCTCACTCCTGATCAAACACAACAAAGCAACATATAACCCCCATTCCCTGGTCAGAAACTAGAATACTGAAATCATCAATTCATTAATCAACTACTACGTACTTCAATTTCTTAATAATTCAATAAAAAAACCCACATGCTTCTTTTATCATTTACAGTATTGATGCACATAATTCATGAGATTCTGAAGACACCACACTTTAACAATTATACAATATCAATGTACATATTCAAGAAATAGTGAAGATACCCACATGTTTCTACTATTAATTCATTCATAATTCTAGAAATTCCAAATATACCCACATTTCTTTTAATCTTTTTTTATTCAGCTAGAGCCTTAAACCCCAGAAAAACCCCCAAATGTGCAAATAATCAATGGAAGCTTTGCAAGAGACTAAAGCAAGTTTCTTGCTGTTATCTGATTTGAAAGTAACAGACGAAGAAGAAGCCCAAGCCCGACCCGGACTCAGAGCAGGAGGGGTAGCCGCTTTAGTTCCAGGGAGAAAAACCCCATTTTCACACATTAGTCCCAACATTAAAGAATGCTATCAACAAAATCCTGCAACAAATTAGCAACCAAATTTCACTCTATTATTATAAAAAAAGCTCGCAAATTTACGTTTAATTCTACTCTTTAAAGGGTACGAATAGAAAAACTTTAGCAATGGAATTGATATGAGTTGAGTAATTGTAATTAATAGTTGAATAATCTACTTCAGAAGAACCCTAAATTTCCTATGCTGAGTATTAAATTAGTGCGTTAATTTAAGTGTTATTCGATGATTAAAAAGAAGAAGTAAGAAAGCATATTACCACAGAAAGTGCTTGAATGGAGGAGAGTAAGCTCAGAAGAAGCTTCAATGGGAGTTCAGAATATGCTTCAATGGAGGAGAGAGACTGAGAGTATGCTTCAATTACAAATTCTTAAATGAACCTGGTTCACACTAATTTAGTGTGAACCACTAACATTAGAGAAACTATGGTTGTTTTATTAATAAAAAATAAGTAAGTATAATAAAATGAAAGTTACTATGTTGAAAATAAAAGTCATTTTGGTTAAATATAGGCTATAAGAGGTTAATTTTTTTAATGAAATATTTTATAAGGTCAATATTAATAATAAAGGTCACTATGTTAAAATTAGGGTAATAATGTCGTATTTCAAGTTCACAATAGTATTAAACGTTATACAACTTTTAATAAAGGTTACTATGTTAAAAATAAGGTTACTATGTTAAAAATAAAGGTCACTATATTCAATATAATGTCAGTTACGTGTGTATAAACCTCGGGTCCACAATAATATTATTGTGAACCAGGTCCACGCAAGTATTTCTGTGCTTCAATAGCGCTACGACGAATAGTTTACCTAAATGTAGAATAACTTAGTAATTTTTAATTTTCATATTACCATTTGTACCTTTGTTTTAATCTAAATCCTTACTACTACTAACTATATACTCCTAATTAGATAATCATTCCTTATTTGAATTTAATCTTTTACACTCTTAACAGATAATCATCCCTATCATGTAATTTACAATCATATTTTAATGAATTCAACCTTTCATCCTATTTAATATTCAATACTATACAAATTCATGGACAATAATGAAGTGCACTACGATTTTTTTGATGTATGAAAATTATGTGCTGTATTTTTTTTCCACAAAATCTAATTTATAAATGAACAATCAAACAAAGTAAAATTTCCATATAGTACGGAACGTTTTATTGGGGGACGTAGCAGGGTACCAAGATGTGTTTCTTGGGGTCAATGGTACCCCCCGGATAAGATTTCCAGGGGTCAACAGTACCCCTCGGATCAGATTTCGGGGGTAAATAGTACCCCCGGATAAGATTTCCAAGGGTCACCAGTACCCCCCGGATCAAATTTCCGAGGGTCAACAGTACCCCCCAGATTAGATTTCCGGGGGTAAATAGTACCCCCGGATAAGATTTTCGGGGGTCAACAGCACCCCCCGGATCAAATTTCCGGGGGTCAACAGTAACCCTCGAAAAAAAGGACGAAATATTATATAAAAAAAACAAATAAGAACGAAATTACACATATAAATTACCTTAGATGGGAGGGGGAAGATGAATGTGAATTTTGTGGGATTAGCAAAATCTTTTGCGATTAGCAGAGGTAGAACCGTAGAAATGGAGAATTTTTGAGGTTGAATTTTACGTTCAAGTTGAAATAGGATATTGGGTTATAAAAATTATATAAGGGTATTTTAGTCTTTTGTTATTTCCATATTAATATAAATTCCTGCATTTAGGTTATTTTGTACTGCATTTAGTACTTGTGTTTTTTTTTTTTTTGAAAGTAAAACACTCCGTAGTTTTTAATTTTTTATTTTTTTAAAAAAGGTAAGAAGAAATAAATATTAGGAAACCCTCCTCACGAAGGGAATTCCTAATGTGTCGGTTTGAAGAATAGAAGCTCGACCTAAACTAATACAATCATTAATTACCATATAATCTACTACTAAATGTCCTACGTCAGCTAATCAATCTGATGTATGATTTTCTTTTCGATAAACATGTCAGACTAGTTAGCTGTTGAAGTTTGACAAGAGGATAAGCGTGTCTTCAATGATGTTTTATTTTCCATGGGGGATGCCATTTTCCAGTGATTGCCTTGATAGCTAGTGAGTTATTGCCTTCAATTTAGATGTCGTGGACACCCTATTGAAAAGCCAAAAGTATGCCTAATGCTTCCGCGATGAAAGCCTTTGTATTCCCGAAGTTGTAAGTTGCTGCTGTTTCGGGTGATTTTGTGATTTCCTCGAACGCTAATCACGTTCTTCTGACAAGTAGACTTGGACACCTGCAAAACACGAATATTCCGGTAACGGAATATTCGCCTCCGACGGTTAAGTTAGTAACCTAAAATCGGAAAGGCTAAAGAGAGAAAGTAGAGAAAAGTTGGAGCTGTGTTTGTGCTCTATTAAACGCTGTCTTAATCCACCCCTCCCATCATAAATGATTGGGGTATTTATAGGGGTGGGGATATGAGCCTTTTTAGGATTTGTACCCTAGAATGACGTTTTCTGATTGGCGGCGCAATCAGGTAGGGACACGTTTTCGTGGGAAGCGCCGTTTTGCGGCTTTCTCGGGATTTGGGCCTCCTGATGTAAGGAGGCCCTTTTTCTCTTTTATATGTGGCTTCTTCCTATAGTGACACGTGGCGCCTTCTGATTGGGCCACGTGTCACCAGGGGATTGGTCCACATGTTGGGGTAATTTTTGCCCCAAACATTTGTCCCTCAGAGGGGGTGGCTCATACTTTATGGGCCGCCTCCTTTGATTTTCTACTCGTTCAGTCATGTTCGAGTATTCATAGAACTTTGTGCATTGCCTTGGTATGCTGATATTACCATTCGTTTCATTGGGGGATTTCTTCTTTAGGCCGGACGCTTGGTTCTGTCCGGCTATAATTCTTCTATTTGGACACTTCTTGGGTCCGGAGGTTAGTCGGACGTAGCAGCCAACTACCTTTTTACAAAGGACACTTGTTGTCCTCGGATTTCGGGACAACGGTTTAGATTCAGCTGACTTGTCCGTCTATTTTGACGTACCGCCAGCCCATTCACCTTCTTTTCCGTTTAAAGTGACGGAAGAAGGTTTCTTTCCTTTTCGAATTCTAGGTTAACTTTTTCAAAAAGTAACCGTTCGAATTTTTAGGCGGGAAAGGTAGATTTACCATTTTGCCCCCATAAATTTGCCTATAAATATGGGGTGTTTGACTTCATTTTCTTACTTTGGAACTTTAAGAATTTTAGAGAGCAATCAGAGCTTTTAGAGAGAGAAAGTAATTTCTTCCCTAAATCTTCAAGAGTTCCGTCATACGCTTGAATTTTCCGGTCACATAGTTTGAGTTTTCCGGTCAGCTTCAAGACTTTCAAGGATTTCCAAAGCTTTCTACACGTACAGAGGTAAGCCGACTACTCTTCTTACTTCTCTTTTGTTTTCCTTAGTTTTTCTTTTTGTTTAAAGCTGGCTCAACACTCGGCTTCGTCCGTTTCTCCTCATGAGGCCGGCCATTCGCTTGGGACTGAGGAGTCTAGAGTGGATGGTGTCGAGCTGTCTCCTTCATGGAGTGGGTCCATTTCCAGTGTAACCGACTCTCATCCACCTATTCTTCTCTGTCCCTGCAGTCGCAAATGGCCCAGACGAGGCAGACGTACGACCTGCACGCCACTACAAATCCGGACGGTAGTCTGGTAAACCCAAGGGTCCCTTATGACCCAAACAACGCGAACGCAAAGGCTGAGTCAACCACAAATATGGCCACGACTAGTGGCACTGAGTGTTCTGCGGTCGAAGTGACCACTTCTTGAAGAGTGCCAACGAGCACAAGGCGTCTTTTCTATTATGGGGACGTCCGTGCGAACTCCGGAGCTAAGGTTCCCTCAATACGCCAACTCGGTCATGGACCCGACCGATTTGCTATCTCAAGAGAGGCCTCCTACCTTTTCTTGGGCGAACGCTAGACCGTCCGTCCTAATTTTTGAACCCCATCTCCAACATAGCAGGTCGGACAGGCCTATAACCGGCATTGTTATTGCTAAACCGTCCGACTTGCCCTTTCGTAGCGCTTTTCCTTCGGGGAATCAGGCGAACACAAGTAAAGATAAGGGCAAAGGTTCGTTGGCGCCTGAGGGCATTGTGGTTTCTGGAGACGGCCAGGGCTCTAGGAGCAGGAGCTCGGCCAAGGCCGCTGCATTAGATAATGTCTTGTCTTCTGAGTTTGGGGCCGCCCCTCACCCTAATGAAGAGGAGGCTAAAAACGAGGCGGTGGTAGAGGAGACCGTCGCCAATGTTGACAATTTCAAGCACCCGTACGCCTGTACGGTTGGTAGCATAGCCTTGGGCTACCTTAAAGAAGGGTTGGAGGAGTATAGGGAATTCCTTCAACTGGGAGAGGGTTTTGACCTGAAAGCGCCCAAGAGCTCCCTTTCTGTGGCCACCTGGGAAGATTAGCGGCCACGCAGAAGGTCCTTCAACGTCTACCGCGCTGCTTTTGATGTTGGACTTCGCTTCCCCCTCCATCCCTTTGTCCAAACAGTCCTGGACGAGTATAACATTGCTCTCTTCCAGCTGATGCCGAACAGCTGGTTGAACGTCTTTGGCTACTTGGTGACGTGTATCTGGAAGGGCTTCAAGCCTGACTTCCCGGTGTTTTGTGAGATGCACTCCATGACTCGCTTGGAGAAGCACACGGATGGCTGGTCATCCTTAGCACTACTAAAGATTATTTGGTGGTGATGGACCGTGTGTCAAAATGGCGAGACTAGAAGAACCGATTCTACCACATCAAAACAAAGGACATTGAATTTAACTTGCGGATGAATCTGTTTAATGCTATGCCGATCCAGCTCGGCCGGGGACAGCACAAGCCATACAAGCCACCCGTCCACCCTAACCAAGCGCACCAACTTGACTACTTTGGCATCAAGAAGGTACAAAGGGACGACAAGATGGTGGCCGTGCCAAAGAAATGGATTCCTTTGGCCGGCTGGGTGCGGGACCTGGTATTCATGTCGGCATGCGGCCTATATCGGAACATTCCCCGAGGTGGGGCTTTGAAACTTTCATCGCTCGTATGCTAGCTTTTATTGAAAATTTTTCCAACTCTTTTTCTTCTTTCCTTGTGCAGAAAAAGCCTTCGCCATGCTGGATGAGGAGCAAAAGGGAGAGGTTGACATGTCCGAGCTAGACTTGGCTCGGTACAAGGCTTGGTAGCGACTGTACGAGGAAACCAAGGAGGTACGGTCGATTAACTCAAGCCAGTAACTTTTTTTTTTGCCGTGCTGGTATATTGAGGGGAGGGGTCTTTCCTTCTTCACTCAAACGCCTTTCGTCCGAGTTGGTATATTGGGAAGGGACCCCTTCTTGTTTTTGCATGGACGCTGATTCATTATTTCATGTCTTATTTCATACTAACCTTTACTTGCATTTTTCAGTTGGCCACTCCTACTCCTAGGGCAAAACGAAAGCATTCGGCCACTACTAGCAAGAACGGCCAGGCGTCCAAGACTAGGAAGACGGGTGTATCAAAGACCCCTTCCAACCCGGCGGCCAAGACAACGCCGCGAACTGCTTCCAAGCAGTCCAAAGGAGAGCAACCCCGACTGTCACCAAGCGGGGACTCCAAGTCCATGGATCCGACAACTAAATCTATCCATGATGAGTCCGCGAGAGCGGATGGTAGGGGTAAGTCGTCCCCGAAAAAAACGACTGGCCCCATCACAACTCCGCCAGTCTAGAGAGTTCAAAAATCTGATTGGCAGGCGGCTGCCAATTAGTCGGCTGAGGAACATCCCAGCCGTATCAACGAAGGGGATGATGAGCCGCTACCGCCCCCTCCAAGCATAGCGCAATAAGCTAAGGGGAATTAATGAGGGCTTTCTCGGCCCTATGATTAACTACAGCGCTGAGGTAACCATAAGTAGTTTCTACCAACTTGAATTCCATACTTGGAATATTTTACACGATTTTGATTTTACTAACTTTTGATGTCCGTATGCAGATTTTTCTCAGGTTCCATGCCTTCCTATATTGGAAGGATTAAGAGAACGAGAAGCTAAGGGAAGGCTAGGAGTTGCTGCGGAAGGCTGAAGACGCCAACACGGGGAACCTTGCCCTTCAGCGCATCCATTTTGAGACGGCTATGTAGGCGCTTACTGACAAGGCGGCGCGACAGACCGAGGACCTCGTCAAGCTAGGTAAGGCCCTTGAAAGGGAGACGCTGGCGAGGGAGGCCCTTCAGCAAGAAAGAGACGAGGCGGTCTTGAACGCCCAACAATGGAAGGAGGGTTTTGAGACCTCCGAGAAGCTAAAGGAGGAGCTATCCTCAACCCAACAGGCCCTCAAGACGGCCTTAAACCAAGAGGAGCAGACTGTTTAATTAGACTCGTCGTGATGACTCGAGTAAGAATCTGGACTGTCGCCGAAACAACAGAACCGTCGCCACAGTTTGAAGCTTGTCGCCAAACGACGAATATGTCGCCAGGCGACAAGCAGTAAACTGCAGCGCCACAGCCCAAACTCCTGCGCCATTTCTGGAACATTAATCTGGGATTGTTTCCAGTAAGCTTAATTTAAGGAGACATGCCTACAGTCGTACTAAGTCAGATTAATTACTTTATTAGTCTTTAATTAGTCAAATTAATTAATTAATTGGTTAGACAAAGTCCTTTTTAGTCATTAATTGGTTTATTTAGACTCAAACACAAGTCAAACAAACGGTTAGCACATATAGGGTATGCACAAGCAAAGAATGCACAAATAGTCAAGTAGTCACAACATGATGCAATGAGTTTGCAACCTAACCATGGCTCTAGTTCTCTAAAGTTCAAGGATATAGGTTAGTCAAAGAGGGTCCATGGTTATGAGTCCGGATGCACCGCGCGGAAGCCTTACCTTTGGAAGGGTTGGCGCGAGTGGATGGGACCCCACAAGTTAAAAACTTGCTTCCACGGTTTGGTGGATTCACAAACTCGGATGTACCCGTCGTTGCCAGGAGCGTTCGATTGGGTAGATGGAGCGTGAACCCCCAGAGGGTTATGTCCATATGTAGAACACATATGGGTTTCAGAAAAGAGAGAAAAAACTCAATCAGGAAGTAGAATCGAGCCAACAGTGCTAGAAATGGTCAAAACAAGAAGGCAGAGTTCTGGCTTGGTATTGGAAGAACTTGGCAGTCGCCGCAAAAGTAACCCTGTCGCCAAGCGACAGAACCGTCGCCACGCGACAGAAGCACTTTACAGGCGACAAGCCCTGTTTTCTAGACGCTAGTTCCTACATGCCTCAGCAGGTATCTATGTTCTTAGAATTTTTCAGATTTCGCAGTATTATTTCGATTCTAGTTGTGAAAGATATTTCTATAAATTTCCTACATGTAAAAATCCTATGTTTTTTACTCATTTCGGATGGTCTATCCAATGAGGACCTTTTTTATGCATATGACAATAATGCTAATCAAAATTACGCACATAAAATACTTAGAAATTTTCGAGTCATATCCACTCATTCTAAATAATTGCCAACATAAATTTTAGGAATTAAAATAGAAATCCTCCCCAATAGAGTCGCCAAAAACTGTAGGGAATATTTCAAGCACTAACCCCAAGCTTGAACCCCACTGTGATCATACACTTAAGCATGGTGGTTTCCAAAGGGAAGGAAGTTAGAGCAAAAGAGTCGCCAACACGTTTTAGGAACTTGTAAACCGTTCACAAGGTGGAGATTACACCCCTTAACGATCCATGAGATCGTCAACTCCAAAAGGTCTTGAACCAAATAGGGTTCGGGGATGAAGGTACAAATCCAACCTAAAAGAGATTGAACCTACCCTAATAATAGGCCTCTACTTCATTCTTCTCGTATTCATGTGCGCTTTCTGACTAACATGCAATCAATAGGTTAACCCTAAACCTGTTTAATCTATGTTGGTTGAATTTAATACACAAACAAAACTATTATTGACGATCACTTGAATTATAATCATATTAGCCCTAAACAAGATTATTAATTATCTTATTAAGCGTGATTACAAGTACAAATTCCCTTTAAACATGCATAAAAGGCGTGATCAAGCAATAACAATAATATATATCAAGCAACATAATAATCATCATAATAATAACCATAACAATTATAATCATGTTAATAATAAAGCTTAAATATAATAGCAAGATCCTAGGCATGATACTAACAAGATTAATAACAAATCCTAGCATGTCACTAAACAATAAAAGTTAAAGCTTTAGCCCTAAACATGATACTAACATGATATTAGAAAAGAGTAAAAGGCACGCTAAATATGCTACTAGAAAGCAATAAAAACATCCTAACATGATACTAGGAATTAAACAAATTTAAACATGCTTTCTACAAGAATAGAGCAATAAGATTACATACTTTGATGCCTCGTGCCTCTTTCTAATAACAAAATACACGCGTTAGTAACTTCAAGAAATATAAATCAAAACAATCAAATTAAATAATTGAAATAGAGATTAGGGACCAAACCCTCAGAAATTATAACCTTTCACGTCTAGGGCGAAGGCAACTTCGAACTCAGCTAGGTCTTTCTAGATCTCGTGAATACAGAATTTTGTTAGAGGGAAGGTTTAGAAAAAGAATAGAGAGAGAAAGCTTCTAGCTTTAGAGAGAGATGATGATTGTTGATTGATGATGAATTGTTAATTGTAGATGAATAAAAACGTAGGTTTAGGACCCTATTTATAAGAAAATAGTCCGAAAATAGGTAGAATTTGATAAGGAATAAAACTCCACGCTGTCGCTGCAAAACCAACCTTGTCGCTTGGTGACAAGTCTGTCGCGTGGCGACAAGGCTTGTCGCGTAGCGACAATCCTGTCGTTTGGCGACAAGCTCTGTCACGTGGCGACAAGGCTTGTCGCGTGGCGACAGGCCTGTCGTTTGGCGACAACCTGGATTCCAACGCGCTTTCAAACACGGAGTCCACTTATAAATCAAAATCGATTTGTAAAGTCCGTATGAAAACTGAAATCGTATTTTTCATAAAATAATATTTTATTCCAAATAAAACTTATCAAAATCTAATTATTAATTCTAATTCTATTAGGATTAAAGAGAACCTTCTAGAGAATTCTAGAAGTCTATAATTAATTCTAATAACTTTAGGAATAATAATTATTGCGCCCTCCCCTAGTTCATTGGGCCGCATGTAAGGATCAAACCGGGCCTAGTTTAGTGTTTTGGCCATAACTTCCTCATTATTCATCGAGATTGGGCTTATAATATATCGTTGGAAAGTTCTTTGCAAGCCCCATCCAACTACACTATTATTGGACCCTTGTCAGGGACCAAACTAAATTGGATTGGCTATTTTCATAAAATAGAGTTGTTTTTCGAAAACAGAAAAAGAATTTTTAATAAAAACCAACCGCAACACTTGACTTTTAACACTTTCACCTCGTTCGATAATCATTCGACGCAAAAGGTGTTCATCTCTGGGTTTAGTTTTGGGGAGACACATTTGGGTGTCTACACCTGTATATAGGCTTCTGCCTCCATCAGGGCTCCTTGGAGGGTAAAAATTTTCTTGCGGACGAGGTCGAACTTGAAAGTCAACCCATCCTTCAGACCCTTGAAGAAGTCTGTATAGGCTACCTCGTCAAACATCCCTTGAATCTAGATTCTCACCAGATTGAACCGCTTGACATAGGAGCACAATCCTACTCTATCTTCCTATTGCACATTGCTCAGATCAAGGCTTGTTTTCTTTGCAGGGATATTCATAGAGAAGTTCGAAGCAAACAAGAAAACAAGCGTCTTGAAGCTGTTTATGCATCCAGCCGGCAGGTTGCCGAACCACTGTTGGGTTATGCCCTTCAGGGTAGCTGGGAAGTAACGATACCAGGCGGCATCATCCAACCCTTGTAAATGCATGAGGTGGGTGTATGCCAGAAGGTGATCTTCTGGGTTGGAGGTACCATCATAGGTGCCTACCATCACATTCTTAACCTTGGCCGGCTATTTAGCCTCGGCTATCTCCCTAGAGAACACAGAGGGATGTTTTCTAAGGTTTTATAGCCGGAGCTGGCAGTCCATTAGCTGGAAGTTGTATGCTGCTTGTCCTCCGAAGAAGGCAGGCTGAATGTAGGGCAGAGAAGGCGCCCTGTAAAATGGCTGGGCCACATACTGTGCCGAATTAATGACATGGGGACCTGTGTGGACGGAGGGACCGCCTGACGGAGTTCCATGTACAGATTATGAATTCCTCAATGAGGTATTCTTGAAGCTATCTGGGTAAGTCGACATGGATGTCGACTCAGACAACTGCTGATTTTTCTTTTGCTCAATGTAATGTCGAGCATCAGAAAAGATCTTTTTGCTGTCGTCCGGCTGCACATGCCGGATGGCCTTTCTCTTTACCGCTTCTGGGAAACGGATTTTGGAAAGATCAATCAGGGGCCGAGCCTTCTCCTTCGTAGCAGGGTGAGGGGTAGGCTGTCGATCCTTGACTGACTTTGCTTTCTCAGCTTGAGCTGGTTTTTTGGCTGACTGCTCCTTTCTAGGAGTAGTCGTCCTCTTGGTGATCAATTCCTTGATTTCACCCTTGAAACTTGTCATGAATTTCATGAGCTCGTCTTGGGTGACTAGGGCTGCTCTTGCCGCCTGTGCCTGATCAGACGGCTGTCCAGGGGGCTTTCTTGTACCCACCTGGTCACTGTTCCGCTCCCGTTTGTCTTTGGGGCGGATGCGTTTAGAGATGAGTGACCCATCAGGAGCCACATAGGTTTTGACTTCACAATCGTCGCCAGAGTCACTGTCCGTATGGACTTCTCCATCAACTGGAGGCCGGTTGGTCTCTGGACGCGGTATAGGTTCTTGTGAAACAATCTTTGAGGTACTCTCCCCACAGACGGGGCCAAATGTTTCTGGGTTTTTTGCGTCCCTCGGGAGAGTTACAACTCGAAGACGGGATCTAACAAAGCCGCCTGTACCTGCAAAACAACAGAACTCCAAATGTTTGGAGGTCCGCCTCCGAAGGTTAAGTTAGTACGGGTTCGGAGTAAAAACTTGGGGAAAGTAAAGATCTTCTCGGATTCCGAGATCAGGTGTTCTCTATTTTTTAGAGCAATAAATGATGTAATGATTAAGACATGCCCCAATAAATGGGGGAATCTCCCTATTTATAGGGTCCTAGAAAAGTGTGCTCTACCCTAGGGTTTGATGACCTAGGGATTCGGGCTACGCTGTTTTGCAGCTACCTCGAGAATTGGGCCTTGAAGACCGCTAATTCCTGGGGATATATCTTCTTGACACGTGTCGTCCCCTGAGAGGTCCATTTAGAGGCCTTCTCAGGTGATACGTGGCAAGCTCACATTGTGCCATATGGCGGGGTAGAAATACCCAAATCATAAGGCACTTGACACTTACAAAGAACACAGTGAATGGATGGACAATATGAAATTTGATATTCAATATAGGTTCTTTAGTCTTTTTGATGATAATGTCATTCTGAAAGAGAATCTTGAAAGACTAAAACATGACAACACTCTTTTAAATGTGGAACTGTCTTTGTTAAAAATAAGTGGAGCAACCCCTAACTCTGAAGTTCCTCTTCTTGATCAGTATCCAAATTTTGAAAAATTAAAATCTGATTTAGAAGAATTGAAAGTGGAGAAATTAAACCTTGAGGGGGAACTTGAAAGAGTTAGAAAGGGTAAACAACCCATAGAGTATGATATACCTAAATAGATTGCTAATGCCCAAGCCAAAAGAACTAAAGGTTTAGGATATAAGAAGAAGTTCTAGAAAGAAAAGAAGTATGTTAACCTACCAAGTAGCATTGTCTGTTATTTCTATGGTAAGACTGGACATAAGCAAGTTAAATGTTCTAAGAAAGAAAATAGCACTCTAAAGAATGAAAATCATGTTAAACAGATATGGGTTAGGAAATATGATTCTACATTTGTTACACAAGAACCCAAGAAAACCTGGGTTCTTGACACTAACGTTTGATTCTTCATGCAGGTTCTAATGAAGGGGAACAACACTTGGTACCTCGACAGTGGTTATTCTAAGCACATGACTGGAGATAAATCTAGACTTCTCTCACTGGATGCCTACTATGGTGGAACTGTGACCTTTGACGATAATATGAAAGTTGATATAATTGCTATTAGAAAGGCAGCAAGGTCAAGTTCCCATGCTATTGATAACGTATTTTTGGTCGAGGGTCTCAAACACAAATTGTTAAGTATTTCACGCTTTACTTCTAATAAGTGTAAAATAATCCACAATGACACTGGAAACATTATATTAGAAGGAATTCGCAAAGGGAACACATATACTATAGATATCAACGAGGTTCTAAATAGCAGTTTGACATGTCTTAGTGTTATTGAGGATGATCCTCTAATGTGGCATAAAAGATTTGGTCATGTAAGTTTTACATTGCTTGATAAGCTTAGATCCAAGGAACTAGTGGAAGGACTTCCTTGTATTAAGTTCATATATGATAAAGTATGTCATGCATGTGTTAGAGGAAAACAGACTCGAGTTTTTTTTAAAACCAAGAAGATAGTAAGCACCAAAAGACCTTTGGAACTTATTCATATGGATCTTTGTGGACCAATGAGAATCCAAAGTAGAAGTGGCAAGAAATATGGAATGGTTATAGTTGATGATTACTCAAGGTTCACTTGGGTGTTTTTTCTTATTAGCAAAGATGAAACGTTTGATGAGTTTGTTGCATTTGTGAAGAAAGAACAGAGAAGAACAGGTAATCCGTTGGTGCATCTAAGAGCTGACCATGGAAGAGAATTTGAAAACTCTAATTTTGATGAATTTTGCATAGAACATGGAATGGATCACAACTTCTCTGCCTCAAGAACACCACAACAGAATGGTATGGTTGAACACAAGAAAAGAAGCCTTGAGGACATGGCCAGAACAATGCTGATCTCAAGTGGTCTGCCTAGGAACTTCTGGGCAGAAGCAGTGAATACAGCATGTAACATTCTAAATAGAGTATCTGTTGGAGCCATCGCCAACAAGACTCCATATGAGCTCATCAAAGGGAGAAAGCCTAATATTTCTTACTTTAGATCTTTTGGTTGCAGATGTTTTGTTCATAACAATGGTAAAAGAAACTTGGGAAATTTTGATGAACGTAGTGATGAGGCAGTATTCTTAGGATATGCCTCAAATAGTAAAGCTTATAAAGTTTATAATAAAAGAACAATGTGTGTTGAAGAGTCTGTACATGTAATTTTTGATGAAACTGAACAGTTAAATGATGTATAGGATGATGATGATGATGATTTTGAAATAGGACTTGTACGAAAATATGATCCAGATGAGGAATCAACATCATTGCAGAAGCAGCAAGATGGAAAGGAAGGTGAGTTGAATAATGATGCAAATGAAGAGCGGGCCACAGAAGATGCACAAGGAACTCCAGCTCGAAATCAAGATCAAGAGCCACCAGAAGTTCCAGAAGAAATTCAGGCTGAATCACAAGATGAAGTTCCAATAGAAGTACCAGTCAACAATAATCAAGAAAGATTGTATCCAATCAAGGACTTCACACCTAAGTCTTGGAAGCATCAAAAATCACATCCAGTTGATGCAATCATGAGCGATATTACCAAAGGAACTCAAACCAGATCTTAGATTAGGAACTTCTATTCCTTCTATGCATTCATATCCTCCAGGAAACCTAGAACTATGCTGAAGCTTTAACTGACGCTAACTGGATTAATGCTATGCAAGTAGAGCTGAATGAGTTTGAAAGAAATGAAGTTTGACATCTAGAACCTAGACCAATTGATCAAAAGACAATTGGACTGAATGGGTATTTAGGAACAAACTAGATGAGCATGGTATTATTGTTAGGAACAAGGCAAGACTGGTAGTATAAGGTTTCAATCAACAAGAAAGAATTGACTATGAAGAAACATTTTCACCAGTAGCCAGGTTAGAGGCTATTCGCTTAGTTATTGCTTTTGCTGCTTATATGGAATTTAGGTTGTACCAAATATACGTAAAATGTGCATTTTTGAACGGATTACTGAAAGAAGACGTCTATGTGGAACAACCTCCTGGATTTGAAAATCCATAGTTCCCGGACCATGTTTACATGCTTGACAAAGCCCTTTATGGACTTAAGCAAGCTCCTAGAGCATGGTATGAAAGATTATCTAAGTTCCTTTTGAAGAATGATTTTAAACGTGGCAAAATTGATAAAACATTGTTTTTAAAATAAAATGGAACTGATATCTTAGTTGTACAGATCTATGTTGATGATATATTATTTGGTGCAACTAATGAATCTCTGTGTAAGTACTTTGCTGACCTTATGAGTGGAGAATTTGAGATGAGCATGATGGGAGAATTAAATTTCTTTCTTGGTTTGCAAATCAAGCAAATTGAGGAGGGTATCATGATTCATTAACAGAAGTTCATTAAGGAGATGGTTAAGAAATACAAGCTTGATAATGCAAAAACTAATAGAACTCCTATGGGTATAGCTACAAGACTGGATAAAGATCCATTTGGAACTTGCATAGATCAAACTATGTATCAAGGTATGATTGGTTCTCTACTATACTTAACAGCTAGTGGACCTGACATATCTTTTAGTGTAGGATTGTTTGCCAGGTTCCAAGCAAATCCAAAGGAATCTCACCTAAAAGCAGTAAAGAGAATTCTTCGTTACTTGAAAGGAACTGAAGACTTGGGTCTCTTCTATCCTAGAAGGGACTCATTTGATTTAAATGGCTTTAATGACGCTGATTATGCAAGTGATTTGGTTAATAGAAAAAGCACTTCAGGTATGACACAGTTTCTTGGACCATGTTTAGTTTCTTAGGGTTCCAAGATGCAAAACATAGTTGCATTTTCTACAGCTGAAGCTGAATATGTCGCTGCAGCAACATGTTGTTCTCAAATGTTATGGATAAAGAAATAGGTTAGAGATCTTGGTATTTTATTTGAATGTGTTCCTATTTATTGTGACAATACCAGTGCTATATGTATTTCTAAATATCTTGTTCAACATTCAAAGGTTAAGCATATCCACATTATGCATCACTTCCTAAAAGACAATGTGGAGCAAGGGAATATTAAGTTAGAATTTTGTCCAACTGAAAATCAAATTGCAGATATTCTAACCAAGCCCTTGAATAGAGAAAGATTTGAGAAATTGAGATTGGAACTTGGGATGATCAAGCTGACTTGATTGCTTCTGAAGTTCCAACATATGGAAAAATCAGAAATATTGTAAAAAGAGCAAAAAGGGCATCTAGCACAATTATGGTGTGCTAAACATAGCTAAAGTGCCACCGTTGGTGAGTTCCTAGAGGTTAGTTCACAAACACTTAATTGCGTGTGTAAATAGTAATGTACACTACATGTGTGTAGAAAGCGTGTTCCGAATAAGTGTTTTTTTTTTTGTAAATAAATTCTTTTGGAAATTAATTGAATTTTGAAAGAAAACGAATTTTGGCAAAATCCTGTTTAAATTTTAAAAATCAATTGAATTTGTTCAATTAATGACTAAACAGTAAATCCATTCAATTCCTTCACACCACTTCAATAAATATAAAAAGCATCTTCACCCACCTCCTCTCATCACTGTCAAATCAAAATTACCCACTGTCAAAAATCTTCTAAGCTCTACTAAACCCCTATTTTCAAAATCATGTTCATTATCACATCAATTAGCTCCTCTGAACACTCCCAAAACGATCACAAGTCTAAACCAGAAATTGGCTCTCCCCACCATGGTCTCTTACAAACCCCAAACTGAAGAACCTGAGAAAACTCAAGACGAACCTGCTCAAACATCATCCTCTACCAAGAGAAACCCTAAAGAGAAATCTTCAGTAGTTGAGGAAGTGGAATCCATAGAAATCCTCAAGAGATTGAGAGCTTGGAAAGAAATTAAAGAAAAGAGGAAGACAGTTGAGGAGCACATAAAGGAAGTTGAGGACTTTGCAACAGGGATGGTTGAAATAGCAGGAGAAGATGATCCAATGGAGAAGGAGACTGATCAGTCAGAACTTGAAGCTAATGCTGGAAGGTATGTTGTGGGACACAGACTCGATTTGTCTTAGTGTAGAAAATCTTGGTTTTTGGAATTCTTAGATTTAATTAAATTCCAAGGATGGGAACACTTACTAGTTGAAGCATCTAACAATTGCATGTATCCATTGGCTATGAATGAATTCTATAAAAAATTTCAAGTGAAACAAGGGGTAATTTCAAGTGAGGTCAATGAAATTAAAATTGAATTTGATGTGGGAACCCTAGGATCCATTCTAAAAGTTCCAACTGAGGGTTATGAAATGTGTGTTAAAGGGAAATCGAGTGTGAAGTTTGGAAACTTTCTAGGAGGTGATATAGTTGAGTTTTTGGGAGGAAAAAGAGGAAAGAACACTATGAGTCACAATGATCTGAGCCCTATGAATAAACTGCTGTTTAATTTGGTGAAAAAGACTATTCTGCCTAGAACTCAAAAGAAGGGAGAAGCTTGTTTAATCGACATGGCTGTCATTTTCTGTCTCTGCAAAAAGATAAAAATCAATTTTCCTTCCCTTATGTATCACTTGGGGTGGAACTCAAAGATAAATATGGAGGACTGAAGGAGAAGGCAGAAAATGTGATAAATGAAGAGACTCTGCTAGGAATAAGCCTAAAGGTTGTAAATGGGAAAATTCAGAAGGTTGAGGAGAAGAACTCAGCTAGTGGAAAGAAGAAAGAAAAGGCAGTTCTAGAAGAGCCTCTAAGAAAGAGCAAGAGGTTGTCAGCTAGCTCTTTCCCACAGACAAGCATGGAAAAACCTCTGGAACTGGATGAGGAAGAAGAAAATGTGATGGCAGAGCAGGTTGCTGAATTATCTGACAGAACTAAAGTTGCAGAAAGGCAACTCAAAGATGCTATAGGAAAAATTTAGAAGCTAGAGAGGGCAGTACAGGGTCATGAGAAGAGTCTCAGGGAACAGAAGGTGGATTTCCAGAAGGCTATCAAGATCCTGGAAGACAAACTGGAAGCTAGCATTGAGCACTAAAAGAAGGACAATAAGAAGATTCTATAGTTTCTTCAAAATTAATCCAGTTCACCTCTACTTAGCCAACCTCAGTCCTAGCCCATCCTAGCCTAACCTAGCTTAATTTCATCCCTTCTTTCTACTGTTTCAGTCCTGAACAATTTCAGTAATTTTTGTTTTATAAAAATTTGAAATATTTTGGTTTGTAATCTGATTAAGCAGGATTATCTTTTGGTTTTTAATGAATGTTTGGAACTTTGTCTATACATGTGTGTTTTGTATATTATGAATGCATATGCAAGAAGTTGGAACTAATTGAAGGGTGTTTAGTAGTGCTACCTTCAGTTTCCCACACTCGATGAATTGCTTGTGGAGCTGTGGCTAGATGCTTAATAACTTGAAGTTGCAAGAATTTTTTATAATGCCAAAAGGGGGAAAAGAAGAAGCAAACTTGAAGGATGAAGTTATTCTGGGTTCCAGTTGATAAAATATCAGGAGTTTCTCTAATGCTGTGTATAAAGTAGTATTCTGTTTTCTATTTTTCTCTTTGTTTAGTTTTTGTTCTTTTCTAGTTATTTTTGTTTTTGTTTGTCTAGTTTAAATTTCGTTGTGTGTTTATTTTCTGTCAATAAATCAAAAATACAAAAATATGTCCTTCTATTTGAATTAACTTTCCTTAGAAATTTGCTAAAGTCTGTCATCATCAAAAAGGGGGAAATTGTTGAAGCTTAAAGGTTTTGATGATGATGAACACAGACTAGCAAACTTCAACTAATAAGAATTCTCTAAGTGTTGTAATTAGATAGGTGAAGTAGACTTTGGAAGTGGAAGAGTAACCTAACTATGAAGACTCGAGGCGATTTCAAGGAAAGTTAAAGAAGATAGAAGAAGAGTTCTCTTACAAGAACTAACTGAGTTCCCTAACAGGAACATGAAGACAGCAAGTTGAGAAGCTCAACTTGGCCTGCGTTGAAGACAGCAAGTTTCACAAGAACTTGGCCTGCGAAGTTCCAGTTGAGAACTGGAAATCAAGTGACAGCAGGAACTTAGTCCTGGACTGCGTGAAGCTCAAGTATCCTAGAATACAATACATTCGACGAAGCAATTTAGTTTGTTAAGTTTTTATTCTTAAGAATTGTTGTAACTGTGATTGGCAGGTTTACATATGAGCTATGTTACATTGACACGGGTATGGGTATTCGATATTGGTATGGATCCGAGTGTCCAATACGTCATTTTCAAAAATTTAGGACACAGGGACACCATCTTAACTTTGGACTCTGGTACGAATACGACAATAAAAAGAAAAAAAAAAAGAATAATTGTGGCAAATTCCCATAAAATTTTAACAAGTTTTTATGTACTCCGTATTAGACTATATAGTGTACTCTTTACCTAATCTAAAAATGTACTGCACAAATTTAATAGAAAAATATAAAGTACTCACATTTACTATGCAAGCTTTAAAAAGCATAGATTATAATTTCTTAAAAAAAAATAAAAAAAAATAAAAAAATAAAAAAAAAAAGAGAAAATGGAGTGTGGGGTAGCTTGTAGCAGTACTTATCGGTCTTTCTTTCAAAAGAAAAGTAATACTTGTCACTCTATATTTCTCTCTCCAGCCATTTATTTTTTATTTCTCTATCCTCTCTCCTCTATATTTTTGATTCATCTTCTCACCATTTTTAAAGCTCCTAAGAGCTTGCAGCCATGAACTCGCCAAAGCTTAAAGTTAATAGTCTAAATTTATGAGATTTAATTAACATCCGTACCCGAGAGCAAGATGACGTATCCGGAACGGATTTCATACCCAGATTCGTGTCGGGTCGGTATGACGGCAATTTTGTCGTGTCCGAGTAACATAGCATATGAGATCTATTAGAAACGTGACAAAAGCTTGGCAAGCTTAAATTAGGAAAATTTTAAAAAAGATAAGTTTTATGAAAAGATTTATTAAAAAGATTTTATTTCATAAAAATCCGGATTTACTAAAAGATATTATTTTTTTCATAATTTATCTATGATAAGTTTTCTAAAAAGATTTTTTTATAAAAAGATTTACATAAACCGTGTTTTATAAATTATGGTAGTTTTACAAATTTATCTTTTTGAAAACCCTACTTTCTATACGAGCTAGTCTTGTATAAACTGTAGAATTTACATTTCACATTTCTTTGTGAGTTTATGCGTGAAGAATTCGAAGTGTACTTAATTGTGTATGTTTGCCAAGTTCATACTTTGTCATATTAGTTTCGGATTTCATGTGTAGTTTACCTTTCATATACTAGAGGTCAATTGTTTGTATTGGTTGGGTTCTTGGGTGAGTGAATTATATCTTTGCATACAGTTTTGTAAGCTTCGAGATTGAAGCCGAGTGTGAGAGTATTCAGGGAGTACGAGTGAATCTAAGTCAGGGACTTAGGTTGGGTAGAATAGGGTTCTACTGTGTAGCAAGTTGAATCTGGAACTTGTGAGTAAAGGTTGAGTATAATAGGTTGTAACTTGTGAGTTTGCTCTATTATAGTGGATTAGTTTGGTTTTAGAAATCCCTTAGAGCGTCGAGGTTTAACTTTCAGTTGGGCCCTAGAAGGTTTCCTCATAAAATACTGTGTGCATTGCAAGTTCCTTTACATTCTTTTTTATATTTCGCAAAAGTAGTCACTAGGAACTCACGTACAATTCACCCCCCCCCCCCCTCTTATAGTGTTCGTCTCAACTAACAATATGATATCAATTTAGAGCATATGATATCAAAATCAGTTGAGAAAATTGTATGCACAAAAACCTATATATGTACATAGCCTTGGCATTCATCAAACTCATGAAACATACTCATGAAATTTCAACAAAATAACTAATTATAACGCTTCGAGTGGTGATCTCCTTCCATGAATTATTTATTTGCAAGCACTTATTTCTGTAATCATCATTCAACTTACAATTACATTAATATTTAATAGTAATTAGTCATACTTGCTTGTTTCTTTATGAATTTGAAACACTTGGTTTTCTCTTTAGTTTTGCTCTTCCAAACAAAGTCACTCTTCTAAAGATCTTTAATAATCTGCCAGCATATTTCCTCTGAGAAGTAAAATTCACTGAACCAATGCAACTAGCCACTTGTCCTAGCGAATTATTCCTCCTTTTAGTACTATATGATCTTCCTTCTAACCCGAAGTTACTCATCTTGGGAGGGTGTTCTTCTGTTTCTTTCGTGCTCTTCTTCAACCTAAGACTCTTCTTAAGAGATAAAAGCTCTTGTTCAAGATTCTGAATTCTGAAACTCGTGGACTCGTACTCCTTTTTGGCTGCTGCAAGTATCTCAGATTTTTTTTGCATCACTAATTGATCACTCTCTAGTAGGCAAGTTAATGGTTTGTTCATGATCATTATTTCACCCTCATGATCACTCTCTCCAAGATTTTGGCTTTTTGAATTTTGATATCTTGAACTCGAAAGACTTCCTGAGAGTTCCCTAGAATATGCAAACCTGAATGACTCTGAACAGTCCTTGAAGGCATGCTGTGTGTTGAGTTGCTGAATAAAGAGTGCTTGAACTATTAATCGAAGTGGCATGAACTCGTTCTGCACTGCCTCAACACATAACTCTTGGGACAATTTTTGACAGTTCAAGTACTTGCAGACTGTGTTTTTTTCTTCTTGTGACAGATGTGGATGTGCCTGAAAACAATTTCCAGATCACACTGTTACACACATTCAAATCTTTAACATGTATTCATAGGTTTCATACAAGGTTCTATTTTTAGTCTTTTTTTTTTTTTTACTAACATGCTTCACCAATAGGACTGCAATACTCAATAGTTTTTGAGTATAGATATATGCTTACCTGGATGTATGTGTTCATTGCTGCATAAAGATGATCATGATTATTTCTGTAGGATATAGGCACTACTTCAACAAGATTCATGAACTTCTTTGGTGTCATATTCGGATCATGGGCAATCAAGGAGAGGTAAGAATCCCATAATTCTGCCACAATAGTGTTTCCCATAGGAGGGCTTTGCTTCATTTCAATATTAGACAAAACATATGAGGAAAATATACTCTCCATCACACCCACTTCCATACTTGATATAAAAGACTGTGTCAATTGTTTTGGAAGAAGAAAATCTTCGACGTGTGCCAAAGGTAAAAGATACACAATTTGTTGTTGTAGCCTTTCCTTTCCTTCAACCATGCTTGATCCACCAAGCTCAAGAGATCTAGCTAATAAGGCGAAATAGAAACCAACAGGAATTATTTTACTCACCTTTGATCCTACATGCAACAAGTCTAGGATTCCTTTTAATGTTTCCAATACCTTATCACTTGTATCATCATCACGAGTGTTACTATTGTTGTTGTCATCATCATTGTCACATAAACACTCCCAAAATTGTCGCGTTTTCTTAGAGATCACCCATTTGTTGGCATAAAAAACAATGATGGGACTTACATATTTCTCCTTCATGCCTTGCCTTCTTAATGACCCAATAACCCTTTTGAAAAACCCAAATGGAAGAGCAACTAGATCTTTTACCCAAAGATGATCTTGATCACTTACAATTTCCTTTACGAGTTTGCTGTTCCATGGCTCGGATGCAAGAGCTTCTAGTGACACAATACCCTTTTTCCTTTTTCTCTCAGGATCAAGAATCTCCATACAAGCCATAAAGGCCAACGATTCTATACACCGGCTCACAATTAGAAGTTCCTCTGCACAAGGGAGCAATACTTGGCATTTTTGCAGCACAATGAGGGTATCATCCCAACTTTGCAGTATCACCTGAGTTAAGTACAGGTCAGTTCTTTCACATAAGTTGCCAGGGCCACCCAATGCTTCTGTCATCTCTAGAAACTCGGCTGCACAACGAAGGGATGCAACATTGAAAGGATCAATAAATGTGGAAGAACCATAGATGAAGAGCGCGATCATCTCAAATGTTTCTGAACCTCCAGGGAAATTTGATGGCAGATCAACTTCTTGCCATTCATCTAGCTGCCTCTTGAAATATCCACTCTTAGATATCAATGGAGACTAAAAAACATTTAAAACAGGACAAACATTAGCCTTAAGAAAAACTTCCAACTTTTGAATTTCATACATGACTAAATTTAGCTTTGTTTGCTAGCTTATTACCTTGTGCAAGTTGAAGGATCTGTTAGCAACACGAACACGAACTGTTACAGGCAATCCAGTCTCTTGACTCCTGAAGTACACATATAAATCATTATGTAACACATATAAATGGATTTATGTCCTAAAACTTTGTTACATGATTCAATATATATATGAACTGATAGAAGAACTATAGAAAGGGATAAATAATTACCATGATATGACTTTAATCTTCAGTAAGGCACTAAGATTTGGTGATGAGTAAGGACTTGATAGAATAGATGAATCTTTCGGGCTAAATGCTTCCATTACTTCTAACAAATTTTCATTTAGAGTCATTAAACAGAAATGCTCTGTATTAGATAAGTATTACTTTTTAAGTATTATAACAGAACTAGCAAATTAACATTAAGTAAAAAGCTCTAAACAAAATTACTCTATGTATAACAAATGCTTGAATCTAAGAACGTTGACAAATCAGAAAAAGTGAGAAATGAGTAAAATAAAGTAGGCAATTAGGCAAATAATGTACTCCCTTAATTTAGCATGCCTTGTTTTTCAAAAAGTGGTTTGAGTTGAAAATTTTCTATAAATTTGTCCCTTGTTTATGAAATAATATTTGTACTCCTATTACCTAATACATAACAACTCTTAGGCCATAGCATATGTGTTATATCTTGTATATTTACTAAATCGATTTAACAAGCCACATATATTATATGAAGTACTCCGTGTAACCTTTACGAATAAATAATATTCAAAATTAATGATCATAAGCCATTAATTCTGACCATGTTGTGTAAAAACAAAAACTGGTCGATATTATAGTGCCTTTTTTTTTTTTTTTTAAATATGAAGAGTCGAATGTTTCTATTTACTCTATGAGAAAATTCTGTTTTTTGTATTTTTTTTTAAAATATAGAGTCGAATGTTTCTATATGAAGAGTCGAATGTTTCTATTTAGTAAGAGAACTTATTAAGACTACCCATTTATTGTGAATGGACTAAAACTCAGTAGTTATTGCTATAAACAAATGCTTTAAAAAAACCACATTACCAAACCCATTCACAAGACCATATATCAAAATAATAGTCTTCCAAACAACAGCAACAAAAAAAAAGAATCACATAAAACTTAAGTACAAGACTTATCCGTCCTAAAACAGTATAAGATTTATGATTCAAGCAAAATTAACTAGTACGGAGTAAAACAAAGAAATACTAACCAATCCACGGTTGCCGAATCCTATGATGAAGGACAACTTAATTAGATGATAAACCCAGCACCATCAATTTTCTCTCCTCTGCTTCTTGCACAGCTACTTTTACTTGTGCTCAATTATTGACTATTACCATAAAATTTACCCATTTGAAACAACACACTAGTAATAATGTTAACTAAGACAAAACAACCTGAACATTAAGTTCAAAAGTTTTGAATTTGGTGAAAAAGAGGAGTAAATTCTGAGGAAAAAAGTTAGTAAATCATGAATTACGGAAGAAGTCATATAAATTTGTATGAATTTGTGTTACGCCCAAGACGGCACGGCTACTGAATACTAATACTCCGTCATAACCTAGCATGTTATAATACTATGTAGTATTAAATTTGTTTTATTTATATTAATTTCATCAATTATTTTTTCAATCCCAACAAATTGAATCATGGTTGTTTTTTTTCTTTTTTTTTAGTATGATTATTAATTTGCATTGTCTAAGATTATTTGTGGAAAAATGCGAAAGTCTTTCCTTTGGATTCGATGTTCAAAGCATGGATATTTGTTATGTGCGTAATTTAATGCATGTAATTTGGGTGAAGGAGGTGGAAAATATTATTGGTTTAGCTGATTAAGAGGTTGATTTGCTTGTGACTCAAGCAACACATTCTTTTATAAGGTCAGAAATTGTGTGCCAAGAATTGGTTCAAGTATTATATATACTACATATAGGGATACTTTGTACGGTTGGTTGTACACGAATGGATTTGTAGACAGATGATGGTAGGAATTCAATTTATGCAGATAAAACACTTCTACTCGTCGACAACTTTCATATATATACGAGTGTATGTACCATATATACGAGACTAATTGTTTGCCATTTGCTCGTTTGGAAGAGCTTCCAATGAGCAAAAACAATGTAGATGTATTGTGCACATGATATACTCAAATAGTGTCTAGGATTAATAATCATAAAAGGTTTTCTAAAATAAGTTCTCATTGTTCTTAGCTTCTTACCATAGAAATTTGTGCGATTTTCCAGGAGAGGTTGAAGTTCAAAAATGACAACAATTATAATTAATTTTACCAATAAAATCATGCGTTTAAAATTAGATTATGACAATTACTACACCCTTGATTTTGAATATGAGTGATACAGTTGAGAATTAGTAGTGATAAACATCCCTTGTTTACTTTCAAATTTGACAAAGATTGGAGATAACATACTACGTATATCCTTTAAATCCTCAAAAAGAAGGAATTCAAAATAAAGGGGTTTGAAATTGTCTATAAAAGCAAAAATAAGTGTTTGCTAAACGCAAAATTTAGTCAGAAAAACCTTTTCTTAGAGATAAAATTGATCTAAATAATTGTAAAATCAACCTCCAGAGTAAAGTTTGCAACTTTGCATCCACTATGAATTGAGGATTTTCAAGATACAAAGAACGAAAAGTTTCTTTTGCATTCACTTCTATTTAGTGTTGTATGGATCGCTCAGGAAAAATAAGCTCTGATTTCTGATTATACAATTAACATTCCTATAGCTGCATCAGCAGTTCTACTAAACTAAGGAAAGGGTTAGGAAACAGGAAAAATTAAATGAATTACATTACAAAAATGAACACTAATATACAAAAAATTATGCACGCAATGGGGAAACACTTCCAGCCGCTGGAAACTTAGGCAAGTTGAATAGTATTTTTTGTACATTTTCCATTCTTCACTTGCCATATACCTCAGTTCTCAATCTGTCAGAGAGTTTGTATACAGTAGACGCCAATATTGGCGCAGTGTGGCACAAGTTGATTGTCAGTCAACCTCCTTTGCTGTCTTAGGCACCTGTCCCCCAGAGTAAGAAGCCCATCCGGTAATACCCGAAATTTGCTTTTCTGGTTCATGTTCTTATTTAATATCATGAATCATGAGACCCCCCTTGAACGATCAAAGCTATACGCTTAACACTGTCTGAGCGAAGGCTATCGCCTTTAAATCCAATCTGGGAGGATAAGCAATATACAAGTAACCTCAAAACACAAAATTTCACGAGCAGGGAGAAAATGGCATCTGAATTAAGCAGTTAAACCCAATGCACATACTGAGCTGTTATAACTATTAAGTTCAGTGGAAGATAATTACCTCACTTGAAATGTCAGGAGAAAACCACCGCAGCAACACTCCAAGATGAACAACTGCAGGTATTAACTTAAACAGCAATGGTGTAGTCACCTGAAATATTGAATTATTAGTCTATAGAGAGAAATCTAAAAAGCATATCAAAGAGTGATTCACATTGCTAGGAGCCTAGGACAAACCACAAAGAAAGGAGGAAAGAAAAGGGAAAGAGAGCAGGAAGATAGTGGATAATGACAGTGAAGATTTAACCTTCAGTGCTACTGCAGGTTGTCTATGCAAAGGTCACCGTCCTCCAGTTTATGTCCAACTAAGTTCTTGTCATTTTAATGAAGATTTTCAGTTACTAAACAGGCACTTAAAAACTTAATAGCTGTATATTTTTAAGCAGTATCTGATGGTCTAGGCTGTTTAGCAATCCTCGTGCTCTCTTTTCTCTTTAATTTCTTTTTTTTTTTTAACACTCATTACGACAAAAAGATGTCAGAATATAAAAAGTGGAAGAGGGGTCAGATCATAGCCTAACATCAATCAATCACTGAAGTAAACAATGTTCCCACTTCCCATACATCACAAAAGCTAAAGTATTTCCTTAGGGACTGGCATCAGCATACAGCAGAGCATAACCCTAAACCCACTACATAAGTTGCGAATCAATATTCGATAATCCATCAGTATAACAGTGCTACATGAAGAAAAGAATAAAAAGAAATATACAATCCACAAAAATAGAAATCATTAAATGTAATTATTCCTAAATGTAAAGTGATCTGAACCTATGAAACTTGAGTTCAAAGACATGTCAGTAGTCGAACTTACCAAACTGAGAGCGGTTGTGCCAAGCAACAGTAAGTAAACTTTTCCCTGCAAGAAAGAATTACACTCGTTATGTCATACAAGAGAAGGGAAGTGAGTGGAAATCTTTGGGGGGCTAAGCCCAGCATCAGCCACTCCTGACACAGGAGTTACAAAAAATATATAACCAGTTCAAATCCTTTTTTGGTAGCAAAATAATTCAAGAGATCCTCCAAGAACGATAAGATCAGAAGATAGTAAGGGAAAAAAACACTAACCCCAACCAGATGCAAATTGGAAGCACGGCTAAGAAGAACAAAAGCAAATTCCCCAATTTGGGCCAATGACATCCCGACCTGTTAATACAAATCAATATAAGGTTGACCATAACAACTACAGTCTTAAAGACTTGCAAATTGGGAAAGCTGTAATTACAAAATCAAATCTTACAAGAAGTGAGGTCTTGTTGTTGTAACCAAATGCTTTGACTACTACAGCAATCACAAGTGTTTTTATGATTATCACTAATATGACAGCTGCCAGTAAAATGTCAACATGACTCCAGAGGAAATGAACATGAATTAGCATTCCGATGCTCGCAAGAAAAAGAGCGGCAAAGAAGTTCCGTATTGGCTCAATCTACAAAAGCAGGCATAATGTATAAGGAAAAAAAAAATACTGAAAAAGCATTCTCCAATTATCAAAATGGAGACAGAACTAACAACATTGTAATTAAACATTCAGAAATTAAATGAGAAACTATCTACCCTATGTTTGAAATAATGCTAAATCCAAGTAATACACAATGCTCCTCTAAGAGAAGAAAAACAAAAGAGCACGCATACTTGATTATTATGGTCAAATTTTCAATACTTCCACTACCTTCCATTAATTTGTAAAATGTAATAAGTTGTACTACCTCCGTTTAAAAGACTTTGAAAAAGATGAGTGGGTGTAAGGAAAAGTAAAAGAGATGCTGGAAAAAGGCTGGTAAGTGTACGATAAAGAAAGAGATTGTATAAAGAGGGGTGGGTGTATGATAAAGTAATAGAGACTGTAAAAACGGGGTGGGTGTAAGAGAAAGGTAAATAAAGTAAGACAGTGAGTGAAAAGGTGCAAATATTATGGAGCCAAAGGGGTGAGGTAGAAGAAGGATTTGCCAAAAATAAAATAACGTGATGCATTTAATCGTTAAAAAAAAGTTTGATTGAGTATATTGATAAGTCAAAGAATTTAGAACAAAATACAAAGTGTTGAGAACTTTCTGAAACAGATGAAAACAATAGGTTTTAAAAGCTTTTAGTAATGAAAATAGTTGTATAGGGAAATGAATAGTGCAGAGAAATGTGGAGCTTGTTGCAAAATTACAGGAAGAATATTGAATGCATTAAAGTTTAAAAATTGTAATATCAATTTTTAAAAACAAATGCAAGTCTAGAAAATGAGTTATGTTATCATATATAATAAAGTTTAGGAGAGTAGGAACTGTATAGGGAAATGTGGAACTCATTGCAGAAGTACAGGATGAAAACTGAATGTTCCAGCTACAACTTTAGCGCTATGTCATTTACAACATACTCAGAAAGTAAGAGCAAAGTTCTATTGGTGAGCCGAGGCTCTTGTTCTTCTTCAGTTATAAAGAAAAACAAAATTAAAATCAGAGTTGAGTTATAGTTGCAATTGCTTTTGCAATGACATGGATAACTAAATATTTGAAGAAATGTGAAGGCTTGCCTGTTCAAGTGTATGTTGAGCAAGATCAGTAGTTGAAATCATAACTCCAGCCGCAAAAGATCCCAGTTCAAGGCTTAGACCCAGCTTATCACTAGACTGATAAGATAAACTCATGTCAAATGATAGACAAAAAAGGAAACTGTGGCATCTTTATACAGCTCTCAAAATAAATAGAATAAAATAAAGAATTAAGGGACTGTAATACATGAAATTCATGAACTTAAAAGAGAAAGAAGAGATAAAGTAAAAAAAGAGTAGAGAATCAATTCATGAAGCTAAAGATGAGAGCTTTACAGCTCTTCAATTTCAAAGGTCATCTCATTTTCTTGCTCATCAGCTAATTTAACTAATCCCAAGCTATTGGCTTTCTTTTAACCTCAGTTGTCCATTCAAGTCATCCCATAGCAATCTGTGCCAGAGATCCAACTTCCATTCCTAACAATTATCTAATGCTCCTTTGAGCATGGATAGTCAAATTCACAAGAGCTTTCACTGATAATGTCCACAGTGCTACCGCCCCCCCCCCCCCCCCCCCCCAAAAAAAAAAAAAAAAAAAGAAAAAAAAAAGCTACAAGTTGAGTACGCCTCAACTGGAAGTTCATCGTGTAGTGAACAATCTATTCGGACTTTTATTTATTTTTTAATTTTTTTCCCCCAGTAACTACGCCAGCACATCTCTTCTGTAGGTGCCACTACACAGGAATGAAATGGAAAAGGTTTATGGCAACATTTAACCAACAATAATCCCTTTTCTTCAATATCAATCAATTCAACAACAATGCCAGGAAACCAGGCATGCTGAGCTTTGAAAACAAAAGACCCGACGTAAAGGGGCTCAAAGCCTCAAATTGGTCACTAGTCAACTAAGTCCTAACTTGAGTTTTATAATTTGTAGACAGGTTCTCTGATTCTTAAAATTCCCAATGTTTCCTTATCCTAAAATGCTTTCACACCTGCATCAGCTTCTCCCTAAATTCCCTAACCCTTTCTAATCAGCATCAACTGATTAAAAAGAGGAAAATAATGCAAGATAACTTGGAAGTTGAACATCAATTGTTTCCCCCAAATAACCCCAAGTTATTATCAATTACCCAAAGTTCCAAAAATGCAAATATGAGTCCCAAAGTAATCTTATTTTAATTTAAATAAGGTTTCAGTAAACAAGCTTCACTGAAGAAAACATTGATGAAAAATCACATTCCATTATAGATAAAAAGTTTACTTTAAAAGAGAATTTCGACACTACAAGATTACTATGGTAATTCACTAATTCTGAACAAGAGTTATTTTGAAAAGCACCTTAAACCAAGGGATAACTTGTATATTAAAGTTGAAAATGAATCTACAATTCTTCTTTCCCCATCCAACATAAAGGTCAATAAATTATGCGTCTCAATTCGTTTGACCTCAAATCCCAATTCAAAACCCCAACACTATAACATACATATGGAGTCTGAAAATAGTAAAAATAACCTGTCCTCTACTTATTCATTGTTGTCCTCGTATTCCCACAAATCTCATTCTTCCCTCATCTCAAGATACTTGCACATCTCCTTCCTTCTGCTTTTCTAACAAGTTCTCTGCCCAATCTATCTCTATTCTAGGTCAAGTGACTTTAGATTTCTTTCTATTTCTATCAAATGTCTCAATAACCTATCTACTATTTGCTATAAAGTTACGTAAGTGTATCCTTTTCTGAATCAAGGCCTTGAAAAAACAAACTATATGCAATCAAATGACCAAGTTGGAGAAAAAAAAAAAAAATTTAACACGGTTTAATTTTCTCTGCAGAAGCCTGGTTAGAGCACCCATACTCTCTCGGTATAAAAGACCGTATATATGTAAGCTGGACAGGTTGTGAAAACGGAGAGTTCAAAATAAAAAAGTATAACACTTGGTATATAAGACCTTACATATGTAAGCTGCGTAGGTTGTGAAAATAGAGAGTTCATTTAATAATTAGAACTCAATAGAATATCAACTATAAAAAAAAAGATACCTAGTACATACCATCATTACTAAAGTATAAGAGAATCATAGCAGTAATTTCATTCATTGAACTCTGATCAAGTTAAGCAACAAAGCTGATCTTTATTTGAGTTCTTGCCTAAATGAAAATTGCATAGGACCACTTCTATTTTGCAAAAATAACTATAAGCACGTACATTTTCCTTTCATTAGTTAAATATCACACAGTTAGGGCACATGGAGCAAAGTTCCTTTCCCATTGATCATATTTAAGAGTGACAATTCCAACAGTAGAAAGAATAGAATCACAAGAAGTATGAACTCAATTACTAAGAATTCTATTAAGTGGGTAACATAGAAGAAAATACAAATATGAGGGAAGACTGAGGCTAACCCAAGCAACAAGCAGGCAGAAAGCCACTGACGCCAATTGATAAAGTTCATTTGTCTGCACATATAAATATGCAGTTAAGATCAAAATTATAGAACAATCACAAAAGAGAGCACTGTTTCAAAAAGCTTGGTTGTTTACCTGTGAAGAAAGACTAATCATCAGCTTAAGAAACCGAGGAACAAGAGTTCGAGTCAAAATTGACAAGATAGCCAAAAAGGAGATTAAAGTGAGGAACCTGGATGACAACAATTTCAAATAATGAATGAGAATATTGCCACAGTATCCTACCAAAAAAAGAAAGTGAATTTTAGAATCCCAAGGACAAGCCCACAAGCATATACTGAAACAATGCAGGAAGATCATCAAAACCTTTTCGAACAATTTCTTTGGACCTATATCCAAACGTACTAAGTAAACATTACAATTAATGAAGAACTCCTTTGTCACAAAAACTAGATATGGGAACATCAGCAGTTCAGCAAAAGAATTTCAACCATAATTTATGTTCATTGCCTTCCGGCATACCATAAAGCCTTCAATAGAGCAAGGGATTTCTAAACCATGTGCATATTGCCCGCCAACAGATTCAGACAGGAAGATTTCATGGAGGTTTATAAACAGGTATTATTTGAAGTGGATAGCCTCAGGGACTAACAGCAGTAGCACAATCAAACTCCTGAACAAACACCACTAGAACCATGAGCCATGGCCACAATGATCACCCAAATCGATTACAGCTTTAATCCATACGACCATACCCTCCCCCTCCCCCTCCCCCTCCCCCCCCCCCCCCCCCCCCCCCAAAAAAAAAAAAAAAAAAAAGAGAAAATTGAAAGCTATTATGACTGTCATCTCATAAGTGCACTGTAATGCAAGCATCTACTTTGCCTTATCTATTCTATATATCTCTCACTCACAATCTCATACTCAATGCTCTACCAGATACATGTAACAATCAGTTGAACACAATTCTCAATCTTTCATATTCAAAAAGCAAGAGGTGCTACAGAACAATGTAGCATGGAAAAGAGAACGAATGAAACTAAATCAACTGGAAGTTAAATCACAAAACAATGAAGTAACAGAGAAAAAATAAGAGACAAGAATTAGTAAATACACCATTAACTATTTTATCTAGTATTTCACTGCTTCCCTTTACTACTTAGTCATATAAGTAGAATACTCTACCCCTATTTTAACTGGTGCTGCCACGCCAATTTACTTAAGTTGGACCTGTCTCCCCCCTCCACTAACCCCCAAAAGTCACTACAGAAAACAGAGGACATGCTTCAAATACACCATTAATTCACTATGGTCAGGGAAGCAGTAGGATGGAAGGCCAATTAAGTTGAGTGCAGTAAATTTGGCTAATGTGGGAAAATAGGGTATCATTGGGCTTAAGTTGTTAAGGCTATTTAATAAGCAAAGAGCGAGGGGTCTTAAGGTAGCACATTATGGGGCAAGAACAAGAGAATTCTTAGGTTGTAGAGTAAGGAGAGGGAAGCAAAGGGAATTTACAGCTGGAACAGCTTGTCTGAAAGTAGGCATAGGAAAAGGCAGGTTCCTTGCCCAGCCATGGAGTCTGGATCTTTTGATAGTGTATTAGTGATCCAAAGCTTTACGCCCTAAATTTTACAAGTTACGACTCTAGCTCTACAAGAGGCTAATATATGGACCAGTGCAATGTCAAATTACTTTATAGATAGAAGATACAAATCAATAAAGCATTAGAAGTTTATCAGTATTGCAAAGTTATGTGTTGGAGTAACTAAGGTGAGCAGAAATTAGAAGAGGGCACATGGAGTTATTACAGTTCCTGCCCCATTTTAAAAACATTTATTCTGAATTGCATCTCATAGTTGCCCATTTACAGTAATCACCGACCCATAAACTTATATAGAATCTCATCAATCAATAAGCTAGAAATTACTCACGATTTACTCATGGATATAACTCCTTGAAGAATGCCAGAGGTACCACCAAGAACTGGTAAGAAAGCAAATAGCAAACCTACAGTACAGTCCTAGCAACAGTACAGGATTATTAGTTAGAAGCATAAGACTGCATGATCAAATACTAAACAGGATGAGCTGACTGCATGCATAAATACCTCACTGTCCAGAGACTCCAGACATTTAATCCCCCAACAAATTACATGTCATTATACAAGAACAATCCCACATCTGAATAAAGTTAAATGACAGTATAAAGAAGATGCAAACCTGCAGAATCAGGGTTCCAACAGTGACTTGACCATGAAGGGCATTAACACTATTTTTTTCCATCAAAAACTTCAAGACCTAAGGTAGGTACAAAGAAAAATCAGAATCATGATAAACAATTTAACAAAATTACAAGATAAAATAAGTTGTAGTAAGTACGCAAATAAAAAGAAGAGTACTGAAAACAAAACGTAAATATTGGATCAAAGATGATGCATATACTTTCATATTACAAAAGGTCAAACTTTTGTACTGACAAGGGAAAGACACCTTTTCTTACAAATACAAACACTTAGCATTAGTTTACACAAATAACGCTCATCAGTAAAAATTAGCTCGTTAAAGATCCAACAATAGTATTCTGGCCCAAAGAATTTTATTCTGGCCAACATTTCAACACAAACTACAAAACTTATGTTTTGAGAAAATTACCAAAACAAGAGCCAGGTCAACACCAAAAGAGCACCAAATACATTAAAAAATGGCATAACAACTTTATACAACAATGCCCAAATAAAAGATCAGAGACATACCACTGCAGTCGAAGACATTGACAGGAATAAGCCAACAAAGACACCTTCGGATGTTTTAGCACCACATAGCTGTAAAATCAAAACGCAGACACTGGCCATCATTTATCACAATAAATGCATTTCACAGGACTCTAAATTAAATGTTCTAAACAAGAAAAAGAAAAAAAAATAAAAAATCATTAATGAAAACCACATTAAATCTACAGAACCAGATGTCCTCTATAGCAAAAACAACACTACAAGAAAACATGTTCATCACAATCATCACCCACACTATCATCAAGAAAGCTGAAAATATATTGTGAAAATTTCCTTTTAACGATTGCATAATAGTAGGTTACCCACAATCTGGACCTTAATAACAAATAAAGTCGGTTAATTTTTGTTGCAATGTAACCAAGTAATTTAACTACTCACCTAATAAATACTTTTGAGTTATACTTCCTCCACTCCATTTTGCTGGCAAAATTAGTATTTTAGAACTATTCATACTCTCTTATTACGTCTTATTGTGAATTATAAGGAAGAAAAAATAGCCATGTGGATTTTGTTGGATTTGTATAAAAAATTAGTACAATATTAAAATCTAAGTTTTATAAATCTTACTAAAATACTATTAAAGATACAAATAGTTTAAATTGTGCAATGACAAGTGTAAACTCTTAAGTGTTGCAAATAAAATGGAGTGGAGGAAGATATAAAGTGAAGAATAGACATACTGAAGCTGTTACTCCGCAGAGAAACATGAACAGAAAAATTTGGGATACACCCCCGAGAATAGCTACATTTCGAACCACGCGAAGCTGTGCAGTAATTTTTAATAAAAAATTGTCAGAAAATTATTGGTTAAACTTTTAAGCTCCAATGAAAGCGCCAACATTAACATTAAAAGAACCTTGGATGCAGAGAACTCCAAGCCCAATGCAAACAACAGAAATATTACTCCAAATTGAGCCACTGTCTCAACCTGCGGCAGCAAAACAGTAACACACAAATAGACATGAGAAATATTCAGCACAAGGACTTCAATAACCATCCATCTTACAATATTTTCTCAGCTCATAATGTGCACATAATGGAGATTGGAAAGCATTGTGGCACAAATGAAAAGGGAGCACATGATCCCTGATCACAAAGACAGACCCCAATGTTTAAACCCCCTGTGACCCACCCTTGATATTCTTCCCAAAAGCAAAAAAATGATATCATCTACTATTATAGCAAAACATTTATTAACACATCATGAAAGAAGGCAATGTTTTCTGATAAGTGATTGCCAGAGAAATTTATAAAATAAAATCATTTAATATAATAAAATATCTATATTTATGGTAACACATAAGAACTCATAACCTCCTTTTAATTTGTGCAATATGGATCTTTATAATGCATACCTGTACCATCTCAGTCACAAAACTGAAGCCCCCGGGTCCTATAATAGATCCTGCCAGCAGATAACCAGTGATAACCTGCAATGTTGTCCTTTTTAAAATTAAGAGAAAATACTATTGATCTCAGTACAGGAGAGCAACAGTTGCATTACATAAGAAAACCGAAAATGTTATACTCTTGCCTCATTTTTCATTTTAAAGTATTTCTAAAATTTTGACACAATTTCCGTCATGGGGAATTTCAAAAAATTCAACTCACTTTTTATTCTACGGTGTTTTAGAAAGTTCGACCACTTCTACTTCCTCCAATCCTTTTTAGTTGATTTGTTTTGCATTTTGCCACTATTCACAAACTAATTTGACTAGTTTAAGTTGCTTAATGTGTATTTCAGAACTATCTTAGAATTTTTACTTATTGACAACTACAAATATTAACAATTAAATTTTTGCATTGCAAACGTGATAAAAGAAATGTGTCAACTAAATTCCATATTTGGTAAATCATCTTTACTATATTACCCCCTCCTTTTTCATTCACTCTCTCCTTTTTCTTACATCTAGGCCACCCACCTACTTTCTTACTCCCATTTCTCTTATTTTATCCCCTTTTTCTTACACCCACTCACTTTTCCAAACTTTCCAAGAAACAAGAGTCATTTCCCATCTCATAGAAAACCCTTTTCGCTTTGCTTAGTCCTACCCCCCAGTAGATGTGATCCTATTTGGTCACATACCTAACGAGAACTCCTACGATCCTTTTATTTCGGTATTTCTGAATAAATGTCTGGATAACCAGCCTAAAGGTTTTCTTATCTATGCCAGTGACAATATTGATCATGACCTTGACATGGAGTTGGAGCTGCTAACTATGATGAATGCACTAGCTATGGATTACATGTCTTTATAATTATATAGCCTTGAGGCTCTTTCTTAAGGACTACTCACTCCATCTAAAAACTATAATTATATCAATAATTTTGAAATTTTAAAAGATAAGAAGAAAAGAACAGGAAACAAAAAACACTAAACTACTAAAGTGATAGTAGATCATGATTGGTTTTCACATAATACCTTTAATCTAATTAATTAAGTAATGATAAAAGACAACGATGACTCCGTATATGGCAGTGGACAAGTACTCCTCCATCAAAGTAAAACAAACAAACCAACAGAGTCAACCACGATGACAAACCAGTTAGGAACAAATCTACGAAAATATTTGCAAATGTCCAAACACCAAAGACAGACTAAGAAGGCTAACTGATACCAAATGAGATTCAATGTGAAATCCAATCGAAGGTCCTATCATTTCTCGCAAACCAACAAGATGCAACATAATCATACCAACCAAAACCAATGCATGAAACTTGCAAGTGTGTCAAGACTTAAGCTAGACAAATTCACTACACAAATACAACCTCAAACGCATGTGTCAAAACATTAATGTAAAAATATAAAATCATATAGCTTCCATTCTCCCCAGACCCCACCTCAAAAGCACAAAAGATACATCCTAAATATGGCTTTGTTTGGAGTTCCAAAGTTGCAACTTATCATTAGTATTAAGCCCATCCAAAACTGCTATTCAGACAGAGTCCATCACGGATCACCTATTCACCTTCAACTTCAAAATGTTCGTTAAGGGAAGAAACTGAGTTCTAGGGCCTGAGAAGAATTTTGCAAGTGTTTCTACAACAATTTAAAAGAAAAACCATCATAACTATTCCCCAATCTGTCTCAATTCATTAGAAACAACATTCAAGAGCATTCAACAAATATCTGACCTGCTCCACACAATCAAAGGGACCTCCTGAATTGAAAGTTCCAAGTAACTAAGAAGCCAACAAAAGAAAGAAATAAGAAAAATTCACCGACGACAAAGAAAGTCTCTAATACTACTAGGAAACAGCATTTATAGTACTCACATTTGTACAACTATCACACTGTTCCTTTTGTGAACATTTTGCATGATTTTGACCCTATGTGACCTTATCATATCAAAGTTGATGACTATCAAATGCCACACTTGAGCAATGAAGAAACTTGGTAGAAAAGAAGCATATGCTTTGACCTCCCCAAATCCATGAATCCATGTAGCTGTGCATACAGCCATAAATTAATCCCACTGACAATTCTCTTAACCTATTAAGATCCAAAAGGAATTTCTGCAAAACTGTAATCTATATTTTATTGAAATCAGTTGACCATTTCTAACTTTACAGGTCATGGAAATAGTATTAGCAGATAATATATCTAAGCACAATCATACAAACAACAGAATGTTACAAAACGCAATGCCACCACAAAAGGCTGAGACAATGGCAACAATCAGCGCTCATGCAATGCATTGCTGCCACAAGTTGCACATGCAAATGAAATGCAACCACAAGGACAATCCATCAGCAGAAGGTAGTGGCATCAAGAGTCATACCGGTTGTCCGGCACATGCAAATGCAATGCCACCACAAGTTGCAGAGACAATGGCAACAACCAGCTCTGATATCAACCTGCAGAAAATCCAGAAATAGTACCCTCAGATATGAAATAATTGTTACCACCTAATAAATCAATCAATTGACAAGAGAAAGTGGTGAATAACCTAAGGTCTAGCTGCAGCATTGGATACTTGGATTTTGGATTGGATATAATGAAGACATTATCCTATAAGCAACCATTGGGAAAGCTCAGCCATAAGTATTCATGTGATTTGAAATTTTGGAAAAGATAGTGAAGGGAAAGAGGATGCCACTACTATAGCTGCCAGATAACACTCAAGTTATAGGGTGTACCTTTCTATCTATCAAGGTAGGTGTTTCTTCAGGTCCATTCTCATTGTCCAGATTGAAAACTTGATGAGAAAAAAAAGATCTGAAACAGAAAAAAAACACATGTAAGAGTTTTGAATATACATATGGATAAGCTACTCCTGTGAAAGTATCATGAAGACTACACACACACACCAAAAAACAAAAAACAAAAAAAAAAAAAAAAAACACTTTGTATTCTTTATCATTAGCAAATTTTAAGAACACGTAATTGAAATATCTCAAAATCAAAACCAGCAAATCAAATACCCTCCCATATTATAAAACAAAAAAGTTTTCTGAAAAAAACAAAAAAAAACCACCAAAGTTTGCAACAATATCAAGCTATGCATATCAAACCAGAAATTAGAAAAAACCATTGTTTCAAAAACACCTCAAATAATCACTTATCAAGCACCAGTAATTCCTCTTTTTTCATGAAGCAATATCAGAAAGCAATAAATCATGCTACAAGCCAGCTTATTTATCCACAAAATAAGTTATCCATACTTCTCCTCCTTTGTTTCATTTTTCTTCGACTTCACTCTAGCAACTGTCTCCAAAACAGCCTGTATGACACAAAGAAAGTTTCTTTTGAGTACTTATAACAGGAGTTCTAATAAGAAAAAGATAAGGCAGAAGCCACATATAATAATTTTAAAGCTACATGTGAATATTTGATACAAGCAGGATCCATAAACAACATATAAAATCCTTATAACTAGCCAATTTTCCAATTACCTACCTCCTTCAGACCTTAACCCTACTGTCAAAAGGAGAATCTAAAATGAGGCTTTAAAAAAAATTGCCTAATACTACATTAAAAAAACCAAACAAAAAGGTATCAGAAAACCATGATGCTACTCTTATAGCAATACAATGTAGGCCTTCTCTTCAAATGCAAATATATTTACAATACTAAGCAAGGTCACTTTCAAAAAAACAAAGTTACAAAACCTTACAAGTAAACAGTAATCCTAAAAATTTCAGGAAACGCGTAAAAATTCATAAAATATTTATTTATTTTTAATAAAATCAAGAATATAATTTCCCTACAAAAAAACTTATTTTTGAAGTAATTAAAAATCAATAATGACACGGCCAATAATACAAAAGACATAGAAATGCCACACATCCCCCCTCTTCTATTTGACCACCTTTAAACCTTCATATTCTTTAATCATTAATCACTCCTTCCCAATTCAAGGAAGCTACACCCTCCTCCTGCCGGTTCCACTGAGAGGAGAAAGCTCCGTGTGCAATAGTTAATGATTGGAGAAAGCAGAAGACAGAGACAGATCAGAAGCAAAGTTCTAGGTAGATGGGATGTCAGTCTTCATTGATGTCGTCCGGTAAAGGTCAGAGCTCCAGCAATCTACTGCAAGAGAGACTACTTGGTGTCAATAATGAGCATGTCCATAGCAATTCAAACAAAATTTCTTGCCTTGTTAACATTCCTTGGTCAGAAACGGGCATGGAAGGTACACGTCCTTTCAAAATGCTTCAAAGATCCTTGATTGTGATGTTACAATTTTGCGAAAGCATAATCGTTGCCCGCCTAGCATTTCAGAGGTAATTTATACCCAATTTTGGCCTTTTGACATGTGATGTGTTTTAAGTAGCTCTGGTCAACACTTAAAGTCTAACATCATCTTTAGCTATATATATGCCGTTGTTTTGGGTTGGTTATATTGGTTATACAACTATTTTAATACAAGGGTAAATGGGTGGTAAAGGACACTTAAGTGCAAGGAAGCTACTAGGGTTAATCCTAGCCTAGTAAGAATAAATCATATCTTTTTAATGTTATATTAGGAGTCATGCACAGGTTTATCAGTCCCTTAAGGACTGGGTTTTACGTGTAGGAAAAAGGTGGTTTATTATTAGGAGTCCTAGTCTAATTAGGTGTTTATTTTCTATGTTAACTAGGTGTTTTATATTGCCTATATAAACAATTTATTTTAGAGCTGAGTAAATTGAGTTTGTGAGTTTTCATGAAAACTATGTGAGCTTGTGAAACACACGTTTTCATGAGAGTGAGTGAGATGCTTATGCAACCCAAATTGGTAGTCTAAGCAATTTGGTTCCCTAGTTTTAGTTGATCCCAAGATAGGAGAGGCTAATTAATATCAACACGTGAAAGCGCAATGACACTCTGAAGAGATAACATAATCATGCTTCATAGATATTCAAACACCACTAATTTGTACAAAATTTTCATTGCATCTGCTACTAAAAACTTCAATTGTTGAAGCAAAGAACTTTGCCCACAAAAAATAGCAGTTTTCTTTCTTCCTTAGAGGGTACACCTCATTAATGCCAAAGGAACCAGCTACATACACAAACCATCCGAATTCCACTTCATCTTTCTTTTGCAATCTACATCCTTGACCCTTCCAAGTGGAACTCAAAATATAGATAAATACTAGGACCAAAGCTCAAAAAAGGAAAACACCAATGTACCCTTCAAACAAAATAAATTTCCTAGATACAATAAATTTCTTCTTTACGTACAATCTTGATAGGAAGTAAGAGCTAAGAACCTTTAATTTGAATCCTGCCCTAACAAAAAAAAATTTCTACCCTTTAAGGTCAACCAAATCACCTTGGAGGGAACTCACAATGAGATTCACTTCCAAAAAGATACAAAAGCTTTTAATAAACTAATGTATCACAACACTATATCAAATGATCACCTTCAACCCATACCATCCGTTGGCATGCAACTCAATCACTCAATTAACAGAATCCTCTCATCAAACACCAGCAGCTCTAAGGAAAGTAACTTATATGCCTTTGATTTTCATCCTAACACCGTTAGATAGACTGAAGCATTAGTACAAGAGGTGAACCTACAAATTAGTGAAAATTGATTCTTCTAAAAAAACAAATAGTAAGAGCACTCTGGCTCCATTCTCTAATATGCCAATCATATGCTTTGTTTCACTACCTTTTCCCAATTTATGAGATTCATCATTGCTACTATTTGCACGATCCTATACTAAGATTAATGATATAAATCAAAATGCAAAAAACCCAGATATGTTGAAGTAGAAACATTAAATGTAATCACCATCCATATCCTATGACTGTTAATACTCATAAATCAAGAGGTTACCAGCTAACAGCTCCTGACATACAGTCAAGGTGGATTCTGATTTCTGTAGAATCTATACTTAATCATATCACGTCTTACAGCTTAGCTTATAACTTTCTAGAGCTGATAGATCATGCAAAAAATTAGGGAATGCAAGCTTGGATGTCATGTCATGCAACTTATGAATTTTGGAGCACTGGCAGCCAATTCTGCAAATTAAAGTGTCTTATTTCATAAGTTTGTTTCAAAAGACTAATAAAAGCATTGAAAGAAACGCCCAAACTAATAGAAGATCATACAAGGATTAACAGGGTACATTAACAATGTAATACAAGGTTTCATCAATACCTAACAAAGTTGAAGATAACTAGAGTGATGATTTCAAGGTTTCAATTCATTAAAGCCTCACATTCTTTGCTAATACTTTAACTAAAAAATTCTTTTTAAAGATCGATAATGATAAATACTGTGCAAGTTGAAAAAAAATTGCTTGCAGTCTTCATTTTTACAAAGGTATCCAGTCCAACCCTTCCAAGATATGATACAAAACTTGTAGATATCAAAATTTCCCAAAGATAGCCAGCTCAAAACAGCATAACCTCTCATTGCATCCCTCCAAAGAGCAAGGCCGTATTCTCTACCTTATTTATTACTTTTACTGATGAAATCTGTTTTCCAAATTCAATAAATGATTTGTTCTTTGCCAATATTGATAACAATTGTAACTGAAATAGAACTCAGTATCACTTATTCAAGTTCAATTTTAGCAATACAAACCTATTTTCACTAAATATTACTCCGTATTTAAATAAGGTGAAATGAGCAAGAATAAAAAAAGGCCTTTCATGACATTTGTATCAAAGATTTTTCAATCTCCGTGTTAATTATATGTCCTGGATATTCATTCCAGAAGATAATATAAGACCCAGGAGGCCAGGAGATAGAAAGATCAATTTAATCTATTCTTTCAATCTTGCAAAGATATCGAAGAGCCGACATACTGCAAAACACCGTAATCAACACATTGCATGTTATTCAAAACAATTAAATCCAATGTCAGTTCTATAAACACACATTTGAATATAAACCTGAACTCGGCACTGTCATCAACACAAACAAGCTACTTTCTAGAAAAGGAAACACTTTGCATGTGATTCCACTAAACAATATCTCAGATTTCAGACAGTCAAATCTCACAAGAACTCGAAAACGAAAGATCCGCAAACATGCAAATTCAAACTAATTTCACACATCTACATTACCAAATTAAGCTTAAAGAAAAGGCAATACTAACCTGCTGCTCCGCAACACTGTTGTTAAAACTTCCAGAATCAGCAACTGCACAAAATAACCAACTATTTTATTAATAAAAGATCCACATTATTCAATACAAATCACACCGACAATTTTCAACGCTGATCTACCAACCCTAAACTAAAGCAAAACCACAAATCGAAAATCCGAAAAACCCTAACTCATGCAATTGGCAACAACTTCAACCAAAAATTAGGGGGAAAAAAGCACAATATCAGATCTAATCCAAAAACCTCAAAAACGAAAAATTAAAATTAACAACCTTCATTTTGATCATTTTCGGGGAATTCCTTCTCCAAAGCACGATCGAACATGTCGGCGAAACTATTAGTAGAATTCGTAGTATTGGTTTCAGTGAGATTAACATCGCCATTGATAAAGCTCGTCGAATCATTGGAGATGTTTAAACAAAGAACGAAAGGCGAAAAGCAGAGAAGAAGATCGAGAAGAATGAGTAAGGAGAGAGAAAATGGAGTGAGTTTCGCCATTGTTGTTAGGTTGGTTGCAACAGAAATGAGGAGAGAGAAAAATATGGTGGACAAAACAGAGCGATGTGTGTGTGATAGAGTAGTAAGGGCGCGCCGCGCGCGTTTTCGACGGCTTCGAAGGTGGTGGTACTACTACGAGAATGTGCGTGCGTGCGTGCGTTTACGAGTGTTCGATTATATGCCAAAAAAAATAAGGGGACATTGTATCAATTTTGAGTATGAGTCAAAAAGGATTAAAGAACGGTGGATTTTAATGAGTATACTACTTCATTGACACAAAGCATATATTCCTTTCTTAGCATTAAGTTCGGTGTGTTTTGATTATTATTTTTAATTGGAGCGAGTGAGAGGAGATATGCTAATTTCGGTTGAATCTAACATTGATTATGATTGATTGATTGTGAAATAGATTTCTATTAATTATACATTGTTGTTTCTTTAAGTTTGCATTTCTCGTTTGATCAATTATTTATTATAAATCACATTTTGTTGGTATAGATTATGTTAATTGAGATTTAAATACTAACGAGTATACTCGAGATTATGATTATACTCCCTCCTTGTTTTAATAAGTGTTACACTTTGACAAACACATAGTTTTAGGCAAGTTAATTGACTTAATTAATATTAGAGGCAAGCGAGATAGTTATAATATTAAAAAATTGTAAAAGAAATATATTGGGGTTAATAGTTTATAGAAAAGTAATAAATGTGAGAAGAGAGAAATAATAAAAATAAATAAATAAGTAATAGTAGGTTTAGGTGGGGACTATGAGAGAAGAGAGATAAAATATTAAAATGTAGTTTTTTGCCAACAAAGGAAGTGTAACACTAATTTAAACACGTGCGCATTTGGTAAATGTAACACTTATTAAAGCACGGAGGCAATATATACTTTATCCGTTTCCCTAATATTGCAACATGGGGAGGAAACACGGATTTTAAGAAGAGGAGAGAGATAGAGAGGAATAAAGATAGGGACTCATATAATGAGAAGAAAGAAAGAGAGAAAACATGTGCAAATTGTAAAATGTTGCAATATTTCTGAAACTTCCTAAAATGATAATTGTTGTAATACTTGTGTAACAAAGAAGCATTATTTTTATAATATAAATTATGTTGTAAAATATATGTGCATGATGCTTATATAGATTACTTTTATTATTTAGTATATGTTCCAAAATATATATCAATATATGCATGTTACATGCTATATGGATATTCGCTTTATTATTGAGTATCATTCCATGTCATCTATAATATGGAGTAAATAATAATAATAATAATAATAATAATAATTATTATTATTATTATTATTATTATTATTATTATAGGTTGGGTGTAAGAATTGTACTACAATTTTAATTCTATGGTTATCGTTTGAAAAATGAAAACCATAATTTTTTTTTTTAAATGAACGAATAAGATTTAATAAGTTTTGATTATTGTCGCCCTCGAATCTCTAACTAATGCCGCAAAGTAACCTAAATTGACATACGTAGCCTTATCATAAAAATAATTAATTTTATCTCAACTTAACACGTTTACCCTACACAAAATTTCAACCGTTCTCTCATCTAGTGTTCACCGGCCACCAACGATCACGTTCAACCACCAACCACCGTAATATTCAAAATCAAACAAATAATTTAAATTTTGCAAAATCAAATTCGTTGGATCTCATGGAACACGACAAAAGACCGAAAACACCATCATGATACTATCCATCTACCACTGTTTTACCATTGAACAATCGTGGACGCTTAGACAAGCCTACTGCAGAGTTCGTGATTGGAACTGTTAGTGGATCACATTTCATTCGTTTGCATATGGATTGTGACCACCCACTCCTCCAATTTCACCATTGTGGTTTAACATTCGTCAGACAAGTGTAGTTAGATGGGAGGCAAGGTACGAGAGAAGGCTTCAATTGTGTTACACATTAGTTAGCTCTTGAGTACTGTAGGGAATATTTCAAGCATCAACTTTGAGTCCCACTGTAATCATGCACTTAAGCATGGTGGCGTCCAAAGGGAAGGAAGCTAGAGCGAAAGAGTCGCCAACAAGTTTTAGGAACTTGTAAACCGTCCACGGGGTGAAGGTTACACCCCATTCACGATCACAGAGATCGCTAACTCCATAGTGGTCCTGAACCATGACTGGATATTTGGGGATGATAGAACAAATCCAACCTAAAAGAGATTGAACCCGCCCTAAATAGGCCTTTACTTTGTTATTCTCATATTCACGTGCGATTTTCGATCAACATACAATCATTAAATTAGTCCTAAACCTGCATAATCGATGTTGGTTAATTATTTATTGGCGATCACTTGAATTAAAATCGTATTAGCCTAAATAAAATTATTAATTATCTTATTAAGCGTGATTTCAAGTACAAATTCCCTTTAAACCTGCAAGAAGAGGGCGTGATCAAGCAATAATAATAATAATAATATCAGCAACATGATAATATCGATACCACAAATCATCATCATCATAACAATCTCATCAAAGCATAATATTATTAGCAAGATCCTAGGCATGATACTAACATGATTAATAATAAATCCTAGCATGTCACTAAATATTAAAATCAAAGCTTTATCCTAACATGATACTAGAAAACAATAAAGACATCCTAACATGGAACTAGGAATTAAAATAATCTAAGCATGATTCTTAAAGAAATAAAGCAATTGAATTACTCACTTTGAAGCCTCGTACCTTTTTCTATTAAAAGAATACACACGTTAGTAACTTCAATAAAATATTAAATCAAACAATTAAAATAGGAAAAATTGCTCCCATTAATCTGAACTTTGCCTCGTCCGTCGAAAATAATCCTAACTTTCGTTTATTATCTATCACTCTCAACTTTAGGGGGTATTAATTTTTGTTGCACCCAACAGGTCATCTAACCTGATGTAGCAGGTTACCTAGCCACGTGTCAGCGTATGATTGGCTTAATTTTTTTTTTTAAAAAAAAATAAAAAACAAAAGAAAAATAAAAACCCCACAAACCACCCATGCCCAGCGGCTGCCACCACACCCCCACCCCCACCCCGCCGGAAAATCATCCCCACCCCCGAAAAACCCCTCCCATGCTGTCGGAAACCGCCGCCCAACCATCCCCCTACCTCGAAACCCACCCTTTCCCTTCCCCCACCCCCGAAAACCCCTCTCCCACCCCTAAAAACCCCTCCCTCGCTCCCAGAAACCGCCGCACAACCTCCCCCTTCCCTCGAAACTCACCCTTTCCCTTTCCCCACCCCCGAAAACCCTTCCCCCACCCCTGTTTCCTCCGTCACTCCCCTCTCCCCCGCCGTTTTCCGACCCGAATCCCCTTCCCCTTCGTTTTTGTTGTTTCCCCCTCCCCGTCGTTTCCGCCCCCTTCCCCTTCGTTTCCGACCCAAATCCGGCCTCCCTTCCTTTATCCTCCCCCAATCCCGCTGCCATTAACGGTGGCTGCCGTTAAGGGGTGGCTGCCGTTTTGGTTGGTTGGGGTTTTTTTTTTTTTAAATTTTGTTTTTTTTATTTGACCATTCATGTAGTGACACGTGTCTAAAAAAATCTAACACACAAATGTTGACCGGATTAACCGGTTGCAGGTAAGTTGGGTGCAACAAAAATTAATACCCCCTAAAGTTGGGAGTGATAGATAATAATCCAAAGTTGGGATTATTTTCGACGGACGAGGCAAAGTTCAGATTAATGGGAGCAATTTTTCCATTAAAATAATATTAAAATATAGATTTGGGACCAAACCTTTAGAAATATCAACCTTTCATGTCGAGGTCTAAGGCAATTTCGAGCTTGGTTAGGTGTATTCGAGTCTCGTGAAGGACGTATGGTGTATGTGTTTATGAAAAGGTTTAGAAAATCAAGAGAGAGAGAGAGAGAGAAAAGATTGATGATGATTGGATGATTGTTACTGACTGTTGGTGATTTGAAAGCGGGGAAAATCGCCCCTATTTACAGAGAAAACGACCGAAAAAGATTAGAAAATGAGAGTAAAATAGGTTCTATCGCGGCGCGATAAGTTTATCGCGACGCGATGGCTCTATCGCATCGTGATAAGCCCATCGCGATGCGATGGATCTATCGTGGCGCGATAGATTCCGTACGATAAGATTTCATACGGAATCCGACTTCCAATCGAATTGGGTTAGCCGAAGTCCGTACTTAAACCAGATTTAAATCCTTTTAAAATCACTTGTTTTATCTGATGTAGGATTCTTGATCATTATCTTTTCAAAATAAATAATAATAATTAATCCTAATGCCTTTAAAACTTAAAATAACCTTCTAGATAATTCTAGAAAATTAAGATAAATCCTAATGGTTTTAGAAATATCATTAAAATTAATGGACCCTTCACATGATCATTGGGTCCGTATATGAAGCTCGATTTAGGTCCAGTTTAGTATTTCAGCCATAACTTTTTCGTTATAACTCGGAATTGGGCTTATAATATATCGTTGGAAAACTCTTTTCAAGCCCTATCCAACTACACAATTATTGGACCTAGATTATAGACCAACTAAACTGGATTGGACGTTTTTCATAAATAGGACACGAAATGAATGATTTTGGAATATGAAATGAATTATTTTTAGATTAAAACATTTTTAGAAGAAGTAGGAATTCACGAGACTCTTCAACATTTCACCTTACTCGATAATCAATGACGTGAAAAGTACTCATCACTGGATTTGGTTTTTGGGGAGACACAATCAGGTTTCGTACTGTTATGGATTTTTTTATTAAACTTTATATAACTTTATTTATAAACATGTTTATTTTTTTATTTTTTTTGGAAGCAATTCGTTTTAAAATTTACTAAGTAAATACTACGTAATTAGAAAATAAAAAATAATACATAAATTTCAACTTGATAATTCCCAACAAATGTCTAAACATAAATGTCCACTAACAACATCCAAAGCATAGTGTAATAAAATAACAAAGTCAAATCTAAAATACATATTACAACTAATTTTCGAGTCCATTTATTGCATTCCAATCATCACTCACTTGCAGCAACATTGCTCTATTGTCACTCACTAAGTGATCGTTGTGCCGTAACCATGAATCACCCTACTCACTGCACAGACCATTAATATGTTATTAATAGTAATAATAGGAAAAAAATAATTAAATAAAAATAACTAACAAAACATACATATGCAACGTACGTTGGTCCTCTCAGAAATACCGTTATCATCCTCAACATTAGGAGTGACGATAGGATGGCTAACTCCCGGATACCATGGTAGGTAGTCTAATGCACAAGTATGTGCGCCTCGTGAAACTCTAGTATATCCACCAAGCAGAAGACTGAATGCAGCACCGTGGACAAATCTATCCTACATGAGAGTGGTCTATGAAAAACAGACCCTATAAGACTTCACACTAACTGGTCTTTGAGCATCATCAGGCCTAATCATGTAATACCCTGTATTTTTAAAACGTATTTTCTAATTAATTAATTATTATTTTCTAAAAAGAGTATTTTAGTAATTTATTTTACCATTTGGCGCCAAAAGTATTTTAAAACTTAATTATTATTTTTGGATTTTGGATAAAATTTATTATTCATTTATTTTATTTAAAAATCAGATTATTTATATATATTTTGGATATTTTAATTGAGCAAAAATTATATTTTATTATTTAATTAGGAGGTCCGAAAATTCCTACTAATTGGCTATTAGTTTTGGATTTTCCTAGCGTGGAAAATCTGATTTTCTTAGTTAATTTATTTAGTGAATAATTGGTATTCTCTTAATTATTTTATACAATATATATTATTTATACAATTATTTCAATCCCTTAAATCTAGCAAAATAATTCTCTAAATATTACATAAGGGGTCCATAAATTTGAGCTATGGAAGCTCAAAATTTTCGGCCACCTTGGGTTGATTTTGGGTGATTTATTTTGGTAATTTGTATTTTTAATTATATCCCTTAAATTTATTATTTTTCCTTAATTCATATTTCCCACCTCCTAAATATTTGATCATCTTATTTTCCTACCTTATATCAACCTTGATTATTCCCCAAGCAAATCCCTTTTGCCATATTATTTTTTATGATAACATACTTTCCTTAATTTAATTATTCTTAGTCACCTTAATACTAAACTTCCCATATTTCCTTTACTCTCTTCCCCAAGTAATTCTTTAATTCTTTTTACCATAATTTTTCCTACATTTTCCTACCATAATTCTTGCATGAGGTAGCCTATAAATGTAAAACCTAATAATTCTCCCTTTTCCAAACTACTTACTTTAAATAGAAATAGAGGAGAACCATTGGCATGTTACCGCCACAACTTAAAACATTAAGGCTTTATCAAAGTATCGCAGCGAAAAATCCAACTTAAATCTTGAAATAATATAATTTAGAAAACCAATAAGTCAAAGCTTACAACTGGAACCATAAAGGCCCTTATTAAAACAAAACTAATATTCAAAATCCCAAAACATAAATGAAATAATAGTAAAACATAATTAAATTCTACACAAAGAACAAATACTCTCAATTACACCAATCCCTTGACAATGTGTTTGTCAAATCCCTAAACTTCACATCATCAAGCTACCTGTGCAATACTGCTCCCCAATAATACAAGTGTAATAGTTGGATCATCACAGGGTCATTGAAAGGTGAAGGCCATGACCAAAAGAAACACACACAAAAGCACGCAATCAGCAAAGCTGCAAAGCTGAGTACATACAAGCTACAACGTATCAAACCTAGCATGCTCAATTAATTAAAATAAATAAACATACAACACGAATTCATTAGTCAAGACTCCACACTTAAACAATTCAATTGACTCAACATACTTACTAACCAATTCCAAACACTTGACTCTTTATATTTAATTTGATTAATCTAATTTGGAGTAAGCAATAGACGAGGTTGTCCAACCCACCAAATCATTTTGGTCCCAAATGACCATTTAAAATAAAAGTTTAGCGCTATGCAAGAATGGGCGCGACTCCATTCTCACAAAGTTAGTCTAGGATCCCATCTAACTTTCATTATAAAATAAAACTGTAAATACCAAAAGAAAAGAGAACATGTTGATCAAACAAGACTCGGAAAGCCACGGGCTACCAGTGTTTACCCCAACCCATAATTGTCTATACTCTAGAAGCGTACACTTTTCAGAGTTTTATTGCTCATCCATGTTTCACTTTAAGTGATTACAAATTTAATTAATACCCGACTCATTCAAGTAGACCATACATAACAATCATAAATCAATTCACTTTTAATCTTATTTAGGACAATGGTGTTCACATCACAAATTGACCTTTAATTCCATTAAACTTCCAAATTATCCAAAATTGTTGAACATAGTCAACTCACCTAGCCATTTCGGCTTAATCTACTTTTACTCAACATACTAACAAGTCATATATACTTGAGTAATAAATAAAATAATAATAACCTCATGGAATAATTAATAAATTCATTCCACTTAAATCATTCAATTTCAATCCTTCAATAATCCAAATGTGGTGAACAAACCAATCCAATAAAAATATATATGTTTGTATCAACATTCCATATAAATAATTAATCAATTCACCAAAACATGTCTCATAAACATAAGCACATGAATTAATTTAATGTATAACCAAACAATTTCCATCCAAGTGTTCTCTAAACATGAAACTAAGTTATTTCCTTTTTGTACCTAAACATGATACTTCTTACAACGAAGTAGATATGTACGTACCTCGTATAAACAATCCATTGTGCCACTTTTAATCACTTAAAAGTCTCCTAGGGAATAATCACTACCTAGAAAACAACCAACAATCTTAAATTAATAATTAAACAAATTTCCAGCAATATAAATTTGCTTAAAACTCCTTAAAACTTCCTTTAAAACATGTTTTTATGCTTAATTAATCAATAGAAATTGAATAGGAACAAAAGCCCCAATTTAATTGCTCATTAGAACCCTAAAATCCCAATTTAAATAAATTAAAACCCTAGGTTTTAAAATCACCAAATCTAAAAATTAAAACAACATTATATAATCTTAAAATATGAATTTAAACACCCAAAATATAATTTTTCTTACTAATAAAACTAATTTCAAACAATTAAATCAAAAATCCAAAACAAATTAATTAAGTACTAAGCAAAAGAAAACAAAGGAGGAGGAAGGAGAGGGAGCCACGGCTGGGCTGCCTGGTGGTCGTCGGCAGTCATAGGGGCGGCGACAGGGAGGCGCGACGGTGGTGGCTGACGGCAGTTGGGTGACAGTGATTTTAACTCACGTAGGAAAGGAAAAAAGAAAAAGGAAAAATAAAATAAAGGAGAGAGAAAATAAGACTAACCTTTTGTGTGGGGGAAAATTTTGGGAATTTAAGGGGTATTTATAGGAGAGAGAGTTGTAGGGTAAGTAGGAATATTGGGCCTCATGAAAATAATGGGCCAATTAAATAAATGATATGGACTAGGCTTTGTTTGTATGGGCATAAATTATAGAAGGAAGGTTTATAAAAATCTCTTATCGTTTATCAACCCAAAAATAATTTGAAGCTTTTGAAATTAAATTCTGGAAAAATACAAATAAATATTATAAATAAAATAAAATTTCATTTAAAAAATGTATAAAAATACGGGGGATTACAATAAATACCCCTTGATTCCAGTGTCGACCCTGAAGGGTAGGCAAGAGGTGCCACCGCCTAGGGCCTAGGGGCTGGGAAGGCCCAAAAGGAATACTCTATTAAAGGCTATTAGTATAACACAGTAAAAATAATCTGTAACACCCCAATAATTCTCTCTTTAACCATGTGAGTACCCTGATCAATATCCAAGAGAATTAATGGCGTGCTACCGCCACATGTTCAAACGTTAAGACTTTATCAGAAATTAGCAGCGGAAAAACTAATTCAATTATAAATAAGTTTCAAAACCAATAAACAAAACCAAATTAAGTCTTACAACTTAGAACCATTAAGGCCCTTATTCAAAACCCAAACTAGTGAAAGTAGTATAAAATGAAACTGAGTTTAATAAGTTCAAAAGTAAGTAGCAAAATAAGTTGTGAAAAGTAACCAACACTCCACTCAAAATCCCACCACCTAGATGCGAATGCTGCATGTGTAAGAACCTGTGGTTAATTTGCTCTCCAATATTACAAGTGTAAAAATTGGATCGTCACAGGGTCATTAAAAGGCGAAGGCCATGATTAAAAAAATACACAAAGCACACAATCAGCATAGCTGAGTACATACAAGCTGCGAAATATAATAAGAAATCCCTAGCATGCTACTAGTATTTAATCATCACATAAAATTAAATCATAGACTCAACACACGATTCCACTGTCAATTTTACTAAAATTTCACTAATTAATAGTAGTTACATCATTTCATTTTATTCATTGAATTAAGCAATAGACAAGGTTGTCTATCCCATGCTCCATTTGGAACATCAATAAAAGAAAAACCCCATGCCTCCTTTCGGAAACATCAATAAAACATCCAATGGCCACGGGCGCGATTCCGTGACCATAGCTAGTATGAGATCTCATCTAACTCCTAGTTTTTGAAAAGTATTTGAAACAAGAGACTCTTAGATCAGACGACCTCTAGAAAAGTGCACGGCTAATACCCCGTTGTAGGGAATATTTCAAGCATTAACCCCAAACTTGAACCCCACTGTGATCATACACTTAAGCATGGTGGCGTCCAAAGGGAAGGAAGCTAGAGCAAAAGAGTCGCCAACAAGTTTTAGGAACTTGTAAACCGTTCACAAGGTGAAGATTACACCCCTTAACGATCCATGAGACCGTCAACTCCAAAAGGTCTTGAACCAAATAGGGTTCGGGGATGAAGGTACAAATCCAACCTAAAAGAGATTGAACCTGCTCTAAAAATAGGCCTCTACTTCATTCTTCTCGTATTCATGTGCGCTTTCTGACTAACATGCAAACAACAGGTTAACCCTAAACCTGTTTAATCTATGTTGGTTGAATTTAATGCACAAATAAAAATATTATTGGCGATCACTTGAATTATAATCATATTAGCCCTAAACAAGATTATTAATTATCTTATTAAGCGTGATTACAAGTACAAATTCCCTTTAAACATGCATAAAAGGCGTGATCAAGAAATAACAATAATATATATCAAGCAACATGATAATCACAATAATAATTATAATCATAACGATAATAATCATAATTATCATAATCATGTTAAAGCATAATATTAATAGCAAGATCCTAGGCATGATACTAACAAGATTAATAACAAACCCTAGCATGTCACTAAGCATTAAAGATCAAAGCTTTAGCCCTAACATGATACCAACATGATATTAGGAAAGAAAATAGGAAGCATCCTAAACATGATACTAGAAAGCAATAATAACATCCTAACATGATACTAGGAATTAAACAAATTTAAACATGCTTTCTACAAGAATAGAGCAATAAGATTACATACTTTGATGCCTCGTATCTCTTTCTAATAACAAAATACACGCGTTAGTAACTTCAAGAAAAATATAAAATCAAACAATCAAATCAAATAATTGAAATAGAGATTAGGGACCAAACCCTCAGAAATTATAACCTTTCACGTCTAGGGCGAAGGCAACTTCGAACTTGGCTAGGTGTGTCTAGTGCTCATGAATGCGGAATTTTGTAAGAGAGAAGGTTTAGAGAAATAAGTGATTGATTATTGTAGATGATGATGAGAGTTGATTGATTATGGATGATTGTAGATGATCGATGAATTTTTTAAAAACGGAGGTTCAGGACCCTATTTATAAGAAAACAGTCCGGAAATAGGTAGAATTTGATAAGGAATAAAATTCCACTCTGTCACTGCAAAACCGACCTTGTCGCCAGGCGACAGGGTCTATCGCGTGGCGACAAAGCTTGTTGCGTAGCGACAATCCTGTCGTTTGGCGACAAGCTCTGTCGCGTGGCGACAGCCTGGATTCCTACGCGCTTTCAACACGGAGTCCACATATGAATCGATTTGTAAAGTCCGTATGAAACTGAAATCGTATCTTTCATAAAATAATATAAAACTTTATCAAAATATAATTATTAATTCTAATTCTATTAGGATTAAAGAGAATCCTCTAGAGAATTCTAGAAGACTATAATTAATTCTAATAACTTAGGAATAATAATTAACATTGGGCCCTCCCCTAGATCATTGGGCCGCATGTAAAGATCAAACCGGGCCCAGTTCAGTATTTTGGCCATAACTTCCTCATTAATCATCGGAATTGGGCTTATAATATATCGTTGGAAAGCTCTCTGCAAGCCCCATCCAACTACACTATTATTGGACTCTTTCCGTGGACCAAACTAAACTGGATTGGCTGTTTTCATAAAATAGAGTTGTTTTCAAAAACAGAAAGAAAGAATTTAATAAAAACTAACCGCAACACTTGACTTTTCACACTTTCACCTCGTTCGATAATCATTCGACGCAAAAGGTATTCATCACTGGGTTTGGTTTTGGGGAGACACATTTGGGTGTCTACAGAAGCCCCCACTTTGACTGAGTTTGGAGAAACGCAAGTTTCGAAAACAAATGTCAAAGTATCGATAGGGACGGAGAATGATTCAGAACGTTCTGCAATCCTAAATAATTCTTGTAACGCCGATACCTGCAAACTAGCATTAGTTAAAACAGATAAAGAGTTAAGAAACGCGTATCATGCACCGTCGAGCACACGTCTCTGGAGGTAACCGATTTGTTGCATTTTGTTGAAGACCGCTCTGCTTGTGACCATCTTCCACATCCTAAGGAACACGATCGAAGATAACTCTGCATGTAGCCATCTTCAGTTTTGAAGTTCACTCGTCTCTGAACAATAGAGCTTTTTTTATATGTCCACGCGTCTCTGAACAAAGAGCTTTGAAAAGAAATGTCCACGCGTCTTTGAACAAAAGAGCTTTGATAGGAAATGTCCACGCGTCTCTGAACAAAAGAGCTTTGTTAGGATGCTCACACGTCTCTGAGCAAAAGAGCTTGAAAAGAAATGTCCACGTGTCTCTGAACAAAAGAGCTTTGAAAAGAAATGTCCACGCGTCTCTGAACAAAAGAGCTTTGAAAAGAAATGTCCACGCGTCTCTGAACAAAAGAGCTTTGATAGGAAATGTCCACGCGTCTCTGAACAAAAGAGCTTTGAAAAGAAATGTCCATGCGTCTCTGAACAAAAGAGCTTTGATAGGATGCCCACGCGTCTCTGAGCAAAAGAGCTTTGATAGGATGCCCACGCGTCTCTGAGCAAAATATCTTGAAAGAAATGTCCACGCGTCTCTGAACAATAGAGCTTGAAAAGAAATGTCCACGCGTCTCTGAACAAAAGAGCTTTGAAAAGAAATGTCCACGTGTCTCTGAACAAAAGAGCTTTGATAGGATGCCCACGCGTCTCTGAGCAAAAGAGCTTTGATAGGATGCCCACGCGTCTCTAAGAAAAAGAGCTTGAAAGAAATGTCCACGCGTCTCTGAACAAAAGAGCTTGAATAGGATGCCCATGCGTCTCTGAGCAAAAGAGCTTGAAATAAATGCCACGCGTCTCTGAACAATAGAGCTTTGATACTTGAATGTTTGTTGAGATTGTTCGATTGGCTGCGAACAGGAGCTTTGCTAAATGGTTGTATCCTGTAAAAATCAAAAGATTGCCAAAAGACTTTGCTGGTGTTTTTCTTAGGGTTGACCTAAGGTGATTGACTGACTTGAGGCTGACTCAATGTGTTTTGACACGTGTGTGACTCTTATGTGATTTAATGTGTTTTGACACATACGTTAGACTCAATTCGAGGTGACATGACTCAACGTACATGACTCGTGTGTGAATTATAATGTGATTGTGCGACTCGAAAAATGCAAAAAAGTAAAAATTTCCGTCATTTGGTACTGACTTTCTCCCGAAAAAGAAAGACGCGAAAAAAGAAAGAAGCGAAGTTTTTGAAGGTGCATGTTGAATGAGCTTAATCCGTTAATGTTGCCTCTCACAGTACAAGGATTTGTAACATCTTAGACTATCCTAGTTGTCTTAAAGATGAAAGTATTTAGGTAGCTTAGGCGCGATGGCTAAGTACTTCATACTTTGTGATGCAATGATGAGTGATGAGTGATTTTGTTATGACAAAGTATGCTCCAACGTTGTGTTAAGATTTCATGACAAATGGTTCCTAAGGGAAAGACTATTTAGTCATGTATCTGTGCAGTGTGTGAAAGTGACACTAAAGTTAGGCCGCAAGGGCTAAGTGTGTGGAAAAATATTATTGAAAAGAGTCAAATGGTGGTGACTCTTAGGCTAGGTAGGCTAATAATGTAAGGATCAAGCCCCCAAGTCTAGCTCTAAGTGGAAAAGGATAAGCATTGGAAATCCTTTGATATGATCATGGTGTGAGTGTGTGAATGTGAATATGAATGCATGTTTATTACGGCCGCACCCCAATGTGAGGTTGCCTACGTATCCGTTAAGAATCACGCCGAACGTAGCTCTAGCCAAACCTCGCACAAGTGTGTATACCTCAAAAAGATCTTTTAAGGGTTGTAACGTGGTTAGGCTAAAGGTTGAAGAAGAAAGGGATAAAGGCTCAAGACCCTACATAAGCCCCCCCCAAGGTGTGCAACCTTGCTTTTGAATCTTTGTATTATTATGCTTGAGGTTTCTCCCTTTTGAACTCTTTATATTTTACTCTCTCTTTTTTGCTTTATCATTTTTCAAATTCAAATCTCTTTTTTATAAGCGTGGGCAATCCCGATCATGCGGTCTATCACTCACTTGGCATTCATGTTTCTCAGGCACGGTACCGAGCACTCGATAAGAAACGCAATCTGAGATGTGTTCATATCAAAGACATGTTCATGTCAATGACGTTGGAACACTTGCCCTTTTGTACACTTTTATCATTTTTGCTTTTTGAATTTTTGAGTTTTATGTAAAATCACTCAAGCTTTCGTTCTTTGAAAATTGCATAAGTTGCACACCATCCCATCCCAAGGTTAGGTAGATATGGGTTGAAGAATGAAAGGTCTATCGTTAGACGAGACTCAAAGTGGTTTATCAAAAAAGGATTGCATATTTGGAGAGTGAAAGGTGATATGATGTGGCTACAAGGGGTGGCTACAAGGGGTGGCTCAAATCATTGGTATACCTTATGCGTAGTTTGACATGGATTTTTTTTTTTTTGATGCAATGCAATGCGATGATCATATGTAAGGAAATAAATGCTCATTTTATTAAAAGGGGAAGAAATAATAATAAATCTAAGGAGAATAAAACAGTGCCTATGCTAGACTTATTGGGGAAAGGAATAAAAAAGAAATAGAAAAAGAGGTCACGAAATCTTGTCGTTGAAGCTCGCCTCTTATCTTGTGCCTTATCATCACTCGGTCTTTTTGCCGACTGGAGGTATAGGAAGCTTGTTATTGTCGATCAAATATTGAATTGCTTCCTTTAGCTTCCAACAGCTCTCGGTAGTATGACCCCTACCTTGATGGTACTTGCAGCGTACATTTGGGTTCCAACTAGGCAATCTCTTCTCAAGTGGGGGATCTTGAATTGGTCTAATAGGAGTAATGAGTTTCTTTGCATGGAGTCGATCGAAAGCATCATCGTAGCTAATTCCAATAGGGGTGAAATCCTTTCTTAGTTGCTTCCTAAATCTTCGATTATCCATAGCTAAGACACCGTTATTAACATTGTTACTAGAGTGGGTGTTTCCAGAAGAAGAAGGATTGTCGTTCTTCTTTCCTTTATAGCCACTGTTGTTATTGTTACTAATCCGGGCCTTCTTGTCGCGCGGAGGAACATGAAGGAGACTCGAATCAATGAGGTCTTGGACGCGATCTTTGAGGATGAAGCTCCTTCGGTAGTGTGATCATGGCCTCTATGGTGTTGATAATGAGGACGCTATTCGATAACTATTATCCAATCTTTTAGTCCTTCTATTGCATCCATAAGCGTGACAACGGTATTTCGTAGTTCCTGAACATCCTCTTCCAGGCTTGACGAGCTTTCACTCATATTACTTAAGGAAATTTCTTTTTCACCGGCCATTACTACAACCCTTTTGTTTTATAAAAAAGTGATGCTTTATCAAAAGTGTTGTCTTGGTTAAGTGCTCTTCTCTCTTTGACCAAGTACTGTGGAAAGGGAAATTAAGGGATATTCGTTGTTATTATTTGATTCAACTATATTCAACATGCAATAGATGGAACGAGGTAGGAAGAATGAATATTGTGATATGGGGAAAGCATGTAGAGAATGGAAAGATGATGTGGATGGAGAGATATGAAAAAATTATTAGGAAAAGAATGTACCCCAACTCAAATGACGGAAAAAACCGACTCATGCATGAACCCAAGACATGGTCATGGTGACTATATAAAGTGTGTGCTAACACTAGTGAGTGTATGTGACATGTTAAGGCTCTTGTGTAAGACCATGCGGCTAGACTATGTGACTAGACTCAATTAAGGACTTAACAAAGGTACTGTTTATTAATAAAATAATCAAACTGATTAGCAAACTGTTTAATTAGACTCGTCGTAATGACTCGAGTAAGAATCTGGACTGTCGCTGGAACAACAGAGCTGTCGCCACAGTTTGAAGCTTGTCGCCAAACGAAAAATTTTTCGCCAGGCGAAAAGCAGTAAACTGCGGCGCCACAGCCCAAATTTCTGCGCCATTGCTGGAACATTAATCTAGGATTGTTTCCAGTAAGTTTACTCTAAGGGGACATGCCTACAGTCGTACTAAATCAGATTAATTACTTCATTAGTCTTTAATTAGTCAAATTAATTAATTGGTTAGACAAAGTCCTTTTTAGTCATTAATTGGCTTATTTAGACTTAAACACAAGTCAAACAAACGGTTAGCACATATAGGGTATGCACAAGCAAAGAATGCACAAATAGTCAAGTAGTCACAACATGATGCAATGAGTTTGCAACCTAACCATGGCTCTAGTTCTCTAAAGTTCAGGATATGGGTTAGTCAAAGAGGGTCCATGGTTATGAGTCCGGATGCACCGCGCGGAAGCCTTAGCTTTGGAAGGGTTGGCGCGAGTGGATGGGACCCCACAAGTTAAAAACTTGCTTCCACGGTTTGGTGGATTCACAAACTCGGATGTACCTGTCGTTGCCAGGAGCGTTCAATTGGGTAGATGGAGCGTGAACCCCCAGAGGGTTATGTCCGTATGTAGAACACATATGGGTAGAAAAATGAGAAAAACTCAATCAGGAAGTAGAATCGAACCAACAGTGCTAGAAATGGTCAAAACAAGAAGGCAGAGTTCTGGCTCGGTATTGGAAGAACTTGGCGCCAGACTACAGGGACTGTCGCCGCAAAAGTACCCCTGTCGCCAAGCGACAGAACTGTCGCCAGGCGACAGAAACACTTTACCTGCGACAAGCCCTGTTTTCTAGGCGCTAGTTCCTACATGCCTCAGCAGGTATCTATGTTCTTAGAAATTTCCAGATTTCGCAGTATTATTTCAATTCTAGTTGTGAAAGATATTTCTCAAATTTTCTACGTGTAAAAATCGTATGTTTTTGACTCATTTCGGATGGTCTATCCAATGAGGACCTTTTTTTTATGCATATGACAATAATGCTAATCAAAATTACGCACATGAAATACTTAGAACTTTTCGAGTCTCATCCACTCATTCTAAATCATTGCCGAAATAAATTTCAGGAATTAAAATAGAAATCCTCCCCAGTGGAGTCGCCAAAAACTGTAGGGAATATTTCAAGCATTAACCCCAAGCTTGAACCCCACTGTGATCATACACTTAAGCATGGTGGCGTCCAAAGGGAAGGAAGCTAGAGCAAAAGAGTCGCCAACAAGTTTTAGGAACTTGTAAACCATTCACAAGGTGAAGATTACACCCCTTAACGATCCATGAGACCGTCAACTCCAAAAGGTCTTGAACCAAATAGGGTTCGGGGATGAAGGTACAAATCCAACCTAAAAGAGATTGAACCTGCCCTAAAAATAGGCCTCTACTTCATTCTTCTCGTATTCATGTGCGCTTTCTGACTAACATGCAAACAATAGGTTAACCCTAAACCTGTTTAATCTATGATGGTTGAATTTAATGCACAAATAAAAATATTATTGGCGATCACTTGAATTATAATCATATTAGCCCTAAACAAGATTATTAATTTTTCTTACCTTTTCTCTTGGTCATGTAACCAAGGCCTTCAGTTCGTTTTCCTTGAGCTTTAACTATCCACTTAGGTATGACCTTTGGGTCAATGCTTCTATCCTTTCTATCATTCAGTTCCGGTTCAAGTTGATCCTTTTGAGTTTTTAAAGTAGAGAGTTCATTTTTCAAATTTTCAAAATCAACATTGAATTTAAGCAGCTGATTGCTTGAGGAACTGCTAGAACTGATATCAGAATTCATGAGCTTATACTGAGTTAATTCAACATTCAGAAGAATACTTTCATTCTTGATTCTATAAGCTATCTCTGTTATGTGTTTATATTTAAAATCAAGCTCTCTTAATTTGCTTTGAGACTTTGTATAGGCTGTTTCCAACCAAGCACCATGTTCTTTGCAAACCTTAAGAGCTTTTTCACATTTGTTCAGTTTCACACAAGTATCTCTAAAGAATTCTTCTTCTTCTAGACATATATCTATTAGGACGTCTTTAGAGAGAGTTTTAAGTTGTTTAGGATCCAGAAATACCTCTTTCTGGAGTTCCTCAAGGTAGGCCTTTTCATCATCTGATTTAGCCATCAGACAAAGATTAGCCGTCTCCTCTTCTGGTTGGTCATCCTCTTCTTCTTCACTGTCTGAGTCTCCCCAGGCTGCTATCATGGCCTTCCTCATGTCTGACTTTTGGTAGTTTGCTTTGCTGAATTTTTCTGTTCCTTATTCCTTAGCCTTTCCTTTTCCTTTATCATTTTCCTAGAGGGGACAGTCTCTGATAAAGTGTTCTGGGGATCCACACTTGTGGCAGCTGTAGTCAGGTTTTGGATTTGAGGTCTTTTTCCCGAAGTTCCTTGAGGTGCGGCCTTTCTTGAACATCTTCTTGAATCTTCGCATAATTAGGGCAGCCTCATCCTCGTCTACTTTAGAGTCTTCCTCCTCATCAGCCTTAAGAGCTAATCCCTTGTTCCTCATGGATTCGTTGTTGACTCCAAGATGCAGCTCATGAGTCATGAGAGAACCTGCTAGTTGTTCAATGTTGAACTTGGTAAAGTCCTTAGTTTCCTGAAGGGTTGTCACCTTAGCTCTCCATTTCTCATCTTGCGGAAGACTTCTAAGAACCTTCCTAACCTGCTCATCTGTAGAAATCTGTCTACCAAGGGAAACCAACTCATTTATGATGTTAGTAAAACGGGTTAGCATCTCTTGGATGGTTTCCTTAGGTTGCATCTCAAATCTTTCATACTTTGACATAAGCAGATCGATTTTTGAACGTTTAACCTCATTGGTTCCTTCATGAGTAATCTGCAGCAAGTCCCAGATTTCCTTAGCGTTCTTGCACCCCATAACACGATTGTGTTCGTGAGGTCCAAGTCCACAATGGAGCAATTTCACTGCCATAGCATTGATTTCCATTTTATCAAAATCCTCTTTCTCAAATTCAGACATAGGCTTAGGGATTACCTCATTTGAGCGTTTGTTTTGGTGACTTCGAAATCACCAACCTCGATGACCCTCCAGACTTGGTAGTTCTCCGCCTTGATAAAGATTTCCATGCGATTCTTCCAGTAGGTATAGAACTTGCCGTTGAACATAGGAGGCCTCTGAGTTGAGTATCCTTCCTCGAGCTTTTCATGAGTATTCATTTTCTCCAAGACCTTTCTTCTTCAGGGTTTCCTGATTTTCCTAGAAGTTAGGCTCTGATACCAATTGTTATTCCAATGAATACTACAAGAAGGGGGGGTTGAATTGTAGTATGAGAGTTTAGCCAAACTTTTTGCGGAATTAAGACTAATTAAGCTAAAGGAACAGAAAGATAAACTAAAGGAACTAAAAGTTGCAAGAGAGATTTTTACGTGGAAAACTCCTTGGCCCTAACAAGGAGAAAAACCACGACCACTTGAGATTTTGGGAAAAGAATCTTCACTAGAATAGGGCAAATGGTCCTATTACAAACTAAAGACTCAAACTTCAAGTTCCTCAACGAACTTGAAACCCCGAGGAACAAGTCACCCAAATTGTTACTCTTCTCTTCTCTTTCTCTTCTCTATCTCTCTTCTCTTTCTCTTCTCTTTCTCATTTCTTTCTCTTCTCTTTCTCACTTCTCTTTCTCACATACATAAATTCACTCAAACTTCCCCATTCCCCAAATTACAACTCGAAAGAAAAATAAACTCTAGTATAAGAACATTAAGAACACTCTAATTAACTTGTGTGGAATTGACACTTGACTCAAATTAAAAGTTTGAAAACTTATGTGAGTAAAGGTGAGTTTTTCCAACTGATTTCAAAGATTATTTATAGATCAAATTCGTTTAGGAAAAACTTCTTTGTGCAGCAAATCCATTACGCCACTACTCCAACCCACTAAGAAGATCATGTTCCTAAAATTAAGGAAACATGAACTCCTCAATGTGCAAGACCATGACTTGAAGAAAATCATGGAGGAGTAAGCCACAAGTTTTTAGAAAACGTGGAAGATTTTATTTGCAAAAGATATTTTCAAAAATCAGAATAAATAAAATCTTTTTGTTAGGAAAAAGATAACCGTTAGAAGATAACAGTTTTCCTAAAAACTAGCATGCACAATTTTATCAACTTAGACCAATTCCACACAGCTTTTTCGAGTGTAACTAATTTCTCATACTTACATAAATCCTAAAATATAAAAGTATATTTAGTCTTCATGTCTTTGGATAAAGCTTCTACTCCGATGCTTCCTGTTCCTTGGGAGGAACTTCTCTTCTCTGGTGAAGCTTCTGCTCTGAAGCTTCTGTTCCCTGAGGGGAACCTTCTCTTCTCAAGCCTTCATTTCTGAAGCACCAGTTCCTGCAAAGGAACTCTTCTTTTTGGATAGCTTTGCTTCTGGCCTTCTTGTTCCTCATGGTATCTTTACAAGACACTTAATTCTCCTGGTCTTTGCAACTGAGTACACACTTAAACAATCAAGCACTTATTAGTTTGTAAGTAAGTGAGGTTGTGTCATCATCAAAATCATTAAGTCCAACAGTTTTTCTTGTGTTTTCTCCTTTATTTCTTCTCTTTTCGTGGTTGTAGGTATTGTACGAGGTTCGGGACTTGATATTGGTGGTTTTCTAAGTTGGAAGATGCTTTTGGAGTAAGCTCATAGCATTGGGAAAGGTCAAGATGCAAGGAAGTGGATGCTCCAAGTTCTAGTTCTTGCGCTCTCAAACCGTGCTCCCATGAAGAAGTGGTGTTGAACCCATCGTGGAGTCCATTTGAATCTGCCATGCTTAGTGTCTATCAACATCATATGCGTGCACTCGAAGACCTTAATTGCAAACGCACAAAGCGGCAAGAAATTCGGAAGAAACCCAGAAGAGCGCGGGCGTGCAGCCCCTGTGCGTGGCTCATGCGCGGGTGCGCGCCTCTGCCAGCGCGGGCGCTCCTCCCGGTTTTCCGTCTTTGCTCGATTTCGTTTTCGCACCTCTTATAAATACCCTATTTCAGCCGATTTTTGTAAGAAGTTTTAGACATAATTTTGATTATAATTTTAGCTTAGTTGAGAGCTTCTCTCTTTAGATCTAGGGTTAGTTTTAGGAGTAGATGTTAGAGAGAGAAAGTGAGGAATTTCATTGGGGATTTGAGAGATTGAAGATTCAAGGTGACAATTGTATTGAAGATCTCCATAATCAAGCAATGAGGATTTCTAACTCTATCTTATTTTATTGCTTTGTTTAATTTCATGTTTGTTTAGTTTGATTTCGATGTTTGATATTCATTAGTGTAATTGTTCTTCTTATTTTGTTGATTCTTGATTTCTTTAGTTGTTTGTTGATAGATGATGATTCTTGAGTAGGTGTTTGGCTAGGAATTGGATGAAACTTGTATGATTGATTGATTGTGATTAATTTGGGAATTGTGTTGATTGATTGTTGAGATTAAAGTGATTAATGAAAGTTTGCATGTGTGTAATTCGATTAGGCTTTGAGAATTATGCTAGATTGCATTATAATTGCTAATGACGCAACCAATTGATTTAGTAATTGAAATTATCGATTAGTTTGGATTGTGATTCACTTAGTTTGGTATTCGTAGAGACATCTAGCTTAACGATTAGGAGATAGCTCTTTGATTCCAATTGATAGCTCTTATCATTAGTCTTCACAACCATTGATTGGCATGTTTTTCCCAAGTTGTTGCAATTGTCATGATTACTTGTTGATCCCCATTCCTAGTGTTTTATTTATTTGTTTGGTTGTTTGTTTGTTAGTTATTAGTGTTAGCTCTTTACCTTTGGCTTCGACTTAGCTTAGGCGCCCAAATTGAAAGCACTTGAACATAATCGTTCCTTTGGGTTCGACCCTTGACTTACCTCTATACTTGTATTTAGGTTTGTTAAATGATTATAAATTTAATTTAACTTAGGGAGGATTAGTCAATGACCTAGTATTTCCCCACGTCAAAATGGCGCCGTTGCCGGGGAACGGTGTTTATGTTTGAGTGTTTTTGATTGCTTGAGTCTAGGTCTTTGTATATACTTTTCTTTTATTTGATTTTACTTGTTTTGGAAAAAAAATAATTTGGCATGTTTCTCATTTCCTCAATATGATTTTGAGCCTTTTTGTGAATATTTCAATAGCCTTGAGGGATTTCTTGATTATAATTGTTGTAAACTTTGGGAAGCTTGTGAGATTTTTTATTTTGGTATGAATGAGCAAATTAGGGATGAAGTTGAATGCATGCATAATGGTGAATTTAGAGCATTGTCAATTGATGATGCTTGGGATTTCTATGTTTGGTTTGCTTGGGATGTCTATAATAGGGGTAATCATGTTTCTAATATTGATGTGCAATGTCTTAATTCTTCTAATATTAGCATGAATTCCCATGGTTTGTCATATGATCCCATTAGTGAACCAAGAACAAATGTTTTCAACTCTACTTCCTTTTTTGTTCATGATGATGAGGTGCATGCTTAATTTGATGCTAATGGTGTGTTTCAATATTCTTCATTATTTACCATGCCTTCTTGTGATGTGCTTCGTTCCCTCAATGATGAATCTCAATGCTTGATTGTTCCCCCTCCCCCCAATTCGATGAAAATGCTCATGTTTATAATGTTGATGATCCTACCCTTGGTTGCGACTCTTCTTTTACTCTTGATCCTCAAACCTCTTCACCATTTCATCCTCCAAACTCTTGTGATGAGTCTCTAATTCCATATAGCCAAATTGATGAATATCTGAGGGAGTTGGAGATGAATCCTAATCTTAAGCCCTTGGAGAGACAAATGATGGAAATTTTAAGGAGTCAATTGGAGATGATTAGAGAGTATGAGGATCTTTTTAATGAACAAATGAAAAGAAAAGAAGGGTTGGAAAACTAAAACACTAGAAGAGAAAGGTGAGAGAAGAGAGAAAAAGAAAAAAGGAAGCTATAATTTAGGTTTAGCTTCAACTAAAATTCTTTATCTTTTCTAAAATATATAAAAATATAATTATTAATCCTAATCTCTTTAGAAAAATAACCTTCTAGATTTTTTTAGAAAATAAAATAACTCCTAATGACCTTAGGAATGATAATTAATGGACCCTCCACTTGATCATTGGGTAACCCATAAAACTTATTTAATATCCAATTTAATATTTAGGCCATAACTCCCTCATTATTCATCGGAATTGGGCTTATAATATATCGTTGGAAATCTCTTTTCGAGCCCCATCCAAATACACTACTATTGGACCCATATCATGGACCAAACTAAATTAGATTGGACATTTTCCATAAATAAGGTACGAAAAGGACTATTTTCGAAAACAAAAAGAAGTATTTTTTATTAAAACAGAGAAATCACGAGACCCTTTCACATTTCACTTTGTTTGATAATCAAATGACGTAAAAAGTACTCATCACTGGGTTTGGTTTTGGGGAGACACAATTTGGTGTCTACAGGAGCCAACTTTCACTTCTTACTTTCCATCTTTTGGATATTTTGTTAATGATAAGGGAAGAATATCCAAATATCCGAAGTTTCTTTACTCCCAATGCCAAAGTAGTTTCGAGGCCTACTACACATGCTTCGTATTCCACAGCATTATTGGTAACGTCGAAATCTAACTTGATTGAGATTGGGACATGTTCTTCTTTAGGCGATACTAATAGGAATCCTACACCACATCCTTTTTGATTGAATGCTCCATCGAAGTATAATGTCCAATTATCATCTTCTGTGAGCATTAAGTCTTCATCCGGGAAGTCATTCTCGTGCATTGGTATTGAGTCTTCGATCGGCAAGTCTACTAATAAGTCCGAAACCACCGATCCTTTGATGACTTTTTGAGGCATGAACCTTACATCAAATTGGGCTAAGTTAACTATCCATCTAGATATTTGCCCGTTGAGTGTGGATTTCTCAAAAAGATATTTAAGGGGATTAATTCGAGATACCACATATACTGTATGGACAAGCATGTAGTGCCTTAGCTTAGTTGTGGCCCACACGAGTGCGAGGCACAATTTTTCAAGTGGTGTGTAGCATACTTCATACTCGACCATTTTCTTACATAGATAGTAGATGGCGTTTTCCTAGCCTTCTACTTCTTGTGCGAGCATAGCTCCCATTGTTTCTTTAGTAACCGTTAAGTATAGGCGAAGAGGAATTCTCGGAAGTGCAGGTGCTAATACAAGAGGATTAGTGAGGTAGGCTTTGATCTTATCAAAGGCTATTTGACATTCTTCGTCCATATTACCGGCAAGTTCTTTTTGAGTTTCTTGAATACTGGTTCACATATCGTGGTGAGCTTAGATATGAACCCACTTATGTATTGCAATAGGCCAATAAATCCTCGAATCTGTTTCTCGGTCTTGGGAGGCGGCATTGACATGATTGCCTTGATCTTTGTTGGATCTATCTCTATTCCTCTAGAGCTAATGAAATAGCCTAAGAGTTTTCCTGAGGTGACTCCAAAAGCACACTTGGTTGGGTTTAGCCTCATGTTATTCTTCCTTAACCTTTCGAAAAAATTTCTTAAGGCTACTTCATGTCCTGGACGGTCTTTTGATTTCACAATCATATTGTCCACATATTCTTCAACTTCTTTATGCATCATGTCGTGGAGTAAGGCAGTTGCTGCCCTTTGGTAAGTGGCACCCGCGTTTTTCAACCCGAATGGCATCACCGTGTAACAGTATGTGCCCTAAGGTGTTAGAAAGGTATTCTTTTCCATATCTTCTTCGGCCATGAGGATCTGGTTATAACCTGTGTACCCATCCATAAATGAGAGAAGCGTGTGATTGGCCGTGTTATCTACTAGAATATCGATGTGTGGTAAAGGGAAGTCGTCCTTTGGAATTGCTTTATTTAGATCTCTGTAATCAACACACATTCTTACCCTACCGTCTTTCATAGGAACTGGTACTACGTTAGAGACGCATTCGGGGTATTTGGATACCTTGATCAAACCTGCAGTTATTTGTTTTTGAACTTCTTCTTTTATTTTAAGAGCCACGTCGGGTTTTATTCGACGTAACTTTTGTTTTACAGGTTTCTTACTGAAATTAATGGTATAGTGTGTTGAGCAATTTCTCTATTTATTCTTGGCATACCTTCATATGACCAGGCAAAAACATTGATGTAATTTTTTAATAGATCAATTAAATTGGTTCTTTCTTCTTATTAAGAGTCAAATCAATTTTAACTTCTCTTTTAATAGTTGGATCTTTTAAGATGTTAACCGCTTCGGTATCCTCAATTATCGGTGTTTTATTTTCAAGTGTTTCCACTGCTTTAATTATTTCTTTATCATTTTCATTGTTAGCAAAGCAATGCTCATCATTTTGGGTAAGAGAATGACACGAGGAGTAAGCGGAAGAAGACATGTTATTAGATTCTGAAACCATTACATCAAAAAGAGAAACGTCCTTTGGGACTTGACTACTGACTATCTTAGGAGTAGGTTCTAAACTAGGAGAAATGGAAGGAGATACAACTATAGGAGATTTAGAAGACTTGATAACAGAAGACTCGAATTCAGACTCAGACTTAGACGATTCAGACTCATTAAACATTGGTCCTTTGTCCTGTGGTGATGGAGATTCTTCTTCCACTTTGTGTAGTCACCTTCACGGTCTTTCGCCATCCTTGAATTAATCCTTCCGCCGGAGTGATGAGCTTCGAGGGGTCAAAGTTTTCACTTTGCAATACCGTTTGGATAAGCGCGAAGTTGTCATCGACACGCTTAGGCTCATTTTTCTCGTATCCAAAGAGGAGACCCATAACATTGAAGTCGAAGCATGGAGGTGCTTGCTCTTTGTTGATAGGAATTGGGATATCATCTAAGAAATTGCAATCCAAGAATATTTCGAACCCTGGTTGTCTTATCCCATCTTTGACAAAAGGTTTAGTGAATTCGTGGTATGGATAATCTTTCCCCTCTTTCATAAATTGTCCATTTAGGGTGAAAGGGTAGTGATCCATCGGGATTTCCCTTTTCTGGGTACGAGCATTTATTCATGCATTAATATTTTCCCGGGCTCGCTTAAGATCCTCTAGAGTTGGTTCGAAACCAAGTCTAAAAGTATCTAACTTAGGGAGGCCAGGTAATTCCATTTTCTTTGTTATTCCTTTCTTCTTTCCTAGAGTCATTCCAGGAAAGTGTCATTGTCTCCTAAGAGTAGCATTAACTGTCATATTTGAATGGAGGTCATAACGAAGAGGGTTCTTTTCATCTTCCTCGATTAAAGAGACCTCTTCAGCATTAAAGCCCCATAAGTCTTCATCATTTTCATCGTGTTGCACGTTTATAATAGGTTTATCTACCGCTTTGATTCTCATGGGGGAAGCATCGATTATGATAGGAATTCCCCCAACTATAGCTTTAACTTGTTGATGGAGAGATGAAGGGACGGCCTTAATGTCATGAAGCCAAGGGCGTCCTAACAATAAGTTGAATGTGGTTTTGGTATCTACCACTTAAGAAGTAGTAGCATGTTCAATGACTCCTACCGTAACATTCATAGTGATGGTCCCAAGAGCTTGACGACGAGTGTTGTCGTAGGCTCTTAGGCCTTGTGTTAATGGAGATAAGTCTTCATCATTTATTCCTAACATTCTTGCAGTTCGGAGTGGATAAACATTGATTTCGGACCCATTATCTACCAGAGTCATTGAGACGTTCATCCTTTTACAGATCACTGTGAGGTTCAAGGCCTTGTTATGTTTGTCACCTTCAGGAGGAAATTCCTTGTCAGAATAGGTGATCAAGTTGATGGGACAAGGTAGATCACTAGTGAGAAAGTTAGTTAATCCCTCAGGATTGGTTTCTGAATCTGCCCCTACTTTAGCCAAAGCGTCCATTACTGCGAGCCTATGCTCATGAGATGTGGCTAATAACTTCCATACATTCATCTCAACCTTAGTCTTTTTAAGTTGTTTGACAACATCGTTGTCTTCTATAATTGGTATTGGGATTTGTTGAGTGGTATGGATAGGTTGGTTTATGATGAGAGGTTGCATTCTTCCCGATCTTTTGAGAACATCTATGGATGAATCTTCCTCATCCCAAATGTCATCGACGGGATAGATTGTGGAGAATGGGGTTTCCTCTACATCTTTAAGGTAGACATCTTCGTCATCACTTTCCCAAACTCCATTGATACTCACATCCTTTTCTGGGTTAGCTCGGACAAGCCTTCCATTGTTGATGAATCCTTGGATTAGATCCTTAAATTTAAAACAATGTTCTATGGTATGTCCTCCAGATTGATGGTATGGACAGTAGAATTTGTCTATCCTTTTTAGTGATTCAAATGGTCTTGGCTCGAGAGGTTTGATCTTTCCATTCTCGAAGAGCATTTTGAACATCTTTTCATAGGAGGTCCCAATAGGTGTATAGACTTTGTCATTCCTTTTGGGAGGTGTGACCACATTGAAAGCGAATGGCTTTCTTTCAGTGGTTCTAGTGGGCATCATCTCTTCAATGATGCGCCTATTTTCAGCTAATTTCATTTGCCTGATGGTATCGTGGAGTAGCTTCATTAACTTCCCTACCATATGCATGAGGATATATACCTTTTCTTTAGAGGCGAGTTCCTCGATTTGGAAAAAGTCACTCATGGCATCGAAGAAAGTTTCCTCCTCTTCTTCAATAGCATGAGTTTCTTCAATTGGTTGATGAGAAGTGATGGGTCAACATGGTCTTCCTCATCAGAAATTGCCAAGGAGTATGAAAGTGGAGCATTATTGATACTTGGCTTCTTGATAGTAGGAGGCAATGGAAGCTTGTTGTTGTCAATTAAATCTTGAATGGCTTCTTTCAACTTCTAACAGTTTTCAGTAGGATGGACCCTGCCTTGATGGTACTTACAGTGTGCATTGGGGTTCCAATTGGCCATCCTCCTTTCGACTAGTGGATCTCCCATAGGTCCAATCGAAGTTATGAGTCCTTTAGCATGAAGGCGATCGAATGCCGTGTCATAGCTCATGCCAATAGGTGTGAAGTTTCTCCTAAATGGCTTCTTTTGTCCTTAATTATTCATGGCAAGGATCTCATTCAAGTCAAACGTACTAGCATTGTTTGAATGGGTGGTTTTGGAAGAAGAAGGATTATCATTCTTCTTTCCTTCCAGCCAGTGTTGCTATTGTTGTTAGCAGCTTTTTGTTTTGCAAGGTTGTCCTCGATATCGATACCTATGTTGTAGACGGCCTTGAAAGTATTCAAGTTACTTTGGTATTTCAAGTACTTTGAATACTTTTCTTGGAGGTTCTTGATGAACATCCTTACAGATTCCTTTTTAGCAGGGACCTCAAGCATTTTAGCGGAAGTTTCCCTCCGCATGTTGAAGAAGGAAGTGAACCCCTTGTTTTCCTTCTGTTTTAGCATCTCGAGTTCCCTATGGTCAGTCTCGACTTGTATGTTGCACTTGTACCTATCTATGAAAGCGTTTGTAATGGCTTCCCAAGAAGAAGTCTTCTCCTTGTCTAGAGAGAAAAACCATTGTTAACAAACGGTTTCAGCAAGTGATATATAGAGAGAAAAGTGAAGGAAAGATCTTCTTGTCAACTTCCTTGATACTCATTATGGTCTCAAAAGCCCTCAAGTGAAAGTAGGGGTTACCAGTTGTCTTGAACTTAGGGACGTCATTGGCATTGAATTTCTGTGGAAGGAGTTCCTTGTCCACTAAGACCCCTTGTGAGCTAATTCCCTGGAACTTGTAGTCATTGGAAATTTTGTTAAGGCTCTCTTCCATGCTCTCGAGTTGAAGTTGCCAGGTAGGGTCATTGACTTAAAGATCAAGAGTCTTCATCATATCAATAAGTTAGGTGATGTTCTACCTCATCTCATCAACTTCTTCTTGAGTGGCCATGATCACAATTTTTCTTCTGTGTCGGACTGGTTTAACGAAGAGTAGAACTTTAACAAACGTGTTATCCTTGATTAAACGTCCTTCCCTTCTTAACCAAGTGCTGTAATATTAAACCATTGACTTAATGACTTGACTCAAATTGACTTTGACTTTTATTGGTTTAAAAGACAAAAAAGCAAAAAATGGGTGCATATTTTGAGAGTTATGGTTTAAAATAACATAGTTATGTTGGGAGGATATAATATCCGACTTACCCCCCTAAAAAAATTTAATAACAAATCCTAGCATGTCACTAAGCAATAAAGATCAAAGCTTTAGCCCTAACATGATACTAGAGACATACATGATACAAGAAATAGGAAGCAACCTAAGCATGATTCTAGAAAGCAATAAATAATATCGTAACATGATACTAAGAATTAAAATAATATAAGCATGCTTTCTGAAGAAATAGAGCATTGAAATTACTCACTTTGTTGCCTCGTATATCTTTCTATCAAAACAATACATACGTTATTAACTTCAATAAAAATATTAAACAGTAAATCTAATTAAAGAATTGAAATAAGATTTGGGACCAAACCCTAAGAACTATCAACCTTTCACGTCTAAGGCGAAGGCAACTTTGAGCTTGGCTATGTGCGTCTAAATCTTGTGATGCATGAATGGTGTTTGAAAAAGGAAGGCTTAGAAAGAGGGAGAAAGAATAAGCTTCTAGCTTTGAGAGAAACAGAGAAGAGAAAGAATAGATGATTGTTGATTATTGTTGGTGATTGAAAACGGGGAAATACGACCCTAATATATAGAAAAATATCCGAAAACGATCAGAAAATAGTTAAAATTTGAATCGGAATAAAATTCCTTTTGACGCGTCGCGATAAGGACCATCACAACGCGATGGGACCATCGCGGCGCGCGCGATAAAAACAGTTTTTTTTTTGGAATTTGTTTTTATCATAACTTTTGATCCAAAAGTCCAAATAAGGCTTATAATATGTCGTTGGAAATCTCTTGAAGTCTTCTTTCAATAACAATTAAAATAATATTAAAATCTTTTGTAGAATAAAATATATATGGCCGAAATAGCGGAAGGGTGTCAGTTATGGTTAGAGTTTCGTATTTTTTTCATATCTTTTTCGTTATACCTCAGAATTGATATTATAATATATCATTGGAAATATAATTTCAAGATCTATCCAATCATATAAGATTTGGATAAAAATTATGAGACACGAAAATAATATCTGACTTTCTTTGAACGTCTTTCATTTCGAATAAAATTAGAACTTTCAAAAGGAGGAGTTTTATTCAATTTAAAATTCTTTAATCTTATCTTTTCGAAAAGGAAAATTAAGATCTTTTAGAAACTCATATAAGCTTCTAATTAATCCTAATTGGTTTAGGAATATAATTAAGATTAGTGGACCCTCCACATGATCATTGAGTCGCACATAAAACTCGTTTTAGGCGCAGTTTAGTGTTTTGACCATAACTTCCTCGTTATAACTCGAAATTGGGCTTATAATATATCGTTGGAAAGGTATTTTCAAGCCCCATCCAAATACACAATTATTGGACCCATATCATAGACCAAACTAAACTAGATTGGACTTTTTCATAAACAGGGAATGAAAAGAAAGATTTTTGAAAACAGAAAGAAGTATTTTTATTAAAAAACAGAGGAATCACGAGACTCTTTCACAATTCGCTTTGTTCGATAATCAATGACATGAAAAGTACTAATCACTGGGTTTGGTTTTTTGGGGAGACACAATTTGGTGTCTACAGTATGATGTATTTTGAAAAGGCTAGGCATAGAAAGAGAGAGAGAAAGAATAAGCTTTAGCTTAGAGAGAGAGAAAGAGAATAGATGATTGTTGATGATTTGAAAACGGGGGAAATCGACCCTATTTATAGAGAAAAATCGATAAAAAAGAGTCAGAAACAGACTCGGAGTAAAACCAGCTCCATCGCGGCGCGACAAGGCTATTGCGACGCGATTGCTCTGTCGCATGGCGATAAGCTCATCGCGGCACGATGAATCTATCGTGACGTGATGGTTGCTGTATGATAAAGTTTCCGTAGGGAGTCCTTCTCCTAATCAAATTAGGTTACTTAGAGTCTGTACTTATCTTTAACCAAACCGGATTTAGTCTTTTTTAAAACACTTGTTTTATTCCAAATAGAATTCTTTATCTTTTCAAAATCAATCATAATTATAATTACTAATCCTAATCCCTTTAGAACTTAAAATAACCTTCTAAAAGATTCTATAATATTAGGATAAATCCTAATAAATTTAGGAATACAATTAAAATTAATGGACCTTCCACATGATGATTGGGTCGCCCATAAAATTCATTTAGGATCCAGTTTAGTATTTTGGTCATAAATTAATCATTATAACTCGGAATTGAACTTATAATATATCGTTGGAAAGGTCTTTTCAAGCCCCATCCAACTACACAATTATTGGACCCATATTATGGACTAAAATAAACTAGTTTGGACGTTTTTCATAAATAGGATACGAAATGAATGATTTGCAAAAACATAAATGAACTATTTTATTAAAACATTTTTGAAAACAAAAGAATTCACGAGACTCTTCAATATTTCACCTTGTTTGATATTCAATGACGTGAAAGGTACTCATCACTGGGTTTGGTTTTTGGGGAGACACAATCAAGTGTCTATAGGTTATGAAAAAAGGTATGTCTGCAAAATTCATGTTTAGAACGAATTAACTTAGGAGTTTTTCAATTGATATAAGGATTTAATCAATTTGGGAATTTGATGATTATGTTGTTGAAATCAATCAATTGAAATTAGGGTTTAATCAATTTTAGTTTAGTTGTAATCAAATTGAAAACCCTAAATTCAATGCAATTGAAAATCCCCAAATTAATCCCAACCCCTAAACCAGTAATTAAATTCCCAAATTAAACCCTAAATCAATAATTAAATTCTCAAAGTGAAAACCTTAACAATTAATTCAATTGAAAACCCCCAAATTAAGTACCTAAACCCAGTAATTAAGCAAACATACCTTTTTTCGTGGAATCATTAGAGTGGTGAAGCAAGAGAAATTATTTTTAAACCCTAAATTTTGTTTCTAACAATTCGATTTCAAGTTATGCCTAATTTTAGATGGAAGTAGAAGAAGAGGGAAGTGAGAATTGAGAGATGAAGAAAGAAAATGGAGGGAAATAGCAGGGATGACGTCATCTTCGAGGGGTTAGTCAAAGTGGTAGGAAGTTTTAGTGTTTTGGAAAAATATAGGTGGTAAATTTTTATTTTTATTTTTTAATTAAATAGCAACAATTGTAAGTGGTAATTATAAAAAAAAAATCATTTTTTTTAATTAAATTTCAATTTTTTATATCAACTCTAGGTTACTATGAATATTATGGCATTTATAGAATTATAGGGAATGTCATCATGACATCACCTCACCCTCTTGGCTTATATGGAGTAGGATACTAATAACGAATATCCATTCGCAAGCAAGCAAGATCTATCATTCAAGTGTCCAGATCAGGTATCGGTGAGATTGGGTTGAGTCAGGTATATTTTTAACTTGAGTCATACTAAATTATTACGTTCACGTAAGTCAAAATCTAATCGGATATTTCTCGAGTCGGTTTCGGATTGGGTCGGATCCAGTATGGTTTTGTCCCTTCTAAGTAGGGCTGGCAATGGATTGGATACAGGTCGGATTATGCTCCATCCACATCCATCCGCCTATGCCCATCCATCACCCGAACCATCCGTCACCCGATCCAAACTCCATCCATATCCGATCCATTCATGGATGAATCGGGTGGATCGGGTGATAAATGGGTGAAATACAAGTTCTATTTGCATTCTAATTTTTTTAAAAAAAAGTTCAGATTCGAAAAAGTAGTCCACTAATATCAAAACCCATGAATTAAACAGTAGACTGTATTTGATTTTTTATTCTATCAGTAGCTTCCAGATGTAGTAAATACTATATATAATTTTATTTATTTTAATATTTGTTTATATTTATTAAATGGCTAATATATATATATGTGGATGGATGGGTGGATCGGGTGACGAGTTGGATGAAGGTCCATCCGAATCTAACTTGATCCGTCACCCAATCCACCCGTCATTCATTTATAATTCACCTTTGATCGGATTTTTATCCTTATTTTCGAGTCGGGTAGATCGATTATCCACGGATTCGGGTGAAATTGCAGCTCTACCGCTAAGGGTGCCTTTTTCTATGTATCCACGAAAAATAAGACATCTTGTCCAGTAAATACACCGTGGCAGCTAATCTTTAAGCACCCACATAATAAAAATAATAATAAATAAATAAATAAAAACCATGCATACTAGAACGGAATAAATAAAACTAATAACGGAAGCCATAAAATAGACTTCTGCCAAAGAATCAAAGTAAAGCAAGAAACTTTTCAAAACATAAACGAACAAGCCAAAAATGGAGTATACTTGGCTACTGTCATTAACATTGTTGATAATTAGTTTTGTAACTGTAATATTTCTACTTTTTAATCAACAAAAACCAATAAGAAATTTACCTCCAGGTCCTCCAAAGTTACCTTTGATAGGAAACCTCCACCAACTTGCTTCCAAAACCACCCTCCCACACCGCCGTCTAGCGGAGCTGGCGAAGCACTACGGCCCGATCATGCATCTGCAGCTAGGGGAGATTCCAACAGTGGTGATATCTTCACCCGAGATGGCGAAAGAGGTCATGAGAACTCACGATTTAGTCCTTCGCAGTCGGCCAAAGATGATGATGCCGGAAGTTGTGTTCTATAACTGTAGTGACATTGCGTTAATACCCTACGGTGAGTACTGGCGGCAAGTCCGCAAGATCGCAACACTTAAGCTCTTTACGACTCACCGTGTTCAGGCGTTTCGACCCGTCAGAGAAGAGGAGGTAATGGATGCCATCAAGTCTCTAGTTACGCGGGCAAAGGCAGGGTCTCTGGTCAATCTTAGCGACATCATATTCGCTCTCAACTTTAACATCATTTTAAGGTAACTTACATAGATATTATACTCTCTAATTTATTACTGTAATGTTTAAAGAGAGGAAATTATGATGTTTTAAGGGAAAGTCACAGGATATGAAATCATTAGGATAGATCATAGATGAGAACTTGAGAAAGTATCCTAAGTTTCTCTAATTAAAAATTTTGAAATTTATGTTTTGGACAGTTTTGATTAAAATCAGTTCAAATACATACTCCATACTTAGACCTAAAGATCAAGCTGCTTACGTTGGTATGGGTCGGGTCATTTTGGGTTTACTATGCTTTTGGATTGAGTTAGGACTTCAGGTAAAATTCAGATTGGGTCATTTTGGGTAGGATTGAGAATCCAGATCAGGTCATTCGGTCAAATTCCCAAGAACCTCATATATCACATTATCCATTACTTACGTCCTAACTAGATCTATACTTTTTATTAATTTATACATAGCAGTTGCTATAAAAGAGTAACTAAGCTAAGATTAAGGAAGTTATGTTTTTTAGGTGTGCAGGATAATAAAGTCAAGCTAAGTAATTACCCTCTTAAAATTATATAATAGTCAAAGTGTAACATTTAAAAAGATCGGCGAGATTATGACCACAATAGTACAAAAAGTTGTGTTACATCGTGTTCGTGTTTAGTCTCATGTTTACTCCGTGTTTTGTTCACCAAATAAAAAAAAATAAAAAAAATAAAAAACTAATTGTAAAATATACAATAATTGCATAATTTCAGTAATTTAATCATTGCACCTAAAACAGAATCGTGTTCATGTTGATTTCTTGTCAAATACATAGTTTACATTTTCCCTTGGTAATTAATCTCCTGTTCGTATCGTGTGCAATTTTAGTTGTATTGTCGTGTGATGTCAAAAGCTGTTACTGCTATAACTAGTTCGGCTTTAGTGGTATGTAAATAAAAACTTTAAAAGTGCAAAATAAATGTATCCTTACTCATATAATGTCCGGTTTCTCAGGCTAACTATGAACAAGAAAGGCAAAGATGGAAAAGAATTTAGGCAATTAATAGCAGATGTAGCAGAAATCATCTCCGGATTTTCAATTAGTGACTTGTATCCGTCATTGATGTTCATAAGTACAATTACTGGTATGAAAGGGAAACTCCAAGGGATAGTTAAGAGATTTGATAACCTAATGGATCCTATAATTAAGGACCATATTTCTACAAAGAGACAAGGCAAAGATCAAGAGGAAGACTTGGTGGATATTCTCTTAAAATTCCACAAGGATGAATTGCATCTTGGCACCGAATTCTCTCTCACCAGTGATAACATCAAGGCTATAGTTTTTGTAAGTTCAATTACTATCTTTCTTCCTTATTTACATGTATGTATTTATTTATATACTAGGTGAAACCCCGTGCAATGCACGGATGTTGACTAATTATAATGAAAATATAATTAGATATTAAAAACAAAATTGATTGATCAGTTAATTTTGGTGGAATTTTTTTTAATAACACATTGACAAGTATCCTCGATCCCAAGATCACTTTGAATCGAAAGGGAAACTCTTACCGCTTGAGCTATCCCCCCCCCAACACACGCGCGCGCGCGCGCGCGCACACACAAATATATATATATATATATATATATATATATATATATATATATATATATATATATATATATATACACAACAATATAACTATTTTACCAAGTTTTAAAATCTAGTGTTTAGATCAACTCCAATGGTTATACTTAAGGGGTTGCTTGCAATTTAAATAATTCCTAGCTATTAGCTTGATCATTGGAGCTAAAAAATACAATTAGCTTGGCCGCCAAGCTAATTTGCTTGAAAAAAATACTTGCCAAAAAAGAATAAATAAAATTAAATAAAATAAAGCTATTTAAGTAATTGAGGTCATTTAAAAAAGCAAGCTAATAGCTAGCCATTGGAGCTCCATAAGACAAACTCTAATGGCAAGCTAATTGTCAAATTTGCTTGCCATGCCACATAAGATTTTAAGCTAATTGCCATTTTAGCTCCAATGGCTAGCTAATAACTTACTATTTAAATGGACCACACTTACATAATAGACCACACCAAGCTAATTTACTTGGTCAATCTAATTGTGTTTTCTAACTCTAATGGTTAAGCTAGTAATTAGGGATTATTTAATATTGCAAGCAAGTCTCTAACTACATCTATTGGAGTTGCTCTAATATATCAATCTAATATTCTAATATACTAAAATATATAGGAGTTGTTTGGTGCCGCAAGTGAAACATCATCAACGACAATAGAATGGGTATTCTCTGAATTGTTAAAGAACCCAAAAGCAATGGAAAAGGCTCAAAAAGAAGTACGACAAGTATTACAAGGAAAAGAAATGATGATCAACCAGGAAAGTCTAGAAAAACTTGTGTACTTGAAATTTGTTATCAAAGAAACATTACAACTTCATCCTCCTTTCCCTTGCTTGGTTCCAAGAGAGTCCACGGATCGATGTGTGATCAAAGGTTATGAAATACCTCCCAAAACACGAATTTTTATTAATGCATGGGCAGTTGGAAGAGATTCTAAGTATTGGAAAGATTCGGAAAAGTTTAATCCAGAAAGATTTGAAGATTCATCAATAGGTTACAAAGGCACCTATTTTGAACTGATTTCATTTGGCGCTGGAAGGAGGATATGTCCCGGAATGGGACTAGGTATTGCCACAGTCGAGCTCGTGTTAGCCATGTTACTATACCATTTCGACTGGGAGTTGCCATGTGAAAGTAATCCTGAAGATTTGGACATGGATGAAACATTTGGTATAGTAGGAAGGAAGAAAGTTGACTTGCTAGTGATCCCTGTGCTATATTTCCTCTCGGGTTTTAAATGATGTTTTTTTTTTTTTTTTTTTTTTTTTTTTTTTTTTTTTTTTTTTTTTTTTTCTTTTGGACGGGTTTAAATGATGCAATTTGTAAGGCATACATTGCATGAATGTTGCAAGTCATTTAATTAACCTCACTATAGAGAGTGTATGTGGACTGAAGGTTTTGGGTCTAAGTTGTGCTCAAAGGACCTAAATATTTTGTTGGAACTTTAAACCTTTTTGTAAACTGGTCTAGACTCCTTTACAAGATTTTAATGTTGTGTTGGTGGTACTGGTGTTGGATATTGAAAATTATTGATTTAAAAAAAAATTCTTACAATTCTTTCTATTAATGTGTAAGCATTTAATTTTGATCATTTTAATTTTTATTTTTAATTTTTTTGGAATTTTGATTTTTTTTTTAAAAAAAAACATATCCTAAATTCACAAAGATACATATACAATAAATCAAATTTCATTGCTTGAATGTTCATCAATTATATACACACCAAATCGTGTGTGGCCAGTCAAGCTACATGGTGTATCAACATTTATTTAACAATTATGAGTAACCTCAATTATTAATAAGGGTAACCTTATTTTGTAACCTTAATTAACAAACGAAGTTTGAGTAATATCAATTAATTTTAAGAAAAAAGTAACCTCACTTATTCATTTGGATAACTTTAGAAACCGTGGTCTCCTAATCAATTTTAAAGTGGAGAAAGATAGAGCGAAAAAAATAAAGAGAGCCCATATGATATGAGAGAGAGTCATAGAAATATATTGGTATTAGGTAAAAAGGAAAAAGATGCATCTATATTAAAACCTTTATTTATAGAAAGTGATGCATGTAAACCCAAAAAAGGAGGAAGTCTTTATTAAAAAAAATCAGAAAAAAAAAAAAAAAAAAAAAAAAACCAAATCAAAACCTCATGATGTAGAACCATATCAATTTGAAACATGATTTTATTTATTTCCATGCCCTAAAAAAAATTAGAACAATGTCGCACATGGTTTCCAAAATTCACAGGTCAGTAACCATGAAAATGGCATGTGTCAAATGACTCAGGACAATGTGCACCGGATCAATTTCCTGCGCTTCAGGAGTGCTGACGAAGTGACGATACGATGAAAACTTGTACTCAGTAACCATGAGATGGCCGTTTATAATAACTTGGGACAATATGCACTGGTCCAATTGCAATTTCCTGCGAGTTCAGAGCACCGATGATAAGATGGAGACGTGTACTTTGTAATTTGACTATTGGCAAGCCCAGCATCCTTTCATTACAACACATCTCCCATGGCTTCCAGCACAACTTTTCTCAATCTAACACCTTGTATTGGAAAAAATTTCTTTAACCAAATGTCAACTACAAAAGGATTCTCTCTCAGTCAAACCTTAAATGAAGCCGTGTACGTAATTCTCTATTTCCTTCTGGGTTAATTCCTACTTCGCGAAGATCTCCACAGAGCTACTGACAGAATGGTCAGACCAGCTATGGCTACTGCATACTGTTACATAAAGTCTGTAGTTAGGCAGAAGTAAACAAAAGATCCAAAGTATAAGACAAGCAAATAGCAGTCATAACACAAGGTATATCATGACTGCAATAGAAACATGAACATTTTGTTCACGTCATCGTGCAGATGTTCAATATAGGTGGATGCAGTTGGCAAAATCAAAAGTGCAGGGCAATCATGTAATGAACAGCTGTGAACCAGCCAAATATTGGGTCTTTGGTTACTAAGGACTGTTTTTGGAAAATTAAAATAATCTAATTATCCAATCAATTAACACCCCTTCATGTAATTTGAACTACTAGCATAATGTTGGGCATTGGCTCCATAATCCACGTGAAACCATTTATAACCTGAGATAAAGATTAATGTATTTTCACAGGTCAAGTTGCAGGGGTTGTACTAGTATCCAAGCCTCCAGGGTTTAGCACTATGTTTGGATTGAAGGAAATGGAGGGAAAAGAAAGGAAGGGAATTGGAGGGGTAGATAATCTTTGATTTGGATAACAAATGAGGGAGGGAGAGAATTGGAGGGATTAAATTGTAAGAAATCGATCTCTCCAACAATGGAGAGATTTGGAAGGAAAACTCATCCATCTTCCCTCCCCTCCCCTTTCTCTTCCCACCCCTTCCCCTCCTCCCCTTCTTTTCCTTCTCAATCATCTATCCAAACACACTGTAAGTCTCCAAAACCCTAGCCCCAATGTACCGCATGTATAAATCTCTGTACAGAGTTGCAATTCCCTAGTATCCCAAGTAATCGAAAAACTGTTGAAGACGTGACCCATCTCTAAGTAGCAATATCTTCACCAATGCCCAAGATATGACAGTATAAACAAGAAAAGTATAATGCTGACCCCAATCGCCGAAAATTATTTGCCTACAAAAATATCTTAATATAATCTTCTAGTAATGTAAATAAGTTTTTACCAGCCTATATAGTGAACTTTTAAGTACAAGTAACCACATTAATAACTACTACTTATATCCCTAAATTAAACCTCATGACTGTTTTAGTTTGTCACAATATAAGCAGTATATAGAATTTGTGAACCTTGAACTTTCCAGTGTTAAACTGAACAATGAATCAATGGATACGACAAAGAGATAAATGCTCAAATAGTGAAGGATAGTTGTGGTGTTTTAACTCAATTGAATAAAAATGACCCCTCTTTTTTTTTTTTTGAAACCAAAATGACCCCTACTTAATGCGGCCTATTAATATAAAAAGGAGTAGATGCTCTACATGATATCCCTCCCCCCCCCCCCCCCCCCAACACACCAATCAAACTCAATATCGAATTAAGTACATATTGTATCCGTACCACATTTGCAATGCAAACGTACAACTACGTATATAAGTCCTGGTTGTACCAAGAAGTAAAATTACAGACCTGCTTCCATCAGCCTGAATCCTCACGACCTAATCCAACCCAAACAAACGAAATGCAAAAGCTGACACATTCCAAATTTTCCAACTGACCTTTGAATTTGGGAAGCTTTCCCAAAAGCATGACTTAAGTAATTGGAAACGTGTTGTTTGGGGCATCAAAATGACCACAGTATACTTCTTTCTGCAAGGAAATGGAAGTATCCTTTGCAGTGCAGATTTTGATGTCGAAGGTGTTAGAGATGTTCTTACTTTCAACCGTGCTTCTTCTTGAATCTGCAAAGCAAAACCAGTAATAAGAAAGAAATTTATCAAAGAGATAACCATATTACATAGCAAGTGAATGACATTAGTTGCAGCATGTATAAACAAAAGAAAGGCGAAAAGAAACATGGAGAGAGCTTAAAGAAGCACAAAATAGGGCTCCAATGAAAACTTCTAACCTGAAAAGAAGTGCCTAAATCACCAGAATAGACTCTTGATTGGTAGCTTCTAATAATCCTTTCTAGCCAATAATAGTTCTCCTGAGAGGAGATGAGATTAATAAGGAACATAAATCTTAACGAGTAGACTCATAATGACAGCTAGAATTACATCAATTTATCTAAAAGAAAGAGCCTTAAGGACAACATTTTAGAACTTACCTGCAAGCCATTTTCATGGGCTCTTTGCTCAATTTCAAGTATGGTTGAGATATCTTCATCTGAAGGGCCTTCATTCTGCAGATGCAAAACCTCATCTAATGCCAACTCAACCTGTTGCAAATCATTCCACATTATTTTTAGCTCATTGTAGCACAGTCCCTCCCTTCAAAAAACAAACATAATAGATAAAAGAAAAAGGAGTACAAAGGATGACCAGAGTCGAAGACATGGAAGGATCACATGAAAAGTTAATGCTGATGTCTCCTCGTACATCACCAGTTCTTGATGGCTTATTTCCCCCCAAGAATACAGACACACCTGCAGAGTAAATCTAAGCCAGATATGCACAAGAAAATCAGGAACATCCTCCATACAGAGAAAAATTGCAAGTCAGAAAAATTATGAAAGACATGTCCACCTGCCCATGTTTAAAGCGGAGGACTTGTATCATCTTTGTCTCTAGCAACTTACTCAAAAATCCGACAAAGTGAATCTCTTCAATCTAGCACAATGGAGAAAGGGTAAAAAAAAAAAAAAAATAAAATAAAATAAAAATAAAAATAAAAAATAAAAAAAATAAAATAAAATAAAAAAAAAGAAACAAAGCCAACAAGTGGATATTAATACTTGGTCAGGGCAGGGCGAGCCTTTTCTTGTTTATCTAATGTAGACATGCAGTAAGAAATTCAACTTGTCACTTTGATTTGTGTACCCCTGTTAGGCACTTAACACTGAAACGAGAATATAAAATTTTCATCCTACACTTCAATATCATTCAGTCACCCAAACACTCAATTATTCTGGACTACATAGCTGTAGAGATAAGATGTATTAAGAGAGGAAAAGTGAAGAAAAATTTATGTGAGACATACTCACAAATGGGATTAAGAACTAGCTAACAAGTCAAATCTGAAATGTGTATGTATGCATCTGTAACATGAAAAGCACATGCAGCATGTCTTGTAAAAGTAGGATCATGTTCCATATATGCTGTTTTCTCTGCATCTATGTCCAATTTCAGGACTGTTCTGGTGTCTCAAATTTTAAGCCCTAATGTATTTGACACTGTTATGTACCCATTACCTGACACTCGTAACAGTGTATCAATAACAATTTTTACTTAACATGACTTATAATGATTAAGTCCTGCGACAAGATTTTCCATTCCTAACTGGATAATATTACTAGACTACTATACACCATTTTGCACACAAGACCATAAGGGATATAATAGATGAAAAGAAATTCTTAAGAGCTGTCAAGTCTGTTCTTCATTACACCTCTCAATTATTATCTCCTCATTAGATTGGGGAGATTATGGGAGGAGAAGGGAGAGGAGTAGTCAACAATTTCAGATAAGGTTTGTTTTTCACCTCAAAAGGGGTAAAATATTCAAGACTCGTGAATCACTTAACTCCACTGAACAAGTCAGAACTAGAATAATGGTGGAAACTAGGAATAATTTGAGACTAATCAAACATTAGTAATAGAAAATTAATGAGCTAAATATGCATAAATATTCATTCATATATTGATTCACAGAGGATTAACAGTGTGTTTGGATAAAGAAAAAGGAAGGAAAAGAAGGGGAGGGAGGAGAAGAGGAGTGGAGGGAAAGGGAGGGGAGGTAAGAATGGTGAGTTTTCCTTCTAAATCTCTCCTTTGTTGGAGGGATCAATTTCCTACAATTTAATCCGTCCATTTCTCACCCCTCCAATTCCCTTCCTTCCTCATTTGTTATCCAAATGAAAGATACCTCATCTCTCCATTTCCCTTCCCTTCCTTTCCCTCCATTTCCTTCAATCAAGGAAGCAGTTTCAGTAAGGAATTTTTGTATAAGGTTGAAAGGTTAATCTAAGACGAGTTTGAGAAATAGCTGAGTTGCACTATTGTAAGTACTTTATTCCGAACATTTCCTAAAAGTAGACGATAACTAGGAGAAAGATTTCAACGAAGACAAGGCAGCAATGATTGGTTAATGCAACTTTTCTTAGTCGAAGCGAGACAGCATAGAAACTAAAATTTAAACCCAATTCCAGAAATAGATATAACTTTTAGATCCTTGCTAAAATCTTGCTTTGAGACTGAAATTAACGATAAGAAAATTGCTTGGGACACATTTATAACTGTATGTGTTTCTCCTTGATACTCAAATCTTCTATGTGGAAATGAATGCAAAGGTTTCTAATCTAGGTCCAAAAGGGAAATGGGATTGGATTGTTATGCAAGCTATCTGTAAGAAGACCAATCATCACATGTCTGGGACTCTGGGTATTTAAATATTCACATTCAGAATATGCTTTTCCCAATAAATGCATGAAATAAATGTGATCTTTTTTCGATATAACTCAAGATCAATAGACAAATAAAAGGTTTCTTCACAAGCTCTCAACGAATAAGTCAATGCAATCTCTTCATTCTTTTTTTTTTTTTCGAGAGAAATAATCTCTTCATCCTTGTGGAACCTTGTAGTAAATTAGCAGCCTAGGCAACTTAGATGGTACTTTTGGAAAGGTGTATGCATTAAAACAATATCAATTATGACTCATTTGATAATTCTCTCCCATCTCCTCTCCTCTTGGCCATTGAATGGCCAATGATACTAAACTTTTAAAAAGCTGACATGAGTTATTTGGTTATTCAAGGCATGCACTATAAAATTTTGAATTATTTTGAAATTGAAAGTCAAGTTTAAGAAATATCCAAACATCATAACAGGGGAGAATTCAAATTGCAGTGTTAGCTGATTCCGATTTGGAACTTCTCCTCACTACCCGATCCTCTGGAGGATCTAGAAAAGGACCCTTGAGTGGAAAACAAAGCTCTTATCCAACGGAGTAGAATAACAGTTCCATATTTGCCCATTTACTTTAAATTCTATTCAAAATCCCTGTTATAGCAGCACAAAGGTCAAGGAAGGTTGCATGGGACATCCTATGGGAAAACGAGGATTTTGTTAAGGGCTTTCATTGGGTTTAGTGCAAAGATATTTGCATACCCAAGCAAAACGGAGGTCTTTGTGTAGAGCCATAAATGTTCACAGAACTTCATAATGCCACAAAACTACTGCATACAGGAAGTACAAGAATGAAAATTTTCAAAAGCACAAATGTTGTAATTTCAGAAAACAGAATCAGATCAAATCAAGAAAAACAAACTTCAGACGAAAGTTTGACAAAAAGTTGACTTACTACCAAAAGTCCTCAAATTAGCAAAGTAATGAAGGTAAACACTCTTACCATAGCCCCATTCTTCAACTCCACAGGAAAACATAACTGTACTGAACACTGTACTTCCACCATAGGTTTGCGAACAATTTCCCTGCAACAGATTCTTTGTCTCAAAATTTATAACAGTTAAGAATGTATATGTGAGATTGCGAACAGCACAGGAACTGCTCATTATATCCAGAAGTAGCTCTTTTCTTTCAATTCCATAAATTCTCTAGCAAAGCACCAACAGACATGCCAGACATGATAAGAGATGCTCTTTTCTTTCATTTTCATCAATCTGTATGACAAAATATAGATTCTATAAAATAGAGTTACAGAGAACTGGTATGGGGTCCAGGGAGAATGGTTGGGATGCTCTAGCAGGTGCTAAGGTCCGCTGATACAGTACTTTTTACAATTTCATATCACATATATTCTTTGTTTTTGCCCTTGATCAGGTACAAGGTTGGGGGGGGGGGGGGGGGGGGGACTTAAGATGAGGGTCTGGAAACAAATCTCGGCAAAGCTTTTACTATTCCTTTCCCTTGTTTTACACAATTCCTTATCAGATATAAGATATTACAAATTTATTAGGTGTATAAGTGTTCCTTTTAGGCCTGCCAGACAAGTGATAAGGATCTGAAGATGCACAAGCAGTTGGATAAATCACCCCATGTTTTTGTTTTCCCACATTCAATTTACGTCTGGAGACCTAGGATCTGAAGATGGATAACTCCTGTCTGCAAACCATGAACCCTTGTTTTAAGAGGTTAACACCTACTATAGAAATTAAAGCAGGTGTCTGAAATATATAAATGCGCACCCACAGATGTGTGTGATGTGTTTTCAAAATGGCAGATCAGGAACTTATCTCTTCCCATAGTAAGAAATTATCTATAGAACAGATTGTTCATTATTAAAGAGGATCCAGGGCAGTTGTAAGTCTTCTGTTTTATCACAGTATGACAAAGTGAAATTTGATAAAAATAAAGAAAGGACGTCTTTGACTCTCAAAGATCATCTTTCCCCACCAACTCACAAAATAGAACCATTTTGAAACAAGCTCGACAACATGGTTTAATAGAGAGAAATTTTTACCATCATAACAAGTGGAAAACTGATTAACAAGAATCAGCAGTTTGAGTATTTTCTTACTCTCTTAATATTGAAAAATTATACTACGTAGTTGTAATATTACCAATAGCACTTTCCTGTAGATAATTTTAACATAGTTGCAATGTTACCTGCCTTGCTTCCCTTCCCTCCTGTAACATTACCAAAATTACATCCTTGACAAATACGACGTTAACTTGCCTCAAAATATTTTGTAAAGGAGTGTGTTTTATCTCTATAAAAAAAAACTTCATAACTTCATTAATCTAGCACTACTGGGCCACAGGCCCACAGTAGACAACTTTTGCATGTTAGCAGAAATGAAACAGAAAAAGGAAAGCTAAAGGACTCAAGATTTGTGCAATGCACCCACCTCCACCAATCACCCGAACGTACAGTAGGCGACAAAGGCAGCAGAGGCAGGACACCAACACTAACCCAATCCCACTACATGTTCAAGCAGCGGATCCCTAAAGCTGCAGCAAGGCAGTATTGGCTTATTAGCCCATTTACTGTGGTAACTTGAGGAGAGGACAAATATTAGTAAAGCTAGTAATTAAGGCTCTTGCCAACTCTTGTATTGTAGTGCTAGTATAAATAGTAGTTGTCTCTAAGGAAGTAGGCATTCAGAAATTTGTAAGCAAACTCATGGAGAGTAATGGCCTAAAGCCATTGACATCTTTTCGCAAGCTTTAAGCTTTATCAATCAAACATTCAACCTTTTGACTATATTTCCTTGTTGTGACACGTAGTCCGTTGCAATTTGTAGTTCATAATGACAGTTTGATAACAAAAATCTTCTGATTTGTCTTCCATCAACATTTTCATAATAAATTCCTAGGTTTTAACATACGTAGATAATAAAGATTGCTATATTTGATTTCGGAGAAAATCTACCTAATAATGCTGTCAGGAAAAGTGAAGGGCAGGCCATTGAGGTCATCACGGCTGAACTGTAAAATCGGAACGGGAGGCTTCGGTATTCCACCCTGCATGTACAATTAAAGAGTGCAGATGATGCCAAACAGTATAATGTTAAGTGTAATGAAGTTTGAGAAGCTCCTGCTTACCAAGTACTGCAAAATCAATGGACAGGCAGTAGCAAGATCAAGGTTGCCAACAACCACAACCGTGAAAGTTGATGGATCCTTGAAACAGTTGCTGAAATACTCACATGCTTTATAAGCATCAACCTTTTTAAGGTCGCTTATTCTGATAGGCTGCACATAAAAATTAGTAAATCTTAACGGACCGCCACCCAGAAATAAAAAAATAAATAAATAAATAAATAAATAAATTAATAAAAAGGGGGACAAGCATAAAGTATAATTATACCCTAAAGAAATATGAGTTTCCATAATTTATCTCTCTCACACGATTTTCAAAGGCAGTATATGGATCTCTCTCCTGAGCACGGACAGCTTCTTCTGCCATTTCCATCACTTTTTTAACTTCTTCCTCTCTAGGCTCCACATTTGTCATAAAAAGCTGATAAACAAGCTGGATCCACAACTAAAATGTTAGCCCACAAAACGATAACTAAAAAGAAGGAAAATTTTGACCTTGCCAAAGATATATGGACAAATATGCAATAAAGTTTATTTTAGAAAAAATGTCTAAGGCATAAGAGAAAATTGTCTTATGTGACATGCACAGGCAATAGAAACGGAAATGCTGGAAGTGTTTTGGCATAGAGGTTTGAGATTTCAAAAAACAGATAATGAGTTAAAACAGAGACAGTACAGTACTGGATTAGTGGGTTAGAGACCAGAAACATCATATTACCCAATTTAGCTCCCTATAAAACATCAAGATATCCAACGCAACAACTGCATCTTCACTATCCTTATCTTTTGAGCTTGAACGTGTCTCATTGGCCAATATATTCCAACAGAGGAAGAGCTAGTCTGGAAGCCACTTTATAGAACTTAAAACTTTACAAGCCAAATTTAGATTGTTAAATTGAAAAGACTTCATTGTCTCCAGCCTGGGAGGACAATTGCAAATTTGCAACCAATCAACAGAGTTTGTGTCCATTGTTTAATTTATTTATTCTTGGCATTATTTAGGTGGAGGGTTTCTAATGCTCATTTCAAGAGTGTAGAAAATGACAGGGAAAATCTTGAGAGGAACATTCCAATATCAAAACATGAGATTTGGAAGAAAAGAAAACATCATTGATCGTTTGAATGATACTAAAAAAGGTGAACAAAATGCCTATTAAACCCTCTGTTACAATAAGATTTAGACTGTAGAAATACAGCCAATAACTGAATCAAGTATAGATTACATGAAAATGCAACACACAAGAAAAAGTAATATGAGAGGATATAAAGACACTTGGAGAGAGGGATAGAGGTGTATAGGATTGCATAAGGACTTTATACTACTTGAGTTGAGGTTATGAGGGATGAGGGCAAGGAACATAACTTTAGGGTACAAAGGCACTGTAACGAACTGGAATTTTGGGCAAAATATTAAAGTAGAAAGTTAATTTGATCAATGAAATGAGAGTTACAAAATGTAAATGATAATCAACCTTTGGAGAGGCTGGACTCTCCATATACAGCTAAATCTAAATGAAACAATCAATAATAATTCCCATGTTTTATTTCTCTCTAAATCTTAGTATTTATAGAAGCAGGTAACTACGTGCATTCTCTCCAAGCTATACATTTATTTTGTAGCTTGATTGCCCCTTAATATTAACCAATGCATTACAGGCACATTACTGTCTTCTGATAGAAAATTTGCAGACCCTGTTAGCCTTCCAATCTTTTTCAATACGTTTCAATATTAGAATGGATCCTCATAACGTCAAAGGCAGAGCACTGAGGAAGTTAGAACCAGAAAGTTCACCCAACAGAAGAGAAAATTTGTTACCAACAACCAGCACATGATGCATAAGATAGATCAAATTGAAGCAAAGGAAACAGAGCTCCATAGAGCCAACCTGTAATGCAGTCTCCAAGTCTGTTGGTGAACAGTCAGCAGAAAAAGTTCTCATATAAGGTCCAAGCTTTGTTCCAACCTCAGCCCTTTTACCAGCAAGCATGTCCATCAGCACAGATGGTTTAGGGCCAAAGTTACCAAGTTCACCAGCAATAGTCGAACCCATGGAACATGAAACATAATCAGGTTCTGAGAGTTCTGATAGACCTCCATATGAGTATCCACTTATAAGAACCTGCTCAGATATCATAACACATATTAACACACCATATTCAAAACTCAAGAATACCATGACCAGTAAGGAGGCAATTGAAGTTAGGCTGCAATTAATTCAAAGACGTGCAACTTTAAACTAGTGTATAATCAACAAATGTCACAAGAAACACACTGGACAACTCTCTAGGGAAATAACATGATAAATGTGATATAATTTCCATAGCATCAAATATAAAAGGTGTTAAACAACATATAAATATTATTTCACCTACAGATGGAGAAAGGATCAATTTTTCACAGGATTCTGGCCAATTGGCCATAAATCTATTAGTACCAATGTATTACTAAAGCAGTTCACATACCAAACCCTTTCAATCATGATACCTGATCATCAAGGAAGTCAGTACATTTATAGCAAACTCTCATGCCATTTGATAAAATTAGCTCAGTGACATTGATATCGGCATATTCTTGCTGCTGATCTACACTCCTGAGCCAGACATGGAGACCATTTAGAAGTCTGAAATCTTGATATAGCTATTACAATTTACAAGAAAACTCAAAATTTTATAATTTGGGGAACTTTGGAAGAGATTGATATCATATAGTACATTCCAAGAAAAGGCAATCAAGACATCCCTTGCTAGTATTCACTTAGTTGCGGATTAATTTTCAGGGAGCCAACAAATTATCAAAGAAAAGTGTATATAATACTGTTTCACTTTCACATTTACATCAAGTGGCAGCTCAAGATCATTTCATCTATGAAACAATTTATACACAAACAACAAGCAACTATATCAACAGTAATCTGCCTCTGACAGTAGGAACAAAGTTTTAAAAAAAATAAAGAGAAGCATAATAGAATATGCAATTTACATCACATTATGACATGTGTTTCACAAACGTAAAAGCATTGCACAGTAAATTAGCCAGCATTGCACAGTAAATTAGCCAAAGGACATGGAAGTTCCTTTAAAATCAAATTCCATCAGGAACCCACTATAAATGAAACTTTGGTGAGACTAGATATCCACTAAGGATAACAAGCATGAGACGAAAGGAACTTAATTACAACAAAAACTTGTGTAATTGCCTCATATGCATATAAAGGTGAGGGGGGAGGGGGAGTGGTTTCTGCCCCTTCATAGATTAAGTCCATCTTTTTCAGCAATTTTTTTTTATCTTCCTCTGAGGTCCCCTAGAGCACAGTCGCTTCTTTTGCTTCAAATCTTGAAGCAGATTCAAGCTAAAGGTTGCCACATTTTTCGATATTTTACTTTGACAGCCAATTTTGCTTGAAAAATTTTTACTCCGTACCCCCACTTTTTTTTTTTTTTTCCTTCAGAATGTTCTAGTTTGAAAATCTTTTAGCTATTCACAATTTCAAGGAATCTTCTAAATTATTCCCAATATATATGAAAAATCATAGTCCTGTGGAGTCCTATTCGTTTTGTCTCAACGAGTGGATTAATAATTAGATATTAATCATCAAAAATGTGCAGTTGCAAACCTGTGTAGTCAAAACAAGAACATTAAAAGAAATGAAGGGAGCAACATTATTAGACCACTGTTTCTTCACCATATTTTACTTTTATGATTTTTTTTTATATCTATGAAAGAAATTTAAGGTAAAAGTTCAAACACAATAAGTGTGGATGCCTTATACTTTGAAATACAGAAAATAAGAACAATAATTCTACATCCTTTAGATAAATAAATAAAACTACATCAGACATAACACCAACAAAACTTAACCATATCTGTCATGAAGAGAACCAAAGAAACGAGTAGGTATGACTTATGAGTCAGAGACTTTAGAGAGGATCTGCACAAGAACTTTCAGGCTACACAGCTTACTTTCAAAGAGAAATGACATCGACACAGCATCATGATGGCAGGGGATATGGCTGGGAAAGGTAAGGGGACAATGGAGGAACAAGAGATAGAGGGGAGGGGGGGGGGGGTGGAGGGGGGAGAGAGAAGTAATTGGTTGTGAACAAAAGGGTTTAACAGCAGATGAAGAGAACATAATAGTAAATGCTGAGAATTTGAGATTTCTGGGATTGAAATCCATTAAGGATCAGTATTAACAGGAATGATAAATTTGGTGTACTAAATAGTAAAAATAACATATATACACAACAAGTCAACAAAAAAAAAAAAAAAAAAAAAAGGAAAAGAAAGATTGGTTGCTTCCTGAAGACCCGTCAAAGATTGTTGGAAGGTAAAATGTAGCACAAGAAAACAATTAGTCACTTTATTTGAGTAAAACAAGGAGATAATGCCTTATAGAGCCCCACTGCCTTCTTTCAAAAGGAAGCAAACAGGGAACGGATTATCAAGCAAACCTGGCAATTGAGTAACATTACTACATTTTCTATTATGAAAATTTCTCCTAAAATTAAGAATCCCAAAAAATACTCTGACATTAAAACATCACAAATAAGATCAACAATAAATGCATGAAAACACTGCACAGATACGATAGCCAGATCCTCCAAGAAGTTAAGGGAAAAAAAAGGAAAAGAAAAGAAAAGAAAGAAAGAAAAGGAACAACGTCAACCCTTTGGCGAGCCGTTTCAAACAGATTAAGAAGTGCAGAATATCTTAGAAGACAGTTCATCCAAAGAACCTGAACAGCTACTGAGCAAAATGAGCAAATTACTCTCATCATCTCTAAATAATCTACCTGTTTGTTTTTGCATGGAGATTATGTGAGAATAATAATAAAAAAAAAAATTTAAGAAAATTGAGAGAGATAGTTGGAACAATGAGAAAATATTGGAACCATGAGAAAATAGCTTTGGTGTGATGGAGAGAGAAAAAGTAACATATGCTCAAAAAGGAAAACAGGACAATAGAAAGATTAGATAAATACGTCGCAAAAGGCAAACAGGAAGATTACGGAGGGACAGAGTAGGATATTTAACAGTCAGGTAGATTTCACACAGCATTCACACTTCCAAACTGTACGATAGTTCTTTGCTTAAACCAAATGCATTTTATATGAAAAAAGATTGCATTCATAAAAGATTCTTTTGTCATATCTTGATCATTCTATATTGATTATTGCAAAGTCAGGCAACAGAGCTTGGTAAGAAAAAGGAGGATGAAGGAAGCATGCAGAACTCAACCAGGAAATCAAAAGAAAAAGTTTTCACGAGATTAGAAGTTACCCAGAATTTGGCTTCATAGTAACTATTTCTTCAGGAACTTGTTCTTCATCCCAAGCCGAGATATTTTCTCCTTCTTCAAGATTTGTGACTTTTCCCACAGTATTTTTAAGGTCATCTAAAGTTACAGTAGACTGAGGCTCAATTGCCTTGATGACGCAATTGCATGTTGTGCTGAACTTACGAGCATATGTGGCTACCTCAGCCGCAGAGATGGCTACAAATGATCAAATTAATCAAGAGTGTGATGTATGAGTCAATTCAGGAATTCATAACCACATTTCCGAACAGATACTTACATGGTAGAAGAGATTTTTGAAGTTGTGCCTCAAACTCAATTCCAACAACAGGTTCATTGCAGAGAAAATGCTGGAAGAGATATAAAACATCAAAAATTCAAAAAAGGGAAAAGATAAGCCTAAATAAGGGCTTTTCTTCACAAACACCAACTGAACTATCGAGTATATTAATTTACCTGCACATACTCATCCCTTAAGCTGGTTGATTGTATTTGATCACGCTCAAGATAAGCAGACTCAATCCCAGATAATAGTAAAGCCCGAACAATGGATATTTCACGTTCTGAAAACCCATGCAGGTGAATCCTTGCAAGCTGTAAATTAAGCGTCAGCTTCCAAAATAGCTAATAAAACTCAAACTGGCACCAAGAATTTACCACACCTCTGTGAGCATTGCCTCCAAAGCCTCAATAATCCCATTCTCCTTACAAGATGAAGTCAATATGTAAGCTTTAATTGGATTTACTAGATTATCGGATGCAGCAGAGCATGAATGAAAAGGTGGATCCCTCCTACGAGAAACTTTAAACAATCTCTGGTTTAAAGCTAGAAGGAACATGGACTCCACAAGCAAATCCCTGTAGTCCTTTATGGTCTTTAGCTCTTGTGCTGGCACTTTACAGCTTATCATTACTGCAGACTAAGATAAACAATGCAAGAGGAAAGTAAGATAATATCTTCAGCTTTAATGGATTTGCAGCAATGCACCAACAGCCAATTCAATACTTACACCAGCAGCTTCAGATTCAATGAAACATGAAAAACGCGGTTCATTGTGTGATGGAACTGGAAAACAAGGTATGCCTGGAGGCTCATCAGCTGAGCTTTTCTGTCCAAAGTACGTCCTGATCAATTCTACAACACTCTGCATGATAAAGAAAGACAGAAGAAGAGCCTGATTTAATTTTCACATATAATTTGCATTACTGGGAGATATTTTGGATTAATTATAAGGGAGACCTCTGAGTTGGGAAAGTCTCCAACAGCTATCAAAGCCATATGCTGTAAATGGTACCACTTCTTATAAAAATGCTTCACAGTTGCAGCAGAAACTGTTCGGATAACTTTTTCAGTTCCAATTGGCAAGCGCTCAGCATACTGCAAAAAAAAAAAAGGCCTTTTAAACTTCTGATTAGTTAACAGGTTTTGAACTGTAAATGAATAGCTAAGAGACACACCGACATAATTTTAAACAATACATATGCTCTGTTCTCATAAGTATCTTTCCACGAAAGGATCGTCCTCTAATAGACCAAAGCCAGAATATCAGTCCTAATTCTGAATAGAAAATATGCTTGTTATTTTATACACAGAGCTCCTGATGCAAGAGTGAAATCACAAGCTTACGATCAAGATGATTACAATCTATTCCTCTCATTGATATGGATCAGCCTCTTGGAGTCTTTCAAATTGCAGCTTTTATCACTCAACAAAAAATCAAAGGCTTGGCCATATTACTGCAAGAGATAATCCTAGGCCTGAGGTCCGTTTTACTTATGCTAGGAGGAGAGCCAAGAATAACAGTGCTACTGATGTGTGGAGCTGAGCTGGACAAAGTTAGTTATGCTGGAGGGCAGAAGAGTAATTCAGATTATAGTTTGTTATTTTGATTCCCTGTGTTAGCTGTAATAATTGAGTTTGTTACGCTAATTTTGATTATAAATATGGTTAAGGGGTTTGGGGGGAAGTATCTAGAAAATATTGTTGAGTTGTTTGGGAGAGAGCCTTCCTCTCGAAAGAGGGCATTTGTGTTGTATTCTTTTCTGGAATTGCAATACAAAATATCTGGGTGGCTAATATCTTCTTTGATTGCTTGAATCATACTCTGTTTTCATACAAAATTCTAGCAAATTTGGTATCAGAGCAGTGACGATTCTTGCCGGAGAAGACGATGGCTCGCCTTAATCATGGTCAGCGTTTGGACTTGCTGGAGCAGGAAATTGCAGGGCTGCCCTCGCGCGTTGCTCGTGAAATTTCCACAGCCATGGCGGCTTTTGAATCGAAGATTGCTGATCAGATTGCTGTTGGTTAGGAGAAAATCCGATCGGAGGTGCGCGCCACAGTGACCAATGCACCGAATTCTGGGGAACCTCTCAGTTATCACTGGGAAAACCCATTCTCTTCGCAACCTCGTGGGGATCAAGGAGATGGAGGTTTTCAGGCGGGTCAATCTAATTGGAAGTTGAGGAAACTTGACTTACCAATTTTTGATGGTGTAAATCCTGATGGGTGGAACGTTTTTTCCATTTCTACCGATTGACGGAGGAGGATCAGCTGGAGGCGGCGATCGTCGCTCTAGATGGCGATGCTCTGCTTTGGTACCAATGGGAGCACCGGAGGCACACCGTGTCAAGCTGGGACACCCTGAAGAAACTCCTCCTCCGCCGCTTCAGATCCACCGCCACGGGGTCACTTCATGAGCAGTGGCTCGCACATCAGCAAACCGGCTCGGTGGCTGAGTATTGTCGCCGTTTCATCGAGTTGCTTGCTCCCATTGATGGAGTTCCAGAAGAGATTGCTAAAGGGCAATATATCAATGGACTTAAGGAGGAGATCCGGGTAGAAGTTCGGATCCAAAACCCACCCACGTTGGATCTAACCATGGATCTCTCCATGCGGATCGAAGAGAAATTGAAATTAAGCCCAAAACCCGACCTCAAACACGTGGAGAACCCAATACCCATACACACGATCAACCTAAACACATCACCCACCACGAACCAAAACACTAGCCTAAACACGAACCCACAACCCATCGCCACCATCCAACCCTATCCCAACCGCAACCCCACCTCAAGACCCACCGGAGAGTTGCGCCAGTTGACTGAGAAGGAGCTCCAGCATAAGCGGGAACAAGGGCTTTGTTTCCACTGCGATGGCAAGTGGGATCTGAACCACCGCTGCCCACGCCGCGGCTTGAGTGTGCTATTGACGGTGGAGGACGACGACGGCGAGGACTCCGGTGAGTTCTCTATGGCCGAAACTCTTCTTGATGAGTCTATAACACCACCTCTTCTCTCGGAACCACCGCCGAGTTCTGAAACACGTGTCACCTTGAGTTCGGTGATGGGGTTAACCAGCCCGAAAACCATGAGGTTGGCCGGAACTGTTAATGGTTGCTCCGTGGTGGTGATGATTGACCCCGGAGCAACGCATAATTTCATATCCTCCACTGCCGCGACGCACTTGCAGATTAAACCGATTTATGCTAAGAATTTTGGGGTAACCTTGGGGACAGGGGAGTACAGGGGGAAGGAGAGTGTAAAGGTGTTGTGCTGGACCTCAGGGGGTGACAATAGTGGAGGATTTTCTCGTGTTGCCTCTGGGAAACTCCGACATTATTTTGGGAATTCAGTGGCTGGAAAAATTAGGAAAAACCACCACTAATTGGAAAACTCAGACTCTTAAGTTCCAATTAGGTGGTAATACAGTAACCTTGAAGGGGGAACCTCAGCTTGGTAGAACGGGAATTTCACTAAAAGCCATGCTCAAGAATTTACAGAAAGAAGGGCAGGGGTTTTTACTTGAGTTCAATCGAATGGAACGTGTGGAGGATGATGCTGAACCTTCACTACCAGCAGTGTTTCAGCCCTTGGTGAAGGAGTTCCAGCAAGTGTTCAATATGCCACAAGGGTTACCCCCGCAATGACAAATTGAACATGCTATTGTTCTCCGCAGTGGTGCTAACCCCATCAGCGTTAGACCCTACAGATACCCTCAATCACAGAAAGATGAAATCGAAAAATTGGTGTCTGATATGCTGAGTGCTGGAATTATTCAATCTTCAACAAGTGCTTATTCGAGTCCTGTGCTTTTGGTGAGAAAAAAGGACGGTTCCTGGAGGTTCTGTGTTGATTACAGAGCTCTGAATAAGGAGACAATACCAGATAAATTTCCAATTCCTGTAATCGATGAATTACTTGATGAATTGGGTGGTGCGGCCATTTTTACAAAACTTAACCTGAAATCTGGTTATCACCAGATACGAGTTAAGGCAGAAGACGTGCATAAGACTGCTTTCCGCACGCATGATGGCCATTACGAGTTTTTGGGCTACGTTCCAATCACTTATGAACGAAATATTCAGGCCGTTCCTTCGCAAATTTGTCCTCGTTTTCTTCGATGACATCTTAGTGTACAGCCCTTGTGAAGAATCCCACTTGGACCATCTTAGACAAGTGCTGGAAACCTTGGCCACACATCAACTGTATGCTAACTACAAGAAGTGTGAGATTGGCAAGACACGGGTGGCATATCTTGGGCATGTAATTTCTGCAGCAGGGGTTGAGGTGGATGCCACTAAAATTCAAGCTATGGTGGATTGGCCTCCTCCCTCGAATCTGAGAGAGCTTAGGGGTTTTCTTGGTCTCACGGGCTATTATCGGAAATTTATCCAAGGTTATGCCCTTATAGCTCGACCTCTCACTTACCAACTTTGCAAGGATAGTTTCGGGTGGACAGAAGAAGCTACTATAGCCTTCAATTCTCTCAAGAAAGCTATGGTCAACGCACCTATCCTTGCTGCCCCTGACTTTTCTCTCCCTTTTGTGTTAGAAACTGATGCATCAGGACACGGTTTCGGTGCTGTACTCCTTCAGGCTGACCATCCGATAGCTTATTTCAGCAAGATTATAGGTGTACGTAGCAGGAACAAGCCCATATATGAAAAAGAGTTGATGGCGATTGTCCTTGCCATTGAAAAGTGGAGGCATTACTTGCTTGGTCGCCACTTTGTGGTGAGGACTGACCAAAGGAGCCTCAAATTTCTTCTGGAACAAAGAGAAGTGGGTCAGGCATATCAGAAATGGGTTAGCAAACTCTTGGGTTACTCATTTGAAATTCACTATAAGCCGGGCCCTACAAATAAGTTGGCAGATGCTTTGTCTCGTCAATTTTCACCAGAGGTGGAGTGCTTGACTTTGGTGACTTCGTGTGGCCTTCGTTGGGACTATGTGCAATCTTTTATTCGGAAAGACGCGGTCCTACAGAGATTAATCTCTCAAATTCAGGCTGGAGAGTCAGTTCCCAAATGGTTTTCTTTGGTTAATGGGGTCTTGAAATATAAAGGCAGGTTGGTGATCCCTAAGCATTGTGAACTTACCAGCAAATTGCTTCGAGAGTACCATGATTCAGTAATTGGGGGACACGCGGGTGACTTAAAGACTTACCAGAGACTTGCTGGGGAATGGTTTTGGTTTGGTATGAGGAAGGATGTCCGGGTTTATGTGCAACATTGTCATGTGTGTCAGCAGAACAAAACCTCAACGCTCACTCCCTTAGGTCTCCTTCAACCTTTGCCTATTCCGGAGAGAGTGTGGGAGGATATATCCATGGATTTCGTTGAAGGTCTTCCCAAGTCATTGGGGTGGGACACCATACTAGTCGTGGTGGATAGGTTGACTAAGTACGGGCATTTTATTTCACTCAAGCACCCTTTCACTGCTCAGAGCGTAGCTGAATCCTTTTGTCAAGGAGGTGGTCAGACTTCATGGCATTCCTAGCTCTATTGTCTCGGACAGGGACAAAGTTTTCTTGAGTATTTTTTGGAAGGAAATCTTTCGATTACAAGGCACTCAGCTCTTGCGCAGCACGACTTATCACCCGCAGACAAACGGGCAAACTGAAGTGGTTAACAAGGGTGTGGAAGCCTATCTGAGGTGCTTTGTCAATGGCAAGCCCCACAGTTGGGCAAAGTGGCTTCCGTGGGCAGAATATTGGTACAACACGTCCTTTCACACCGCCACCAATTGCTCTCCTTTCAAGGCACTCTATGGACGTGATCCACCTCACTTGGTTAGGTTCTCTGGGAGTACCTCTGTTTCTTCTGTTGAAGAGCAGCTACAAGAGAGAGATGACATGCTTGATGAACTCAAGTACCACCTGGTACAAGCTCAAGTTTATATGAGATTTCATGAGAATAAGGGCATAAGGGAGGGCTCTTTTCTTGTTGGGGACTTGGTCTATTTAAAGCTTCAGCCTTATAGACAGAAGTCCTTGGTGCGCAGGTCGAATGACAAGCTATCTCCGAGGTTTTATGGGCCATTTCCTGTGGTTCAGCGCATTGGGAGTGTGGCTTACAAGTTACAGTTGCCTCCTCATGCCAAGATACATCCTGTCTTTCACATTTCTCAGTTGAAGAGGGCCCTTGGACCACATCAAACTCCATCCCAGCTTCCTGCTCACTTGTCAGCTGACATGATAGCTGACATGATCTTAGAGGTAGAACCTGACGCTGTGCTCGGGGTGAGAAATTCTCAAACTGCCATGGAAGTGCTTATACATTGGAAGGGCCTGCGAGAATTCGAAGCTACTTGGGAATTCTTTGATGAAGTTAATCTAAGGTTCCCTTCCTTCCACCTTGAGGACAAGGTGAATCTTTGGGTGGGAGGTATTGCAAGAGATAATCCTAGGCCTGAGGTCCGTTTTACTTATGCTAGGAGGAGAGCCAAGAATAACAGTGCTACTGATGTGTGGAGCTGAGCTGGACAAAGTTAGTTATGCCGGAGGGCAGAAGAGTAATTCAAATTATAGTTTGTTATTTTGATTCCCTGTGTTAGCTGTAATAATTGAGTTTGTTAGGCTAATTTTGATTATAAATATGGTTAAGGGGTTTGGGGGGAAGTATCTAGAAAATATTGTTGAGTTGTTTGGGAGAGAGCCTTCCTCTCGAAAGAGGGCATTTGTGTTGTATTCTTTTCTGGAATTGCAATACAAAATATCTGGGTGGCTAATATCTTCTTTGATTGCTTGAATCATACTCTGTTTTCATACAAAATTCTAGCAATTACTTACAAAGTTACAATTAGTCATAATCTTGTCACATAAAAACAACAAAATCTAACTATAACTCTGATGTGATAGCATGGCTGCTTATTTGTGAGTTTATCCCACACATACACATGAGACTAATAAATTACAAAGATTTGCCTCCATAAATGCAAAAGGACACTATTCGACAAGCTCAGCACCCTACAAAGTACAAACTACAAAAAAGGCCCAAAATAAACATAGCTTGAACAAGAACACTAAATTACATAATTGGCTAATTCTAAAGACAATAAACCTTCCCTTGTTTGCAAATGATACTCATAATAACCAATGTCACTACAAGAACAAAAAACAAAAAAAAAAAAAAAAAAAAAAAAGGAAATGTCATTTTGTTAATTGTAGGAGTATATATTTTGCAAGAATTCCATAGGAGTGGTGTAGATAATTGTTTAATTGATTGTATTCCACTTACCTAGGGGAAACTAGGTAACAATTTCCTGCATTTAGTGGGAAATCAAAATTGTGACGAAGTGCAACCCCCTAGGTATTATCAGCCAAACAACTCTCAATTTAATGTCCTTATAATCTTGGTACCCTAGGTATTTATATATCCATCGGATAACTACAAACTACAAGAAAAATATGACAAAAGGTCCTTAAACAAATTAAAACGGGGATATCAATCATGTAGAACCAAATACTCAATGTTTCAACTTTCCATCACCGCGCAATGATACCAACTTAGAGGGGTGTCTTCCCAAATTAGGCTTTTTTGACTTACATCTTTCCAAATTTTAAGAAAATCAAATGTTTTCCCACCCACCCCTTTCTCTTGCTCCACCACATTAGCAGCCCCTCTCCCTCCACCGCTGAACACCCCGCCCTTCCCAATGAACTTCCTCTTTTGCTCTTCTCCAGCAACATCCCTCTAAAACATAGGCCTCTGCTCTTGCTCTTCTCCCTTCATAAAACATGTTGGTGCCCAGATTGTAACTTATTGCCAAATTGTAAATGAATTCACATAAGCCCAATAAAAAATAAAAAATCTTTGTTTGATCATCAATCACCAAAAAACAAAAACAAAAATTAATACATGCATTTGTGTTTATTTAAGTTGTAAAACTTAAGGAAAGTAGAAAATCAAAATAAGATGTAGAACAAATTTTAAAAATAAAAAATAAAAATAAAAATAAAAAAAATAGCATTGAAAAATAAAAATGAAAACAAGGGAGCAACATATAAATCATTAGCATACTCAAAATTTAACCCAACTTTGATTGATACTAACTAACAAACACGATGATTTAACATCATTACGTCCAAACATATCCATCATTTGGACTGTTGCCTTCTTGCATGAGTAATGCTACTACCAACATCACCCTCATCTTCAGATTTCCTTTTTTAATAACAGCAGAAACTCAACCCAAAAACCCAGACTATGAAGCTCCCATCCTCCATAACAGCTTTGATATCCTCACCTCTAGCATTCTCATGAAGATCTTAAGATGACATTTTCCAAAACTCATCTCAGCATCCTAGTCAGGCAGGAATTGCTCACTTACAAGCAGCAATTAAAAGAGAAGCTTCTTGCTGCAATTGGTCAAAGGGATGAAGAATATATGAGGTTGTTGGTTACTAGTGATGGGGTGGCACGTCCAGTGGAGAAGGATAGATTGTGGTGATGGTCTAGTGGCTTCATTGGGGTGGGGTTGTGGGGGGCAATGCTTGGTGGGTGCGGATGAGAGAGAACGGGAAGGAAAGAGAAAGTAAAAAATGGGTAATGAAAAACAAAGTAAACCAAGTCGCCTATCAATGACACGGTGAACCACATTGCAGACTGATATGATAAGAGTCAGAAGACACGCCTCAAAGTTAGGATCATGCCTAGTTAACCAAAAGTTAAGACCATTTAAATTAGACAGACAATATTTAGAACCCTTTAATATCAATTTTTCCTAATGAACATTAGCAATATACTCCCTCTATCCCTATTTACTTGACACATCTTGATTGGACCCACTTGCCAATGCACAACTTTGACCAATAATTTTCAAATAGTTTAAACTTAAACAACTAAAGAATTTCAAAAAATAAGATAAACACAACATCTTACATAATAAAATTTGTTTTCATATTTTAGCAAATAAAATGGCCAAACTAAGGTATGTGAATAGTGCAAAAATTCAAAATGGGAATAAATAGGGATGGGCAGAGTACTTATTAATCATAGTACAAAAATTCAAAATGTGCAAAGTGAATAGGAATGGAGTACTTATTAATGATAAGATAAACAATCCAAATTTAATAATTTTCAATATAACCAATTTCTTGTCACTGAAGACACAAACAAAGTAAATTAAGAAACACACTAGTGAGATACAATGTTCAAAAACCATGTGTTATAAGGATCTAATAACGACTGAATAATGACTTCAAGTGATACCTTAGAACCTGCCATCATCAAAGCCCAATGTGAATCCTGCATTCGACCATTGGCATTTCGGCTTCCCCTGTACTCTTCCATCACAGCTCCCCTCTCTTTCTCCAAGTCTTCTGCTGAGACCCGAATCTACATTGTGCATTGTCCATTATCAGAACCATATCAATAACCTTGCTTGAACTACCCACTCAATCACAAGGAAAACTATACTACCTCACTACTAAACTCTGCCAAAACTGATATAGCCTGTGGTAATAGCTCAGGTTTGTCTACAGGGACAAACAACTCATACACAGTATCATCAGCTGAAGTCATGGCATTTTGGCAAGCACCAAATTCTGCTCCAATACTTTCCATAAACTTGACAATATCATGATTTGTATATTTTGTAGTTGCATTGAAAGCTAGATGTTCAACTATGTGAGCAACTCCTCTTTCATCTTCCTCTTCCAAAACTGAGCTGCAAATCCGATGTTCAGCATGTGGACAACAATTTCAAAGACACTAAGGGCACACAGAATCTATCACACACAGTCAAACAGAGATTCAGAGAGCAAAGAAGGGGAAAAAAAACAAGAAAGGAGAAGATCATTTAGCATGAGGTCCATTACTAACCCATATTACAGAAGATCAATCTAGAAGTACAAGCGGGAACCATATATCTTCATCTTAAAATAAAACTTTGCTTAAGCTGGGGAGGGGAATTGATCAGTTCAAGAATCCTCCCAGGTAAAGGAGCCAGATTCAACAGAAGCAAGTTGGACATTCATAACCCAATTAAATTTCTGCTACCGCCCTCAGTCCCTCACCACTAACAATTATCACTATCAAATGAATCTACCCCACCTTAAAACCTCTACCTATCCGAATCCATTAATATTATGCCTAGTTCACTACACCAACTAAAACCATAAGAGCTTTCATCCTCATGGCCTCACCATAACTTCCCTCTTTTTTGTTCATCCATCTTTGATTAAGCCTATACTCAATAAAGGTTCCAAAAATCAAGGTAAAAATAAGTTTAAATCAAGACAATCCTCTCATCTCAAAGGGACATTAAAACAACAATAACATGCAAAAGCAAATTACAGCAAGGTTATCCTGCCCCCACAAATCATTTATTGGCATTACCTCTTTTCCAAAAGGACGTAGAATGCAAACATGAATTATGAAGTATTTACACACGTGCAGAGAAATCTTTGCATTTACTACAAACAAATTCCATCAACATTCCTAAATTTCACACAAATATGGAGTTAAGTAATATTTTGCATTATATACAGACAGCATTTTGCATTATTTACACACAAATTCAATTAACATACTGAATTAAGCGCAAATAGTATTCCACATAAATTACATCTACATTAACAATCCAAATCACAGAAAAATGGTATATCACATCATTCAAACACGTTCCATTAACATTACAAACTACACACAAATAGAATTTTGCATTATTTACACACAAACTCCATTATTATTCCGAATTACACACAAACAGCATTTTGCATCATTTGAACACAATTTCCATCAACATTTCAAATTACACACAAATAGCATTCCGCATCACTAACACACAATTACCACAAACTTTCAATAGTATTCATAAATCACATCATTCACCCAAAAAAATCCAACAATTTCACACAAAAAAACAACGCTACATTCTCAAAACAAATCCTCCAATTTCACAACATTAAAAATCAAGCAATTGTGCTAAAAAACTGAAATCATAAAAATGAATAGAAGAAAGTGAAAAACACAAACCCAGCCTTAACGACAAGAGCAAGAGCAGCGCGCATTTTAGGTTTGGAATTGGATCGAACGTAATAAGTGAGGCCATTGTCGAGCTTGCCGTAATCAACGCCGAAAGGTTTATCTTCGAGCGGCTGCTCCAAGTCGGCGTTTAGCAGCTTGAGTGATCGGAATCCATGCTTTTTCGCAAGTTCCGGCGTCTCTGCCGGCAGCAAATCCATAATTTCCGATTACTCCGGCGAGTTCTTCGTCGGCGCTCGCACACTCTTTTTACTCAACCCCAACCTCTGGGAACTACTAGTAACAAGTCGCGAGTAACAATGGGAATAAGACACTATGCCCACCGCAACAGAGATTTTATTTTCTTTTCTTTTTATCTTTTTTCTTACGTTATTTTATTACTTAATCTGTGATTAGTACAAGTAATTAATTAAGAAGTAGTGCAAATTTGACATTGTCCATCCGTTGATCAACGAGCCTAAAACCAAAAAAAAAACATACGGAGTACACAAATTCTTATATATGGCTGCTCACACCGTGTGACAAGGGTTATTTTATTAGTATAAGAGGGTTACTTTGACAGTGATAAAGGGGTTACTTTGTCAGGATTATAGAGTTACTCAGTTAGTTTTATAGGAATTATTCAGTCAGTATTATAAGGGGTTATTTGATTAGTGTTGTAGGGGTTATTTTACTTTTCTTTTAAGTGGTCAAACGGTGTGGCTAGCCAAACACAAGACAAACTGTACAGAGTAAATATTACAAGTATTTTTTTTTTATTCGAATGAAGTACATAGACCAAAATAAAAGAAAACAAGAACCTACGACACCTACTTACGGAGGAATGAAGTGTGGCATAGTCACATCCCTAACATCCTCCTCTAAAATACAACTAAACTCTACCAGACATTATTAATAAATTCTACTCCGTAATTGAGAGTTTTGAATAACTACGTAGTTAGCCAACCAATTCGCCGCTCGATTGCCTTCACGAAATACTTGTACCACTCAAATTTTCCACCTGGGTCATTTATAGCTTCTTGCAGTAGATAATGTTATGATTAGGGCTGGCAAAAACTGACCCGACCCGAAAACCCGACCCGAACCCGATCCGAAAAAAGCGGGTTAGGGTTGAGATTTTCGACCCGAAAACTTAAATGGGTTGACACGAACCCGAACCCGAAATTAAATGGGTTAGGTTAAGGTTGAAAATCTCAACCCGAAAACGACCCACTTAACCCGAAATAAATTTCAGGTCAAAATCAAGTCGGGTCAACCCGAACTCGACCTGAGAACCCAAACAATTTTAAGTAAAAAAAAAAAAAAAAAAATTCTTAAACAACTTTAACATTGTAAATTAGCCCAGCCCAATTTCTTAAGAGGCTTCTACATATAAAATGAAAACCCTAATTTTTCATTTTCTACCTCATTTTAGATCAGCCGTCCTTTACCCACTTCTCTGTTCTCTCTCTTTAATTTTCTCTCTCCTCAAAAACGGCACACTCAAAATTTCAAAAACCCTAAAATCACTTCACCATTGTTGAATTCGACTATAATTCTTATCTTCTCACTCTTATAAGGTACGTTTCTTGCTTATTGTTCTTAATTTGTGAGTTTATACGAAATAATTTTGTTATTTTACAAGTATATACAAATTAATTTATGCGAATTTATGCTGGGTTATGTAATTATACGAATTAATTTACGGATTTATGCGAATTCATGCTAGTTTATGTAATTATATGAATTGATTTATGCGAATTTATGTTAGATTATGTAATTACACATTTACACGACTGATTTATACGAATTTATGCAAATTTATGCTTGTTTATGTAATTATATGAATTGATTTATGGATTTATGCGAATGCATGCGAGTTTATATAATTACACGAAATGATTTATGCAAATTTATGCGAATTTATGCTTGTTTATGTAATTATATGAATTGATTTATGGATTTATGCGTATTTATGCTAGTTTATGTAATTATACGAAGTTATTTATTGATTATTCGAATTAACTTTGTTATTTTCATGCTATCTATTGATTTTATGTAATTATACAAAATTATATAAGCATTATGCTAATTATACAAATTGATTTATTGATTTTGTTATGGATTATATGAATTTTTTGGATGATAAAGGAAGTAATTCTAGTTAATGTAATTTGGTAGGAAGTAATTATGTCCAACAATATTCAAGAACTTTCTTCCGGAGAGGAGGAAGAAATTAATTCAACAATGGATGATAAGAGGAAGAGCAGAAGCCAGAAAGCTTCCCCTAAAAAACCTCGTGTGCTTCTTACTGGTAAAAAACGCCAACGTCGCCTTTCTTCTGATGTTTGGGTGCACTTTGAGTTTATGGATGAGCCTGATGCAAATGGTAATTTGATTTGCAAATGTAAAAAGTGTGGTGTAAGTTTTAATGGTAATAGTACGAATGGAACAGGAAATCTTCATCGTCATCTTAAAAATTGTAAACAAAGGTCATTTAGGGATGTTCGTCAAATGATTTTAGAGAAAACATCTTCTGGTTTAGGGAATAGATTGCCTGAATTTGATGCTTCCTATTTTCGTGAATTGTTGTGTCTTGCTATTGTTGAGCATGATCTGCCTTTTCAATTTGTGGAGTATAAGGGTGTTAAGAGGTTATTTTCTTATCTGAATCCTAATTTCAAACCTGTCACAAGAAACACCATAAAATCTGATGTGCTTAAGATGCAAAAAAAAGAAAAGGAGCAATTGAAAAATGTGTTGGCCTCTTCTTCGGGTAGAATTTCATTGACCTCTGATTGTTGGACTTCCATAACCACTGATGGATACATTTCATTAATTGCTCATTATGTTGATAAATATTGGTGTTTGCAAAAAAAGATTCTGAACTTCTCTTACATTGCTCCCCCTCATACCGGTATTCATTTATGTGATCATGTGTATGGGTTGTTAAAGGAATGGGGTATTCAAAAAAACATTTTTTCAATTACATTAGATAATGCTTCTTCAAATGATGTTTTTGCTGAAAATCTTAAAGGGGAACTTGATTTGATTTGTGGTGGGGAATTTTTTCATGTAAGGTGTTGTGCTCACATTCTTAATCTAGTTGTTCAAGATGGTTTAAAAGAGATTGATGGGGCTGTGTGTAAGATTAGGGAGAGTGTTAAATATTGTAAGAGTTCTCAATCTAGAAAACAAAGATTTATAAGTTGTGTAGCACATGTTGAACTTCAATCAACTCGATCTTTACAACAAGATGTTCCCACTAGATGGAACTCTACTTACATGATGCTTGATAGTGCTTTGTATTTCAAAAAAGCGTTAATTCACTTTCAAAAAGTTGATGCCAACTATGCTCATTGTCCTTCCACGGAAGAATGGGGTAGAGTAGAGAAAATATGCAAGTTTTTGAAAGTTTTTCATGATGTCACACTAGCCTTTTCCGGAACCAAATATCCTACTTCCAATCTTTACTTTTCTAATGTTTTAAAGGTTAGATTGTTATTAAAAATGAAAAGATAAGTTCGGATCTTTTTATGCAAAAAATGGCTAACAAGATGCTTGACAAATTTGGAAAGTATTGGGCTGATTTTAGTACATTTATGGCTGTTGCTGTGGTGTTGGATCCACGATATAAGATTCAATGTGTCCAATGGGGTTACAAGAGGATCTATGGGGATGGTGTTGAATATGAGCTTGAGTTCTCTAAAGTTAGCAATTCTATAAAGGAACTATACAATTCGTATGCCGCATCTCATTCTTCATCAAGCAATGTAAATGTCAAATCTACTGATTCTGAGGTTGTGAAGGAACCTTGTGATGATTTTATGAAGGTAAACACTTCTTCCCTTATCTGTTTTGTTGTATTATCATATTATGAAATCTGATTTTATGTTTTGTTGTATTATGAAATCTGATTTAATGTTTTGTTGCATTATGAAATCTGATTTATATAATCTGATTTATATAATCTTATTATAACCTGATTTGTATAATCTGATTATAACCTGATTTTATATATTCTGATTATAATCTGATTATATAATTCGATTATAATCTGATTATATAATCTGATTTATATAATCAGATTATAATCTGATTTTAAATAATCTAATTATAATCTGATTTTAAATAATCTGATTATAATCTGATATTAATCTGATTATATAATAATATAATCTGATATTTATGATTTGGTTTTTATAGGATTTTGATGATTTTTCTGTTGAGCAATCATCTGTGGCTATGAAATCAGAGATGGAAATGTATTATGAGGAGCCACTTATGCCTCGATCCAGCAACATTGATATTTTAGCTTATTGGAGAACTTGTTCAGTTTGTTACCCTGTTTTAGCTCAATTTGGCTAAAGATGTTCTTGCTGTCCCCGTATCAACTGTGGCTTCTGAATCAGCCTTTAGTACCGAGAGTCGGGTACTTGATTGTTATAGAAGTTCATTGAAGCCAGATACAGTGGAGGCTATAATTTGCTTAAGGGATTGGGCCTTTGGGCAAGGTAACTTATATATAATGTAATCTGATTTTATTTCTTATGTTGGCATGTATTATTGATGGTAACTTGTTTTGTGTTTTTGTGTGTGTGTTTTGTAGACTCTATGGATCCTCAATTGGAAATGCTTTGTGGATCAATTATGAAGCTTGAGATAGAGAACAAGAATGATACGCAACCTACATCACCCGATTTTGAAAGACTTGAAAGCCCTTTTGAATCCTCTAATGTTATTTGAGAACTTAGATATTTGAACTTGTTTGGATTGTAATTTCTGGTTTGTAATTGATAATTAGGTGCCTTACTTAGACTACTTTTGGTTTTATTTGGACTTTTTGTTAGATTTGATTGTTTGAAGCATTGAATGTTTGTGCCTTTGTGGTTTGAAACTTTGTTGTTTAGTTGTTTTGGTCAGTTTCAGGTTAATTTCAGGTCATATTCAGGTTAATTTCAGGTCATATTCAGGTTAATTTCAGGTTAAAATAACCTTACTTAAATCCTAACAAAAAATCAGGTCAAATAAGGTCATTTTTCAGGTTGACCCGAACCCGAAAAAATCAGGTTCAGGTTGAGGTTTTCAACCCGAAATGTTAAATGGATCAGGTTCAGGTCAGGGGGTATCTGACCCGAAATTACCTGACCCGAACACGAACCCGACCCGACTTGATCCGATTGCCAGCCTTAGTTATGATCATTCCTACAAGTATTATGTTCATTGGAGTAAAGTTCTTTTAGTTTTAGTTTTTATGTTATTTGGTTTTATATTTGATGTTTAGAGGGTAAATAGATAATTTATAAGTTTTAATTAACAAGTTTTTTTTGTTAAACCTTGTACAAATTTTTGCATGAGTTGACAAAGTTATACACATAGGAGGAGAAATTGAGCAAGTAGGAAATCGCATCAAAAGATATTCATGTTGGACACATGCCAAATTTGTAATCCATAGATGATACTATACAGGTCCTTCAGCGTGTCGTCTCGTGTGTGAAGTCAAGCTTGTGGTATGCTACTATTAGGTAAAATCATTGTTAGGTCAGGTCATTTTTGTGTTGTAGTTAAGTTGTGTTGACCCGTCTCATGCTCAGATCTAGTAGATGATTCTATGGTAGTCATCCTTAAAATAACTACCATTATACTAATTTTTTTTATTGGTTTATTTTGATTTATTATTTAATAGCAAAATTAATTATAAATCATTTATCTATTTTTAAAATTCATTTATTCATTTTGAAATAGTAAAATAATAGCGAGCATCACTTAGTGTAACTAGTAAAGAGTTTACCATAAGACACTATCACTCCAAAGCTTGTTGTTTGATCCCTAGAAGAATTAAATTATTACAAATTAACATTCAAAGACAAAATCTTGAAGAACATTCAAAGACGAATTAATTTTATACTGAACTAGAGATTAGTTCTATCAAAGCATTAAGGTTCTCAAGTGAGCTACCACCTTGTTTAGTACTTTCTTCAGCCAGCTCTCTTAGCCCTTCTACACTCTTCCTCATCTCCTTCCCTTCATTGCTGGACAAAACTCGATGCAACGCCTTGATCATCCCGCTCCTAGTGAAAACACCGCCTTCAACTCTAACCCCAAACTTATATATACACTCAATAAACCGCTGATTCACCCTCTGATCCCCAAGCATTGGCCTACATATATAAGAGGCACCTCGTTCACAACACTCTCTAAGACCGAGTTCCAGCCACAATGCGTTACAAACCCTCATATGGAAGGGTGTCCTAGTACCTTCATTTGTGGTGCCCATTGCACTATCTTCCCAAAAGCCTCATCTTCATTCCTTAACACGGTCTATGAACCATGATGGTAAATTGGTAAGTGCCCCTTATGTTTGGATATAGAGACATGGAAAGAAGGGAAGAGAAGAGAAAAGGAAGGATACATCATCCTTTATTTGGATAGCTAATGCAAGGAGGGAATTGAAAGGATCCATTTTCCTTTTCCTTTTAATAAACCAAATCTCTCCATTGTTGGAGAGCTTTGGAAGAAAAATAGAAGCTCCCTTCTCCCTCCCCTCCCCTCCCTTTCCCTCTTTTTCCTTCCCATCCCTTTCCCTTCACTATTGTTATCCAAACATAGTGTTAATCAAGTCGTTTATTGACCACAAGAAAGGAAAACCTGCACACTCTAGAGCTTCTGCAAGGCTACAAACTCGTTTGGTGGGGGTGTCATTACTGTGCCAAAGCTAATGTACACAACAGATTTTTCTTTTTGGTTGTCTAGCCAAGGAAGACACGTCATATTTGTCGAAAATGACTTCAGATGGGAATATCAAAGGGAACAGTCCAACACAGAGCAACCTCATTTTAGATTTGAGGTCATTGGTGATTACGGGTGATAAATTCTCGTAAGTGTTTACGACAACAGCTTTGGCTTTAGGCAACATTAGTCCCATTTTGTATACCATTTGGTCGAAAATCGAGTCTATATTTTCTGTAACCAATCTAGGAACACAATCTACTATGTCTCTAAGGCGTACATTTGAAAATCCAGGAACACAATCTACTAGTTCATCTTCTCGGCCTTCGATTCCTGGTGAAAGTTTACAAAGAATGTTTCAAAGATTTTTATTTCATAGTAGTAAAACTGAATATTTTACAAAGAACAGCAAAAGAGAAGCAACTTAGCTCCAAAAAAGATACGAAGTAGTTTCTTTTGAATATTTAAAGATCATGTAATTTGACTCTTAGGAGGAAGCCTCATTTTATGTCATTGACAAAAAGAATTTACTTATCAAAGGACAAAATCGTAAATAAATAAAAAAAAATTAGGATTTTTTTACTTTTACCACAAAAAAAAAAAATCAAAAATTTGTTTTTTTACCACCAAAACTTCTAAAACTTTTATTTTACCACCAAATAAAAAATTAAAAATTGTTTTTTACCATCTATCGTCAAAAACCTAACAGAATTTTTTAAATTATTCGATTATCGTGTCAAACACATGGTCTTTAGGGGTTTTCGGGGCATTTTGCCCCAAAGAATCCAATTTGAGGTCAAAATTGACAAAAAATTATCGAAAATGCCTCGTTTTGCGAGTTTAAATACCTCGATTGACAAAACGAGACATTTTCGGTCATTTTTTGTCAATTCTAACCTTAAATTGGATCTAAAGGGCCAAAATGCCCCCCTAAACCTATGAAGAATATGTTTTGCGCGCAAAATTCAAAGAATTTTTTTAAAACCGTTAGATTTAATGGTTTTCTTGACGATAGGTGGTAAAATACAATTTTTACAATTTTTTTTTTTTTTTGTGATAAAATAAAAGTTCTAAAAGTTTTGGTGGTAAAAAAATAATTTTTTTTATTTTTTTTGTGGTAAAAATCAAAATTTCCAAAAAATTAAAAGACCTATGACAAAATGTTGTTGATTTATTTACATTTTTATTATTTGATAAACATAAAATAAGATGAACATATTTTGTTTATCTAGAAAAATAATATCAAAAAGATAAACATATTATGTTTATCAAGAAGATAAACTTGTATTATTTTTTTTTTGGATTTTTAGACTTTTTTTTGGACTCTTAGGCTCTATTATCCTCAATTTATTTTAATAATCAATTCAACTGACAAAATTTCTATTTTTCTTATGAACCTAAGGTAATTTAGAAGCTTGATTCTTTTGGCGTGAACGTCAATTTTCATAAAACTAATAAATCACATAAATCAATGTCAGATGTATAAAAAAGTTGTTACATTTTCATAAAAAATCGTTATAATTGAAATTTCTAACACGAATTAATTTCGAACAAAGGGAGTATATATAGAATACCTTGTTTGATTTGAGAACGCCAAATTTAGTCCAAAGAACATCAGTATAAAAAGCAGCAGTAAGACTAACAACATTAGCAGTCCAAATAGGAAACCAAGACAAACCCTTCTCCTCAGTAATCTCACAACAAAACCAAAGAAACGCATCAGATATCACACAACTAATCTTCACACCAACTTTTTCCTCGACCTCCTCCATTCGCCGTCGGATATAAGTATTCGATGGCGCAGAAACAATGAAGTCCTCAATGGGGTTACCCCCCGCCTCATTGTTCTTTTCCTCGAGGTTGCATGGGACAATGTTAGTAGCATCCTTGGTGCTGAACAATGTAGAATTGGATTTAACAGTGTTGATAAAGGAGAAGCGGGTGTCAGGTGAAGCAGATGCAAGGTGTTTTATTAGGTGAAGGAGAGGGGCATCATGGGTTCCGAATGGGAATGTGCAAACCGCGACGTGGTGGTGAGGGGTGTCCATAGGACGTACGGCTGGACGGGGTATGTTGTGCTAATGGTGTTATTGTTGGAGGTGCATGGAATATGATAAGCTTGCTGCTAAAAAAAGAACTGAATTGACAGTGATAGTTATAACTAACTCCGTATAAGTAGATAATCAGTCCTCAAAAAATCACAAGGCGTACGCGTACCAAAGGATGAATACAATACAATTCAATTGTGGTTCAAACCAAGTACCAACTACCAACAACATTTATGACTTTGTGGCGGTACTTGCATTTTAGTTCTTCATTGATCACATATGGATTCCAAATTATACTTCATCCGTTTTTTATATAGGTCGGCAACTAGGCACTATTCACATATATATATATAGTGTTGTTAAATTCATCTAGTAGTATATAGTACTATGTATATTTTAAAAGATATTTATGTTTAAAATTATACATTAACAAAAGGGTCAACTCCGTATTATTTACAATAAGAAAAGAAAAATTTGTCAATTACAGTCATTTAAAGTTTGTATTTTGCAAATTGCAGCCATTTAAAAAAAATTTGCAAATTGCAGCTCAAAAGTTCTTATAAATTGTAAATTGCAACTCGATTCAACTTTTTCATCGGTTTAGGTGTCAAAAAATATTCGGTTAAGGTTTTAGAGGCCATTTTAGTCCTTAAAGAACCGAATTGAGCTTGTAATTAAAAAAAAAAAAAAAAGAATAACGTAAGTACCTCGTTTTGCGTAACAAAAATGTATCGATTTGTAGACAATTATTTTTTGTTGTAAAAACGAGACACTTATGTTATTTTTTTGCTAATTTCGAACTCAATTCGGTTTCTTAAGAGCTAAAATGGCCCTAAAACCTTAACCAAATATTTTTCAACACGTAAACCGATAAAAAAGTTAAATTGAGCTACAGCTTTTGGGCTGCAATTTGCAAAAAAATTTTTAAATAGCTACAATTTGCAAAACACTAACTTTAAATGGCTGTAATTTGCAAATTTTCCATAAGAAAATGAGATCAAATCCACCGACTTGTTAATTCATTGGTTAGATTAAATAGAGAAGCAACAACTTTCCTTGATACTTCCTCCATTTTCTACTCCGTATTAATTACGAAGCACTACATTTTTCATATAATTTAAGTGTTGTTTTTTCTAACTTCTCACCAAGTTCCTACGAAACTCCAATCCTGTGCACTTTTTTGTTTTTTTCAATAACCTAAAAATAACTTCCTTTTTCCAAAAATAAAAAAAATCTATAACTTTCACTTTTACCGTTTTTTTCCCCTCTAACTATACATACGAGTATTGTGTATATCCCGTGCGTTAGCCCATATTCGCTCTAGTTTCCCTGATTTAAGAGTTCCATATTAATTTCTTCAAAACAATAAAACAAAATAGAATAGAATTAAGAGTTCCATATTAATTGCTATACACCCATTTTTGGTACTCATCACATGATTCCTCTCTTCATCTGTTCAACTGTCACCTCGCCTATTCCTTAATTGGAAAGCCCAAGCTGTGTAACATTTATTTAAAAACGGAAGTAGTATTATAATGAGGAGACCGGAGAGTTTTTCTAGTGGCCAGATAGGATGTCTGGTGCTAGACGATTTCCAGCAGGAAGGTTCTTGAGAACCATTTCCCAGTCAGAGGGGCAGTTGGTTTCCATTTTTTTGTTCACTTACTTAAGCTGTTAAGCATAGCTACATAGCTAGAAAGAGCACAAGGAAAGTAAAAGCCAATACAGACTCCAAACCCTCTGCTAGCAGAAGGATCAATCCGAGGATCAAGTCCAAGGCAGTGTAGTTCACCACCCAGGCTACCATTTGTCATCGTGACAAAGGATATATGGGTAATAATCTTAAATAACATGATTCAAAAGATCCAAATTAGATGCTTAAAAGCAAATAGAACAGTTTCATTGGGTCCAGAACAACCACCACTTTTAAGTGTATATCAAAGAGCACAAGGAAAGTAAAAGCCAATACAGACTCCATACCCTCTGCTAGCGGAAGGATCAATCCGAGGATCAAGTCCAAGGCAGTGTAGTTCACCGCCCAGGCTACCATTTGTCATCGTGACAAAGGATATATGGGTAATAATCTTAAATAACATGATTCAAAAGATCCACATTAGATGCTTAAAAGCAAATAGAACAGTTTCATTGGGTCCAGAACAACCACCACTTTTAAGTGTATATCAAGCTACTGTTGATGAGAATAACAAATTTTAAATTCTATCCAACACATAAAAGATCACACTTCAATTTCATTGAGTAAAACATAATATACAGACATGAAACTTGCAATAAGACTGATGAACAACACACCCTGTCACTTTTCTTTGGTTGTGCAGTCCTGCTCTATGGCATGCCCTGATTAGAAGCATAACCGAAAGACCCGTAAATCACGAGCAACAGTTGGACTTCTGTCCCACAGGCTGCCCACGGATTGGTACTGTTGTTGGTCTGGTAGCACTTGATGCTGGTTGGCTTGCCACTCTACATACGGAAAAAGTGAATTTTAGATAACATTACAACTTTCCAGCCACAAGGGTAATTCATCAATTAGATGTGTAGAACAGTACAGTGAAGCAGAAATCTAATCAATAACCCAAAATGGATTAAAAACATAGCCAAGCCATAACACAATATGCTCTTTAGACTGCTAAGTGTTAACCACCTAATCTTGTAATCTGAAACAATTACTCTGCAGACTTTTGATATAAAGCTTTTTCAAAAGTTGAATAAAAAAAAATCCAGCACGTATACAAGGTCATACATCATCATATTTGGCCAAATCCATCTTGTAAACATTATAGGACTTTGTTTGTATAGGAGCTTTCGAAAAAATGATGATGACCATATTGATTTGGTTTTTCTCAGATAAGAGAAAGCAAAACCTAACCTTTTTTTGATCTCTGCAGCCATTGTCATGAATGCGTCTTCTACATTTGTTGAATTCTTAGCACTTGTTTCCAAGAATGGGATTCCAATCTCATCAGCAAATGCCTTCGCAAAAGATAAGAAACATAATTAATTTTCAAACACCTCAACATCAAATAAAATTGTCAAAATAACACCAATTCCAATTTCACTATTTCAAACCGCCAAATGGCCAACAGAAATCTATCTTGGATGTGCTTTCCCTATTTTCAATGTATCATAAGTCATACCCATAGGCCATAGCAATAGATGATCCCATACACAAAAATCATTCCCTCCACTGATCAAAATGACTTCCACTTGAGCTCCATGAGACAAATGTCACTAATTTTAACCCACAATTGAAACAACAAAAAAATCCTACACAAAGAACATACCTAGTCATGGTTCCTACAATTGGATAAGGCCAGTTTCAATGATCAGCAATATTGCTAATTGCTAAATGCTAATAGGACAACTCTTTTCAAAATATAGGTTATTTCTTTATAGGGTCCTTCATAAAGGAAATTGACACACAAAATGCTAGGGACTACATTTATCTTTCAAGGGCACCAGATGACAAGTGGGATGATAAATGGTCAGCAGCAAGAGAAGGTGACACTTAGGTTTTCAAAAAGCACACACTCTTCCAAAAGGGTGAAATTGAAATATCGATCTTCTCTCAAAATTTCATTTTTGCAGACAGGAAATAGCAGAACTAAATGATGGTTCATCAGAGCAGGCTGACCTAACACCAAAAACCTCGGAATGAATAGATGATATAAAATCAAAGTGCAAGAGTAGGCTAACAATACCTTCGCTGTTTCATATGAAACCACCTTGTTAGAAGTCAAATCACTTTTGTTTCCGACCAAAATTTTGACAACATTGTCACTTGCATAGCGATCAATTTCGTTCAGCCATTGCTTGACATTATCAAAGCTTTGTTGATCTGTTACATCATACACAATCTAAAAGAAACATCGCATTAATGCAAAGAAAACAAAAACATTAACAAGGCACTATGACTTTTAAATATGAATACAAAGATTTATCATCTTACTATAATTCCATGAGCACCACGGTAGTAACTACTTGTAATAGTCCGAAAACGTTCTTGTCCTGCAGTATCCCACTATATTGGACAAGAGTGACATCAAAGTCTGTTTCCAAGCTTATAATTCACATAGCAAATGCAAAAATGCAAGTACTTACAATTTGAAGCTTAATGGTTTTCCCATCTTGCTCGACTGTACGAATTTTCTACAAAAGAAAAGTTATTTCAGAAAACTGATCAGTAAAGTAAATCCGCCACTTTCTCTTTTTTTTCTAGATGCTCAAACTCACGAATGAGTGTCCAACTCAAGTATGGATCCAAGAGTTTGACAAAGGGAAACATTTTATTATATTATATATATAAAAAATGATACAGTTAAAAAAAATCATTAGATATCTAGAGACAAGGACACCAACATTTTACAACTCATGTATTCCAGTACTTTCACAAAAAAAAAAAAAAAAAAAAAAAAAAAAAAAAAAAAAAAAAAAGTCTTTGAAATATTTTACTTAAATACTTATTATTGTTCAGTCTTCAAAGAGTGGAAGTAAAGATAAGAAAGAAAAAATACATGAAAAGACAAGATAAGAGGGGGAAAAAAAAAAGGAAAAGACTGAATGTTAGGAATTACATCTTAGACTGATCAGATTTATTTTAAATAGTCAAAGTACCTTAGCCCTCTTTCATCACATTCAATATACAGATGCAACATTATAGCAATGGGTGGAATATAGAGTCTACAGACAACCAGCTAATACCGCAGCAAGTATCACCTCACTTAGCTGACTAATAGCCCTACATGTTCGGATGTTCCATATCACCAACTAATGTCTCAATTTCCAGATATAGGGTTTTACTAGTCCTATAGCTAGAACATGAAACAAATAATTATTTCATACCAAGTAAAATTTACAGTTCTAATTGTCTAAAGAAAAATCAAATCTACTCAACATAACTTTTTATAACGGGGTAGAGGAAGGAGGAAAGTAGTTCATTGCCACATCAGGAAATTATACTCACAAAATCAACGCCAATTGTGCTTATGTAGCTCTCGACATATGAATCATCCTGCATAAGAGAAGCATTAAAGCTCCATTAAGTACATAATCATTCCCTTAGAAGCAAGAAGCAAAAAAAGAGCCTAGTCTCATTTTCGCAATACAAACATAATCAAAAGTTAACATTTTACCGCAAATCTCAGCAGAAGGCATGATTTTCCAACACCGGAATCTCCAATAAGCAAAAGCTTAAAAAGGTAATCACTGCACGACAGACATTGTTCAACATCAAAATCACAGCATATCAATCAATTGTCTTAGACTCAAAAAAATAACATAATCACAGAATAACATCTATATTAACCGACCATTTCATCTATCATTTCCAAAGAACTACATTTTCACCAATTTATTTACATACATTGTAATTTTTGCAAAATATCAACAAACCATAACCAAAACTAATTACATAATCATTAAAAACAAGTCCACCTATTAACAATTACATAATCTTCCACTAACATCCAAACAACCTACACTATTTAGCCCCAATTAAAAAAAAAAAAAAAAATTAAAATACCAAATCAGAAAACCCTAACCCTAAAATCCAGTCTACTACTGAAATAAAGCAAAATTAATGCAATATAAACAACAATCAGCTAAATTAAGAGAACATACTATTCTTGATTCATGCTGGCAAATCGTGAAGATGAGCGAAACCCTAGATTAAATCGATCTTCCACCCAGAAAAATTGACGAGTGAAAGAGTAGAATTAGATCGATTAAGTCGCGAAAATAGGAAAGATGAGAGAGAAAATAGGAATACAGAGATTTTGGGGAATCGTGGTTGCAAAAAAATTGGGGGTAATTTGTTAATGAGACCTACGATTGAGAAAAAGAAATAGTGTGTGTGGGTGACCAGTGTTTATACTTTAGAAGAACGTGTGAAGGCCGGGATCTTTGTGTTTTATGAACTGCTGTGCACGGCTTCTTTTCCTTCGCCAGGTGTATTAGCTATTTGTTTAGTTAATTCGAAATATGTTATGGTTTTATGGGACGGTAAGAATATAATTAAGGATTTGTTCTCTTCACCTTATTTTAAGTCCACTTCTTATCTTAATATCCTTCCCTCATAAAATATTTAGTTCAGCTTATTTCATTTCAGCTCTAATAACTTCAGTTCAGTTCAGTCAATCAGAACATGCCCTAATTCGGTTAATTCTTAACCCAACATCATGTCAAAAAAAAAAAAAAAAAAAAAAAATTCTTAACCCAACCCGTAGAAGCATATACTGGATGGATCTGATGATGGGTCAGGGTGTATTCGAGTGGCAATACAACCCATCACCCGGTTAATCGGTTATTCAACGGTTTCATTTCAGATAAATAGGCTAGTTCAATTGCAGTTTTGGTCCAAATTGGTAAAAAAAAAAAAAAAAAAAAAAATTTAAAATAAAAAGAAAGGCTTTATAACGGATGATGTGGAAAAAATGCCGATAATTTTGTTAGAATGTAGCCTAATTATGAAATTTACACTTTATTTTATTCACCTTAATACCTTATTTTGTTAAATTGAAATTATTTTTGTTGAATTAATATTCTTTAAAACTACTGATTTTTACTGTACTATTTTTTTTTCTTTTTTTTTTAAGAGAATAGGGCTTTAGACATTTTCTAATGAAGTATTTTGTATGGAAATCACTCTAATTTGAATAACGACATAAAACTAGAACTTGACCGAATAGACCCCAGATGCTTTCCCAGGTGTTACGCATAACCAATTAAAGCAAAATGATTGATAATCACAACATATTACGTCAAATTAATAATCAACTACAATGATTGATAATCACAGCATCTTACGTCAAATTAATAATTAGCTTAGGACCATTCTTAGAAATTATCACTTTAGCGTAGGAATGTAAATATTACGGAGTACATAATAAATAAATAAAGCATATTAATCATCTGCTAACCCATCTAAAAAAACATCTAATTGACACACGGAGTACTTCGACATTAAATCCTTCTAAACACAATTGCGTAAAATTCCAATAAATGGAATTATCGTTAAAATCAGCCCTGTAACGGGTCAAAACTAGTATAGAAAAGAAGAAACATAATGAATATAAGTAAATGCATAGGAAACAAAATTTAGATAATTTCACCATTGGCACGTGATACTGTGGCCTCTATCGCTGTTAGAATAACAATCAAATGAACATATAAACTCAATTATTGAAGAGCTATGACTAAAGTTTCAAGTTTTTCAAGGTAGATGTCAGCAAAGGAAGCTTGTCGGGTGCCCTATATTTGTAGTCTCTCTCCAAGACTTTGGCCGCAAGGGAATGCAACTCACCCTCCTTATCTTCCTTGTTTCGGCCTTTGGCCAGCTGCCCGATGGCGGCAGTACACTGTAATTAGATTAATGAAAATCATTAGCAACTTAAGGCAACTTGCATGTAGATGTAGTAGTGATGGGCGATTAAACATGCCAAGTGTAAAGGAGGTAAGAATGGAGGGAAGGAAAAAAACTGACCAGGCAAACACCATAAAGCCCCCTGGTGTTCTTGCCTCCTGTAAAATCTATGGTGGCAGCATAGTATTTCTTGGCTGTCTGAAGGTTTTCCAATCCTCCAAGAGTGTAAAGCACCTATGTGGCCAAAGAAAATAGTTAATGTCATGCTTAAAAGATATTATAGGTAAGCTGAAAACAACGCAAGCCAACATTAGGCACGAGGCCACCATTCAATGATTCCATCGTCAACAAGGATATAAGCATATAACAAATGAAAAGTGGCAGCAATATTTAAGAATCTTATCCCTTGAAATGAAACTCATAAACACATAACAGTTGTAAGAGCAAATACACACCATCCCCTTGAAAAATATATATTAACATTAGACACATAACTTTTAAATTATCTCCAACATCAATCACATAACCAGCACATGTTTATTTACCACAATACATGGTCCTAGTCCTAGCCACTAAATTAGAGAATCAATGAGAAGAAAATTGTAGTCATAGGCATCCTACATAATGTTAGGGTTCTAGGCCATGCGTACAACTTAGCAAAACAAGAATGGCTAGAAGTGTGACAGATTTGTGACATATTGATAATCATATACGCAATGACATTGTTCCCTTGATATTTATAGGGCTAGCTCCTCCCTTTCACACATGTCAGTGTCTCAAACCTTAGTTAGCAAGAAAAGGCAAAGGGTTTGGGCTTTAGGAGGGTATTAATCCATTCAGGACTTTGACAAAATAAATATACCAGGTCAGTGATTAATAATTAAAAGTATTAGCATACACAAAATGCAAATCCCAAAATGCAGCTGTAACTAACAGTTTCAAAATAGCATACTGGGTTTTAATAGTAAAAATGTCTACTGTACATACTTGCCAAGATGCTGGTTCATAGACACTTTTACATAATATGATATGATAATGCATGCTAATCAAAATTACTGAACCAATAATTTAATAGCTCATACAATTCAATATGTTAACTGCAGATTTCTATAAGCCATATTTATTCAGAGTATAATATAATGGCTGCCCATGCTTCTTCAATAGAATATCTCATTAGAGTGCTCCTAAGAGGCTAAAACCTGTATATTGTGTGGGGGTTAGGTCATTTTGGACGAATCAAAATTGTTAGCAGCCTGAGTCAGGCTAGGGTTAGCAATAAAATAAGGGTCGTTATGGGCTGAGTCAGAATATTGTTCTAAAACCTGCCTGGTCAAAATGTTGTCCACTTTAGTCAGAACCAATTTTAGTAGGGCCGTTAACAACAAAATACAATGGTTTAGAGCCATTTAGGACCACTTAGTGATGGATTTACAATTTTACATACAATGGAGCGATAATGAAAAAAGTTAATTCATGTTATACTATAAAGTATAAACTGCAAGGTGCCTCATGCTACACATTTTTACTTGAAGATCACAACTTTAAGCCTTCAAGAGCTCAGAAAATGCTCTTTATCCACACTTGAAAATCAATACATCCCCATTTTTAACATTGCTTAATTTTTTATTTGATATGTTTAAAAACAAACTATACTGCATGTCTGCACCCGCTTCAAAAAATGTCTAGGTCTATCAATGGGACTACTCAAAAGCACATTTTTGTATCAGAACTGCGAAGTACTCCATAGTAAATTGGTGGTGTTGAAACAAGGGAGAATTAGATATCACTCACATCCACAGATAATATTACCACTTTCTTTATGGAATTTGGTTCAAGAAATTTCATTGCTGCCCCCAAATAATATGTAAAAGACTTTCAGGCCTCCAATTCCAGGATGCAGGCTTATCTAGGTTAATTCTAATGGTTCTCCAGTAAGATTACACAAAACCTCCAAAAAAAAAAAATGTTTGATAGAGAGTAAAAGTACTTACATCAGCATAAGCAAGGTGATACAAAGGTACTGTAGGTTGAGCTAATATGAGCTCCTCATAGCAAAAAGCAGCTTGCTTATACCTAATTACATAAAGCATAATGTTAAGCATGCGGGAAGGAGTTTGTCAAGCAGTGTAAAGTTGGAGGCACATAAATTTGAATGAATTACACGTCAAGATGCCTTACATCTGCAGTGAGACATAGATTTCTGCAAGTTCCCTCCATGCATCATTATCTGCCATAAATCTAGCAAAAACAAGACAAATAAATGACTTCTCGTCATCTCAGAATCTCAGATACATTTAGTTGTAGAAACACTGTAATTACTTCAAAGAGAGGGGAAATTAACGCAATTATTATTTCAAAATAATAGGACACATCATTAAGATGGACATGACATGCTATCTTTACATCACAGAAGCATGCATTGCGCAACTAATCAGGAAGAATCCAGTTTTCTTAGTGGAAATGTTAAAAATTCTGGTTGGTTGTACAGAACCGGTATGCAAAAATCTGATTATCAATTTATTATGTATATTGCTCTTATTTTGGACAGAAGAAGAAGAAGAAGAAGAAGAAGAAAAAAAAAAAAAAAAAAAACTTTAATTGATTTCTAAGGAAAAGTTTGATACTCTGCATCATACAGTGATAAACACAAAAGTAATCTGTGGCTATCATTTCAATGGGAGGGAGCAGCAAAGTAGAGATAAACCATCAGCAATAATCTGATGCAAGAGCCTTACACTTTCAAATATTTGTTAAGGGATTCAATGGCCTTAAGTAGATCACCGTTAGCCTTTGCCATGGCCACTTTTCTTTTATGGACAACCTACAGAGAAAAAATTATTAATGTAATTGCTTCAGAAATAAAATAAGTTCCACAAACTGACTGCTTCTGTAACAGACAACACAAATCACAGGCCATCAGGTGTCAGCTCATTAAAGGTTCAATAGACGCAACAGTGATGAGAAACAGGAGGGTGTAGGCAACCAAGGAAAATGAAACTTACTTGATCAAGTGGATTATCTTCAAGAAGACTTGTGTAAGCACTTTCTGCCTCTTCCCAACAACCCTTTGCTTCAAGCAACATAGCCTCTAACTTACCTGTGAAACATTCAACGTACAGAACATTAAAACTAAGTTTATAAATAGCCTCATTGCTAAATCCAACTCTCGATTGTTCTATAACTACTTACACTTAAAACAAGATACAGCCTTTGTGAGCAATTCAATACATAAAGTAAGTTTAGTCCGTCACAAATGATACCAACTATGAAGCATAGAGCCTATAACCCTATACACATTGGCAAACTAATAGTGTAAAAGAGCTGCCACATTATAATTTCTACTATAACGTATGAACACATGCATTAATGCTACAGTTCCCTTTAAGATCTCCAGCACATGTAACATTCAAAATAAACATCCATGTGATCCACAGTTGTTGAACAATATGTCACTTCACTCTTTAGAGGTTCCAATTTCATAAAAAGCATTTGACATGGATCCGTCAACTTTTGCTTCTCCATTTAGTATTAAGTATCACACCTGGGTACCTGTAACCATTCATGGTGTAGGATATGAGACTGAAACAATAGGAGAAGAAACCTTCGATAGTAAGAGTAACAGAGGTCATCCAATACATATTTATAACCGAAAATTTGATAGATCCATAAATCAAAGATTGTTAACAATGATTTCACCTTCATACTAACAGACAAATCAAATTGAAACATGGGGTCTACAGTCTACACTAAACTACTCATTTTCGAGGACTATATTACTTCTGGCCATTTCCAATGCCTGAAGTTCATTATACTAGGTTTATATTTAGAAAAAGCTATCCCGGTATCCCCATGTCCTTGCTGACATATTTTGTATTCTCAACAGACATCTTTTCTTTTCAATCTGTAAGTCCAAATTTGAGCCTTTTGTTGTCTAAGACTGATAAGCCACATAGTGTAGCATCCTGGTTTTTCCCACAGCATTAGTTCTTTCCTTCTGTCAAAAGATTCATATCCTTGGACCATCTTCTCTAACTTGTGGCCAAATACTTCACCTGAACTTCTTGGGTGTCAATCTTACAAGCAAGATCTGCTTTATCTTAAAGCCTATGTTAAGATGTACCTAATATTCACACTAATGACTAAGCTTCAAGTCACAACATTTTAATTATCGGCCATCCTCCTCTATCACAACCTCCCTTCAACCAAAAGGCATTACCCAGACCTTAAGCACATAATGTGCTAGATCATTTAATAGATCCTCATCTTCCTTTGACTTTAAATCAAACTGTTAAAAGCAGGTAACCACAACCGCTATTAACACTAACAATTTGATATGATGCTGCTAATTAGGGCAGCAGAAATGATTATGTGCTTCCTATGTTACTCGGACACGGATTAAGTGTCTACTTGGATACGAGTGTCCAAGTATCGGACTCGGCCATTTTGTAGAAAAAAATCTAGTTTTTAGTTAAAAATGAAGTATCCAAGTAGGGTGTCGTGTCGGACACGACACGATACGACACTCAATTTTTGAGGTAAATGAGGGTGTCGAAGTAACAGTTTGGTTCACTGAAATGCACACATCATGCTCAAAATAAAAGACTGAATTCTCTTTTAGTTGCTAGTAATTCTCTAAAGATCTTTTTATGAGGCTTCTTAGACCATATAACCCTGTTTCGTCAGTTGGACCCAACAATGTTATTTTCATTTGAGAAGAGGTCCAAAACCACCATTACAGAATGAAAATACAGACCGTATCCATTTCGCATATTAATATGGAAAATGCCTTCTTCCTTATGAGCGAACATTATGTATTTTCCATTAAATAATTTCACTTTGATTAGTCAAAAAAAAAAAAAAAAAAAACAACTTCCTTATGCATCCCTTTTGCACATAGTCCACCTTGTTCCTCACAATACACATTTGTTCTTGGTATTACTGAAATTACGCTGACAGATTGTTTGATTAGAGATAATCTTTTGAAGATTAATAGACTTTGTGAGTAGTATGATGTGAATGCATTGGAAATCCAAGGTTATGATGTAGCATACATGAATCTTTCAGCATTGTTTTCTTATCAACATTCTCAGCAGTAGTGAGGGGCAACAGACATCAACAAAGAAAAACACAATTGCAACAGGAGATGCATTAACTGAACATAGGCTTAGAAATTCCATATCAAACTGTACGTAATTTACATTAACCTTATAACTAATGCTATAACAAATGGAATGCAACATCTAGCTTAAGTGACCCTTGCACACAATATAGATTATGAACCATGAGTTCATTCAAAAACCAATTTACTTTCGAGTAGAATGAAACACAATAACATATAGCAAATAACCATCTTTCTTAGTTGCTTGATCAAATTCGCTAACAAATAAATCCGTTTGCTTCCATCAGAAAATGAACCTCATACAAGTGCGACCTATCTCATTCTAAACCTAAGTTACTTGCCTCACAATTGGGATTCAAAAAAAAATCAAATTTGCTTCAAGTCTCTTAATACAATGTATTAGCACAAACAAAAGTAAGTACCACAAAACAATTTTATTTTTATAAATAAAGGAGAAAAAAAGATAACAGAGTTCAGTACATGAGAAGTCACACTTGTATAGGTTAACATAAACATCATTATGTAAATGTAAAACTTAATCTCTTATGATCCAATACAAATTAACAAATCACAGTTTATCTTCCCATAAAAACAAGGAAAGACCTGTATGCAACAACCTATCAAATTTAATTGATAATGGAGCAAGTAAAACTCAAGTCAATGGGAACAACTCACCAACTCTTTTGCTGTCTGGGAATTTCTTGCTCAGAACTTCAATGCAGTCCTGCAAAAACTTTACATTAATAGATCCATAGGGAGAAACAAATGACAGGTAATTCTACTCTTGTGAGTTATGAATAAGAAATAAAACCAGCTTTATCCATTTGGTGAGTATTAAGCATATTTTGTGGAGCAAGACAATGACTTGGGAGTGAATTAAGCAATGATTGACATATAAACTTAGATGGCATGAAGCACTGCTACATACCCTTGCTGTATCAAGAGAATTGCAGTCCATGGCAGCAATGGCAACTTGCTCATATAATGTCCATTCTACAAAAGAGAATCAATATTATAGTTGAATAAGAGACCTAAAACCCATGTTTTCAAATGGAGAAACTTACAAATTTGCTACACAAAACACAAATAATAACTACCAACCAGTACAAAGTACATATCCTATTTTGTTACCTATCCTTTAATCTGGTACTCGTGTAACTGTTATACCCTTAACCTACTTAAGAAAAGTAACACAACTAATTCCACTAGAGATGAATAGAAAACATTTTCTCAAAAGAACATTAGGAAAAAGTAAATATTAAACTATACTTCCTCTGGTTTTTTTTTTAGTTGACACCTTTCTATTATCACGGTTGCCAACGCATGTGTTTTAACGATTAATATATCTAATAATCAACATCGTAAAATTATAAAAAGTGGATATTAATAAAATATACATTGAAACGATTCAAACAAGATCCCACATGAACATATTTTATCGTATCTATAAACCACAAAAGCTAGTCAAAGCGTGTTGTGTGAATAGTGTAAAAGTCAAATGGTGTCAACTAAAAAAAAAACGGAGGAAGTATAAATTAGGGAAAGTTTACCTATTTTTGTCAAGCAACAAAAAAAATTGAAATTTTCAACAAAGTTGCTAAAGTTCACAACCTAGGCTCATTTGCTCATAAAAGTAGGCACACAAGGAGAGCTATGAGGTGGATATTGGCATATAGCCCCAAATTTTTCTAGACAAAACAATGAAATTAGAATCTGGATCTCCAACTTTGTAGCATAAGATAAGCCCATTGCCAAACTGTTGCATTATCTAAGAACTGTCTTAGATCACATTCTAATGAAGAATAGTATTGGCAGAAGTAGCACACACAAACTGTCCTTTGAATACAGAATAAGGCAATTACAAACCACACCGAACACAAATTAAGGAATATTCAACTTAGTATACCCCAATATATATCTGTACTCTCTGAGTCTCACATGAGGGAGCCTGAAAATCATTTGTGAAGTGTTAACAAATAACTTCCCAAACTTATACTGTGTTCAGAACTTCAGATGAGAAGATTTGGGGAGCGAGGGTGATGATCCTTTCATCATTTGTTTGGATACAAATAGGGGGAGCTAGGGTGATGATCCTTTTATCACTTATTTTCCTTAATACTCCGTATCATTTATTTGTATACAAATAGGGGAAAGAAGAGAAAGGGAAAAGTAAATAAATATTTGCTTTGATAAACCAAATCCTTTGCAAAGCTTTGGAGGCAAAACACAAGCCCACTCCACCGTCCACCCTTCCCCATCCCTTCCTTCCCTTACCCTTCAACATTGCATCCAATCACACAATTAGAATCTCACACAATTATACTCGCTAACTAATTCTCGTCACTTCAGTAACATTGGACTACATCAAAGATTAGTCTGCGATGGAATTTGAGCAACATAATTTTTTTTTTTAGCCCATTATACCACTACTAATCTTATTGCAAGGATAAATCAACAACTTCCAATCCACAATACATCTTAATTTCAATTTAACCGTTAATATCCGGAAACAATGTCCCATTCAAACATCAAAATTGGAATATGCTTATTACAAAAAATCCAAATCAAATCTAATATCAATGAAGTAGGCTAATTTCGAGTACGATTGCAAGCATAAAATTATTCGAATACAACCCCTAATCACCAAAAACAATAAATTCCAATCAACAATACATTAATCAAAAAACAATCATTAATTACCAAAACTCCAATCACCCAACATGAAAATTGGAATATACCCAACAATAAATACCCAAATCAATGTAATTAATCAATATAAATAACCAAATTGATGAACAAACGATCAAAGTAAAACCCAGAAAAATTAACCAACACCAAAATCCAATATAATTAAATTCGAAAGTACCTTCATCCGCAAGAGCAGATCGCTTCTTGGGGTCATTCAAAATCGTTAACCCATGCTTCAAAACCTTATCAGAGCGTCGAATTTTGAGTTTACGAACCAAACAAAGGTATTCCCAAGCACCTCCACCACCATGCTCAACTTGAGATTCTAATCTCTTCAACTCAGTCTCGTCTAATTTGGTCACCATTTTCTCTCTCTTAAATCTGAATTTTCAGTGATTTTGTGATTGAGATTTGAAAAAGAAAGAGAGAGAAATCGGGGAGATTTGACTTGCAGTAGTTCAGGGTGCTACTGCTACTACTTGGTTGTGTTGCTGTTATTAATCATGGATCCTGAAAAACCAATGCAAGCTCCAAGATTTTGTGTTTTGTTTTTCTTGTGTATAATTTTTAGGATTAGGATTTAGGACTTTATGCTTTTGTGGACCACCCACGGACCACGGTTCTACAACGGGTGCTCCATGGGTCGAGGGTAAAGGTAGGCTAGGCGTCTAGGCTGTAGCCCGTTACCATGGAAGTGCCATGGGGCGGAAACACGACAAGACCCAATATTTTTTTAAAATACAACGTAATGTTAGGTTGTCACATAACTAAAAAATCAATCAATAACTTAATACTAAAAGCGAAACAAACGATTATATTTTTTCCATACGCACTCAAACAAATATTTTTATATGGATAAATTTTACGTTAAGTAATCTTGTTATAAAAATGAGCATAAATAAGTAGTATATTAGGATACTATAATTCTTTTTTTTTTTAGTATATAATTATTAATTAATATTGTACTTTGATATATAATTAGTAAAATCCGTGCATTGCACGGGACTTTAACTAGTTAATCATATACGAAGTACAAGTTTAGGTTTCACGCAACACACAATTTTATTAATTTATTTTAAGGAATTCAAAGATATATTAGTTCAACCTAGACATGACCAAAGTTAGCCCAACCCGGTTTTGAGCGGAATTTTTTGGCTCGAAATCGGGTCAGGCGCGACCTGGCTCGACCTGGCTCGAATTTTTTTTTTTTTGGACGAGTTTGAAAATGCATTTTTAGTTGTTTTTTTTGCCCGGGCCGAAAATGGCCCGAAAAGCTCGCATGGCCTGGCCATTTTGGGCGGGTTTGGGCACAAAATTTCCAAGCTTAGCCTGACTTGACCTGGCCCGAGAAGTGGGCTAGTTTTTTGGCCTCGGCCTGACCCGTCCAATGATCACATCTAGTTCAACCACTCTTCATAAAATGAATTTTTCTTTTAATTTAATCTAGTGACTTAATCATTTAATTAGTCATATAGCTCATAACTTAATTTATACATATGTAAATACAAATTGGCACAACCTATAACAATGATAAATCTTGAATTACTTTTACTAAACTTGAAATATTTCTACAGATTAAAATTTTTTTGTAGTTATTTACTACATTATTTGTTCTTTTAATTTACTACTCTATAATTATCGATGAAAACTTATATTTACTAATGCACAATTATATTTATTCTTTGAACTTACTAATTTTTAGTGATTAAAATTTATTCTTATTAAACTAACATTATTTTCGTTAAATTTAAATTATCTTCATAAATATTACGGAGTATTATTTTGCTGTGAATAAAATAGAGCCTTAATTTCATTTTTAAAAAATTGATAATAATTTAAGTTTTAAATGACTATTAAGCTGATACAAGAAGAATAAAAGAAAACAGAGAAATTATTAGAAACAACTAAAATATTTTTATACATATGACAAGATAGCCGAACCATGCATGCATTCCCATAATATAATACCCTTATACTCTAGCTTGTAGCTGAATTCAACAAATACAAACTATGAAACTACACCATCAAACCATATGTAAAACAACATACCATAGTTGGGATAACAATTTCCCTTACTAAAACAAAGATGATATTAATATGGAGCATAACATTGTTGATGACAACAATATATAGGACTTGAGAAACTTGAGTAGTCCAAATACAAGTAAACTTGAACATTGTTGGATCATTAGTCTGGACAAACAAACATTGTAGAACTGTTTATTGTTTGGTGGTTCAATTATAACAGTTATGAAGCTCAGGTGAGGGGGAAACACCACCACGATGCAAAATAATCACACGTACAACTTCCGCAACACCAGGTGGAAAAATTACCCGGCTCCCTTTCACCCGCGCAAGTGAGAGGTTTAGTATCTGTAGGCGTCGTTCGAAATGCGCCTACGTTAAGCATGTGTGAATATTCTTGGCACTCATAGGAAGTGGGAATTGACATATACGATTAGGGACAAGGAAAGTAGAGCCGCCAACAAATTTTTTAAGGAACTTGTAAACCGTTCACGGATCATAAAAGGCAACCACGATTAAGGGACAACGAAAGGCAACAATGATTGACCCATGAAGGTTACACCTCATTCATAATCCATGAGGATTACTAACTCCATATGGTTCGGAACCACGAAAGGAGGATCGGGGATGATGGTACGAAGTGAGTCATGGAGTTACATTCGTCCGTATTGGCCTCTACTCGATTCTTATAGTGAAAAGTGATTCATGCGATCTCAAAGGCATGCAAACAAAGATTCAAATTGCTCCAAACTATAATTATGCTAAATTGGTTGAATATTAATGCACACACATAATTCTAAAATATTTGTGATTACTTAATTAAATAACAAGATTAAAAAGGAACCTAAACCAGTTGTCCAAATTATCTTATTAGTCGTGATTTTTAATTACATATTCCCTTTAAACATGCAATATAGTGATCATAAAAATATAATAAAATCAACATTAATATTGGAAGCAATTTAACCATAATATCGTTAGTCAAATCAAAAAATTATAAACCTAATCATGATACTAGCAATATTAGAATAAAATAAGTAATTAAATTAATTAATTACTCACATTCGTGCGCTCCTTTAAATTGCTACATCATGAATAATTATTAGTAACTTCAATAAAAATATAAATCAAATTGAAACAATTAAATTAAAAAATAGAGTTGATTTGGTCCAAACCTTCAGTTAATTTTACCTTTCACGCCTTGATTTAAGGACGGAACCTCGGGTGTCGTATGGACTCCTTGGAGTGCTTAAGGAAGGAATGATGTAGTTAGGAATATAGTGTTTAGGCTTAGAGTATGAGAGAGAGAGGAGAATGATTTTTGGTGTAGAAGAGAGGAAGAGAGAATGATTTGGTATAGAGGGAGAGATAATGATTTTTGGTGTAGAGGGAGAGAAAAGGATTTTTGGTGCCCCGAAACTGAGTGTAGGGAATATTTTAAGCATCCCACCCAGAGCTCCACTGTGATCGTACACTTAAGCATAATGGCGTCCAAAGGGAAGGAAGCTAGAGCAAAAGAGTCGCCAACAAGTTTTAGGAACTTGTAAACCGTTCACATGGTGAAGGTTACACCCCTTCACGATCCATGAAATTGCTAACTCCATAGTGGTCTTGAACCATGACTGGATATTCGGGGATGAAGGTATAAGTCTAACCTAAAAGAGATTGAACTTGCCCTAAACATGCCTCTACTTTATTCTTCTCATATTCATGTGCACTTTCTGACTAACATACAATCAACATATTAATCCTACACCTGTTTAATCTATGTTGCTTGATTATTAATGCACAAACAAACCTATTATTGATGATCACTTGAATTAAAATCATATTAGCCTAAATAAAATTATTAATTATCTTATTAAGCGTGATTTCAAGTACAAATTCCCTTTAAACCTGCAAGAGAGGGCGTGACCAAGCAACAACAATAATAATATCAAGCAACAAAATAACAACAATCATCATAATAATATCCTCATCAAAGCATAATAATATTATTAGCAAGATCCTAGGCATGATACTAACAAGATTAATAACAAATCCTAGCATGTCACTAAACAATAAAGATCAAATCTTTAACTCTAACATGATACTAACATGATAAAAATAAAAAAAATAAAAAAAAAAAAATAGGAAGCAACCTAATCATGATACTAGAAAGCAATAAATAACATCCTAAGATGATACTAGGAATTAAAATAATCTAAACATGCTTTCTAAAGAAATAGAGCAATTGAACTACTTACTTTGATGCCTCGTATCTCTTTCTTTCAAAATAATGCACACGTTAGTAACTTCAATGAAAATATTGAATCAAACAATTATTTTAAATAATTGAAATAGGGATTTGGAACCCTCATAAATTATCAACCTTTCACGTCTAAGGCGAAGGCAACTTTGAGCTTGGTTATGTGCGTCTAATACTCGTGATGGACGAATGTTGTTTTGAAAAGGGAACGCTTAGAAAGAGGGGGAAAGAATAAGCTTCTAGCTTTGAAAGAGAATAGAATAGAAAGATGATTGTTGATGATTGAAAACGGGGAAATAACGCCCCTATTTATAGAGAAAACATCCGAAACGTTTAGAAAAGAGTCAGAATTTGACTCGAAGTAAAAGTCCTCCTATCGCAATTACGATAGACCTATCGCGATGCGATAAGTCTATCGCGACGCGGCTACGATAATACAGCTGTACGGAGTCCTTCCCCTAATATAATTAGACGATTAGATTTCGTGTTTAAATTAAGATCAGTTTATCATTAAAATATTTGTTTTATCCCAAATTAAATTCTTTATCTTTTCTAAATAAAATATAATAGTATAATTATTAATCTTAATTCCATTAGAATTTAAAATAACTTTCTAGATTATTCTAAAAGATTAAAGTCAATCCTAATAACTTTAGGAATAACAATTAATAGGCCCTCCACTTGATCATTGGGCCGCATATAAAATCATTTTGGACCTAGTTTAGTATTTTGCCCATAACTTCGTCATTATTCATTGGAATTGGGCTTATAATATATCGTTGAAAAACTCTTTTTGAGCCCCATCCAACTACACCACTATTGGATCCATATCATGGACCAAACTAAATTGGAATGGACATTTTCCATAAACAAGGTACGAAAAGAAATATTTTCGAAAAACAGAAAGAGGTATTTTTATTAAAAACAAGTGCATCACGAGACTCTTTCACATTTCACCTTGTTTGATAATTAATGATGTGAAAGATATTCATTATTGGGTTTGGTTTTTGGGGAGACACAATTAGGTGTCTACAGAAGCCCCCACTTTGACTGAGTTTGGAGAAACATAAGTTTCGAAAACAAAAGTCAAATTAGCAATAGGGACGGAGAATGATTCAGAACGTTCTGCGATCCTAAATCATTCTTATAACGCCGATACCTAAAAATAGCGTTAGTTAAAATAGATAAAAGAGTTAGAAACGCGTATCTTACACCGTCAAGTACGCATCTCTAGGGTAACCGATTTTGTTGCATTCGTGACGACCTTCCTTAGGCCAGGGGATATCGCCGGAGACCGCTCCGCTTGTAGCTGTCTTCACTTTTTTGATGTGACAATCCTCCGCAAGCTAGGTGTCACGGTCTGAATGTTCTGACACCGGATCGTGCGGCGCGCTCTTGCCTATTGACGACAATGACGCAAGCCAAGAACGAGAGAGGTTCATGAACACACAGCAACACGGACCAAAGGTATCTCAAGAAAGCACACGTTAACAACGGGTGCAGAGTCAGGGCTTGTGACGGCCGATACTTCGAAGCGGGCACAAGCGGAACCGACGAGATGAAGGCGTCTTTTGAGGGTCTCTTGGTTTGGAGGGGATGCTTTAAAATAAGGCAAGCACAATATCTATAAAGGCTTAAAACAACACACAAGTCTTAAACCAATAGCAACGGGGTAAGGAGCTTTGATTCATTAACCATCACTCCCTAAAGAGCTTTATATTGAATACATGGAGAATTACTAGTGAACGCTACAATGACAGTAACACAATAATTCTACCTTAGAGCCTAGAAAGAAAAAAGAAAGACTTAAAAGACATGACATAAGGAAAATACAAGTAAAAGAAAGAAGAATACATAAGAAAGAGGTTGGATTTTAACATCCTCCCCCACTTAAGTCGTCGACGTCCTCGTCGACTTACAAAACATACCCTAATGATTCTAGTAGCTTCAGTCTTCTGTTGCAGGGATGGCTCTTGTCCTTGTTCTGATGTTGGCGCGGTAGGCGACGTTGCGGTTGCTGTCTTCAGGATCTGGATGATAGGATTTGAGACGACTAACGTGAAAGACGGGGTGAATCCGCATCCACGCAGGCGGTTCAACCTTGTACGCATTCCTCCCAATCCGTTTAGTGATGCGGATGAGGCCTTCGTATTTTCGAATCAGGCGACGATCTCTACCTCTGAGAAATTTCATCTGTTATGGTAAGACCTTCACCATCACCATGTCCTCAACTGCAAAATCCACCGGCCTTCTATTTTGATCAACCCATTTCTTCATCCGACGAGACATTCGCTCCAGGTAGGCTTTAGCAATATCAGTGTTTTGCTTCCACTCTCTTGTAAAATCTCGAGCCTGCGCACTTCTTCCGCCCTCCTAGTCTGCCACTGTGTGCGAGAGAAGAGGTTGTTGACCCATAATCAGCTCAAAGGGGCTTTTGTTGGAGGAAGAGCTCCTTTGAGCGTTGAAGCAAAGTTGTGCTACGTCTAAAAGTCTCACCCAATCTTTCTGGTTGGCACTTACGAAGTGCCGCAAGTATTCTTCAAGCAGCCCATTGAATCTCTCCGTTTGTCCATCGGATTGAGGATGGTGGCTTGACGACATGTTGAGATCCGACCCCATCATTTGGAATAGCTCAGACCAAAATATGCTCGTGAATCTGGTATCCCTGTCTCTCACTATACTCTTTGGCAATCCCCAGTACTTCACAATATGTTTGAATAAGAGCGATGCTGTTTCTTCTGCTCCACAAGCCTTTTGCATGGGTACGAACGTGGCATATTTGGAGAACCTGTCTATCACCATCATGATAGAGGAGAACTGATCCTCCTTCGGGAGGCCACTAATGAAGTCCATTGAAACACTCTCCCAAGGTCGAGTGGGAACTGGAAGTGGTTCTAGAAGGCCCCCGGGATTCTGTCTGTCGACCTTGTCTTGCTGGCACACAAGGCAAGTTTTGGTGTAGCTCATCACATCTTCCTTCATTACTGGCCAGTAGTACCCCATCGCGAGTAGGCTGAAGGTTCTCTGCCATCTTGGGTGTCCCGCCCATAGCGTGTCATGGCATTCTTTCAACAACATTTTTCTTAATCCCCCTGCTTTAGGGATGAAAAGCTTCATGCCTTTGGTGAAGATGAGGCCATCTTCCATCCAAAAGCGTCTAGTCTTCCCTTCTTCGATCATCTTCATTATTGTTTTTGTCATCGGATCATCTACTAGATAAGCTCGTACCCAATCTCTAACAGATGTGGCAATACTGCTTGCGGTGATTGGTGCTAGCTTGTACATTGCAGCAAGATCGGCACGCCTACTTAAGGCATCAGCTACTCTGTTGCTTGATCCCGTTCTATAAGTGAACTCCACATCAAAGTCGGCTAAGGCCTCTTGCCACCGAGCTTGTTTCCTTGTCAGTTTGGGTTGGGTGAGAAAGTGACTCGTCGCTGTGTTGTCTGTGCGGACGGTGAACTTTGATCCCAAAAGTATTGTCTCCATCCTCTTAGGCAGTGCACAATGGTCAATAACTCCTTTTCCTGTGCCGCATACCTTCTCTCAGCATTATTCAACTTTCTACTTTCGAATGCAATGGGGCGCCCTTCTTGGAGGAGTACCCCTCCTAGAGAAAAATCAGAAGCATCCGTATCGACCACAAATGGTTTGGTGATGTCTGGAAGGGCAAGGATCGGCTCCTTCACCACTGCCTCTTTCAACTTCTGAAAAGCTTCTTTCTGTGGCCCTGACCATTCCCAACGACTTTCTTTCCTCAGTAGGTCGGTGAGAGGACTTGCGATTTCCGAGTACCCCTTTATAAATCTTCGATAATAGTTCGCCAATCCCAGAAAGGATCGCAATTCAGAGGGGTTCTTGGGATCTTGCCAATCACGAACAACACATATTTTCTTTGGGTCCATCCTCAATCGACCCTTCCCCACAAAGTGTCCGAGAAATCCGACTTCTTCCTGTGCAAAAGCACACTCTTCTCGCTTCACAAACAGGTGATGTTCTCTCAACTTCTCGAATACCAATCTTAGGTGCTCGAGGTGCTCTTCAAAAGTCTTGCTGTAGACAACGATATCATCAAGGTATACAACCACAAATTTTTCTAAGTACTCTTGGAATACTTAGTTCATCAGAGTGCAGAAGGTAGCAGGTGCATTCGTCAATCCGAAGGGCATGACTAACCGTTCGTATGCCCCGTACCTCGTCACACAAGCAGATTTTGGTTCGTCTCCTTCGGCAATTCGAACTTGGTGGTAGCCAGACTTCAAGTCTAGCTTGGTGAAATACACTACATCCCCTAGATGATCAAACAAATCCGCCACCAAAGGAATGGGGTAATAATTGCACACCGTAACCTTAATTAGTGCTCGATAGTCGATGCACAATCGAAGACTCCCATCTTGTTTCTTCTGAAAGAGTACAGGGGCCCCGTAAGGAGCCTTTAATGGGCGGATGAAGCCGACATCTAGTAAATCCTCCATCTGTCTCCGGAGTTCGGCTAATTTCGGGGGAGCCATGCGATAGGGGCTTCGTGCTGGGGGTTTCGCCCCTGAAACCAGCTCTATCTCATGGTCCACCGTCCTTCTAGGTGGGAGAAATTTAGGTAGATCTTCCGGGAGAAGATCCTTGAATTCTGTTAGTAGCTCAGCAAGGGCGGGAGGCAGGTCTCCACTTACTTCATCTTCCTTAGTGGAAAGGGTTGCGAGGAACGTGGGCTTGTTCGTCTTCAACCCCTTCTCTAATTGCATCGTTGAAAGGAGGGGGCCCTTCGGCCCTTTTCCGGGATTCCAGGTTCTGAGGAGACATGGTTGATGCTCGGGAACAAGTATAGATCTAAGGTGCGACATTAGAATGGCCTTGCTAGATTTCAAGAACTCCATACCGAGCACCAAGCTGAAGTCATCCATTGGCGCTATGGTAAAGTCCACCTGCCCGCTCCAATCCCCTAGCTTCATTATCACCTTCTTGGCAACGCCGTGGATCGGTTTGACAGCTGAATTCACCGCTTTCATACTACCTCCTTCTCGTAGTAGCTTCAACCCTAGTCTTTTTGCCTCCTTTTCTGAAATGAAATTGTGGGTAGCACCTGTATCCACCATTGCCCGAGCTTCCCTTCCGTTTACCAACACATTCACATACATCAACTCAGTGTTCTTGGGTTTGCCCTCAGAGGCCTTTCTTTTCATAGCACACATCATGCGAATGGCACCCAGTCTTGAAGGTTCTCCTTCTCCAGGTTCCATCTCATCGGCTTCTTCAACCTCGGCCGCTTCTAAGGACATAGAGGACAATTTCTTTTGGAGATTTTCAATTTCTCCCTTGTGCCGACACTCAAACCACTTGTGCGGTCCTCGACAAAGGATGCACGTTAATGGCCTGGCTGCCGAAGATGAACTAGGGGTGCTTCCTCTACTCAAGAAGGAAGAAGCTCCACTCTTCCGGGAGTCTTCTCCCCCACTCTTGTTGTATTTATTGTTCGAGTTGTTGGAGCTTACTTGAGAACCATATCCCGAGTTCCTAGGAGGGTTTGGTGTTGGTCCACTATTCCCTTTCTTTACGCCTTGCCCTTTCTCTGACGAGTAGTCCATCAGCCTTTTAGCTGCGGCGATGGCTCCCGATACAGTATCAATCTTCTGGCGCCAAATTTCTCTTTGGGCCCACTCCTTCAGACCACGCACAAAATTTAATAAGCGATCTTCCTCAGACATGTTGTGGATCTCCAACATGCACGCGAAGAACTCTTTAACATACTCCCTACTGGAACTCTTATGCTGCAAAGCGGCGAGCTTGGTGCGAGCAACAAACTCAGTATTCTCTGGATAAAATTGGGCCATAAGTTCTTTCTTTAGATCCTCCCAAGTATCTACCGATGTCCTCTTAGCTAGGATGTCAGCGTACTTGGTGCGCCACCAAAGCTTTACATTATCCACCGAATACATTGTGGCGGTGTCAACCTTTAGCCCGTTCTCCAATTGACATATGTAGAAGTATTGCTCCATGTCGAAGATGAAGTTATCGACTTCCTTTGAATCTCTCGTGCCATTAAAGGTCCGGGGTTTTGGAGGTTTTATCTTGGCACCTCCACTTCCCCCGAGCCCTCTCTGGGGACACATTAGGGTTGCACATTTGTCTTGTGCTTCATCAGCTAAGCCTTGCACAAAGTTTAGTTACTCCGTTAACCCATCCACTGTTGATGCCAGCCCCTCCATTTGTTCGGCTTGTTTTATCACAATATCTTTGAGTTTGGGCAACCTTTCCTCGAGCATAGCCCACTGTCCTGACTTGCCTTCAAGCCAAGCAAGTCGTTCTTCCAGCGTATACTCATGCATATCTTCTTCTGCCATCTCTACGGCAAACCTGGCTCTGATACCAACTGTTACGGTCCGAATGTTCTGACACCGGTTCGTGCGGCGCGCTCTTGTCTATTGACGATAATGACACAAGCCAAGAACGAGAGAGGTTCGTGAACACACAGCAACATGGACCAAAGGTATCTCAAGAAAGCACACGTTAACAACGGGTGTGGAGTCGGGGCTTGTGACGGCCGATACTTCGAAGCGGGCACAAGCGGAACCGACGAGATGAAGACGTCTTTTGAGGGTCTCTTGGTTTGGAGGGGATGCTTTAAAATAAGGCAAGCACAATATCTATAAAGGCTTAAAACAATACACAAGTCTTAAACCAATAGCAATGGGGTAGGGAGCTTTGATTCATTAACCATCACTCCCTAAAGAGCTTTATATTGAGTACATAGAGAATTACTAGTGAACGCTACAATGACAGTAACACAATAATTCTACCTTAGAGCCTAGAAAGAAAAAAGAAAGACTTAAAAGACATGACATAAGGAAAATACAAGTAAAAGAAAGAAGAATACATAAGAAAGAGGTTGGATTCTAACACTAGGGAACACCATCGAAGATTGCTCCGCTTGTAACAATCTTCTGCTATTTTATGACCATCTTTCACAAGCTAGGGAACATCGTCGGAGATAACTCTGCTTGTAGCCATCTCCCGTTTTCGTGACAAATCTCCACAAGCCAGGGAGCATTGTCGAAGGTGACTATGCTTGTAGTCATCTTCAGTTGTTTGTGACAACCCTCCATATTTTAGGGAACGTCGTCGAAGATCATTTTGCTTGTAACGATCCTCAGTTTTCCTATGTTTTGCTTGAATGTCTGATGTGCTGTTGCTTTACTGTGATTTTGCTATGAACCAATATCTTGGTGCTTGAGGTGAGTCCATGCTAGGTGCTTAAGCTAAGTGAGACGATCATCATCAGGTCAATCACTTACTACGATTGTAATCGAGCCGACTACTAATCATGTAATTTTGCTTATAGGGGTTAACTAGCGTACCAAGGAACCCAATTTTTCTACATGTGGTCCACATAAACCAATATGGGGCCTAAGGAGTTGCATCGCTAAGGAAAGAAGGCTATCGCCTGCTGCCACATGCCATCGCAACGCGCCAAGCCTATCGTGGCGCGATAACGTTATCGCGTCGCGATGGAGTCGGGTTTTCTGGATTTAAACCCCTTTTTCCTCATTTCGCCGCTGCTTTTTTCATTTTTCTCACGAGTTTCGCAAAAATTTCATTTTGCTCGTTCTCCTTCGTTTCTCAACGAAATTTGCTCAAGTTTTTTGCAAATCAAAGCTTGTCATCTCTAGTTTACTGATCTATGTAATTTTTGCTCAAATTTGCTCTATTTTTGGCGAATTTAGTGCATTTTTGGCCCGCAGATTTTCGAAAATTTCGAAAATAATTTTACATGTTTTGCTTTGTTTGTTGAATTTCTTGCCATGAAACCACTTGTTTATGTTTGTATATTGCCTTGGGAGTATTTTGAAACTTGTTTGGCTCAATTTGGCGAAGAAATGAGCAAATTGCCATTGTTGAACAGCTTGAGTTCGTGAACATAATGTGGCTTGTTCTTCATGTTTTGCTTGCTTTTCATGCTTAATTTGTCACAATATTTTTCATAATATTGCAAGAAATTGTTTGATTGCTCAGAAATGTTTGTTATTGTCGAATAAAAACCATACTCTGTTTTAGTACTACGTACTCTGTTATTGATGAACATAGTATCATGTAGCTAGGCGAACCTTAGACACTATAGAACCATCAATTTACTGTTTTTCATGTTCTGAACATAATTAGCATGGCTCAACGTCGAGGTTTTGACTTCCACTAGCATTGGGGAGTTCCCTTAGTGGGATGGGTGCACTCTGTACTTTGCGTCCAGGTTCCATATTTCGAAGCGTATCCGGCGCGGCATGACCGACGAGCGGGTTCGTTTCCATGGTTCGCGCAACGATACCATTGGTCATTTGTAGGACACCTTCATCATCAACAACGCGGAGCTGCGCGCGCTGTGGGAGTCATGTGGTTTGACTCCTTTGCTGCAGGCCAATAGGCCTCTCTACTCTTTGCGGTCGAGCTGTTTCATCGTACGAGGTTTGGTGGAGTTTTTTTGGGACACAACCAACACGTTCCATTTTCCATGGGGTGAGATGATCATCACTCCCATCGACTTCTCTGTGATCACTAGACTGGAGTTCCAGTCGACTACGGTTCCTTTGGGTAAGGATATTACCCTTATGTCACCCGAGGTGGATGAGATGTTTGGTCCTATTGTCGTTCGGGCCCGTGCTGAGTCGAGGTCAGTGCAGATGAGCGGTTGATCCATTTATCGGGCTCTGCTTGCAGAGACCTTTCGAGATGATACGACCACCCTTGAGCAGCGGGTGCGCATCTTCGTTCTGATTTTGCTGTCAAGGACCTTTTCTCCTGACAAGGGTACGCGAGCGCTACTCTACTATCTACCTGCTCTTTTTGACCTACGAACGGTCGGGACTTTTGACTAGGCCAGCTTGGCCTATGCTGACTTCCTGCTTAGATTGCGACTCGCCTGTCACCATTGCAGCTACGAGGAGGCAGTCACACTTTCTAGCTTCAAGAGGATCATAGAGGTATATTCTACTTACAGAAGCTTACTTCCTTACGTGCGTTAGCTTTTGCTGACCTTTCCTTGTTGTTACAGGTGTGGTTCTACGAGTATCTTCCATCTTTGGCGCCATCCAGGCATTCGCCACAAGGGCTCCCCGTTGCAGTTAGTTGGGGAGGTTGTTATCTTGGTTTGAACACTACTGCACTTTTTCGAGAGGCGCTTCTCTCGGTACACATTATTGTTTTCATTTCTATTTGCCCTATTTAACAGGATTCTGACTCATGGATATCTCTTTCACAGGAGCCTGAGCCTCGTTTTCGTCCATGGGCTGAATTGGACGTTCCTGCGCGAGCCGCCGCGTATTCATCCCAGTGCCGTTACTTTCAGGGGACATACGATATTGTGGTGTATTTGGGTGAGAGATTTGCGATTCAGCACTCTACAGAGTTTTTTGTGGTTCTGCGACGTCCTCCACCACATATGATGGATCAGGAGGCTCTTTGGACTCATATGGAAAGGTCAACGGCTGGCGAGGGTTGGCAGAGGCATAGTCATCTGACCCAGTACTATGGTAGGAAACTCTTGCCGCGATTGATAAGTCTATTTTATATATATTTTATTCCCCGTCCCATGGTCATATTTGTGCTTATTTGAGCTCTACGGAGCTATTTTTATTACTAATATACGTTTTTTAGTGTTTTTGTAGAGTTTGTTTTATTTTGTAGGAATTTGCAGATTTATGATAATTCCCGAGCTTATTTAAGCCACTACAAAAATATTAGAGACGGAGCGTATTTTATGACCATATATTTTAAGCCCAAGGCCGAGTTAGAGAAATCTAATCCGGTGATTAAGGGCTTGATACGAGTAAAGGTCCAAGATTTCACAAGTTATTATATCACGGACCAAACAAGTGAATGAATTTGGGCTAATGAGCTCTAAAAGACCAAGTCCAAGAACAAAAGGGAGGTAGAGCTATGAAGCCTAGCTCGCAGCTCAAGCTAACCGGGCCCGATCGGGAGAGGCCAGGCCCGGTCGGGCAGAGATCAGCGCAGGCTCATTTTGATTTGGGCTTAATGTTTACTCTTATTCTCGCTTCTGAGTATTTTTCCTAGTTGGAGTTTTGTTGGGAATAGGAAACTAATAGTTGGTGGTTGACTTTTATTTATAAAAGGAGTAGTAGTATTAGTATTGGGGGGTTTTTTTTACGGAGGTTTCCTTAGTTTAGTTTTAGGTTCATTAATTAGTTTTAGTTTTCTTTTCATTAGTTTAGTTTTGTTTTTGTTTTTATTAATTTTAATTTAGTTTTCTTTTCTCTTTCTCTCTCTAACTTTTCTCTCTCTCCTCTTAATTAAACTCTTAGTATTATTTTCTCTCTTGTTTCTCTCTCTACAACTCTTGGTTTAATTTCAGTTATTTATTTTCTTTCTTCTATCATGTCTTCTTTTATTGCTTTGATTAGTTTAGATTTAATTATGCTTGAGTAGTTCTCTTTCTAGGGTTTGTGGGGATCCATGAATAATATGAAGGGGTAATTTATTGTTGTTAATTATCAATGCTTAATTGATTTCCTATTGATTGATTTAATGCTCTGTGACTAGATTAGGCCTGATCTTTTATGCATGAGTTTGACAATATTGATTCGAGATTCGAGAGATGAGAATTGATGTTTAGGTCTAGATTTAATAGGCAGGTTAATCTATAAATGGTTAAGTCGAGATTCGAGAGATGAGATTTAATACCGGTAGATTAATTCTGTGATTGTAATACGTAGCGAAAGCCCTTTATAATCTGGTTAATTGATGCATTGATGCATTGATTATTATATTTTACCCTGGAATATTGTTTATTGGTGAACCTATGCCCTAGACCTTTTAATATTTAATTTCTCCCTACTTTATTTTCCCTACTCATATTCTCCGTAGTATAGTCTTTAATTACAACAACATTGGTTACCTTAATAATTTAGATTAAATTAATTAATTAGGAGTAGAAAGACCAGTTTCCCTGAGGATTCGACCCTACTTCCTTATCTACTTTAGTTAGAGGACTTAGGTAATTACTTTTGATTAGGGGATACGACTTTAGCCTGTCAAAATTTGGCGCCGTTGCCGGGGAAACGGTTTTATTTTTATTTCTAGTTGTTATTAGAATCTAGATTATTATTTTTTTTATTTTTATTTTTATTTTTATTTTTATTTTATTTCTTATGAGTTGAAAATATCCATGCTTATGTCATTACAAGAATTATATGATTTTTATGCAGCACCTGACTACTGTTGTTGTCAACGTCTTTGTCATGAAAATCCTGAATGCCCTTATAGTGAGTTTTTTGTGCGTGCTCCTGATGATTTTAGAGTCTTTCCATTAACATATGATCATATTCGAAAACGATTAGTTGCTAATGAAAGTTATTGGAAGGCTCTTGATGAAAAAGTCTATGGACACTATAATAATACGAATGTTATTGAGGATGAAGAACCCGTTATAGACTTGGTGGTTGAAAATTCACTGGTTGACGAATTGGTGATTGAAAAATCATTAGTTGTAGAAACGGTGGTTGAAAATTCCTTTGTTGATGATGAGGTTATTCATGAGGGTAAAATATTCAAATCATTATTGGATGATAAAGACAATGACTACCTCCATGTTTGTTCTATTAATTTTAAATTTTTAGTGGAGGAAGTAGAAGGTTGTGGTGTATTTTCATCTCTCTCTTTTGATTTTTCTTTTTATCTTGAGTTCTCTTTATGTGCTCCTAACCTTTTCTTTGTAGGGATTAATGTGCTTGCTATTAAGCCCTATCTAGTGCCTAATGAAATGTTTGCAGGAGCGTTTGATAAGTTACTCAAGGCATTGAATTCTTCCGATTGAGAGAAAGAGTATGGTCGAGCGGGACCTTGATAAACTAGCGCTTTGCGGGAGGCAACCCGTAGTTTATTGTTTTTTTTTTTAGTTTAGTCTTTTCTTTTTGTTGTGTGTTTTCGTTTTTTGCTTTAGAGAGGTAAGGAGAGTGTATCTTATGCTTGTGGGAGTTTATTTTTGTGTATATTTTGATCTAGAAGGCTGATTTAAAAGGAGAAGAATAAGCTGAATTGCACTCGTATTCGATCGGGCTGAGCTCGCCCGATCGGGCGCGCGTACGTGTCAGCAAAAGTCGTCAACTTCGACAGGCCATAACTTTTGCGTTTCTTATCCGATTTTGGCGTGTGACCTATCGTTGGAAAGCTCTTCAAGTCTACTTTCCAATGCAATTGAAATCACTTCATTATGATTTATAGATAAAAAGTTATGATCAGAATAGTGCACCTGACTCAAATTTAGACTTTTTCCCACTAACACTTTGTTTCATTCTTGCCCAAATTTGTTCCAAAGAGATGCATTGCAATCCTCGAGGCTTTGGTGACATTGATGTGGTAATGATGATGAGTAGTCACCTTGACTACTAGCTTCCCTTTAAGACAATGAGGACATTGTCCAATTTAGCTTGGGGGGAGGTTCTCGTGTTCACATGGTATATCTTTCACTCTCTCTTTTTATTTATTAATTTATTTTTGTTTTCTTTCGGTGTGCTTAGTATAGATTTTATTGCTTTCTTAGGATAGTTTTTTTTTTTCAATGAATGAGTGAATCATACTTCCCTGTGCCCCTTGATTAAAATTTTTCGAAATTGTTTTGATTTTTGGTTATTGATGATAAATATTGTGGATTAGTTGATCATGATTTGATATTTGATTGCCTTGAAACCTTAACATGCGTCAATTTTGTCCAACTACTTGTGAATATAGTGCTTGACTATTTGATTTGGTTAGGAATGTGTGTTAGTTCCTGGTATGTCAATGAATTTGAGTATTGATTTGCAACGATGAGTAGTGTTTCATAACTCACTATTATGCACATGTGGAGGACGAAGGCATTTGTTCTTTAGGTAGCCTTCAGATGATTTTAGATACATTTGTTCCCTTCTTGCTACCCATGTTGTTGCTTGTGCCCATTTATTGTTTTTAGCCACGTTACAAGCCATGTTTGCCCCATTGGTTACTAGTCCCAAGCTTGGCTTGGGGGAGCTATTAGTGAGTGAGGTGAGGGAGTTTGTAGTGTGCACATTATTTGCACAATTTGGGTGGGTTTTGAGAAGTAATTTGTTCTTGATCATATTTTTATTTTTGATGAGTTTAAAAGTTGAATTATCTTGAAAAAAATAAAGTATGATGATATGAAAAAAAAGAAAGTGAACTTCTAATAATAAAAAAAAATGAAAAAAAGAGCAAAAAGAAAAAAAGTGTTTCATGTTCAAATTATCTAAGTGAAGGTTTATCAAAAGAAAAGAAAGAAAAAAATTGAGTTTCATTGTAAATAATTGAGCTTGAGTTTAGAGTTTGTTTATTCACTCTAGTTTATATTATTATATTTTTTATGAGTGAAATTTTATAAGTATTGGGTTGGTTTATATTGTTTGGAGTATATTTGGTGGTTTGTGTTGGAGTTAGTTTTGTTGGAGATGATTATGATCATTGTTGGTCATGGGTTTATTAGGATATGGCTCCCTTTTTGCAAAGCTTTTCTCTCACATATTTCCCTAAGTTTATCCTACCCTTTACCCTAGCCTTACATTACAAGCTTTAAAGACCTTTTGACCTTGTGCATAGAGTTGTGTAGATGTGAAAGTGTTGTTTATCAATGCAAGTTATGACTTGACATATTCCGAGTCGACTAATAGGTTGAGTGTATGTCTTTTTAAACACACGAGTGTTGTGAGTTTGGGAGGGCATTGTTCACATAAAGGGGTTGGTTGGAGAGCGATCGAGTATATCTTTTACTCGCCACATAAATGAGAGTTGAGTGTGTGAGCACTAGTCTTGAATTCTATATGCTCTTGTGGTTTGCTCTATTTGACAATTGTTAGGGAAGATTGGTAGTTGGATGGATTTAATTGGTTGACTTTGATACATGTTTGTCAGATTTACCTTGAATTATATTTATTGATTTTAATTGTATTTGGGGTGAAGTATTGATTTAATTATTCATTGCTTTGCTTAGGGACAAGCAAAGGTTTGGCTTGGGGGAGTTTGATAAGTCTATTTTATATATATTTTATTCCCCGTCCCATGGTCATATTTGTGCTTATTTGAGCTCTACGGAGCTATTTTTATTACTAATATACGTTTTTTAGTGTTTTTGTAGAGTTTGTTTTATTTTGTAGGAATTTGCAGATTTATGATAATTCCCGAGCTTATTTAAGCCACTACAAAAATATTAGAGACGGAGCGTATTTTATGACCATATATTTTAAGCCCAAGGCCGAGTTAGAGAAATCTAATCCGGTGATTAAGGGCTTGATACGAGTAAAGGTCTTAGATTTCACAAGTTATTATATCACGGACCAAACAAGTGAATGAATTTGGGCTAATGAGCTCTAAAAGACCAAGTCCAAGAACAAAAGGGAGGTAGAGCTATGAAGCCTAGCTCGCAGCTCAAGCTAACCGGGCCCGATCGGGAGAGGCCAGGCCCGGTCGGGCAGAGATCAGCGCAGGCTCATTTTGATTTGGGCTTAATGTTTACTCTTATTCTCGCTTCTGAGTATTTTTCCTAGTTGGAGTTTTGTTGGGAATAGGAAAATAATAGTTGGTGGTTGACTTTTATTTATAAAAGGAGTAGTAGTATTAGTATTGGGGGGTTTTTTTTACGGAGGTTTCCTTAGTTTAGTTTTAGGTTCATTAATTAGTTTTAGTTTTCTTTTCATTAGTTTAGTTTTGTTTTTGTTTTTATTAATTTTAATTTAGTTTTCTTTTCTCTTTCTCTCTCTAACTTTTCTCTCTCTCCGCTTAATTAAACTCTTAGTATTATTTTCTCTCTTGTTTCTCTCTCTACAACTCTTGGTTTAATTTCAGTTATTTATTTTCTTTCTTCTATCATGTCTTCTTTTATTGCTTTGATTAGTTAAGATTTAATTATGCTTGAGTAGTTCTCTTTCTAGGGTTTGTGGGGATCCATGAATAATATGAAGGGGTGATTTATTGTTGTTAATTATCAATGCTTAATTGATTTCCTATTGATTGATTTAATGCTCTGTGACTAGATTAGGCCTGATCTTTTATGCATGAGTTTGACAATATTGATTCGAGATTCGAGAGATGAGAATTGATGTTTAGGTCTAGATTTAATAGGCAGGTTAATCTATAAATGGTTAAGTCGAGATTCGAGAGATGAGATTTAATACCGGTAGATTAATTCTGTGATTGTAATACGTAGCGAAAGCCCTTTATAATCTGGTTAATTGATGCATTGATGCATTGATTATTATATTTTACCCTAGAATATTGTTTATTGGTGAACCTATGCCCTAGACCTTTTAATATTTAATTTCTCCCTACTTTATTTTCCCTACTCATATTCTTCGTAGTATAGTCTTTAATTACAACAACATTGGTTACCTTAATAATTTAGATTAAATTAATTAATTAGGAGTAGAAAGACCAGTTTCCCTGAGGATTCGACCCTACTTCCCTATCTACTTTAGTTAGAGGACTTAGGTAATTACTCTTGATTAGGGGATACGACTTTAGCCTGTCAGCGATTGGCTCCACCGTCTTATATATTGGAGGAGGAGAAGGTGTGTTTTCATCTCTTTTGATTTGTTTACCTTGTGGTAGCCTCTAACAATTTTGATCGTTAGAGTTTATCTTTACAGGATGCGGCTGCTGCGGAGTTTGTACCTCCGCCTATGTCCATCACATATCCGGGATCTTTTGGGCCTATAGAGGAGATGATTCCTCCAGCCCCCGAGGAGTGGCGTCTGGTGGAGAGATCGATTCTTCGCCTTAGACTTCGGTCAGTTATCTCTGATCCTTGACTGCATGCATCTTTTTTTTTTATTATTTCTAATCCTCTTTTAATTTTGCAGTTTTCTCGTGAGGTGATGACAAGGATGGCGAGAGCTATGGATGCCTTCCGTTACCAGCTCGTGATGTTGAGCCACCAGGTGTCGTGTCGTCGTGATAGCGATAGGAAGAGGTATGTCTCCTTACTTGTATTGGGTTATTTTAACTTTTCTCTGTATTTGACTTTGCTTACTTTTCTGTTTGAACCTGTCCCTCTGACGCGTACTCGCACGAGACCTGAGGGTAGGAGGGAGAGAACTGGATCTGGGTCGAGACGTCGCCGCACCTCCGTTGAGACTTAGGGCCGACGAAAGGGTTCGAATCACATTATTATCATAGAGGGCTCTGGTTCCTCTACTGAGGAGGAGGTGAGGCAGCCCCTTGGTCCGGGTACTTCGTTGCCGATTCTTTCCATGGCTGGTGGGATGTACGAGGTTAGCTTGTTTTCGTAGCAATCGCCTCTTCAGGAGCCACAGCAGGGTGAGCCCGGATGGACTGGCCCTACTCTTTCTTTTCTTTCTATTGGAGAGACTGATGCTGGGCAGGAGATGACTCCGCGGACCTTGTAGTTCTACGATACCTTCGGTATTCGTCCTCCGGGATCATATGTGTACTTGTGTTTTATTTATTTTGACTGTATAGGACTTTGCTATTTGTGTTGTATTATTGACACTTATGTTTAGACATATTGTATATACATACTTTTATTATGTCTGTTCTTTTTTTATTTTTTATTTTATGTCCATGTGGGTGTGTGAAAAATTGTGACAAATTTTTGCGCAAAAATTTCCGTCATTTTTATTACTAATGGAGGGTATCCGACTTTCTCCCCTAAAAGAAAAAATGAAAAAATAAAATGAAGTTTGATTAAAAATAAGCTTAAATAATTAAACTTAAAATAATCAATAAGTTGCCAAAAATAGGATTGGATAAGGCTTTGAAAGGATCAAAAACTGTAAAGTCAAAGTACAAATCTAAATCAAAGTTGGAAAAACACGGTTAGCATAACGCGTGACGCTGTCGCAGGCAAGAGCAGGTTATCGCGTCGCGATAGCCTTATCGCGGCACGATAAACTTAAATTCCTAAATCCGTCCAGGATTCGATTTGCGTTAACCCCTGTTTATAATTAGCCCCCAAATCTATCGATTTCAGCATAATTCGAGCAGATTAAAATAATTAGCTTTTAATTTTCAATCAAGTAGTCATGGCTAAGACTTTTAGTGATTATACTCATGAGTGGTGTCGGTCTTTGACTGCTAAGGAGAGGAAAGAGCTTGACTCTTTCACTTGGGGGGTTTATATGGCATTAAAGGGGTAGATCATGACATAGACTTTATTCATACCGCCTTAGAATATTGGGATTCAAATACCCATTGCTTTAGACTAGGTGATGATAAAATTTGCCCTTTACCGGAAGAATTTGGTGCCATTCTTGGCTTTCCTTCTTTAAATTTTGTGGTAATTCCTAAGGTGAGTGAATATTATTATAAGGATTTTGAGCGTTTCCTTAACCTTAGGGATAGGGATTTGAATGATATAGTGCATGGTAATGTGATTAATTTAAAAGAGTTTTCACGTTTTTATTTTGATAGACCACGATCTGAGTCTTTCCATGTTTATAAGAGGATGAATTTCCTCTTTTGCATGTTTAGCCAATATCTCCTCACTTGTGGAAATATCCATGAGGGTCAAGCAATTTTGGTATCTGACATGGAGCAAATTGACTCAGGGAGGAATCCAATGCCATTAATTTGTTGGACAAACTATGCTTAGCTTAGATAAATTAAAAAAGGATCCAAAAGCACCGCTTCGAGGTTCTTCATTTTTATTACAGGTAGAAAATCAATACTTTTAATTACAGAAATAAAAAATATTTAATTTTTTATAGTAATACTAATTATTTGCATTGAATTTTTGCAGATTTGGCTAATGGAAAGGCTTGAATTAATTATCCCTCCTGACAACATTGAAAAGTATACACCAAATTGTCTTGTAAGAAGGAAGAAACGTTTTTCCATAAAGATGGGCCGCCGGGAGTGGAGTAGAATCTTTGAGACTCGCAACTTCTCCATTAAATGGGTTCTTCCTTGGTGGAAAATCGAGAAGATGATTGGTGTCAATACTCAACCCTTTTGCCGTCTTCCAAGATTATCCAAGTTAACCTTTTATTATCCTTCTAGAGTAAGAAGACAATATGGCCTTGCTCAAACCATTCCTTCTGGGGATCTTCGTCGCCCTTATAAATTTTCCGTTTCACAAGATGTAGAAAGATTTGACGATTATTGGTGTGCTAGACCTTTGTGCGAAGTTGTTACCCATAAAGTTCCTCCTCCGATCCTTTATCTAGAGATGTGAAGCAGTGGCTAATTGGTAGATCTCAAAAGGACAAGAACAAAGGCTGAAATATGACTAAGGAGAAAACTAGTGTTAAAGATCGCCTAGGGGATAAGAAAATTCCTCCTAAAGATTGCCTTGGTGCAAGAGTTGAATTCAAGACTCCTGTGATGCCTAAGAAGAAAAGTGTTGCCAAAAGGCAAATAAAAAAGAAAAGCTGACTCTACAGAAAAGAAAACATGGGTTAAAAAGAAGATTGGTGTAATGGCCAAGGGAGAAACCATCTCTACAAAAGTTGTATGTAGATCATCTAAGGGGTCCCTATTGGTGAAAGAGATGGACGATGAAGAAGAAGCAGACAAGAATTGGAAAAGGGCTAGAAAGGAGAAGAGGATTAGAGCATTGCTTTACCTTTAATTTCTTAGACATTTATTTTATTTTCAAGTCAATTTTATTTTTAAGCTTTCTTTTAATTCCATCAATAATGTAATCTTATTTTATTAATTATTAATGTAATTTTTCAGCTTTTCAAATTAACTTTTTATATTGAAAATAAAAATTTATTTTATTAAAGCAATGAAAACGACTTGACTAGACTTCAAAATTTTTTTGAGTACAGAAGTCGAAAATTCCCGAAGTACATCGAAATTTGCCCATATCAACGAAAACGTATTAGCGCTGGAATTCTGAACCTATCGCGGCGCGACAGACCTTGTCGTGGCGCGCTGGTTTTGATTTTTGTGTGATGCTCTTTCTACTTTGGTGGGCTGATGAAAGAGTGCGAGATGTGTAAAAATTAAAGTGGTCGCGCCCCGTAAAGGGTTGCCTACGTATCTTTTCCTTAGGAATCAGGCCAAATGTAGCTCTTTTGAGTATACTACTCAAGTTTTCATGGGTAGAACTTCTTAAGTTGGTCAAGATTCGTCATGTTTGAGAACTCATTACCATCTATATCGGTTAGTTTTGCTGCACCTCCTGATAGGATAGTTTTGACGATGTATGGTCTAGACCAATTAGGCCTAAATTTGCCTCTTGGGTCTAGAACATTTTTCCTTAATGCTTTTAACGCCAAGTCTCCTACTTTGATGTTTCTTGTCTTAACCTTCTTATTAAAGTGTCTAGCCATGCGAGTTTGATAGCATTGAGTATTATGTAGAGCTTCTAGTCGTTTTTCATCAAGTAGAATTAGCTCCTCATATCTTGCTCTGGTCCATTCAACTTCATTGAGTTTACTTTCCAACGCGATGTGTAAGGAAGGTATTTCCAGTTCTACAGGTTGTACGACATCCATTCCATAAACTAAGGAAAATGGCGTATTTCCTGTGGATGAACGAATTGACGTGCGATAACCCCAAAGAGCGAAATGGAGTTTATCAGGCCAATCCTTGTAGTTTTCAGTCATTTTTTCGATGATAGTTTTCAAGTTTTTATTGGCTGCTTCTACTGCACCATTTTCTTGAGGTCTATATGGGGAAGAGTGATGATGTTGAATGCCATATTTTTGAAGCAATTCTTCACATTTCGCTTGAAAGTGAGTTCCATTGTCACTTATCATTTCATGTGGGACTCCATATCGACATATAATGTTTCTTTCGATAAAGAGTGCTACATGCTTTGCAGTGAGTTTTGCATATGATGCTGCTTCAACCCATTTTGTGAAGTAATCAATCGCTACAAGAATGTATTCATGGCCTCCTGTTCCAGGAGGGGTGATTTTTCCAATAATGTCTATTCCACATGCCCATGGTGATGTATAAGTATAGAGGAGAGAAGGAGGAACATGTTTCAAATTAGCATATATTTGACATTTAGGGCATCTTTTTACATATTGATGGCAATCTCTATTCATGGTAGTCCAATAATATCCTTGGCGCATTATCTTTTGGACTAGCATTTTGCCATTCATATGAGTTCCACATGCTCCTTCGTGGATTATCCTCATTGCCCTTTGAGCTTCTTTTTTACCTACACATAGAAGAGCCCTACCTTTAGGTACCCTTTTATGTAGCTCGTCATTTATGAGCACATATTGGGAGGCCAAAAGTCTTAGATCACGTTTTTCTCTTTTTTCAGCGTGAAGTGGATAGTCTCCTTTGGTGACATAGTTAAGGATGTCAGTGTACCAAGGTTCTTCCTCCTCTTCTTCTTCTTGAATTACCTCATCATCTTCTATGGCTTGGATGTAAGTCGGTTTATGCCTTTTTTCTATTGTTAGAGGCATTGCTCAATTTCTTTAGGAATTCTAACCATCGAGGCTAGTCTTGCTAAGGCATCGACAAATTGATTTTCTTCTCTTGGTAGATATGTGTATTCTACCTTTTCGAGTTGATCGCTAAGAGTTTCTAGATATGTTTGATAAGGAGCTAAACTTTCACTCCTTACTTTGCATCTTTTGGAAATCTAGTTGATGATTAAGGAAGAATCCCCGAATATTCGAAGTTTCTTTACTCCCAATGCCAAATCTGTTTCAAGGCCTACCATGCATGCTTCATATTCTGCGGCGTTGTTGGTAACGTCGAAATCTAACTTTATTGAGATTGGGACGTGTTCTTCTTTAGGTGATGCTAGTAATACTCTTACACCACATCCTTTTTGGTTGGAGGCTCCGTCGAAGTATAATGTCCAAGTATCATCTTCTGTAACCATCAAATCTTCGTCTGGAAAATCGTTCTCATGTATTCGTGTCGAATCTTCTATTGGAAAATCCGCTAAGAAGTCCGAAACCACTGATCCTTGAATGGCCTTTTGAGGCATAAATCTTACATCAAATTGGGCTAATTTGACTATCCATCTAGATATTTGCCCGTTGAGAGTAGATTTCTCGAATAGATACTTAAGTGGGTCCATTCGAGATACTACATAGACCGTATGGACGAGCATGTAGTGTCTTAGCTTGGTTGTGGCCCACACTAATGCGAGGCACAGTTTCTCAAGCGGTGTGCAGCGTACTTCTTACTTGAGCATCTTTTTGCTTAGGTAGTAGATGGCATTTTCTTTACCTTCTACTTCTTATGCAAGCATGACTCCCAATGTTTCTTTAGTGACTAATAAGTACAATCGAAGAGGGATTCCTGGAAGTGCTGGCGCTAACATAGGAGGATTAGCGAGATAGGCTTTGATCTTATTAAAGGCTTTTTGACACTCATCGTCCCATATTATTGGTACATTCTTTTTGAGCTTCTTAAATATTGGTTCACATATTGTAGTTAGCTTAGATTTGAACCTACTTATGTATTGCAACCGGCCAATAAATCCTCGAATTTGTTTCTCGGTCTTGGGCGGTGGCATTGACATGATTGCTTTGATCTTGGTTGGATCTATCTCTATTCCTTTAGAGCTAATGACTTAGCCTAAGAGTTTTCCTGAGGTGACTCCAAAAGCACACTTGGCCGGATTTAACCTCATGTTGTATTTCCTTAGCCTTTCGAAGAAATTTTCTTAAGGCTATTTGATGTCCTGGACGGTCCTTTGATTTTACAATCATATCTTCTACATACACTTCAACCTCTTTATGCATCATGTCGTGAAGTAAAGGAGTCGCTGCTCTTTGGTAAGTGGCACCCGCGTTTTTCAACCCGAATGGCATCATCGTGTAACAGTAAGTTCCCCAAGGTGTTATGAATGTAGTCTTTTCCATATCTTCTTTAGCCATGAGAATCTAGTTACCCCGCATACCCATCCATGAATGAGAGGAGTGCGTGATTTGCTGTATTATCTACTAAAATGTCGATGTGTAGTAAAGGGAAGTCGTCTTTTGGACTCGCCTTATTTAAATCTCAGTAGTCGACACACATTCTTACTCTTCCATCTTTCTTAGGAACCAATAACACATTTGCGACCTATTCGGGGTATTTGGATACCCTATAAAACCTGCAGGTATTTGTTTTTGGACTTCTTCTTTTATCTTAAGAGCTACATCGGGTTTCATTCGACGTAACTTCTGTTTTACAGGTTTCATTCCTGGAATTAGTGGTATTGTGTGTTGAGCTATTTCTCTATCTATTCCTGGTACATATTCGTATGACAAAGAAAACACATCAATAAATTCTTTTAGTAGATTAATTAAATCAGTTCTTTCTTCTTTGTTAAGAGTTAAACCAATTTTAACCTCTCTTTTAATGGTGGGATCTTTTGAGATGTCAACCGTTTCGGTGTCTTCAATTACCGGTGTTTTATTTTCAAGTGTTTCCATTGCTTTAATTATTTCTTTGTCACTTTCATTGTTAGTTAAGCAATGCTCGTTATCTTATTGAACGCAGAAACCATTACATCAAATAAAGAAACGTCCGTTAGGACTTAACTATTAACTATCCTAGGAGTGGGTTTTGGACTAGAAGAGATAGAAGGAGATGCAACTATAGAAGGTTTAAAAGACTCGACTACAGAAGTCTTGAATTCAGACTCAGACTCAAACTCAGACTCAAACGATTCAGACTCATCGAACATTGGTCCTTGTCCTGTTGTTATGGAGAACTTTCTTCCACTTGGTGTAGCCACCTTCACAGTCTTTCGCCATCCTTAAACTAATCCTTCTGCCGGAGTAATGAGCTTCATGGGATCAAAGTTTTCACTTTGTAAGACCGTTTGGATAAGCGTAGAATCATCGTCGATGCACTTAGGCTCATTCTTTCCGTAGACAAAGTGGAGTCCCATGACATTAAAGTTAAAGCATGGGGGTGCTTTCTCCTTGTGAATGGGAGTTGGAATCTCATCTAGGAAATTACAATCCAAAAAGATTTCGAATCTTGGTTGTCTTACCCCATCTTTGATAAAGGGTTTAGAAAATTTGTAGCATGGATAATCTTTTCCCTCTTTTATGAATTATCCATTTAGAGTGAGAGGGTAATGCTCCATTGGGATTGCTTTCTTTTTTAGTACGAGCATTTCTCCTCACATTGATCTTTTCCCGGGCTTGTTTATAATCTTTTGGAGTCGGTTTGAAACCAAGTCCAAAAGTATCTAATTTAGGAAGGCCAGGTAATCCCATTTGCGTCGCTACTCCCTTTTTCTTTCCTAGAGTCATTCCAGGAAAGTGTCCTTGTTTTCAGAGAATGCTATCGACTATCATGTTTGAATGGAGGTCGTGGCAAAGAAGGGTCTTCTCATCTTCCTCGATAAAAAGAGACCTCTTCAGCATTAAAGCCCCATAAGTCTTCATCATTCTCGTCATGCTCCACATTTATGAGTGGTTTATCAATTTCCTTGATTCTCATAAGAGAAGCATCGATCGTGACAGGAAGTCCTCCAACTATTGCCTTGACTTGTTGATGAAGGGATGAAGGGACGAACTTAAGGTCATGAAGCCAAGGGCGTCCCTAGGTTGAAAGAGGCTTTAATATCTACCACTTGAAAAGTGGTAGCATGCTCTATAACTCCCGTTGTGACATTCATAGTAATAGTCCCAAGAGCTTGACGACGAGTGTTGTCATAAGCTCTTATGCCTTGTGTTGATGGGGACAAGTCTTCATCCCTTTTTCCTAGCATCCTCGCAGTTCTAAGTGGGCTAACATTAATTGCCGACCCATTATCCACAAGGGTCATTGGAACATTCATTCGTTTGCAAACCACTGTGAGGTTCAAGGCTTTATTATGTTTATCACCTTCAGGAGGTAAATCCTTGTCAGAAAAGGTGATTAGATTGATAGGACTAGGAAGATCACTTGTGAGGAAGTTAGCCAACCCCTCAGGAGTGGTTTCCAAATCTATTCTTACCTTAGCCAAAGCATCCATTACTGCGAGCCTATGCTCGTGGGATGTAGCTAAGAGTTTCCATACATTCATCTCGACCTTAGTCTTTTTTAGTTGTTTGACAACATCGTTGTCTTCTATGATTGGTATGGGAACTTGTTGAGTGGTAGGAATGGGTTGCGTTGTGATGGGAGGTTGCATTCTCCCTGATCTTGTGAGGACATCGATAGGGGAATCCTCTTCATCCCAAATATCATCGACCGGATAAATTGAGGAAAGTGAAGTTTCTTCTATATCTTTGAGGTAAACGTCCTCATCATCACTGTCCCACACTCCATTGATGCTAACATCTTTTTCTGGTCGAATTTGAACCAATTTCTTACTGTTAATTAATCCTTGGACTAAGTCCTTGAATTTAAAACAGTGCTCTATGTTATGTCCTCCAGATTAATGGTATGAATAGTAGAACCTATTTGTCCTTTTCAGCGATTCAAATGGTCTTAGCTCGAGAGGTTTGACCTTCTCATTCTCGAAGAGCATTTGAAACATGTTCGCATAAGAAGTCTCAATGGGTGTGTATGCCTTATCATTCTTTCAAGGTGGTTCGACTACATTTAAAGAAATTGGTTTTCTTTTAATAGTCTTTGTGGGCATCACTTTTTTAGTGGCACGTTTGCTTTGTACCAATTTTTCATGGTCAAGGGCCTCGCGATATAGGGCTATTGCTTCCCTCATTGTATTTATGAGAAGCCATACCCCCTCTTTAGTGGCAGGTTGTTCTCCTGTGGGGAAATCGCTCATGGCATCAAAAAAGGTTTCCTCCTCTTCTTCGATAGCATAAGATTCTTCGATTGGTTTAATGAGGAGTGATGAGTCAGTGTGACCTTCCTCGTCAGAAATTGCCAAGGATTCTGAAAGTGGAGCACTATTGACACTTGGATTCTTACTTACAGGAGGCAATGGGAGTTTATTGCTATCAATTAGATCTTGAATAGCTTCTTTCAACTTCCAACAATTCTCAATGAGATGGCCCCTTCCTTGATGGTACTTGCAATTTGCATTGGGGTTCCAACTAACCGTCCTCTTTTCGATTGGTGGATCTCTAAATGGTCCAATATGAGTTATGAGACCTTTAGCATGAAGACGATCGAATGCTGTGTCATAAATCATGCCAATAGGTGTGAAGTTTCTCCTAAATGGCTTCTTTTGTCCTTAATTGTTCATGGCTAGGACCTCGTTCAAATTAAAGGTGCTAACATTGTTTGTGTGGGTGGTTTTGGAAGGATAAGGATTGTCGTTCTTCTTTCCTTTCCAGCCACCGTTAGAGTTACTAGCAGCTTTTTGTTTTGCAAGGTCGTCTTCGATATCAATTCCTATGTTATAGACGGCCTTGAAAGTACTCAAATTGCTTTGATATTTGAGATGTTTTGAGTACTTTCCTTGGAGGTTCTTGATTAATAACCTCACTGTAGGGAATATTTCAAGCATGCCACACTTGAGCCCCACTGTGATCATACACTTAAGCATGGTGGCGTCCAAAGGGAAGGAAACTAGAGTAAAAGAGTCGCCAACAAGTTTTAGGACTTGTAAACTGTTCACAGGGTGAAGGTTACACCCCTTAACGATCCAGGAGATCGTTAACTCCAATAGGTCTGGAACCATGACTGGAAGTTCGGGGATGAAGGTACAAATCCAATCTAAAAGAGATTGAACCTGCCCTAAATAGGCCTCTACTTTATTCTTCTCGTATCCATGTGCGCTTTCTGACTAACATACAATCAATAGGTTAACCCTAAACCTGTTTAATCTATGTTGGTTGAATATTAATGCACAAACAAAACTATTATTGGCGATCACTTGAATTATAATTATATTAGCCTAAACAAGATTATTAATTATCTTATTAAGCGTGATTACAAGTACAAATTCCCTTTAAACATGCATAAAAGGCGTGATCAAGCAATAACAATAATAATATATATTAAGTAACATAATAATAATAATCATCATCATAATATTCTCAATCTCAAAGCAATAATAATATTAGCAAGATACTAGGCATGATACTAATAAGATTAATAACAAATCCTAGCATGTCACTGAACAATAAAGATCAAAGCTTTATCCCTAACATGATATTAGAAAGAATAGGAAGCAACCTAAACATGATACTAGAAACATACATGATATTAGAAATTTTAGTTATTACCCTAAACATGATACTAGGAATCATAAAGACATCCTAACATGATACTAGGAATTAATAAAATAATCTAAGCATGATTTCTATATCAAAAGAATTAAAGCAACTACTTACTTGGATGCCTCGTACCTCTTTCTAATAACAAAATACACACGTTAGTAACTTCAAGGAAAATAATAAATCAAACAGTTAATTTAAATAATTGAAATAGGGATTTGGAACCAAACCCTCAGAAATATTAAACATTTCACGTCTAGGGCGAAGGCAACTTCGAATTTGGCTAGGTGTGTCTAGAATTAATGTATGTGGAATTTTGTAAAAGGGAAGGTTTAGAAAAAGAATAGAGAGAAAGCATAAGCTTCTAGAGAGAAAAGAATAGAATTAGATGATGATTGATCGTAAAAACGAAGATCTAGGACCCTATTTATAAGAAAAATAGTCTGGAAAGAAATCAAGTCCTATTCAGAATAAAACTGGCATCTGTCGCTAGGCGACATACATCAGCGCCAGACGACAAGATTAGCACCAGGCGACAAATGTTAGCGCTAGGCGACAGACCTGTCGTTTGGCGCTAATTAAAGGATAAAACACGTTTTTGTACGGAATCCTCTTCTTAATATGATTAAGCAGCAAATTTCGTGTTTATCAGATTAAAATCATATTTGTGCCAAATCACATATTTTATTCAAAATAAAACTCTTTAAAATATAATTACTAATCCTAACACTATTAGAATTAAAAAAAAAACCTTCTAAACATTCTAGACGATTAAAATCAATCGTAATAACTTTAGGAATAATAATTAATAGGCCCTCCTCTAGATCATTGGGCCGCATATAAATTCATTTCGAGCCCAATTTAATTTAGGCCTTAACTTCCTCATTATTCATCGGAATTGGGCTTATAACATATCGTTGGAAAGCTCTTTTCGAGCCCAACCCAACTACACTATTATTAAACCCTGGACCAAGCTAAATTGGACTGGCTATTTCCATAAATAGAGTAAGATAAGAAATATTTTCAAAAACAGAAAGAGAGACATTTTAATAAAAACATCCACATCACTAGGCCTTTCACACTTTTACTTCGTTCGATAATCAAATGATGTGAAAGACATTCATCACTGGATTTGGTTTTGGGGAGACACATTTGGGTGTCTACACTCATAGATTCTTTTTCAGTAGGAACTTCAACCATTTTAGCGGAAGTTTCCCTCCACTTATTGAAAGAGGAAGTGAATCCTTTGTTTTCTTTTTGTTTCAACATCTCAAGTTCCCTATGGTCAGTTTCCACTTGAATGTTGCACTTGTATCTATCAATGAAAGCGTTTGTTAAAGAGTCCCAAGAGGAAATCATCTCCTTATCAAGGGAGAAGAACCATTGTTGACAAACGGTTTCTAAGGATAATGAGAATAACGAATGGAAAGCTTTCTTATCAATTCCCTTAATATTCATTATTGTTTCAAAAGCTCTTAAATGAAAGTAAGGGTTATCAGTTGGCTTAAACTTAGGGATGTCGTTGGCATTGAACTTCTGCGGAAGAAGTTCCTTGTCCAGCGAGACCCCTTGTGAGCTAATCCCGTGAAACTTGTAGTCATTGCATATTTTGCTCAAGCTCTCTTCCTTTCTCTTAAACCGTGTTCTTGCAGGGTCATTGACTTGAAGAGTGAGAATTTTGAGCATCTCGGTCAAGCTATCCATGTTCTGCCTTAGTTCATTAACTTCTTCTTAGGTTGCCATTTTCTTCTTAGCTTTTCTTTTTTGTCGAAAGGGTTTATCAAAAAGTAAGACTTGGACGAAAGCGTTGTCTTTGATTAGTCTCCCTTCCTTTCTTGACCAAGCGCTGTAAATATTAAACCATTTTTGACTTAATGACTTGACTCAAATTGACTTTGATTTTATTGGGTTTAAAAGAAAAAAATAGGGTGCATATTTTTGGGAATCGAGTATGGGGTTCAAACAACATGGTTATGTTGGGAGCATTAATATTTGACTTACCCCCATAAAAAAAATGACGGAAAACACGCGCACTTAATATATAAACTGTGTGCTTAAAAAAGTGAGTGAAAGTGGCATGCCTTGACACTTGTGTAAGACCATGGGACTATGTGCCTAGACATAATAAAGGACTAAATAAGACTTTAGCTGTTAGCAAACTGATTAATTAGACTCAGCGTGAGGACTCAGGCAGAAAACTAAACCATCGCAGAAGCAACGGAATTGTCGCGATGCGCTAGAGCCATCGCGACACAATAATGTTATCGCGTCGCGATGGACACTTACGTGTCGCGCCACAGGTCAAACCTTCGCGTTATTACTGAAACGTCAGTGTGGGCCTGTTTACAGTGTTCTTCCTTAAAAGGATAAGCCTATAGTCGTACTAAGTCATGTTTAGTCAATTTATTAGGTTTTAATTAACCATATTAATTAATTAATTAATTAATTAAGCAAAGTCCTTTATAATCATTAATTAGTTTATTTAGAATTATGCACAAGTCAAACAAACGGTTAGTATAAACACAAATAGATTATGCACAAGCAAAAAAATGCATAAATAGTCAAATAGGCACAACATGATGCAATGAGTTTGCAACCTAACCATGACTCTAGTTCTCTAAAGTTCAAGGAATAGGTTAGTCAAAAGAGGGTCCATGGTTATGAGTCCGAATGCATCGTGTGGAAGCCTTACCTTTGGAAGGGTTGGTGCGTATGGATGGGACCCCACAAGTTAAACTTGTTTCCATGGTTTGGTGAATTCACAACTTGGATGTACCCTTCATTGCAATGAGCGTTTGATTAGGTAGATGGAGCGTGAATTCCCAGAAGGTTATGGCCATATGTAGAACACATATGGGTTCAGAAAAGAGGGAAAAACTCAATCAGGAAGTAAAATTGAGCAAACAATACTAGAACCGGTCAAAGTAAGAAGGCAGATTTTTAGCTCGGTATTGGAAGAACTTGGAGCGAGACAACAGGGATCATCGCGAGACGATAGCCTTGTCGCGCCGCGATATTGCTATCGCATCGAGACAGAGCCATCGCACTGCGATGGGCACTGTTTTCTCAGCGCTAGTTCCTACATGCCTCAGGAGCTCTCTATGTTCTTAGAATTTTCCAGTTTACGCAACGTTTTTTCGATTCTAGTTGTGAATGATATTTTCCAAATTTCCTACATGTAAAAAGCCTATGTTTTTGACGCATTACAAATGGTCTATCCAATGCGGACCTTTTTATACTTATGCCAATAATGTCAATCAAAATTACGCACATGAATTCTTATAACTTTTCGAGTCTCATTCACTCATTCTAAATTATTGCCAAAATAAATTTTAGGAATTAAAATAGCAATCCTCCCTAGTAAAGTCGCCAAAAATTATAGGGAATATTTTAAGCATCCCACACTTGAGCCCACTGTGATCATACACTTAAGCATGGTGGTGTCCAAAGGGAAGGAAGCTTGAGCAAAAGAGTCGCCAACAAGTTTTAGGAACTTGTAAACCGTTCACATGGTGAAGGTTATAGCCCTTCACGATCCATGAGATCGCTAACTTCATAGTGGTCCTGAACCATGACTGGATATTCGGAGATGAAGGTACAAATCTAACCTAAAAGAGATTGAATTTTCTTTAAATAGGCCTCTACTTTATTCTTCTCATATTCATGTGCGCTTTCTGACTAACATACAATCAATATATTGATCCTAAATCTATGTTGGTTGCTTATTAATGCACAAACAAACCTATTATTAGTGATCACTTAAATTAAAATCATATTACCCTAAATAAAATTGTTAATTATCTTATTAAGCGTGATTTCAAGTACAAATTTCTTTAAACCTGCAAGAGAGGGCGTGACCAAGAAACAACAATAATAATATCAAGCAACAAACAACAATCATCATAATAATATACTCATCAAAGCATAATAATATTATTAGCAAGATCTTAGGCATGATACTAACAAGATTAATAACAAATCATAGCATGCACTAAACAATAAAGATCAAATCTTTAACTCTAACATGATACTAACATGATAAAAATAAAAAAAATAAAAATAAAAAAATAGGAAGCAACCTAATCATGATACTAGAAAACAATAAATAACATCCTAACATGATACTAGGAATTAAAATAATCTAAACATGCTTTCTAAAGAAATAGAGCAATTGAACTTCTTACTTTGATGCCTCGTATCTCTTTCTATCAAAACAATGCACACGTTAGTAACTTCAATGAAAATATTAAATCAAACAATTATTTTAAATAATTGAAATAGGGATTTGGAACCAAACCCTCATAAATTATCAACCTTTTACGTCTAGGGCGAAGGCAACTTTGAGCTTGGTTATGTGCGTCTAAGACTCGTGATGGACGAATGTTGTTTTGAAAAGAGAAGGCTTAGAAAGAGGGGGAAAGAATAAGCTTCTAGCTTTGAGAGAGAATAGAATAGAAAGATGATTGTTGATAATTGAAAACGGGGAAATAACGCCCCTATTTATAGAGAAAACATCTGAAACGTTTAGAAAAGAGTCAGAATTTAACTCGAAGTAAAACTGCTTCTATCGCGATGCGATAGTGCTATCGCAATGCGATAGAGCTATCGCGATGCGATAAGCCTATCGCTTCGCGATAAACTCCTCGCAGCGCGATGGCGCGGCTACGATAATACAGCTGTACGGAGTTGTTCCCCTAATATAATTAGACGATTAGACTTCGTGTTTAATTTAAGATCAGTTTATCATTAAAATATTTGATTTATCCCAAATTATATTCTTTATCTTTTATAAATAAAATATAATAGTATAATTATTAATCCTAATTTAATTAGAATTTAAAATAACCTTCTAGATTATTCTAGAAGATTAAAGTCAGTCCTAATAACTTTAGGAATAACAATTAATGGGCCCTCCACTTGATCATTGGGCCGCATATAAAATTATTTTGAGCCCAGTTTAGTATTTTGGTCATAACTTCCTCATTGTTCATCGGAATTTGACTTATAATATATTGTTGGAAAGCTCTTTTCAAGCCCCATCTAACTACACTATTATTGGACCCATATCTTAGACCCAACTAAATTAGACTGGACATTTTTCATAAATAAGGTACGAAAAGAAATATTTTCGAAAAACAGAAAGAGGTATTTTTATTAAAAACAGGTGCATCACGAGACTCTTTCACGTTTCACCTTGTTCGATAATTAATAATGTGAAAAATATTCATCACTGGGTTGGTTTTTGGGGAGCCATAATTAGGTGTCTACACTGAGGAAATCAGGTTTGTATTTATAGAGGAGACGAGCAAAGGGATGCACGGAACCCTAGAAGAGATAAGAGCTGCAGAAAAAACCCTAATTAGGCACTGTGACACGGTGTTGGGCATCGTGACACGGTACGGGGCACCGTGTCACGGCATTGTCCATTGTGGCGCGGCACAGAGCGCAGTGTCGCGGTGCATAATTCGGCCCAAAAAACGTCCATCCTGATTCATAAAGCGCGTAAAGTAAACACGGAGAAGACACGTGAAATCACCGTGTCACGGTATGTGTACCGTGACATGGCACTAGTCCACCGTGGCACGGTATAGCTCACCGTGTCGCGGTGTACAGTTTGCTTAAAAATGCGTCCAAGTTCATAAGCGCGTGAGAAAAAACGCGGAATAGACACATGAAAGCATCGTGTCACGGTATGTGTACTGCAACACGGTATAGAATACTGTGTCACAGTACCAGGCACCGTGACACGTCAGCAATTGTCGCGACGCAGCAATTTTGTTGTTGCGCGATTATTCCAGTTTTTTACGCGTTTTTAAAATTATGATAACTTTTGATCCGTAACTCGGAATAAGGCATATAATATATTATTGGAAAGTAGGTGGGAAGTTTTGATGTTTTAAAAAATAGTTGGTGGTAAAATTCAAAAAAAAAATGTAGGTGGTAATTGCTAAAACAACTAACAATTGTAGGTGGTAATTGTGAAATTTTCCTTAAAATGAAGGTTTTAGACTTTTAGTTAACATAACGTAGTTTCTCTTTGAACTTCTATTTCACCCTATCATTCTATCAAATGCCTTCTCTGATTACTCAGACAATTCCCATTCGGAACGATGAAATATATTAACTAGATTTAAAATTTTAAACCCTTAACATCTAGGTTTTAATTTCCCCAAAACTGCATATAATCAATATGTCAAAAACAACTAACTAAACTCAAATATGAGCTAATATATCTAAATATACCAAAATAAAGCAATCAAATTCCAACAAAGTAAGAATTTTGTAAAATATATTTCCAATTGATAAACTATTAGCAACAATAATCAGCATAAAAATCCAATAAAAAAACAACCCCTATTCAATTAAACAAAAAAACAAAAACCAAATTAACTCACAATGGCGAGAAATCAAAGGAAGAACAAATGACCGCCTCCAACAAGACTGAACCCAGAAATCCAAAAACGACAGCGTTTTCAAGCAATCACCAATTTCACCCAACCAAACCGAAACAAACTCTGCATCCGTCAAATAAAGATCATCACCATCATGGGCATCATTCTAGACGTCATCGTACGATAAACTCTGGAGCGATTCATCAACATCGATGGTAATTGAGTTGAGATGTGGGAGTCCGAGAATGAAGCGGGTGAAGTTGGATTTGAATGGAAGAGTGGAAGCTTGAGATCGTGATTGTGAGTAGTGGGTGTAAGAACAGAGGAAGTTGATGGAGGTGACATCGTAGGAGAGAGAATTGAGGGTTTTGCAGGTGAGTCTGCAACGAATTAGATCGGTGAAAGATTTCGAGGATTAGTTGTGCAGGGAGATTGCCCATGCCGGGGAATGTTGGGTTGTGTGGAATTGTGGTTACGAGTCCTTGCGAACTTACGATTAAATAAATTTACTTTTTATTAAACGCGATTTACTTCACCGTTTAGTTTAATAAAAATAAGTTTATTTTAGTAAAAATAATTTCACTTCAGTTACATTAATTTTAATCTAATCAATTTCAAAAAGCAAATATAATAGAAAATCAGTAAAAATAATTTCAATTGATTAAAAATAATTTCAATTCACTAAAAATAATTTTAGATTAGTTAAAGAATAAAATTCAAATTAGTAAAATGGTTTCAATTCAACAAAAATAAGGTGGATATAAAGGACTGTGATAACGTTATATGCAGCCCTATCATTAAATATACTTTCTAAACTTGTATGAAGTACAAATTTAAAAGTTATGACCAAAACACACGTAGATCAATGAATTTAATGCTTATTTTTCTCTAAATAATTCCTTATTTAGTTTCTTATGTGCAAGCCTTAAGGCTGCATATATAACATTTTCCTTAATTAATATAAATATATAATCAACATATAAAAAAAAAGTATATTTTCTCCGTTCACTTTTGGTTTAAACACTTTAACTTCCACCGTTCCACTCTTGCTAATCACAAATTTAATCATCCATATCTCTAATTATAGATATGTAAAAAAAAAAATATTAAAAAATTAGAAATTGTGAAAATATAAATCAAGACAAAGCTGTTGAAATCTCATATAATCCGACGACATTTTGCCCTACATATAAATCAATATATAAGGCCAAGTGTGAGTGTGAATTGTGTAAATTTAAAAGTGTTGCAACTAAAATATACATGTGTTAATGAATGTGATATTTAAGGAAAAAAAAATTGGTTTTTAGTAATCCTTACTTTGATTTTTAGTAATCCCAATTTCAATTTGGATTATTGAAGAATCTCAACTTTAGGGGTATTGACTTTTATCAGGCCTAGTAAGTTATCAAAATTGTCATAATAAGTTATCGAATATGTGTTACTAATCTATTGGTCCACATTGAGACATTTGATATTGTGAAAATATATATAAATTGAGACCTTTTTTTTTTTGACAAATTGAGACATACTTCCGGCCTCCGTTTCTTTATAGTTGGAACACACACTTTATCACAGCATTTAAGAAAGTGGACCTCATATGATATGCTACCTCCGATTTTTTTTAGTTGCAACTTTGGAATATTTTATATCTCACAAATAATACCCCAAAGTTGCAACTAAAAAAAAATTAGAGGTAGTAATACATTTAAAATGGGGTTAATAGGTTGTAAAGAGCATAATCAAGTGGGTCATGTGCTTTAAATAAAAGTAATAGTACAATTTTCATCATAAAAACCTTTATTTTTTATAGTGTGTTGCAACTATTGTGACATTTCCATTTTATGAAAGTGTTCGTTGCAACTATAAAGAAACGGAGGAAGTATCTAATAAAATCTCACATGTCTATATTTTACCTTAACATAGAACGAAATCAACAAAAAATAGTCAAATGGGAGAATGTGAATATTGCAAATAAATTTCCAAGCGTTACAACTTAAAGAGAACGGAGGAAGTATATATTTATGATATTAGGTGTTGTTTGGTTCATTTGGGAATTAGAACTTCTCATGAACTGCAAATTTATGGGAGTTAAATTCCTATAATCAAATTCATGGAAATTTCATAAATTGTTTGGTTAACAATGAGGGAAGTAACTTCCCATGAGAATTTCTATTTTGGGGGATTAGGTAAGTTTCTATATTTTATGGGAACTCAAAATTCCTAGGAAGTTCCACTTTTCGCATATCACCAAATTTTTGTTAACCAAACAACACACAAAACTTGCAATTCCTAAGAAGTCTCACTTCCCATGTTTTTTTATGTCAAATAAATAAGCCTTTAGATTCATCATCTAAGGGCATGTTCTCTTTTACTGAAATGAGCTGAACTGAACTGAATAGCTAAGCTGAACTGAACTGAACTGAGCTGAACTGAATTGTTTATGAAAGAAGGAAATTAGGAACTGAACTGAACTAAAATTAAGCTGAAGAGAACAGACCTTAACTCAATCGTCACTCAACCATACAAAGTTTAGAAGTATTCATGTATAAATAGCTTATGCATCATTGAGATGATGTCTCTCAATATCCTTGGTAATACCTATGCAAAAGTCAATAATTTTGGTTGGTAAGGCCCATCATGAGCAATTTTCTCAAATTCACCATTCCACTTAACAACTGTTATATTTTCACCTCTAGGAATCACATGAATACTGACTGTTAAGCTCTTGAACTCTTCAAGGAGATCACCTTCAATGATCTTGAATCTTACAAATTTATTTTCTTCATCTATGACTTCAACTATCTCCTTGGCAACACATTTCTTCCAATTTGCAATTCATCATGCATTATAAATAACATCGTTTGTGATTTATTCTTAATGATGAACATTTGAATCTATCATATGGTGTATTTGATGAATATATTTTTAGAAATTTCAATTTTTATAATTTTTACTTATACACAATTATAAATATCAATGATTAAATTTATATATATTGATTCACAATCGTAAAATAACTTCTATTAACATAATTAATTATGAAATGGTGATATGGTATTTCGTATTATTGGATTAGGATTATTATTGACCGATTTTACTTTCCTCATAATAGTTAGATAGAACTTAATTAAATTAGCAAAAGTCAAAGCATTGCAACAAATTTGATACAGAAAAAGTACACCTGTAACATATTTACCTTAAATTTACATAAACATGAAACTAAATAAGATGCATGGACTATGCATATGAATGTAAATATGATCATAATACTGATAGTGATTATATAGAAGGATGAGTAGATATTACCAATGGTATAATACCAAGAAATGACAAAGTCGAGCTTGCCTAATTATCCCTCATGAAGATCACAAGTGTTTGGGTCCAATTTACTCCAATTGGGCCAGTCCATAAATGATTCAATTATAAAGCCTAAGGTCAAAGGTTCAACTCTCCAATCCATGCCAAGTTAAGTCAGAGGCCCAGTCAACGTGGCAAGCCCACTTAGCTCAAGGTCCATTTTCCCATTATACTAAGGTATAAAAGCCATCAATCCTCTCTCTCTACATTCATTCACTTCAAGCTTTAAGCAATTAATACTCTTGCATAGCTTTCTCTCTCTAAACATCGTACTGACTTCGGCATCGGATGGCCTTCCTCGGCACAATCCCCAAGGCCAGTTTACGTGTGCTTGCTGTGCAGGAAATCCTCGGCCCAGTCATCACTTGGACCGAGTTCAATCTTAAACCCACCAGAAAGGACCTATTCGAAGGTCCCATTGTTTTCACCCGAAACAATTTGGCGCCGTATGTGGGGAAGACTTTCAAAAAACAAGTCAATCTTAATCGTTCTTAACTCTCTTAGTATCATGGCTAAGAATCGTAAAAACAGTAAAAACAGCGGCCCTTCTTCTTCGAGGAAGAGCCCGATGGCTCCGGGAAAGTTCCTCTCCCTACGCCATCCCGTGGCCACCTCCTTCATCGCCTCCATCGAGTAGAAACTCCTCGGAGAGGGTCATCTCGGAGAGGGCTCCGTCGAAGAGATCAACATCTCCATCCGACCACTCTCGACAACCGACCGACACTTATCATCCGAGCCGATCAGACGCAAAGAGCCCGCCTCGAAGCGTCCATTTTCGCTCCCATCCTACGACCCCTCAAACGGGACCCTCCATGGAAGAAGTGGCGAGAGCTGTAGCAGTCCTTATGGGGGGTCAGGAAAGCCCAAGCAAGCAACCTTTCGCCACCAATCAAGAGGGGAAGGGAAGGCCTCCATTCTTTAAGGAATTGGGGAGCAAATGGAAAGAAGATACTCGGAGGACTGAAAGGGAGAGAAAAAGGAACCCGCAGTTCTTTGGGGAGTCTACCCGCCCGAGCTTTCGCAACTACAAAAGCAGCAATTCCGCCTCAGCACGGAATGAACCTGCTCGCCGAAGTGTCCATGAACGCCTTGGATCAAGGGAGTTGAGTGTGCACAGCCGCCTCTCCTTTCCCGAGGGAACTGAGCTCCATCCTGAACCGTCTCAGCCAAGGACGAAAACCACTTCAACCTCTCTAAGAGGGAGGAGCGAGGTCCCAACGGCTGAACGAAAGGGAAAGGCCGTCATGGCCCCTCCCAGCTCGCCCTTCCAAAAATGGATTTTAGAAGAGCATGTGCCGACGGTGAAAATCCGGGCACACATCACCTGTGACGGTACTTCGGATCCGAAGGACCACATTGTCTCTTACGAGGGGCACATGTATTTGAACCCCAGGTCCGAAGCTACCTTGTGTAAATACTTCCCAACCATCCTTAAAGGTGTAGCACAAGCGTGGTTCACCAAAGGGGTAAAGGAAGGCTCAACAACCGGTTGGAAAGACCTGTCCAACAAGTTTAAGAGCAAATTCTCTATGGAAAACCGCCGAGAGAAAACAACTGTAGAGCTTATGGGTTTACAGCAAGCGGAGGACGAAAGCCTCCGAGACTATCTGACTCGCTTCAGCAACGAGTCATCTAGGATCACAAGCCTAAACCAAGGGTTAGCCGTCTTTGCACTATAAACGGACTACAAGCTGGCAGCAAGTTCCTTGATTTCATGGTCATGCATCCCCCGCAGACCCTGGAAGAAGCTTTGGATGCCTAGGATAAATTCATCTGAGCCGAAGAATGGAACAAAGCTAAATCCCAACCTCATTCTGGGGCTGGGAAAATAAAACAACAGTCTGAAGGCCAAGGCCAAAAGAAAGGGAAGGCGAAAGCCTCAAAACCGTCTTCAGCCACCGAGCCGAAGAAAGATAAATCTACCCCGTATGCGGGTAGATAGGAATCCTATACCCCTTTCACCCTTCCTCGCGCTAAGATTTACAATGTGACTGAGGAAGAGCAGAGGTACAGAAAGCCGAGGCCACTCCCACAGTGACATCAACAAAATTACAAGGACTGATGGTGTGAGTTTCTTGAGTCCCCTGGGCATCACACTGAAGACTTTATCCAATTGAAAGATCAGATTGAGGATATGGTCCGAAAAGGTTACTTGAAGAACCGCGAGGAAAAGAAAGCTGAGAAAGCCGAGAAAGATTCTCGGCAAGAGTTAGATTTCCCCCGGAAAAATAACAAACGGCAGGATAAGGATCCTCATCCTCCAATCTATGTCATTTCCGGAGGGACAAATTCTCGAAGAGAGCGAAAGCGCCACTTGAGGGCTCTAACCCATCGAGTGAATCATGCTGACATCCGAGGACCCTAGTCTCCGGTGCTGAACATCACGTTCACAGCCGAAGACTTTTGGGGGGGTGACATTCCCCCGTGAGGATCAACTGGTTATAGTCACAATGGTAGCTAACCACAATGTCTGGCGAACCCTCGTCGACAGTGGAAGCGGCGCGAATATTCTTTTTCGTTCGGCCTATAACCAACTGAAGTTGAAGACCAAGCATTTGACTCCGGTACCCTACCCGGTATCAGGATTCAACGGATCTACAACATATCCTGACGGGAAAATTACTCTTCCCGTCACCATTGGCCACGATGAAGCAGCCAGGAACGTCATAGCCAAATTCCTGGTCATGGACGTTCTATCAGTGTACAATGTGATCATGGGGAGACCCATGATTCATGACATCCAAGGAGTAGTCTCCACGTATCATCAGCTGATGATTTACGTTTCAGACGCCGGCTACTCCAAAAGAATTCAGGGCAGCCAAAAGGAGGCCCGAAGATGTAACTACCTCAAGCTGTTCCACAATTCGCTCTGACAGGGACGAGGACGAAGAGGAAAAAGAGAAAGAAAGGGAGCGAAGTGCAAAGAAGCCGAAAGGCCTAAGTGCTTCGGCCCAAGAAACCCCGTCAAAAGAAAAATCTTCGGGGAAAGAACAGGCTGGTTCCTCATCTGAGCCGAAAGACTTAAAGCACCGGCCGAAGGCTGGGAAGCCCGATAATATTGACAGTAGGCCCGATTATGAAGAATCCGGTTGCAAGGCAATGGAGCTGGATCAGCAGACCGAGTCAATAGAGTTGACCGAAGGTGAACCCGAAAAGTGCATATCCATCGGACTGGACCTTGATCCAAATGTCCGCGTGGAACTTATCCAACTTTTTTGGGACAACAAAGATGTGTTCGCTTTCTTGGCAGCAGACATGCCCGGGATAGATCCGAACCTCATCTCTCATAAGCTAATGTCGACCCCACGTGTCGGCCTGTTAAGTAAAAGAAGCGGAACTACTCCACAAATAAGAACCGAGACATCGCAGCCGAGGTCAAAAAATTGCTAGATGGAGGTTTCATCTAACCCTGCCAATATCCAAAATGGCTTGCCAATGTGGTGATGGTTCAGAAGGCAAATGGCACTTGGAGAATGTGCGTTGACTTCACGGACCTAAATAGGGCTTGTTTGGAGGACTTCTACCCCTTGTCGAGGATCGATTAACTAGTCGACTCGACAAGATGACACACCCTACTTAGTTTCATGGACGCATTCTTGGGGTACCATCAGATCTTCATGCACCCCGATAACCGAGCAAAAACGACATTCGTTACGAGCGTCGAGGTATACAATTACAAAATGATGCCCTTCGGATTGAAAAAGGCCATAACATGGAAGTCTACGTTGACGATTCAATCGTCAAAAGCAAAGAAGACAAGGACCATGTCACGGACCTGGCCGAAACCTTCGCCACCTTAAGAAAGCACCAAATGATGCTGAACCCGAAGAAGTGTATCTTCGGCGTGAAGTCAGGAAAGTTCCTTATCTTCATGGTCAGTAAAAGAGGGATTGATGCCAATCCCGCTAAAGCGCAAGCAGCGCTCGATCTTCCCGACCCGAAAACAAAGATATATGTTCAGCGTCTCACCGAAAAAATGCCTGCTTTGTCCAGGTTCATCTCTAGAGCCTCGGACAAAGGGTTACCCTTCTTCAAAGCGCTGAAACTCCCAAAAACAAAAGAGCTCATCTGGGAAGATGAGCAAAAAGAAGCCTTCAAACAGCTTCGTGAGCATCTAGCTTAACTCCCAACGTAGGCTCGCCCAGCCGAAAGAGAGACTCTATACTTATATGTGGCAGTCAACCCAGCCCCTATAAGCACAGTGCTGCTGAGGGAGGAAGAAAAGTTCAGCAATCGATCTATTTTGTCAGCCACACTCCGACGAGCGCCGAGACTCGCTACCCCCTACTCGAAAAAGTTGCATATGCAGTGGTGGTAGCCGCTCGGAAGTTAAGACCCTACTTTGATTATCATCAAATAGTGGTCTTAACTGATCAGCCGCTGGAAAAAGTCCGCGGCAAAGTCGAAAAATTTGGTAGGCTAGCAAAGTGGGCCTTCAAGCTCACTCAGTTTAACATCAGCTACCAGCCGAGAGCAGCCATCAAGGCTTAAGCCCTAGCGGACTTCCTGGTCGAATGCTCGTATCAGGAGACGCTAGATGAAGAAAAGAAAGTCTAGACCGTTTTTACGGATGGATCCTCCACCGTAACTAGTTCGGGGGCAAGGGTTGTCATAACCTCTCCCGAAGGCAAATCCTTTGAGTATGCACTCAAATTTTCTTTCAAAGCTGAATACGAGGCAGCAATTGTTGGCCTAGAATTGTGCATCTCACTAGAAGCCGAACATGTCTGCCTAAAAAGAGACTCTTAGCTTGTCGCAAATCAGATCCAAGGCGAATATGAGGCCAAAGAGCCCTCAATGATAGATTATCTTGCAAAGGTCAAAACAGTTATTGCGAAGCTGAGAACTGTTGAAGTTAAGCTGATCCCAAGGGGTCAGAATCCACAAGCCGACGCACTCTCCAAACTTGCTAGTTCAACTCTGACCGAGCTGAACCGATCTGTATACGTTGAGGTGCGCCGAGAAAGAAGTGTCGACGAAGTACCAGTCATCCATTAGCCAACCCGAGATCTCCAACCGATCCTGAATCCGCTTCCATTTGCCCAATGGGGGCTGGATATTTTGGGTCCCTTTCCTGATGCTTTGTACCAAAAAAGATGGCTGATAGTCGACATAGACTATTTCAGCAAAAGGATCGTGGTCGAAGAAGCCTCGAACATCACAGAGAAAACTATTAGATAGTTCATCTGGCAGAACATTATCACTCGCTTCGAAATTTCGAAGGTTTTTGTCTTTGATCATGGAAGACAATCTGATAAGTTGCCACTTTGACAGTATAGTGATCAGTTCGGCATCAAGCTGGCATACTCAGCAGTGTGTCATCCGCAAAGTAATGGATAAGCCAAAGCTGTAAACAAACAGATCCTCAATGTATGCTCTCAAGAAGAGAGTTGAAGATCAAAAGTCCAAATGGATAGAGGAACTCCCTGGAACTCTCTGGTCACTTCGGTCAACCGAAAAAGAGGCTACGGGCTATTTACCTTTTGAGCTGGGTTATGAAGCCGAAGCCGTTCTCCCCGTGGAAATTGGCTTTGAAAGCTTACGAGTGCACCATTTCTCGGCCGATAATGAATAACTCATGAAGAAATTTCCTCGATTTCTTAGACGAGTATTCGGCCTGAGACAGAATGGTTGCAAGTAGAGAATCAACAAGTTTTACAACCGAAGAGTTCATGCGAGACTTCCCAAAATTAAGGACCTCGTCCTTCGGAATGCTGCAACTGTGCAAAAGAGTCGCATTCATGGGAAACTCTCAGCAACTTGGGAAGGACCTGTATAGGATAGCTCCTGCTGAGCTATCACCAGGCTCCCAAACTAGACCACAAGGTGCGCACTCACTGTTGGAAGAACAATCAGAAGGGCTCATCAGCCCAATAAAGTTAGCATGTAGGCTGACCAAGTAAGATACTCCCTAAAGGAGATCGTACACCTATAAATAGAGGATAAAGTACAATAGAAAGGAGGTTAGACACATAAGTTATTACACTCTTTACATCCTCTAAGTACACTTTCTCTCTCTAAACACATTCAAACTTAAGCATCAGAGGGGGTTCCTCAAGCCACCCACGAGGGCAGTTCACGTGTGTTACCTTGCGCAGGTCATCAACGAGACCCAGCTTGTGCCAGTAGAACCCTTGGATCCACACCTAGAACAATTGGCACTAGAAGGAGGGGTAGGATCATCTAACCTGAGGTTCACCAGCTGAGCAAGGGACCAGTTGACAGACCGTCATGGCCGGAGAAGAAACTATACAAACACCAGTCTCTAAGGCTATCAAAGCCAACCAAACACCACACAAAACAGCGTTAGTAACTCTTGATCCAAAAGGATCAACTAAAAAACCCAAATCCAATATCTCTTAGAAATCTAACCCAACCGGATCGATGTTTGCTGTAGGCAAAGCGACGGCGAAGCCAGTAGATCCGGTAAGGTCTAGTTCCTCTTTTAAGTTCGGAATGCCATTGACAGGCGCGAACAATGAACCCATCATTTCAACACCAACAACCCAGAAATCACATCCCGTCAATATGCCAGCCATCCTGCAGAACCTCTCTAAGTGCAGTAAAGAGCAGTTGGCAGCCATAACAGTAAACCTTACCAATTTTGGTAAAGGGACAAGCTCCCCACCAGCAGCTACAGCTACGGAGCCAGCCGTAAAGAAGGCGACACCTATAACTCTCACCCCGGAGTAGAAGGAGGTGGTCCAGCTGAGGAAGAAGGTGTTGGAACTGGAAGCTCGGAATTTGAACCGAGAATGGAGTGTAGAAGAGGCAGCCCAAGATAAGGCAGCCCGGAGATTCGAGTTGCTCGCAGCAGGTCTCCAGCCTCTGAGCGAGGACTAATTCTGGAAAGGGAGAAACGAGCTCGAATCCAGGTGATTCCAAATGATTCCCCATTTTGCAGGGAGATTCTGGAAGAGCCGATGGAGAAAGTAAAGATGCCCAACTGTAAGTACAATGGTACCACAACACCTAAGAACCATGTTTCAGCATTCGAGAACCACATGGTACTGTACACTATGACAGACTCAGTTTAGTGTAAGGCATTTCCACCGACCTTGGAGGGGTTGGCAGCTATGTGGTACGGAGCCATTCTGAAAGGATCCGTTTATTCCTATAATCAGCTAAAGAGAATGTTCATGGAGCACTTTGTCACCCTGGTGGATCGTACAAAAATGACCACCGAGCTGATGTCACTAGTTCAAGGAAAAGTTAAGCCCATAAGAGAGTTCATAACCAGATTCAACAAGGAGGCAACAACCATCCCAAATATGAGTCAGGAGGTAGTGCAGCTAGCAATGCAGAGCGGCCTATTACCAGGCGCACCATTCAGAGCGTACATGAGGCGAAAGAGCCTTAAAAAGCTGGCTGAAGCGCTGGGAAAAGCGCACGAGTTCATAAAAGTAGATGAAACTGATAGGGAAATGCCAAACAGAAAAGCACCAAGTGACCCAGTTAAGCGGGCTGAAGCCAACCAAGCAGAATATACAACCAGGGTGGACCAGCCCAGCAGAGCTGAGTAAGGTCGCAGGGATGCAGACAGGGCAGTGGGAGTAAAAAGATCAGACTAGAAACGAGGAGGCAGGCCTGGAAGGTTTGATCAATACACTCTGCTCACCCATTCGAGGTCCCATATCTTCAGTGTGAACAAAGCTGATGATAAATAGTAGAGACCACCCAGGATGATGAATAGAAATTGTGATCCTAGCAAGTGGTGTGACTTCCACAAAGACCATGGACATACCACCGATGAATGTACACACTTGAAGTACAACATAGAAGACTTAGTCCGGAGAGGATACTTGAACCAGTTCAAGCAACATTCTGACTCCTCCGGGAGAAGGAAAGAAGACAGGTTTGCTCATGACCGCAGAGGAGGTCTGTAGGGAATATTTCAAGCATTACCCCAAACTTGAGCCCTACTGTGATCATACACTTAAGCATGGTGGCGTCCAAAGGGAAGGAAGCTAGAGCAAAAGAGTCGCCAACAAGTTTTAGGAACTTGTAAACCGTTCACAGGTTGAAGGTTACACCCCTTAACGATCCAGGAGATCGTTAACTCCAATAGGTCTGGAACCATGACTGGTGTTCGGGGATGAGGGTACGAATCTAATCTAAAAGAGATTGAACTCGCCCTATAATTTAGGCCTCTACTTTATTCTTCTCGTGTTCATGTGCGCTTTCTGACTAACATGTAATCATTAGGTTAACCCTAAACTTGTTTAATCTATGTTGGTTGAATTTAATGCACAAGCAAAACTATTATTGGCGATCACTTGAATTATAATCATATTAACCCAAACAAGATTATTAATTATCTTATTAAGCGTGATTACAAGTACAAATTCCCTTTAAACATGCATAAAAGGCGTGATCAAGCAACAACAATAATAATCATCAAGCAACAATAATAATCACAATAATAATCCAAATAATTATAACAATTATAACATAAATAATCATGTTAAAGCATAATAATAGCAAGATCCTAGGCATGATACTAACAAGATTAATAACAAACCCTAGCATGTCACTAAACATCAAAAATCAAAGCTTTAGCCCTAACATGATACATGATATTAGGAAAGAAAATAGGAAGCATTCTTTTAATCATACTTGATATTAGAAATTACCCTAAACATGATACTAGGAAGCAGTAAAACATCCTAACATGATACTAGGAATCAACAAAACAATCTAAGCATGATTTCTATATCAAAAGATCAATAAAGCAATTAAATTACTTACTTCGATGCCTCGTACCTCTTTCTAATAACAAAATATACGCGTTAGTAACTTCAAGGAAAATAATAAATTAAACAATTAAACTAAATAATTGAAATAGGGATTTGGGATCAAACCCTCAGAATTTATAACCTTTCACGTCTGGGGCGAAGGCAACTTCAAACTTGCCTGGGTGTATCTAGAACTAATGTATGAGGAATTTTGTAAGAGAGAAGGTATAGAAAAAAGAATAGAGAGAGAAGGAAAGCTTCTAGCTTTAGAGAGAGAAAGAGAGAGATGATGATTGTTGATGATTGAAAACGGAGGAGATATGACCTCTATTTAAAAGAAAATAGTCCGGAATCGATAGAAAAGAATCAGAGTTCGAAGAGGAATACAACACGCTTCTGTCGCCAATGACAGGGCTCGTCGCCAGGCGACGAAACTGTCGTTTGGCGATGCAGAAGGTTTTCCACGCGTTTTCAACGCGAAATCTATTTTTCGATAAAATTAAATCGTAAAATCCGTACGAAGAGTAAAATCGTAATTTCATATAAAACACTTCTTTCATTCCAAATAAAACTCATAAACCATAATTATCAATCCTAATCCCTATTAGGATTCAAAAGAACCTTCTAGAAGATTCTAGAAGACTATAATCAATCCTAATTGCATTAGGAATGATAATTCATAATAAGCCCTCCTCTAGATCATTGGGCCGCATATAAGAACCAAACCGGGCCCAGTTTAGTATTTTGGCCATAACTTCCTCATTATTCATCGGAATCGGACTTATAATATATCGTTGGAAAGCTCTTCTCGAGCCCCATCCAACTACACCATTATTGGACCCTTTTCATGGACCAAACTAAACTGGATTGGTCGTTTTCATAAAAATAGAGCAGGTTTTTGAAAACAGAAAGAAAGATTTTTTAATAAAAACTAACCACAACATTAGACTTTCCACACTTTCACCTCATTAGATTATGATTCGACGCGAAAGGTATTCATCACTGGGTTTGGTTTTGGGGAGACACATTTGGGTGTCTACAAGGTCATAGAGGCCCAACTGAGGGCAGAGATTGGGATAGCAAGCTAGAAGGCAGGGTGTATGTAATCAATGGTGGACCAGTACATGGTGGAACCATGAATAGAGCAAGAGATGACTTGCGAGAAATGATCCATCAGATAGATTACAATAAAAGGCGCAGGTGGTCGCTACTTTCCCCACAACCGCGAGCTACATTTGACGAGTATGACCAGAAAGGCATAATTTACCCTCATGACGACCCTCTGGTAATGACAGTGAGAATTGCAAACTTAGAGGTGGATAGAGTACTCATCGGTGGCAGCTCAACCAACATCATATACATCAGTGCGTTCAAAGAGCTGAAACTAGATAAGAAAGACCTGAAAAGGGTGAGCTATGAAGTCACCAGGTTCAATGGGTCCGAACTGATTCCAGAAGGCATAATCGAGCTGTTTGTTAGTCCGTGTCGGAGAGGGGTCAAGGAGGCGTGATGTTTGAGCTGAATTCTTAGTGATAGATTCCCCATCACCCTACAATGTGATCACGGGAAGACAACTCATTCACCAAATAGGCGGGGTGGTCTCCACCTATCACCTTGCCATGGCCTACACAGCCAATGATGGCCGATCTACAAAGCTCAGGGGAAGTCAAAAGACAGCCAAACAATGTTATATCACAGCCTTAAAACAGCCAGCTAGGACCAGGCACCAGCCAGGCTCAAAGCCAAGGTCCAATGAGCATGCTGAAAGGAAATCAAGAAAAAGGAAGCGAAAAGAGTACCACAAGGAAAAAGACAAACAGAAGTTAGCAATGGAGAATTTTGAGCCTGCAAAAGAAGAGGTAGCCAGGCCGTTACCCAGCGAGGAACATGTAATCGTCGAGCTCACAGAGGGTGATAACTCAAGAACTGTAAAAATTGGGAAAGATATTGACCCTGGAGTGGGAGTACACCTCATAGAGCTGCTGAGAGCGAACAAAGACATTTTTGCATTCTCAGCAGATGAGATGCTAGGAATTGACTCGACATTTATGGTTCACAGGCTGAATGTGAAAGAAGACATCAAGCCGGTTAGGCAGAAGAAACGAAGTTTTTCCACAGAGAAAAATCAGGCAATCTAGGAAGAGGTGGACAAGCTGCTAGAAGTTGAGTTCATCGAGCCTTGTGATTATCTAGAATGGTTAGCCAACGTGGACATGGTAAAGAAAGTAATGGCCAATGGAGGATGTGCATTGATGTCACAGATCTTAACAAAGCATGTCCAAAAGATTGCTACCCGCTGCCACGGATCGATCAGCTGGTAAACTTAACCAGTGTCACGCCCTGTTGAGTTTCATGGATGCCTTCTCAGGGTATTATCATATTAGCCTGCACAAGCCAGACAGGTAGAAGACCGCGTTCATGACTGAAGGGAGAATGTACAATTACATAGCTATGCCCTTCGGGCTAAAGAACGCAGGTGCTATCTTCCAGAAGACAATGAATAGAGTGTTCATGGACCAGAAGGGACAAAATGTTGAAGTATACGTCGACGAATCAATTGTTAACAGCGTCACGCAAGCAGGACATATCATGGACCTAGAGTAAACATTTGCCACACTGAACAAGTACAATATCAAGCTCAACCCAAAGAAATGGGTTTTTGGGGTGAGCTCTGGGAAGTTCCTAGGTTTCCTGGTCAGTCAGAGGGGAATCGATGCCAACCTAGAAAAAGTGGAGGCAGTCCTAAGCCTCCCAGAGCTCACGTGCACCAAAGATATTATGTAGTTGACAGGAAGAATGGCAGCGCTGACCCGATTCATCAGCAAGTCAGCTGACAAAGCCTTACCATTCTATCAGTTGCTGAAGGTAAATAGAGAATTTAAAGTGGGGTTGAAGCAGAAAAAGAAGCTTTTGAGGGGATTAAGGAGCATCTGACCAAGCTCCCAACCATGATCAACTCGGAGTAGAGTGAAAAACTCCAACAGTACATCTCCGCCTCAATATAGACAATTGGGTCAGTCCTCCTAGTCGAAAGGCAGAAACAGCAGAAACCAGTGTATTTTGTAAGCCATGTGCTGGAAGAGGCTAAGCAGAGATACCCACTGGTAGAGAAGTTAGCCTTCGCAGTGGTAACAGCAGCAAGAAAGCTAAAATCCTATTTAGAAATCCTTACAAATCACCTACTGGAAAAAGCCCTGTAGAAAATGGACGCTTCAGGCAGACTCTTAAAGTGGGTAATAGAACTCTCTGAGTATGAATTCGAGGTTAAGCCAAGGGCAGCCATCAAAGCTCAAGCCCTAGCAGACTTCATAGTGGAGGCCTCTTAGGAAGAGGAAGAGGATGAGGTTGGAGTTTGGAAGGTGACAGTGGACGGATCTTCAACTTAAACGGGAAGCGAAATAGGAATAATAGTAACATTGCAAGAAGGCAATGTATTCGAGTATGCCATTAAGTTCAAGTTCAAGGCATCAAACAACAAGGCAGAGTATAAGGCAACTCTAGCAGGCCTGAGAATGAGTATTGCAGCAGGTGCCAAAAAATTGCACTTGCAGACTAACTCCTAACTGGTAGCCAGCCAGCTGAAGGGGGAGTATGAGGCTAGAGAGCCTACAATGCTAAAGTACACAACCAAAGTGAAAGAGCTAGTGGCCCAGCTAATACATTTTCAGATAGATTTGGTCCTCAGAGCGGAGAATTCCCAAGCTGACGCATTATCAAAGTTAGCCAGTTCCACTCTTCAAAGCCTCACAAGGACAGTCATGGTGGAAGTCCTGGAAGAAAGCAGCATTGCAGAAAGCAAGCGGGTGAATTGCACCAGGCAGTAGCGAGCATGGTTCTCAGACATACTGACCTATAAGGTACATGGCTCGCTGCCGGATGACGAGGCACAAGCCAAAAAAGTCAAAAAGGATGCTAATTAGTACGTGGTGATGAACGGGGAGCTCAACAAAAAGGGCTTCTTCAAGCCATTGCTGAGGTGTATTCTAGAGTGGGAGCAGGAAAAAATTATGGAAAAAGCACACTCAGGAATCTGTGCCAACCATATTGGCAGAAATGCCTTGGGGCTTGAAGTGCTAAGAAGAGGAGCGTACTAGCCAACCTTGACACAGGATGCCTTAGCATACGTCAATACGTCAGGAAATGTGAAAAATGTCAAAAGTATGCTCCAGTTATAAATCAGCCAGCAAACAATCTGACCCTAATTCTCAGCCTGATCCCATTCGCTCAGTGGGAAATGGACATATTGGGACCTTTCACCATTGGGTGAGTGGGCAGGAAGTATCTCATAGTAGCAGTGGACTACTTCACCAAGTGGATTGAAGCTGAGCCCACCAAGTACATAAAAGCCTCCCAAGTAAGAACATTCATATGGAAGAACATCATTACAAGATTCGGAGTGCCACAATGCATAGTCTTTGACCATGGATGTCAGTTCGACTGTAACACCATCAAGGATTACTTGGAAGAGATAAGATCAAGTATGCAAGCGCCTCAGTCTGCCACCCGCAGAGCAACAGCCAAGCAGAAGCAGCAAACAAGCTGATCTTAACAGCCTTACAAAGAAAGCTAGAAGAGCATAAAAGGCCTCTGGGCTGACCTAGTCCCAGAGGTATTATGGGCAAATAGGACAGCAGAGAAGGAGTCCACTGGAAAAAGTCCATTCACCCTGGCTTATGGGGCAGATGTAGTAGTTCCAGTGGAGGTCCGAATCCCTAGCCTGAGAATCCAGCAATATGAGCAGCAAGGGAATGAGAAGCGCCTGCTGGAAGAGCTGGATTTTCTCCCGAAAATGCGGCTAAAAGCAGCTCTCAAGCTAGCAGCCCAAAAAAGCAGAATCTCAAAGGCCTTCAACAAAAGAGTCAAGCACAGGGAAATACTACCTGGAGACTTGGTTCTCAGAAGGACTACAGCATTCGGAAGAGGAAATCGGCATGGAAAGCTGTTAGCCAATTGGGAAGGTCCTTTCATCATCCATGAGCAAGTAGGGCCAGGTGCTTTCCTCCTTGCAGATCAAGAAGGTCATGTCTTAAGGAATAGTTTCAACGTAGATGTGTTAAAGAAATATTTCGTTTAAAAGGCATGTGGCTAAGTAGAAACTGAAAAACTTTATTTAAATTATGCAAGAACTTTGTTTAAAATTATGCTATGTTAATCAAGGCAATTTAAGCCATTTGAATTCAATGAAACACGAGCCTCTACGTGAGGAGTATACTATGTGAGCTTGCCTAAACATGTTTATTCGTTAAGTTATGCTTTAACATTGCGCACTAACATGCAGAAAATACCATATAAACATTAAAGTCAAAGCAGAAAGCATCAAAATAAGATGCAGCAAGACATCATTAAGCAAGTGAAGATCACGCTTCCCTAAGTTTAACCAACCTGCTTAAAGTAAAACAGGGCACCACCTCGGGGACGCCTAAGGAGGAGGCCTATCACGTTCAACTTGAGCAGGGAAAGGGGAACGAAAGGCAAAGGAGCAAGGTGAACGGGCATCACCAAGGTTTTCTTGGTCCCACCTAGCTCACCTCTTTTGTGGGGAGAAAGGAGATAGATCAGTAATAAGCCCTTATAAAAGATAAGTAAGGAACATAAGTAATAAGTCGCAGCTAAACAAGCTGAATGACCTACGAATAATCGCAGCCAAACAAGCTGAATGACATACGAATAAGTCGCAGCCAAACAAGCTGAATGAAATACGAATAAGTCGCACCAAAACAAGCTGAATGACATACGAATAAGTCCCAGCCAAACAAGCTGAATGACATACAAATAAGTCACAGCCAAATAAGCTGAATGACATGCAAATAAGTCTCTACAAAAACTAAGTAAATGACATAACGCACAAGCCTTCATCATAAAAAGACGAATGACATAAAATTTGACAAGTTCCCACCAAGTGCAATAAAGGGTAAAGAGATAATGAAGCCCTATACAGCCAGGTCAGGGAGCAAAGTTAGAGAGCAGTAAAACAAGCACAACAAGAAAGCCCAACCTACGAGGCTTCACCTAGCACAGCAAAGGGGCTGATGAGTTAAGGTTTAGGTACCACTATACCCTAACTCAACAGCAGGCTTAAGCAAGCATACTGCAAACAAGATAAGCAATAAAGGAAATAACAAAGGAGTTATCAAATGCATATACTAATAAGCTGAACCTCTGCCCACTAGGACAGAGTAAACATTCAGCAGAAAGTTACAACAATCACAAAGTTGAACCCCCATCCACCAAGATGAGGAAACATTCAGCAAAATAGTTAGAAAAACACAAAATTCAAGTTGAGCTAGCTAAACCCAGCAGACGAAAAATAAAGTGTTATGAGAAAGTACAAAGAAAATACAATCTTTGGAGGCTATACACCCCAAAAATAATAACAAAAACTACCAAGTAACTATAGAGCTAGGTGAGGGAAACTCCGATGAACCGCCGGAGAAAGGGGGAGACAGCCGCCAAAACCTTTATTGCTCGTTGGCCAGAGCTCCACTCCAATGGCAGCAGCAGTATCAGCGCATAAAGTTACCTTCAGATTCAGCACAGCATGGTTGGGGACTTTGCAATTAACAACACGAGGGTGGTCAGCAGGCAGATCTTAAAAGCCAGCTTCCCCAGCAGCTTCAACCTTAGCCCAAAAGGCATTGAAACGAGCTTGCTGCTCCTCACTCCCACCATAAAGGCCACTCACACAGCGAGCTGCGGCCTCACAGCCCCCATTATGGCGATCAGCGAGCAATTTGGCAAAAGCAGGAGAGAGCACAAAAGATCTAAGTGCCTCTTTCTTAACAGCTTCAAGCTCATTCTTCCTTTTAGCTCGCAAATCAGCCATCTCAGCTTCCAATGCTTGCACCCTGGCTTGAGAAGTTCCTAACTGTCCCTCACAGTCAGCCAGTTTGGTCTTGGTGAGCTGGAATTCTCCTAGCTGAAGTTGCAGGGCATCCGCCCTTTCTCTCAAGAGAACCACCTCACCAGCCATCGCATCCCTCTCAGAACGAGCCAGTTGAACTTCTTTATCCTTCTGAGCAAGGGTAGAGTTCTGATTTTGATACTCCTTCTCCACTGTAAGCAAGGCATTAGCCAAGTCGCCAACAGACTTGGTAAGCTACAAATAAACAAAAGGGCAAAAATAAGCTAAGGTAAAAGCAAAGCAAGGCAAGATAAGGCAAACAAGTAAAGCAAAACAAGCAAGCTGAGACAGATAAACAAAGCAATAAAAACAGACTAAGGAAAAAGTAAGATAATAAACAGAAGAAGGAAGCTAGAGTAAAAAGAAAAAAGCTAGAAATATAAAAGCTAACCTTCTGCAAATCATGACATGAAATGGCAGCAGGGAGACTAACTGAGCTGCTAGTAGAGTCAGCGGGAAGTTGGATGCCCTGAGTAAGGCGATAACCCAGGATGCCACCATTCTACGAGTTATCCACAAACAAGGACTCGTCAGCCCGAACATTCATCAATGGGCAGAATAGAGCGTTCTCAGCCCCAGCAGGACAAAGCAAAGGGCGAACAGAAATGTAAATGGGAACTTCCCCAAACTCTATAGGTCCAGTAGGACGGAAAGTGCCTCCAGCAAAAGTTGCGATCTTAGAAAGAGGATTCTCAAACGTATCACCCAAGAACTGGTGAACACAACGATTAAGTTCACTAGAGTTCTGAGTGCCAATCTCCTTAGCATCATTCTCACCAAGAAGCCCAGTGTTAGTAGAGTGAGAAGCAAAAGGGTTGAGAGCAGAAGAAGTATGGGCCCTTTTAGCAGCGGGCTGATTGGCGTCATTTGATGGAGAGACCACAAGATCATCCTCCAGATTAATAACTGGATGGTCCTGTTTGTGCGAACCTCCAGGTTGAGAGTGCCCTCCCCTGCTAGCACTTCGCAGACGGCCTCGCAGCACAAAAGGGCGAGGTGGAATTTTGGGAAGCTCTATAATAGCCTCATTAGGTAATTGGAAGGCAAGAGCCTCAGTAGAAGGACTAGTAGCGTCCTTAGCAACGGTAGTACCAATGCTGGGAGATTAGAGCAGAATATGCTCAGCAGAAGTTGTGGGTTTCTCACCCACCGCAGCGTTAACCTCAACCTCCTCAAAGGGAAACTCAAAAAAACGCTCTCAGCAAAGTTATCAACATTATCATTCTTGGAATCATCAAAAGCTTGATTCAGTGGTTCATTTACCACAGTGGTCTGAGGTGCCACCTGGCCGAAAGCCGCAGCAGAACGCTTCTTAGGAGAAGCACCTTGCGTCACTAACGCCTCAGACCCTGAGGTAACTTTCTTGGGCGAAGGGCGAGTTTCTCGTCGACCCCCAACAGTAGAAGATGAAGGCTCAGCTTTAGCACGACTAAACCCTGCACAATCAGCAGCAGTCATAGTGCCCAAAACAACTTTCATCTCAGCTGGAGCCAAGCGAACCCCACCCTTCAAAGAGACAACATAGACCTCCAAAGTCTCAAAAAGCTATGGAGGATTGTCAGGAGTAGCAGTAAAAGGGTCCTTGTAGTTGTCTTTTAGCCCAAGAATGCACCTATCCAGTTTGTCATAACCTAAAAATCAGGCAGCAAAGGAGAAAAAGGAAAAGGCATAAGAGCGCAGCACAACAAAAACAAAGGAAGAAAAATACTTAAAAAATAATAAAAAAAAAAAAGAAAACTAGGCTTACCAGGCTCATGGGTGGAACACAAGCGCATAGCAGAAAGCTGCGCATTGCCCACGATGTACAAGGAGTTGGGCAGCCAGAACTTGGGAAAGTTCGCATCACCTGTGCCTGCTCCTTGCAGCATATCAAAAGCATCTGTTTTGCGAGCAGATTCAGTGGGAGAAATAGTAACCCCAATCATATTAATACGAATCTCTTGAAAATTGCGTGGCACGACAAAAGAGGAAGGCACTGCAACCTAGAAGAACTTGCCAGTCTAGTCCCTAAAGCGACCAAGCTTAGGATAAGACAGGACTCTGCCCTCTTTGGGAGCCATGTAATACCACCCAGACTCAAAACCAGAAGATGACCTTTTCAGGCTCATCAGAGACTTGAACAGATGCAGCGATTCTAGATACCTCTGAAATCGCAGAAACCACAGTAGACATATCAAAGTGTGCAGAGAAGTAGGGTGTAGCAAAGCAATATAAAGATTAAAGGCACGAAAGACCTTGTCTAATGTAGGATCAAGAGGGAATCTCAAGCCCAAGTCTAGCTGAGAAGCAAAGACAGCAATATGACCAGCAGGAGGAGTCGATAGCTTGTAGCCCTTAGTTTGCAAAACTAGCTTGTAGCCCTGACCAAACCCATAGGACTTCTATCCCACAACAATAAGATCTAACTTCCTTGCGTCTTTACGCCAATTGGAGTCCAGAAAGAAGTCAGATTTACCTTCTTCAACAAGCTCCTCCACGTAAATAGGCTGAAAGTCGTTAAAAGCACGCTCACCAGGAGATTCAACCACCCCACTCATATTCGCAACAGGAGAAGGAGATGGTGAAGAAGTTGCACCGCTGCCACCCTGCACTACATAATGATCAAATCGATTCACAGGCTAAACATGGGGAATGGGGCTAACAAAGAAACATCAGGAGGATTAGCCTTGACTTGGTCAGCTAATAGTTTATGGCGCATCGCACGCATCCTTAAACGGGTAAGATGGGATAAAGGAATCCCATCCTGAATAAGCACCCGCTCACAATAAGGGTTAAAGAAATCAGGACGAGGCCTGGACCGAAAAGGACGAAAAGCACTGCCCTCAGCAGGACGACTACTACCCGATCCAGGTACAACAGGAGGAGTTGCAGCAGTACTCGCCCTGCTCTCAGCAGGAGCGCGATCGAAAGGCATAACCATTTGCAAAGAAAGGGGGGAGAAGAAGGAGAAGCAAAGGAAGTGTGCGCAGAGAGCTCACCTGAGTGAGATGACTCAGAAGGAGAGCCTGACTTAGTGGCCACAGAAGGCTCACTCATATTTTAACTGTCAGTAGCGTCGGACATTCTAAATTCTACAAAGACAAAAAAGCCCCCCAAAGAAGATGAACAAGATGGGGTGCCAAAAATCAAGGATCAGTCAAATCCCAAAAGAGCAAGCGTAGAAAAAGCAACGCAAGAATTGGGAGAAAGGAATTGCGAGTACAAGTATGACAACAGAAGGGGAAGAATTGGACAAAGATAATCAAAATTGATCAAAAAGATGCAATCTTGAGAAGAAAAAGCGCAAAAAGAAATAAAATTGGCACATAAATACAAGAAAAGGCAAAAAGAAAGTACCTTCACGACAAAAAATTGCAAAAGCAACGAAGCACAACAACCATGGTGACACCAAGAAGCTAAGCGAAGAACAAGGTTTCAAACTGCAATAAAAAAAAGCAAGAAATCTCAGCGTAAATGAAGAGTAAGATCAAATAAACAAACAAAACAAAAAAGTGGAAGGACAAGAGAAACGAGAACTTACAACAACAATGGAGGAACGACGCGCGTCTGTAAAGAAGATGAAAGGCGAAAAATTTGAAAAAGGAAAGAGGAAGATGAAAATATGAAGAAGGTAAAAAGAAAATAATGGGGACAGTGAATTTAATGGGGAAGTAAATAGGCGGTTGAGTAGGCAATAAAGCCAAACCGCCATGTCACTTCGGTAAAAATAAACTGACCCTTAGATGACTGACACGTGTCCCGCTCATGCAAAACAATGTTCCCCCCCAAAATTAAAAAAAATTCAACGAGAGTAATCGAAATACTCCCTGCAAGCTTGTCATTTCTCAAACTTCAGCGGGAGTAATCGAAATTCCTCCTTGCAAGCTCGCCATTTCTCAGGCTTCAGCGGCAGTAATCGAAATTCCTCCCTGCAAGCTCGTCATTTCTCAGACTGCAGCGGGAGTAATCGAAATTCCTCCTCGTAGCCTCGTTATGTCTCAAATCCCAGAAGGAACAATTAAAGTCCCTTCTAGAAGATCGATTATTCCTCTAGCATCAACACGAATAAATTAAATGTCCTTTGATACACGAAAGGCATGCACGTTACAGGCAGAAGAAAGCCACTATCAACAAGAAATAGCTCAACGCGTCTCCACCAACTTACAACGTGACCTCTCAAGTCTCAGAATCGCGTAGTTAATCCAGAGACTTGAGGGGCTAGAGGTGCACGAGGAAATTTAGCCAGACGACACGTTGAGCAACTGCCGATAAGGCTATACGCTCAGAATAGCAGGCATGAGTGACCTCATACCACCTCTTGAGGGGCTATTTGTAGGGGATAGCTCCTGCTGAGCTATTTCTTCCAGCTGGACTCATTAAGAAAGGCTGCACCGCGCACCGGCATGAGTGACCTCGTACCACCTCTTGAGGGGCTAGTTGTATAGGATAGCTCTGCTAAGCTATCACCAGTCTCCCAGACTAGCCCCCGGGGTGCGCACTCACTGCTGGAAGAACAATCAGAAGGGTTCATCAGCCCAATAGAGTCTTGTAATACCCTGTATTTTTATACATATTTTATTTAAAATAAGTATTTTGTGGGGTATATAAATAATTTGAAATGAATTATTTATGATATTTTAATTATTTATTTTAAACAAGTTTGGAAATATTTTATAAAAGGAAAGTTTTATTTAATTAATTATTTTATTAAGTTGGAATTCAATTTAGGAAAGTTTTATTTTAGTAAAGTTTATTAGGAAAGGGATTAGGAAAGATTAGAAAAAGGGAAGTTTAAGTAACAAGGGTTTCTTGAGAAAGGGATATAAATATTCAACACTTGGGCAAATTAAACTTATCCCAGAGTGGAGAAAACCCAAGGTAAACTTTCTCTCCCTTCTCCTTTATTTTCTTTTCTTTTTCTTTCTTTTTCCCCTTCCCCTTTTATTTTTGCACGGACGGCTCCTCCACCACACACCACCGACCGCCACCACAACCACCGGCACAAACTCCAGCAGTCGTAGTGGCACCGGTATGGCGTAGCAGCAGCCCAGCCGTGCCGTGGTGTATGCTGTCTTGCGGACTACTGAACAAAAAAAAAATTTAATCTTTTTTTTTATTTTTTTTTAAATCCTAGATCTAATTATAAATTAAGGGTTTTGTGTTGATTTCATGATGATTAATATTAAGTATGGTGCAAATTAATTTTCAGATTTTATTTCTAATTAATAAGCCCCAATTTTGAAACCTTAGATTCATAAATAATTGATTATTGAAGGATTATGATTTAGGGTGGTTTAAACCTTTAATTTAGATGTATTAAAGCATAATTACAGCAAGTTTTTATTAATATATATTGCTGGAAGTTTTGGTAGTATACGAAAAATCAAATTTCATTAAAGAATTTTAATTACCCATTAATTGGGATTAAAGTAAGGTTTTAAATAAAATTTCAGCTTGTTTTAATTCAATTATGAGTGGTTTAATAAGTGTATATATTGTTGGAAATTTGTGTAGAGTGGATTTTAATGCTCTATTATTATTTTAATTTGTAGGAGACTTTGAAGTGAGTGATTTCTATTAGTCGTGGCGATATTAAGATCGTATTCAAGGTATGTTCGCGTACTTAGCATATTTTTGATGATGTAGTAGCATGCTAGATGTGATTAATTAATTCTAAGTAATATCATGCTAGATTATGATTGGAAATTGTGATTTGGTTGTTATTGGTGATTGAATTATAAAGCATGATTTATTTGTAATGGATTATTGATTTGGAAATAATTATTTGGCATGTTGAATATGAACCACACTTTTATTTATGGCATGATAGAAAGCATGTTTAATTAAACTAAATGTTTAATTTGGTTTGGAATATTAAAAGGGAATTTTATTAGGGTTCATATAATTTTTATTGATGCTATAAGCATGAGGAAGGAGCTATGTAAGTGTCTATGTACACGAGGAATAAATTATATGTTGGTGCCTTAGTGCACTTAAGGTGTTTTTAACACTGAGGGATAGGATTTTTGGCGCATTAAGCGTTTAAGGTATCTTTGACACCGAGATAGATTTTAAAAAGGGTTCAACATTAAATATTATGTGGTCACTAATTATTCAAGAATTAAATTGGAGTGTTTAATTGTTTGAATAATTATTATGAATGTATGATTATGGTTTGAGAGTCATCACCAAGTTTAATAATATGTAAATAACATAAAGTGAAAGAGATTACGCACCAAAACTCTTGTAACGTATATACCTTGAGTATGAACATATGGGGGGAGTTATGGGGTTTTATATTTAACCATAACTTCTAGTGGGGGTACAGGATGCTATATTTTCCTTTTATTATTATGCGCAGGAATTCCGCCACTTACGAGTGGTTCTTTTATACTGGCACGGTTAGCTCCCGTGTTAGTACCCCTTTATTGGGGCAGGTTAGAGGGGAAACCCGTTCAATGCGTAATCAAAACTAAATAATTTATTTAGTTACATAGTTGAGAAGTTTTGTTGTATGTTATGTGCTTGAAAACAGGTACAACAAGGTAAGTTGTGTGTTGATAGGTAAAAGCATGTTAGTGTGTTTAGTTACGCTTATGTACTCAGCTTTGCTGATTGTGTGTTTGTTGGCCTTGTCTTTACCTTGGCCCTATGATGACCCATTTTTAATGGAGAGTAGTGGGAACAAGTAGAGAGAAGCTTTTCAGGTGATGAAGCATATTCATGAGTGAAGAGCGAATCATGCTAGTTTCCATAAGTTTATGATATGTTTATTGCTTTAATTATTTTATGATATTATTGTTTGTGAGACTAACACAACGGTTTTGAATTTGGTTTGGTTTTGTTAAGGGCCTACAATGGTTCCAAGTTGTAAGTTTGACTTTGTTTTACTTTGGTTTGACTTTACTTTCGTTGGTTGACTTTTTAAGTTGAGTCGTTTTAAATATTTTAAAGGAGAGTCTTCCGCTGTGTGTCTTTGATAGTTGTCTTCGCCGTTTTCACGGTGGCGGTAATGTCTTAGATTTTCCTATTTGGAGTTTTAAACAGGGTAAAACAATTATTTTAAAAAGAAAGGATTTTCTAGGGTGTTACAGGTCAGCCCGCAGGCTGACCAAGAAAGATACTCCCAAAGGAGATCGTACACCTATAAATAGAGGATAAAGTACAACGGAAAGGATGTTAAACACATAAGTTATTACACTATCTACATCTCTCTAAGTACACTTTCTCTCTCTAAACACATTCAAACTTAAGCGTCAGAGGGGGGGTTCCTCGAGCCACCCCGAGGGCAGTTCACGTGTGTTACCTTGTGCAGGTCATCAACAGGACCCAGCTTGTGCCAGCAGAACCCTTGGATCCACCCCTGGAATAAGACCTTATGAAATTCATGGTGAACTTCAGCCTTGAACATACTGACTTCGGCAGTTGGATGGAACCGAGCTAAAAAATCACTAGAACGCTGATGTACTTAAGAAATATCATGTGTAAACCCTTCGGGGCTGAACAATCTATGTAAGTACATCTTTAATGATTAATGAAAGGCCCTAGAGCCACCATTTCTACAAAAATTTTGCAAGTTTTTATTTTTCCGCCTTCCTCATTTTTCAATTAAGGTTTCCCCTCGACACTGTCCGAAACATCGCCCACCAGCGGCATTGTGTTTTCGGATTGCCGTCGAACCTGCCTAAAAGGGAACAATGGTCTCACCGTCGAAGTATCGCCCCCCGGAGGCACTATACTTCGGAATAGTCAGTTCTTGGGGGCAAAGAGGTCGTGGGCGAATCCGAGGTATTGCCTTAAGTTGGCCTTGTACCTCGGAGGGTTATTGTTTAAGATATTGCCAAATAGTGGCCTTGTGTCCTGAATACCAATTCCCTAAGATAAAAAGAAAACAGTGAGAAAAGAAAAAAGGAAAATAACAGAAACTACAGAAATTTTTTACAGAAATTCTGCTAAGGCAAAAACTTCGAATACATTAGAAATCCAAGAGTAAGCACCTTAGAAATCAAAAGACAATAACTTCAGATTTCTGGGGGGGCAAGGAGCACTCGGCTTACTTTTAGAAAATTCTCAAGCCGAAGTTCTGTACTTAGAAAAATTCTTGCAAAATTTTCTAAAAAATTCGAAGGAATGCAAGAACAGCTAAGAAAAAAGGAACAAGGTAATGGAAGAAGAAAACAAATGCATTCCATAATAAGAGAGTATGCTCGGACCACCGAGCTACATCAAATTCAAATTTTCAAGTTCAAACACAGAAAACAATAAATCGGCAGCCGCCTATAAGTGGAAAATTACAGCTGCCGAACTACGTATAACTACTTAAAAACAAAAATAAGTTAGATTTTGTACATCAAGGCAAGCTGAAGCAAAAAATAATCAAGGCAAAAAATACAGATGCGACAAATTCGAATTAAGCACAAATCGATCTGCAAGACTTTGTAGACAGCTGCCCGAATTCCTATGCTTCAGCAGGAGGATCAGTCTTAGCAGCAGCCCTGGGGCTCTAGGAAGCTTCGGCACCATCTGACAAAGAAGCAGGCTCTGCATGGGTCCTTTTGGACTCCTTCTTCTCGGCCTCCCTTACCTTCTCCTCAGCCGCCCTTTTCTCCTCAACTTCCTTTTCCTTCGCTTCAGCCTCAGCTTCGCGAGCAAGAAAATTAATCTCAGCCTGACTGGGATATATCATGTGAGGATCAGAATCATCCAAAGCCCAAACTTCAACCTGGTCCCAATCAATGTTCAGATCAGCATGGAGAGCCAACCTTCTAGCCACATTAAAGCCATTGTCATAACCCTCGTTGTACTGCTCTTAACTATAGATTCTGACTTGTAGGAGCTTCTAGGCAGCCTCGAGGTTGTAATCCCCCGTACTTTTAAATATTTTATAAATGAAATTTTATTTTATTTATAATATATATTTGTATTTTTTCGGAATTTAATTTCAAAAGTTTCAAATTATTAATTTGGGTCGAAATTTATTTTAATACAAATTATTTTATGAGCCTTTATTCTGCAATGTATGCCATAGGAATAAAGCCTAGTCCATTTCATTTACCTAATTGGCCCATTAATTTTATGAAGCCCAATATTCCTACTTACCCTACAACTCCCTCTCCTATAAATACCCCATACACCCCCAAAATTTTCCCCACACAAAAAGGTTAGTAAATTCTCTTCTCTTTATTTTATTTCTTTATTTTTCCTTTATTTTTTCTTTTTCCTTTATTTTTCTTTTCTTTTCTTTTCTTTCTTTCTTTTTCCTCCTCTTTACGTGAGTTTTGACTCACCACCATTGTTGCCACCCGACTGCTGCGCCAGCCACCACCGCCAGTCGTCGGTCGCCGCCGACCCTGATCGCCGGCGCACCACCAGCAGCCACGTGGCTGCTGTTCTCCCTCCCCTTATTCCTCCTTCGTTTTCTTATTTTGCTTAATGTTCATAAAATTAGTTTTGGGTTATGATTTTATGGTATAAAGTTTATATTTTTAGTATCAAATTCATGTTTTTGATGTTTTAAATTAATAATTTCATATTATAATTGTTGTTATAATTTTCAGATTTTATAAATTATAAACCTAAGGTTTTAATTTATTTAAATTGGGATTTTAGGGTTCTAATAATCAATTAATTTGGGGCTTTTGTTCCCATTCAATTTCTAATGATTAATTAAGCATAAAAACATGTTTTAAGGAGTTTTCACTAAAGTTATATTGCTGGAAATTAGTTTGGGTATTAATTTGTGATTATTGGTTGTTTTCTAGGAAGTGATTATTCCCTAGGAGACTTTTGAATGATTAAAAGTGGCACAAAGGATTGTTTATACGAGGTACGTACATGTCTACTTCGTTGTAAGTAGTATCATGTTTAGGTACCAAAAGGAAAGAACTTAGTTTCATGTTTAGAGAATACTTGGATGGAAATTGTTTGGTTATACATTTAATTAATTCATGTGCTTATGTTTATGAGACATGTTTTGGTGAATTGATTATGTTTGTATGGAATTATGGATGCAAGCATGTTGAATTATATTAGATTAATTGTTTGTATGGAATGTTGATACAAGCATGTTTTTATTAGATTGGTTTGTTAACCATATTTTGATTATTAAAGGATTGGAATTAAATGATTTAAGTGGAATGAATTTATTAATTATTCCACAAGGTTATTATTATTTTATTTATTACTCAAGCATGACTTTTTAGTATATTGAGTAAAAATGGATTAAGCCGAAATGGCTAGGTGGGTTGACTATGTTCAATAATTTTGGATAATTTGGAAGTTTAAAGGAATTAAAGGTCCATTTGTGATATGATCACCATTATCCTAAATAAGATTAAAAGTGAATTGATGTATGATTGTTATGTATGGTCTACTTGAATGAGTCGGCTATTAATTAAAATTGTAATCACGTAAAGTGAAACAAGGATGAGCAATAAAACTCTGGAAAGTGTGCACTTCTAGAGTATTGACAATTATGGGTTGGGGTACACAGTGGTAGACCGTGGCTTTTCGAGGCTTGTTTGATCAAGATGTCCTCTTCTCTTTTGGTATTTACATTTTTATTTTATAATGAAAGTTAGATGGGATCCTAGACTAACTTTGTGATAATAGAGTCGCGCCCATTCTTGCATTGCGCTAAACTTTTATTTTAAATGGTCAATTGGGACCAAAATAACTTGGTGGGTTGGACAACCTCATCTATTGCTTACTCCAAATTAAATTAATAAAATTAAATATAAAGAATCAAGTGTTTGGAATTGGTTAGTAAGTATGTTGAGTCAATTGAATTGTCTAAGTGTGAAGTCTTGATTAATGAATTCGTGTTGTATGTTTATTTACTTTAATTGATTAAGCATGCTAGGTTTTGTACGTTGTAGCTTGTATGTACTCAGCTTTGCTGATTGCGTGCTTTTGTGTGTGTTACTTTTGGTCATGGCCTTCGCCTTTCAATGACCCTGTGATGATCCAGTTATTACACTTGTATTATTGGGGAGCAGTATTGCACAGGTTAGCTTGATGATGTGAAGTTCGGGGATTTGACATACGTATTGTCAAGGGATTGGTGCGATTGAGAGTATTCGTTATTTGTGTTGAACTTATTTATGTTTTACTATTTCAATTATGTTTTGGGATTTTGAATATTGGTTTGGTTTTAGTAAGGGCCTTTATGGTTCTAATTTGTAAGCTTTGACTTACTGGTTTTCTAAATTATATTATTTCAGTTTTAAGTTGGATATTCCACTGCGATACTTTGATAAAGCCTTAACATCTTAACACGTGGCGGTAACATGCCAATGGTTCTACTCTATTTTTATTTAAAATAAGTGGTTTGGAAAAGGGAGAATTATTGGGGTGTTACAGAGGTCCTCTTGGGTCTTGGTAGCATTTTCACGTTCGGACCTCAGTTGATCTCGAACATTATCAAGTTGATCCCGAGCTTGAAGAAGCGAAATGTCATGAGCAAAGAGCCTCGAGCTGAACATCCTTGGATTTCAGTTCAACTTCAGCCTCAATAAGCTAAACATCTTGGGCAGCTAACTCATTCTTCAACCTCTCAATCTCAGCACTAAGTTCAGTTTGCCTCTGGCTAGCAGCCGCAGTAGCCTGAGTAAGAGCCTGCTCCTTCTGTTGTGCAGCTGCCTCGGCCAGAGCTAACTTAGCATTGAAGCTCTCGGACAGCTGGCGAGTTACGGCCTCAATCTCTTTTTGGATCTTCTCCTCGATCCGAACCCTGAAGCTGACAACATCTTCGGCTCCATATTCCCGAATAAGGACATGGCCCTCATCAACCACTAAGAAGATGCTCTGCTCCATGTCATTGTAGAAAGTTTTAAATTGAGATGCCATCTTTTTGCACTCTTCCTCGCTCTCGACAGAAGCCTTCTCAGCTTCCAACTGCTTCTGCTCGGCCTCAGCCTGCTTGCACTCAGCTTTCTCAATCTTGGCTCTCAGCTCGTCGTTCATCTCGACACCTAAGAAATGGTTCTGAGTCACCTAGGGAATGATAGAGTAGAAGTTCGCAGAAGTTCAAAAAAAAACTTAAGTAAAAAGCTTAAGTACAGCGCATTTACCTGCATAAGCAGCCTTTGATTTTCAAGGAAGGGGTCTGCAACCCTCGTCGAAGGCTCAGGAGCTCCAGCAGCAGCCCAGTAGTCCAGTACCTCACCCTGTCCAACTCAGAAATGTTGGCAAGGTCTCCGAAGTACCTAGTGGCCAAGGGGCACCACGCTTCAAGCGTCTCCCTGGCACGCTGGGAAACTGGGACGAGGGGGGCAGAGCCAAACCCCATTTCTAAAGATTGAAAAGTCGTGAAGCAGTTAGAGGCCGAGGAAGAAGGCATATTGTTTTGCTGCTCTTCAGCTTTTTTCTCTTCTTCGGCCTCCCTCACTCTCCTGAGCAAAAATTTGTGGGATCTCATTTAAGATCTCCACCTTATCTTCACCATCCTCGGTAGGGTTCAGCTTGTCAGGTTCTTGCCGAATCTCGTCTGTGAAGGGTTCAGCCTTATGCCGAAGGGAAGGGATTTTTTTTTCAGCAAACTCACCCTCCTGAGTCTTAGTCAACTGTTCAAAAGGGGGAGTTGGTTGCATAACTTCCTCCTCCCCATATTTCTCAGCGGGGGGAGGAGTCTTCACGATTTTACCTCCTTTGGCAGAGACCTTGTGAGGAGGAGGAACTTCTTCTTGCTGTTCTTCGGGCTTGTCCACATCAAGCCGAGCCCTCTTTGCATGAGGAGGGGCATCTACGAACTGCCCTGGGTTGACAACATCCCTTCTTCATCCCACCACCATCTCCTCTTTCGAAGATTCCTCTTCTTTAGATTCTTCTCTATTTCCTTCCTCTTTATCCTACAACAGAAGGAAACGGGGGGGTAAGGAGTAGAGTATGAGCAAAAAAAAAAGGCTAAGGCAAAGTCTAAAGGACCTACCGAGGCTAGCAGACGGTCATCTTCAGCCTCCCCGTCCTCCTCTTCCTCTTCAGCTTCCTCCTCTTTTGGAAGAGGCCCAGTAGCGAGAGCCTCAGCAATTGCGTGTGTCTCAGCTGCAGCACTCACTATAGCTTGTTCCTAAGGCCCAAAAGGAAGAACGGGTCCTGCTTCTTCCACCAAACCTTCTACTTCAGATATTCGGCAGAACTGACAATGAAAAGCCTTCTCTCTCTGAGAGTAATTGGCCGCTCCATAGCTTCAATGAACTCAGGAGCCCTGTTTGTCACTTGCCTCTCGGGGTTAATCCCAAGAAAACGGTAATTAATACCAGAATTTGCCTCGGTCAACACTAAAAAAATAAAAGACACAAGTGTTAGTCAGACAAAAAACAGCATGCAGAAAGAAAGAAAGAATGGAAATAAAAAGCTTCGAGCCCAACCGAAATCCTTACCTCCTTTGAACTTTCAGCTGAGGCCGACGACAGCAAGCATCTTCTCCTAGAAGGCGTAGTGGTAGCAGGGAAACCAAGTCTCAAGCACTTGAGCCCTCATGCCAATACCCCCAGGATTCCTCACTTTGCCGAAGAGGGAAATTTTTTAGTATATTTAGTCAACAATTTTTCTAGTACAAACTTTTAAATTTACAATTATTTTCAAATTTATATATTATAATTTTATTCGGATTTATTAAAAAAAAATCCGATTGGGATGTAATATTAACTTAGCTTTTGCCATCGTGTGAGCCTTATTTGAGAGCTAACTTTAAAGTTCGAGGACGAACTTTCATTTTAGGGGGAGTAGATGTAATACCCCAAATTTTTTAGTATATTTAGTCAACAATTTTGCTAGTACTAACTTTTAAATTTACAATTATTTCAAATTTATATATTATAATTTTTATTCGGATTTATTAAAAAAAATCTGATTTTATTAATTGGTTGTTTTGGATTGAAACAAGAAAACAACTCCATTTTAATTTTAATCTTATCCTACAAATGAGCCTTCTAGATACTTAATTAATCCCTAACCATACTTTATGCATAAATATATACCATTCCATCCCAATTGCTGTGAGAAAAACCATTGAACCCTCAAGAAGCCATTTTCCCCTACTCTGTCTTGCGTTGTTCACTAAAACCCATTACCATAGTTTTCTTGGTATAAAGGTAAGCCATGTTTCTTCTTCTCTTTCCATCCATTTAGATGATTCTAAAGAAAATCTTATATAATATATATTACCTTCTTAATCCATTGTATACAAATTCAATAAATTGCAATATGAATTGACAGATCATGTTCACCAATATGAATTGCAATCGATCGTCACTTTTGTTGTATTCTATAATGCCAATGCCGCCTACCTTTTTCTCTCATAATGTCATGCCTTCTCGTAGTTGCAGGCTTTTGGTCAAAGTGGTTTTATAGAAAAAGGAAATAATTTTTGTTTTAAATAGTTAAATAAATTCATGTTTTAAGTTTAGTCACTTACACCTATATTGCTTTCTTTTGACAATGTTACTTAGTGGGTTCTAGCATTGGGCATGATAAAACTACTAATTGATGACTAACTATTTTGATCAATAATATAGTAAGACTAACTTAGACCTGTTTATTGGTTTATTGGTAGATGAAGGCTACTAGGCGACGTTTCAGTGGTTAATTACCTTGAGATAACACGCACGATCAAGGTAATTTTCAATGTTCATCATCTTTAGAATTCCGTTAGGAAATTGTTTTGAAATATTGTGTGCGAACTACGTGCTTATGTAATTATATGTGACGAGTGTGCTATCGTATGATATTATGGAATCATATTATATACTACTTTTCTATTTTGTGTACTAGTATATGTATTTTCGAAAAATTTGATTATTTGATATCGTATGAGTTTTTTTTTTTAAATTAAATAAAATCTTGGGAATTGGATGATTGATTATTATGATTGATGGTCTCTATGTCATGTGGGATGACTATGGTCTAATAATATTGAAATTGAAGTATTGATACTTGGGATTAAATTGATTTGTGCAATACTTTGTAATCGGATGATTTAATCTAATAAAATGTACAGTGAAATTTAATCTAAGAAGGGAAATGAAACCCGTAACGGTGAAGAACAGGTTGCCCACTAGTAGTTATGGTTGCTACTAGCTGGTTTAAATTATTGTATATTGTTGTTAGTCTTCCTCCTAATCACTGGGTATTAGTGAGGGGTGTGCACACTAGGGACATTTTGTTTTATTTTATGGCCATTAGGGGTTACGTGCGACCCTCTGTAAAGGAGGTGGTGACAGGGACTAATCCCGGCTTACTGGCGTTCTCTATCCCTTTCTTAACTAAAGTTATAATATGTTATGTGACAATTTGAATTTGGTTGAGTATTATAATGTCTATGAGACTATATTATGTATAAAATGTTTTCGAACTAAAATTATTTATTTTACGGGATGGAGTTGGAATTACTTAGTTTATCTGATTTTGGGAGTTTTATCTCTTTTCTTGTTTTTGATTATTTTGCAGGTTGGTAAGAGGGTACCCAGTTACGTGTGAGGAGACGTTAGAATAATCATGTAGCTAAGACAATTTAGTCTATTTCCGAATCTATTTATTTCCTTTAAACTGTTGTTTTTAAAATAATTTGCAGTTTTGATGTAATGACTATTTTATATTGCCACCACTTAGACCACTTAGTTTATTTAATAGTATTTCGTTTTGCTTTGCATTTATTTTCTACAGAAAATAAGTGTAGCGGTAACACTCCCAAGGTTCGAGGGTTGGGTTTGAAAGTTAAAAGGTTACTCTTATTGTTTTAAAAAGACTCGAACTTTGGGTGTTACAGGATCAGTAACCTCTTCTCAACCTCGGTGAACCCCTCATTGGTATCTTTGGGATCGGGGCCAATTTTCTTCATCCCGAGGTTAGGCTCGCTCATATACCTCGGCGCGCCGTAAAAGTTCGGATGACTCTCCTCATAGGGCGCCCGAACCCAAATCCATTGACCTCGCCAATCTTTGTCCGAGGTATCATTCGGCCAAGAAGTAAGGTAACCTCGGACATTCTTTATCCTCCACCAACCAGGCCCATGGTCCCCATCGGATTGATTATTCCGAGCCAACTTATGGAGCCACCGAAAGACGTAAATGCTCGGCCCCAGATCATAGAAAAGACAAGTCCAATGATAGGTCATCAATCTTTGGATACTGCCAGGGATTAACTGGCAGAGGGAAATATTGTACGAGTTCAGCATCTTAACAACAAAAGGCTGGATGCAGAGGAAATCAAAGTCCACCCTGTAATTGGCGAGTATACACTCCAATATAGCCCGGGGGAGGACTATGAATTCGATCCTCGGCAGTAGGCATTCAGCACCAATAACCATCTTCCTTGAGAATGTCGTAAAAGATCTCGATCTTCTTGGTAAATTGATAAGTAGCATCGTTGTTTACCCACCAAGGGTAAGGACGAGTGGTCATTATCCATTATTGGCCACAACGTCCTTCCACTCACTTGCTCCGGGGAGCAAATCCCAAAGACAGCCCTCTGGACACGCGCCTCAACTAGAGGTACTAGCGTGACCCGAATCTCAGGGCGATGCTGAATTTAGAGGCACCGCCGGGATAGGCGCCGCACCCCCGTCGGAGGAGGACTCACCTCTTTCAAACTAGAGAGGGTTTCCGCCAAACAACGACGGCATCGCTCCCAACGGCTGAGTACGCCGAGGAACCGGCTGAGGAGGTTCACTTTCCTAATCATGGTTCATTGGTCTCTTCCCTCGATCTCTAGCCATATCCGCCGTCGGAAAGTCGAAGAAATCGGAAAAAGGGAAAAATTCGAAAAAAAAACAAGGGTATGCTAGAAATCAAAGAAAACCGAAGAAACTTCAGGGAAAATTACCTTCATCTGAAGCACAATTCGCCGATCCACAAGTTCGAAGCAATGAATTTCTGTTTCGGGATGTTAATCTTGGACAATCGCGAAAGTTGGAAGTCGCACAGCGGTTAACAACGGGGTTTTGTAGAGTTCGAATTAAGTTTGGCAAAGAAATGAGGAGAGAGAGTGGGATGAGTGGTTTAAATATTTCCAAAAGTGGAATTATGGGAGTCCGCACCACTAAAACCCCCACTAACTCACCTTAGACAACCGTTAAACACATTTCCCTCCATTAACTTTCCACTAAACCATCCAACTTCCTTAATTACACTCTAAACAGCTGTTATTTCATTAATAACTGCCACATTCAAAAATTTTAATTAAATCATTTACTTCCCTCCATTTTGCAAGTCAAAACCCGACCCGTCATGCTTCCAAATCGGGTCTGCGGGGCAAGTTGTTTGGGTCCAATTTACTCCAATTGGGCCAGTCCATAAATGATTCAATTTAAAGCCCAAGGTCAAAGGTTCAACTCTCCAATCCATGCCAAGTTAAGTTAGAGGCTCAGTCAACGTGGCAACCCCTCTTGGCTCAAGGCCCATTTTTCCCATTATGCTAAGGTATAGAAGCCATCAATCCTCTCTTTCTACATTCATTCACTTCAAACCTCAAGCAATTAATACTCTTGCATAGCTTTCTCTCTTTAAACATCGTACTGACTTTGGCATTAGAGGGGCCTTCCTCGGCACAACCCCTGAGGCCAGTTTACGTGTGCTTGCTGTGCAGGAAATCCTCGACCCAGTCATCACTTGGACCGAGTTCAGTCTTCAGCCCACTAGAAAGGACCTATCCAAAGGTCCCATTATTTTCACCCGAAACAAGTATGTATTTTATCTGGAGTGATATTGGGAACAAGTTCTGACCAGAGAGTTGATGAAATACATCTCCATCAAACTTTATTTCAACTTCAACTTCAAGCTTTCCTCTAATTCCCATTAAGTGAAGAGCAAATTAAACGCTAATATTTTTATTGATTTTACAATTATGGCTTTAGAATTTATATTCTTAGATGCTTCATTATTACAACTTCACAAGTAAATACAAGCTCTTTTTTTTTTCTAAGGAACAAGTATGTACAAGCATAATAGCATATAAATATGTAAGGTTTTTTTTTTTTTTTTGTCCAAACAATTCATTAATATAAAGTATATACGAGGCTACAATTTACGTGAGTATACCAATAATTAATTTGTCATGAGTTGACTTTTTGGTTGATAATGTGTTTGATCTAGTAGTAGATTGCTTGGAAATGTTCAAACAACAAATCGGCAAGACTTGAGTATAACTAGATCGTGCTAGGTGGTGCTCTGTGAAACGTGTAGTCTAGGAATGATCATGCGGAGGATCCTCTCTTTGTGTAATGTCTGATAATTTAAATTACCAATAATTATAACCATAATACATACCCCTTTTCCGAAAAAGAAAAAAAATAAATAAATAAAAAAAACAATAAAAAATAACTCCATCATTCCGTTTTTATTGTCTTGTGATGAGTTATATTTATTCATATTAGTATTTAGGTATATATATGTTGATCTCTTTAACCATAATACATACCCTTTTAAAACATTAACAAAATGGGAAAAAAAAAATTATATACGCTCGGATGCATGCAAGGTACACCTAAGGTATTTTCTGCTCATTGAACAATTTTTTTTGCTCATTATAATATTTTTAAATGGGCAAAAAAAAAAAAAAAAAAAAAAAAAAAAAAAAAAAATTGTCCATAGATGCACCTACCTCTATGTGTAACCGAGTGTATATAAAAAGTGTTGATAAAACTTGGTCAAAAACATACAAATTTTTTCAAAAGATTGTCTATTTTCATCTATAACACTTGTTACTTGAGTATTTCAATAATGGCTTTGAGATCATATGATGAATATGAAATTAATTTGAATTCACAACCAATAATTTAATTAAATTCAGATGGTAATAAATCATTCATGAATCAATGAATGATTAATGAAGTAAAAAAAAAAAAAAAAAAAAAAAAAAAAAAAAAAAAAAAAAAAAAAATGGGAAGAATGACTAATGACTTGATCGTCTGATGGGGTACATTACGTACATAGTACATGCAACCATCACATTGATAATTTATGGGTTAGACTTAATACGATAGAGCTAGGGAAAAGGCATACACAAGCAAAGATGTGATATTATGGATAGAAATTAAATGAAAAAAACGTTTACACGCAACCATGAAGACAAAATGACAATATTGAGTAGTAAGGTTATACTGTTATAGGTATGTAGGGTAATATGAGTACTACATTGAATTATTTGAATACATTCATACATATATATCAAACTGTTCCAGTTGGGATCCGGCAACCCATATCCGAGATCCGTGAAAACCCTATCGTCCAGCTAAGTACCTACACAGGAAATGAGGATTAACTAACCCCCGGGGTGAATACAGGGATAACCACTCCGACGATAAAGTTAGAAAGTGTTTAAAAGAAAGAAGAGATGATATGAAGAGAGAGAGAGAGAGAGAGTAATAAATGCTACCTCTTAATTGGGACAAACCCACCTATTTATAGTGATTTTAACTGGCAGGTGGCTGCATGCCATGCAAACCACTTTATGCCAAGTGTTGATTAATTGACGCCACATGCTAATCTGCAAGAGGCTTACATCTATGTCGTTATGCAAACTTACCGATATGACTATTATAGCTGATAACCCGAACTTGTTAAGTCTGTGAAACAATAGACATCGGCACTATACACGTTATCGGTATCTCCCTATACAACTAGCCCCCAAAGTGAAGACGTTAGAAGATCTAATGTTCTTACTTAGCTAGCAGAACATCCAGTCCTGATCGCAATCATTTCGACTTTAGAAGACTGAGAAGAAACTCAGTATCATATGTTTCTTGCACTCTGTCTAGCACTTTTCTCACAACTATAGGTGTTGTAACATTTGGGTTTGTTGAAGTGAGGCTAAGTTTGTGAAACATCTATATTAAAAATTGAGAAAATGCATAAAATCATCTGGGAGAGATAAAAGTCTGTTTCCCCCCCCCCCCCCAAAGTGAATGTGTTTGCCGACTGCAAACAAGGTACACTATGATAAACTGGGAGCTTAAAAACTCCATATCCTCCCAAAGTGACCATGTTTGCCGACAACAAACAAGGTACACTATGATAAACTGGGAGCTAAAAAACTCCGTTTTCCCCCCAAAGTGACCATGTTTGTCGACTGCAAACAAGGTACACTATGATAAATTGAGAGCTAAAAAACTTTGTTTTCCCCCCAAAATGATTGTGTTTGCCGATTGCAAACAAGGTCTACTGTAATAGACTAGGAGCAAAAAAACTCCATTTTCCTTGCAAAGTGACCTTGTATGTCGACTGCGAACAAAGTCTACTTCAATGAGAAGATGGGAGCGAAAAAACTCCGTTTCCTCCAAAGTGACCTTGTTTGCCAACTGCAAACAAGGTCTACTATAATAGGCTGGGAGCGAAAAAACTCTGTTCCCCCCCCCCAAAGTGACCTTGTTTGTAGACTGCAAACAAGGTCCACTATAATAGACTGGGAGCGAAAAAACTTCGTTTTTCCCCAAAGTGACCTTGCCTTATTTTCCGATTGCAAACAAGGTCTACTATAATAACGCTAGGAATTGCAAGCGTTTTTATTAATTAAGTGGAAATTCAAAAAGCAACTTAACACGTGTCTTTGATCCAACAGTAAAATTTAAAATTCACGAAAATTTTCCTACCGTTGGATTTCTGACAGAGCGGTCATATCAATCATCATTACCTAACCTATTTTGTGATACCCTGTATTTTCATACGTGTTTTCTAATTAATTAATTAGGAATTATTTTATAAAAAAGGTATTTTAGTAAATTAATTGTTTGGAGCCAAAATAATATTTGAATTTTGGCGCCAAAAGTATTTTGAAAACTAATCATTATTTTGGATAAGATTTATTTTCCATTTATCTTATTTTAAAAACCGGATTATTTACATATTTCAGATATTGTAATTAAAGCAAAATAATATTTTATTAATTATTTTATTATGGCTGAAATTTTCCAATAATTAGCTAGGATTTTCAGATTTTCCATGTATGGAAAATCTGATTTTTCTTGATTATTTATTGGTAAATAATTGGTATTTAATTAATTAATTAATTATTTAATTATTTATTTTATATTATTTATACAATTATTTTATTCCTTAAAATCCGAGAAAAATCTTCCTAAATATATTTATAGGAGTCCGAAAATTTGAGTTATGGTAAGCTCAATATTTTCGGCCCTATTGAATTATTTTGGGGGAATTTAATTGGTAAAATTATATTTTTAAGTATCTCCCAAAATCTCTTATTTTCCTTAATTCTAATTCTCCATCTTTTTAATATCTAATCATCATATTTTCTTGCCATTCATTCTTCTTAATTATTCCCCAAGTAATTCCAATTTCCTTATTATTTTTCATGGCATACATATTTCCATATTCAACTATACAAAATCACCTTAATATCCAAACTTTCCTTAATTCTTTTACTCACTTCTCCAAGTAATCCCTTAAACCCTACTTGCCATAATTCTTCCCATATTCTCTTGATATAATTCTTACATGAGCTAGCCTATAAATACCCCTCCATACCTCTCACATTCTTCACATTCACACTAATTCTCTTCTTTTCTTCTCCTCTTTTTACACAAATAGTCCCGTTTATCTTTGAAGTCAATTTTCGGGCACTTTTGGTCAGTTTTTGGGGTATTGACGTTTCACAGAAGATTTTTCCTCTCAAAAAATCCTTGAGGATAGGCTCAAAAATCACCAAATTTGGAGTTATATCGAAGGAGTTATAGCCTCTGAAATTTCTGCCTATTCTTTCCAACGCGAATCCAATTCTTTTCTTTTCCTTGGTTCCTTATCTTTTCTTCTTCTCTTTTCTTATTCAATTATTATTATTATTATTATTATTATTATTATTATTATTATTATTATTATGGGGGATTTATAAAAAAATTATTATGAGTAGTTTTAATTATATAAAATCAGATTTTTAATGATGTTTATGAAAATTAATTTGAAAGGTTCATGTACATGTAGTTGGGGGTTTTTAATTTAATTATTGTGATTATTTGTTAACCTTATATTGATTAAGGTTATATTTATTTGTAGAGTGTGTTTGATCAAGATTCTTGAGGTTCCTTTTGTGTGCTTTTGCTAAGCGAGGATCAAGGTACGTTAGGTGGCTAGATACCTTGAAAGTGATTGGTTTGAATAAGCATGTTTGAATGATTTTATGATGATTGAATTAAATTGAATTGAATTATGATTTATGAAATAAAAACATGTTTAAATAAATTGGTTTTGATAAATAAATTGGAGTATTGATTTTATATCATGTTTTAAATAATTAAAATTATTATTCATGTTTAAAGGGTTTGATTTTGAAAGCATATGGATTTAAATAAAAAGGGAGTTTGAATTATTATTATTAAAGGTTGGAATTATTGGATTTAAAGAGGATTTATTGAATTATTATTATTAATGCTTTACAAGCATGTTGGTAATCCCACTATGCGGATTTGGTTTATTGATAAGGCCTTGGACTTTGTATATGACCGGGTCTTTCTTCAAGAATAGCCTTGTAATATAAGGAGACTAGCTTGGGGGGTGTGCACACTTGGGTGAGGAATTGGTTTTAAAGGAATTGGATTAAAAGGAATTGGTTTTAAAGAGGAATTGGTCTATTGAATTGACTATTGATTTTATTATTGAAATTGGTTTTGGAATTTTGAGTTGGAATTATTGGTCAAATCATTTGAAAGGATGGAATTGGTTTCAAAAGCATGTTAACTAATAAATTGAGTTTAATTATCTTGCACTTATCGTACTTAGCATATTTTGCTAATCCGTATTTCTTATTTTGTTTTGGTTCGCCCTGTTTACCTTAATGGTAAGCAGCCTTGACTAATTCCAGGTGGAGTCAATAATTGAGCATATGGAGTCCCGGGAATGGTTTCACCTAGATTAGGAAGTGTTGGTTCTTGTATTTATTTTTGAGTACTCATGACAATGGTTACTATTTATAGTCTATTATTAATAAAAGAAGAGTATTGAAGTATTCCGCTTCAAAGTATTGGTTTTATTTAGTAAGTTTGAGTAGCCTTGCGTAATCACGCGGCGGTAATACGCCTAAGTCTATCTCTACGGTATAATTATACGTATTATATTAGTATTTCCGTAGAGGAAGATTTGGGGTGTTACATCTTTATATTCAGTTGCTTTCGTGTTTACTTATTTATTTTCGTCTTTTATTCCATCCAAGAAACTCTCTGTAAACAAAAGAAAAGCAAATTCGAGGGCGATTTCTACCATTCTCGTTGCTGCCACTGTTCTTGCAAAGCGCGACCGGAATTTGGTGGGGAACAATTCTTAGCATTCTCACTGGGCGAACCGTCTAAGGTATTCACAAACCCTAAGCTTTAATTTTGCATGCTTTCGATTTTTTCCGATTTTAGCCTAGGCTAGTGTGTTAAATGTCTGATAGTAGTGTCGAAGAAGAACAACCTACCCTTAACACTGTTAGGCGCCATCTTATTAGACAGTCATTGGTAAAAGATATCGGCAAATCTAAAGGAACTGCTTCATCACTGTTTAACAACATTGACGACCATTTCAACCGCTATCTACGGAAGAGCAAAAGCAAGCATTCCTTCGTCATAAGATATTGACCGATTGTGAAAAAGTTGTCCGCCCTACTAATCCTGACCTTCTAGCCGATATTGAAGTCCTTGATATTGAGCCAGCCAGCGTTCGATATCGTTTACGCAGTTTCGCTGACAAACCTAATTTTGATCAATACGGTTCCAACGTTGGTCATATTTGTGTTAACACCTCTGTAATGCCTAGAGTCAAGCAAACTAGCTACCAACCTCAGGCTGTCGTTGACAAAGAAGGGCCCAGTAAGAGACCTGGGCAACCCAAGTGGTTAGATCCAACAGCTTAGAGTCTGAGAGAGGTTCTAATCCCCCATGCATGACTCTGCTGTAAAATCAGTGTTAAACGATGATAACGAGGGGGGTGAAAGGTGAACCAAGAGGACGGTGTTACTGAGGAAGAAAGTCTCGATGATGAGTATATCTGAGACTGACGATGCCGATCATCGTCACCCCCTTAATCTTCCTGTTGGCAGCAAAGTGGCGGAGGCTAAAGTTAGTGAAGCTTGGCTCAAGTTAGCTCTTGAGAAGGAATACTACCGACATGCCGTACGGTTTTACAAGCTACTAGAAGGTTATGATCTTAACCTTTCCCTCTTGAATTCTACCATTCTCGACTGTCCAGATGGACATGTCGCCATTTATGCCAAGCATTTCGATTTCGGCCTTTGTTTTCCTCCTAATCCATTTATTGTCAAAGTTTTTAGGGCCTGGAATGTTTGTCTTGCTCAACTTACCCCTCCTACCATTTGAGTCGTTATTGTCATGGTTTGGGTTATGTTGTACAAGAATTTTCCGTTAACCCTTAACTTGTTTCAAAAACTGTTGTCATTAAAGCGCGATGGGCAGTCTGAGGGTTGGTGGTCATTATACACAACACCCCATAAATATACCGTCCATCTTAAACTATCTAGCTGTAAAGGCTAGCAAGACAAATTCTTTTTTATGCGCGTTCTTGTGGAGTTTCCTATCAGGCGCACATTCTTCCGTCCTCATTCCCGTTTTGGTCATATCGCCGACTGGGAGCTCGGTGTACAGGAACGTATGGCTTTTGGTTACTTTGATATTGAGGAGATTGACGTCGGGGATGGTAAGGTTCAAATTTTTCCTAAAGTTTGGGTGCCGAATGTGAAGTATGTTCTCGGCAATGCTCCTTTGTCCTATGTCGGCCTACGTTGGACCGATAACTATGGTACTTATCTTGTATTCTATTGCAATTCGTACCAATTATATATATATATATGTTCTTCAATTATTATATAAATTGTTCGATCTCAGCTTCTCCACCAAAAGACGTTTTCAGTTTTAATAGTTTTACATATCTAACCAGTGAGCTCATTTACCTCTTTTTCAGGTGTTGAAAAATTGGACAACAAGAGCTTGGGCCTTTCGGCTGACGGAAAGAGAGTTATGAGACGGTGCCTTTAATCTCCTTAGCCCAGTTACGACACCCTGGTTTCCTATTGTAGCCGCGCTCCTGTTCGTAACGCAAAAAGAAGAGCCGAAGAGATGGCTGGTGAAAATGTTCAAAGGAAACGAATTGTGTCTCTCGCTAATCGGCGTGGAGGAGCAACTGGGGCCAGCAACTTAAGGAAAGATGATGAGCAACCTTCTAAAAGATCTCGGGAAGACGAAAAATAGCAGAAGCCGTCAACTCCTAAACAATCTGATGCCCCAAAAGACAAGGCAATCGATCCCTCCACTGTGCCCACAAAGAAAAAGATGCCAGTCGACGTTACGGTTGAGGATATTACGGACTCTCCTCCTCCGTCTCACCCTGAAATCGCCATTCAACCTGAATCTCAAGTTGGGGCTCTTATCGGTTCTGATGTGAGCGCTCCCAGCCTCTTATACCGCGTTAATCAATGGATTGAACGTCCATCTAGCAAACTTCTCGATGTGGTTATCAAGAAGTTTGCCGCTCCTGAAGGGCATTCAGGGGATCGGTGGCAACCTGAACTCGATGTATGCCGGAATGAATCTATCTTTACTAACGACCCGATGCGAGGAGGGAACCTTGGGTATTGGCTGCTTCACAACTTGGCCACCCCAGTTGATAGGCCTGCTGGTCTTGTCAGCCCAATTGCGGCCAACATATGCATGACTTGATAAAGGTGTCTCTCTCGGCCGAACCTATATTAAATTCTTGACTTTTCTATTGCTTTTATAATTTTAATCCCAGTTTACGTTTTATTTTGGTTTAGGCTGTCATCTCTGGTACTGAGCTTGTTGAGATGTACTGGTATTATCAAGAGCAACATCATCAGGCTTCTTCAACCCAAGAGGCCCTGCAAACGGCCCTAGAGAACGTCGATAAAGCTCTTGATGGAATTAGGGTAGCAAAGAAAAAGGATGATGAGGAATTAAAAGCTCTTAGAGAAAAAGCTGGCAAGTTCAAGGCTGTTGAAAAGGAAATCGAGCTTCACCGTACCCAGCTGAACGAGAAAAGTAAGGTTGTGGAGCAACTACCACTATTGCAAAAAGAGCTTGCTGGCGCCAAGAGCTCTATCAGTCATCTAGAGGAGAAGGTTCAGAAGATGGAGGTTGATAAGCCCAGCATTCGGCAAAGAGCTGTTAGCCGATATCTTGGTTCCGCATATTTCATTGAGAGGTTGCAAAACCATTATGATGGTGGGTGGACAGTTGCTCAAAGATGCATCATTCAAGTTACCGGTTGGAAGAAAACCGATTGGGCTAAAGTTGAGAAAGCTTTTAACGATAAAGCTCATAAAATTGCCACCAGTTTTGACCAGCAAGAACTCGCTGGTGACGATCTCCTCAACGCTGCGCCCAGCGGAGATGATGATCCCGTGGACCCTAACATTTTAAACTCTCCGTAACCTGAAATTCTGCAATCTTGAAGGGGCGGGTAGTCATCATCGACATCATCGTGCGGCTCCTGTGTGATAGGGCCTTATCTGCTTTGACATTTCATTTAGAATCTTTGTTTTTGTAAGACTTGTAATTTTTTGACAATGTTGTTTTATCGGCATGTACGGTTTTTTGTGCTGATGCATGTCGATTGTCATTCTTAATATTTTTATTTTTGCAAAAAACTCTCTTACTATCGTAGTTGCTATCAATGTCGGTTTAAAAGTTTACCCCATGAGCATATACTTGTTTTTGTTTGCAAGATTTTATTTTCCACGACTTAAAAATTTTAATTGGATAAAACCCCAAAAGATTTCAGGGATGCCTTCCATAATATCGTTTTTAAAGAATTTCAATTGCCACGTTCTTCATAACACTTAAAAAATTATGATAGAGCCGGTATTATTACCGGTTTATGAAGAATAATTTACCGGCCATTTTTCACACAAAAAAATTTGATTGATTGTATACTTTATCTGAATAAGTTAAAGTTAAACTTGTTTAGGATTTTCTCCAGGATGATAAAATTTCTGTAACTTCCGTTATCAAGTTATCCTACTCCCTACTCCCCTTAGTGAATGTACTTGGGAGACAGGTATATGCACTAAAGATCTAGGCTATCCTTTGCCGGCATTAAAAATTTTCATTATTGCCGTCATTTACTCCGTGTATTGCTAGATCTGAGTATTGTTACCCTTTACTGGTGGTTCAGACTACAACACCGACCATTCAAGCGCTACATTTTGCACTCACTCGAGCACCTTTCTCGGCAATCTGAGTCATGGTTATGCCTCAAGACAGCATATACCATGACATGATTTGTCTGGTATTATACTTTGAACCAATAACCTCACGAGTTAATGTTTACATCTGATCAGGTTGTAAGCGCATTAACAACATGGAAGTGGTTTTTAGCTGTCCATCCTATTCAACGATGGTATGTCAAATGGAGGATTCCTAATCAACATAAGTATCAGAATTTTCACCTTTTATTATTATCGGCATTATCTGACAAAGATAGTTCTAAATAAATACACATTACATTTGTTTAAACATAAAATTTCTTAAGTACCCCTGCGTTCCAGGCATTCTTCAACGGTTTTCCATCTAGTGATTCCAAATAATAAGACCCTTGCATATCTGTGTCTCTAATCCGATATGGGCCTTCCTAGTTTTCCGTTAGCTTGCCATCAACATTTCCCTTCCCAGTCGCTGCAGATCTTCGCAACACTAACAGGGTAAAGTCGTATCCCCTAATCAAAAGTAAATACCTAAGTCCTCTAACTAAAGTAGATAGGGAAGTAGGGTCGAACTCCACAGGGAAACAAGTCTTTCTACTCCTAATTAATTATTATAATCTAAATTATCTAAGTAACCAATATTTTTGGGAATAGATTCTATACTACGAAGAATAAGGTCGAAAGAAATAAAGTAGGGGGAAAATCAAATATTAAAAGACCTAGGGCATAGGTTCACTAATAAACAATATTCCAGGGCAAATCATAATAAGCAATCATCAAGAATTGATCAATCAGATTATAAAGGGCTTTCGCTACGTATTATAATCACAGAGTTAATTTACCGGTATTAAATCTCATCTGTCGAATATCGACTTAACCATTTATAAATTAGTCCGCCTATTGAAACTAAGCCTAAACATCAATTCTCATTTGTCGAATCTCGAATTAATATTGCTAAACTCATACAATTAAATCTGGCCAAACCTAATTGCATAGCATTAAATCAATCAATAGGAAATTAACCAAGCATTGATAATTCACAATCACAAAATTACCCCTTCATATCATTTATTAGATCCCCATAAACCCTAAAAATAAAACTACTCAAGCATCATCATAACCAAACTAATCAAATAAATAAAGCAAAGCATAATCAAAGAAGTAAATAAAATAGCTGAAATTAAAAGAGAAGAAATTGTTACCAAAAGAAATCTGGATTAATGAAAGTAATTAAGAACAAAAGTTGAGAGAGAATTTAAGAGAGAGAAATATCCTAAGTAGAGAGAGAAAATCTAAAAAAGAAGGTAATCCAAAATTACGTACATAATTCATACTTAAACATTCCTCAAAACAAAAATTAAAACTAATCTAATCAGCTCTGAGAAAAACACGCGCCCAATCGGGCGAAGGGCCGCCCGATCGGGCCAGCCTTTTTTGCCTTGCCCGCTGCTGGTGTGCCGCGCCCGATCGGGCGCGCCTCTTCCTTGAGGGTCTTTATGCGCGCAGCCACCCGATCGGGCGTATGCTTGCCCGATCGGGCCCGGTCTTCTTCTTCGAGGCTTGGATTTCGATTGGGCTAAATTCCTCGGCCCAATCTAAGTTTCCTCATCGGGTCTTGATTAATTGATCCAATAGCCCCGGTATCTCATACCGAGCCCTTAATCATCGGCTCTCACCGATCCTGGGCTTCAAGAGTGGCCATGTCCTTCTAGCTTCCGTAGTTGATCCATAAAAACCCGGGAAAATGCTCCAAAAGTGCAATTTCCTGTAAAATGCAACTAAAACTACGCAAACACTAAAAAACACAAATTAGTAATAAAAGTGGCTCTAAAGAGCCAAAAACACCACTAATTATGACCGTGGGACGGGGTTAAAACACTATATAAATTGGATATATCAAACACCAAATCCCCCGTGTTCAACGGGCGGTGCTTCACCCTTCTATTATAAGCCCTTGAAATTTTGTCCTTATATGATGTCGATCTAACTGCAGATTTTTCTTGCACTTCCGGTAAGAAATCTAATTGCTGCCGCAATAAGAGATCATTTTGCTCTTCACAGTAATGTCAGCAATCCGACCTCGGCAGGGATAATTGCCTCGGTTCCAAACACGAGATTAAAAGGCGATTCTCCAGTTGCCACTCGAGTTGTTGTTCTGTTGGCCCATAGTATTTCTGGTATGAGATCTGCCCATAAGCCCTTCGCATCTTCTATCTTTTTCTTGAGTGCCGTTATAATTTGCTTATTAGCAGCCTCTGCCTGGCCGTTTGATTGAGGATGGCACGCCGCAGCATACGCGAACTTCACTTTGTACATAGCCAAAAGGTCCTTTACATGCTTGCAATCGAACTGCAATCCATGATCAAACACCATTGTCATCGGCAATCCAAACCTTGTGATAACATTCTTCTAGATGAACTTCTTCACCTCAGACATAGGTATCTTTGTTACCGGTTTGGCCTCTATCCACTTAGCGAAATAGTCAATTCCTACAATCAAGAATTTTCTTTCACCTATTGCCGATGGAAAGGGTCCCACTATATCCATCCCCCATTGTGCAAAAGGAATTGGATTAAGTATTGGTGCTAAGTCATTCGACGGAAGGTTGATAGCTGGTGCATATTTTTGACATTTCTCACATCTTTGTACATACCTCAACGCGTCTTCATTCATTGTCGACCAGTAATATCCTCATTTCATCGCTTCTAATGATAAAGCTCGGCCTCCCATATGAGAATCCGCGTTTGTACAATTGACCGTTATGCATTATAAACCACACATTTTCCTTCCTCAGCTTACGCGATTCAGCCTTATCAACTGGTAACGTCCCATACAAAATATACACCAGGATTTTGTCATACCACTGACTGTCGTTATCAACACATAAGACCTGCTATGAAGTTTCATCGATACTTCTTTACGTCCGGACTTCAACCATAAATGTTCTCTCCAAATCGTTGAAATTTGAGCTTGCCAACCTTGCTAGGGCATCAGCTTGGGTATTTTGCGCTCTCAGGACTAATTTCACCTCAAAATGCTTCAGCCGAGCTGTTAACTGGTTGTGCTTTTCAAGATATTTTACCATTGCCAGCTCTCTTGCTTCGTAATCTCCACTGAACTGGCTTGACACCAGCTGGGAGTCTATTATTAAAACTAGCCGTTTAGCCTCGGTTACAATGGATAACTGGATCTCTGCTATTTCCGCTTCATACTCTGCTTTGTTATTTGTAGCTTTGAATTTAAACTTCAAAGCATACTCAAATACATCTCCATTTGGTACCGTGATTACAACACCGGCACCTGAACCCGTCGTAGTGGTTGACCCATCCACCGATACCTACCATGTTCCAAGTTCTTCTTCCTCATCATTTTAAGAGGTTTCTACAATGAAATCTGACAAAGCTTACGCCTTTATAGAAACTCTTGGCTTATAATCCAACTCATATTCCGACAACTCAACCGCCCATTTTAACAATCAACCCAATGTATCCATCTTCTAGAGTGACTTTTCCAGCGGATGATTAGTTAATACTTATATTGAATGAGCATCAAAATAAGGATGCAACTTTCTCGACGCAATCACTACAGCAAAAGCCATCTTCTCTAAAACCAGATATCTACGCTCTACTACATTCAGAACGTGGCTAACAAAATATATCGGCATCTGCTGCTTCTTCCTTTCTACCAACAACACAGCTGCCACCGTTTTTGGAGATGCAGAAATGTATAACTGCAACGGCTCACCTCGCTCTAGTCTTCCTACAGTTGGTAAGGATCTTAGATGATTCCTCACCACTTCCAGGGCCTCAACCTGATCCTTTCCCACTTCAAAGGTTTTGTTTTGCTGCAAAATTACAAAGAACGGAAAGGCCTTATCAGCGGATTTGCTGATGAAGCGAGTCAAAGCTGCCATCCTTCCCGTAAGCCTTTGTACATCACAAATTGTTTTTGGTTGTTTCATCTCAAGTATTGCATTCACCTTGTCAGGATTTGCATCAATACCCCGTTCACTCACCATAAATCCCAAGAACTTTCCTGACTGCACTCCAAAGACACATTTCTCTGGGTTCAACTTCATCTGATATTTCCGCAAAGTATCAAAGGTTTCTTTCAAGTCAGCAATGTGATCTTTTTGAGCCCTGCTTTTCACAATCGTATCATCCATATATACCTCCACATTTCGCCCCTTCTACTTTTCAAATATCTTATCAACCAACTTCTGGTAAGTTGCCCCAGCATCTTTCAATCCCAAACGACATGACCCTGTAACAGTAAACCCTTGCATCTATTATGAATGAATTTTCGCTCTGTCCAATTCATAAAGGCTTACCTGATGATAACCTGAGAATGCATCCAGAAAACTAAGCATTGCATGACCAGATGTGGAATCTACCAACCTATCTATCCGAGGTAACGGATAGCAATCCTTGGGACACGCTTTATTCAAATCTGTAAAATCTACACATATTCTCCATATAGTGGTCGGCTTTCTCACCATAACTACATTGGCCAACCACTCAAGGTACGTGCAAGGCTTTATGAACCCAACTGCTAGAAGTTTGTTGACTTCAAATTGTATTGCTTCAATCTTCTCTATTGAGAAGTTCTACTTCTTCTGTCTTACCGGCCTAAACTTTCTGTCTACATTCAACTTATGCACCATAACATCAGGATATATCCCAGGCATTTCATATGCCGAGAAGGCGAACACATCCGCATTTTCCCGCAGAAAGCTGATCAAATTACATCTCATATCTACATCCATGTCAGCCCCAACTTTCACTATTCGACTTGGGACTCTCGGTTGGAGTACAACTTGCACTGTCTCTCCTTCCGGTGCCGGCCTTGGAATTATTACTGGCCTAGTATTAAATTTTCCATCGACAAGTCACGTACTGATGGCTCTCTATCCCTTTTCGGACTGTTCACAGCCGGATTTTCACGAACTGGGTTTTTCAAGGCGGTTACATAACAAGACTTCGCCATCACCTGCCCTCCGTGCAACTTTTCCACATTCCCAGATTTGACACATATGTAATGGTCAGATGGTAAGTCGACACTACCCCATGTACATCATGTATTATCGGTCTTCCGAAAATGGCATTGTATGCCGATGGTACATCCACTACAAAGAACTCCGCCATTACATCCCTCGCGGCTGAGCCATCACCAAATCGGACCGATAAGACAATACTGCCTTCTGCCCTTACGGTTGAGCCATTAAACCCAATCACTTGGTAAGATACATGTGTTAGATATTGCCTTCCTATCATCATCTCATTGAAAGCCTGCATAAACAGAACATTTTTCGAACTACCTCCATCTACCAGGACTCATTTTATATCAATCCCGTTAATCTTCGTTATCAACACTGAGGGATCGTCGTGAGGAAAGACGATTCCCCTAGCATCCTCCTTTGTGAACACCACATCAGGTATATTTGCACGTCGAGGACGATTATCAACATCCAGAGCATTCACAATATGACGATGCTCAGAAAGATGTTTTCTTGCTCCACTTATCGTTCCTCCGTGTATGGGCCCACCGATTATCACATCAATTTTCTTCCCTATTGACAGTGGTGGTTGTCCACCATCCCCTTGTCGGTTTATCCCGACCTGCTGCCTTTCACGCCTCACCTCTTGCTGCTGACGCTCAAACTGCCGATAAGGTGGCGGTGGCTGACTTCCCCCTGTATGCAGCTGGTACTGGGTTAAGTGCCCCTTCCTTACCAACTCTTCAATGTTATCCTTCAACTACTTACACTCCTTGGTATAATGCCCAACATCTTGATGAAACATACAATATTTTTTCACATCTCTTGCCTTGGCCTTCATCAGTGCCGGCCTCACCCAATCTTCTTTGCTTTGATTCATGGAGTAAATCGCAGCCCTTGATGTGTTCAACTGCGTATAGTTACTACACTGCATCGGTGCTCTTGCACCCCTAGCCTTCGGCCGACCTCCTCCCTCTCTCACTGAGGTCGGAGCTTTCGGCCTTCCAATTCCTAAGGCTGCCCCTTCAGATGAATGTTGTACTTTGTCTGTCAGAGTAGCCCTGCTACTTGTCTTCATCAACTCTTCACACTTTATGCAATCATGGGCCTTATTAAAGGCTGCTGCTAATGTCAGTAAATTTTTTCTTGTCAAAACCACCTAAACTCTGAATCATTCAAACCATTCATTAATGCCATAACGACAATCTCTTGCTGTAACTTTGGTATTGTGTTTGCTTCATTATTGAATCTTCTGATGTAGTGCCTTAGAGACTCATCCGACCTCTGCCCTACTGCCATCAATTCCCCTAAGGTTCTCTGTCGAACACTGTTGCTGATATACTGCCCTACAAACATCTCTGTCAACTTTTCAAAGCTGTCAACTATGCTATTTCCCAGGTTGTTAAACCAGTCTGCAGCCGCTCCAGTCAAGGTGGTCGGAAAGACCTTGCACCAAACGACATCCGAATTAGTGTATAAGATCATGTGCCCTTCATAAGACGTTATGTACCTGCTTGGATCACCCCTTCCGTCATATCTACATGTCGGCATTTTAATTTTCTCCATTGGTTGATCCAAGATGTCTTGCGTAAACGGTGATGCCCTTGGCTGGACAACTGTTCGCAACACCCCTTGCCCTGCATTGTGCAGGCTTCTCTGCCCCTGATTTCTGGTGCTAACAGCGCGACTAAAAGACTGTGGCTTTGTCTCCCGAGCGGTTGTGTGTGTCCTTGCGTTGACACCTCCCGGGATGGATGCCTCGGTGAACCTGTTGCCTAATGAAATTGACTACAAGGTTCACAATCGACACCCCTTCACCAGCTTGAGTGGTACCAACTCCGACCTCTTTCCTTTTCTTACTCATTGCTTTCATCACCCTGGCTGTTATCTCCAAATCCTCTAGGGTAAACTCAACCATGGGATCTGATGTTGTGCCAATATGTCGTTCTGAAGTTAACGCCATATTGAACTGATTCCCTTCTAAGGTATGAGTTTCATCCTCTATCTCAGCCTCTAGGATTAACGTTTCGTTACCAGAGTTAATTATTCTGCTAACTCCATTATTACTTCCTGGTGTTTCTTTATTTTCAGTCATAGTTTTTTTGTGTTAGGTTCTTAGGCGATAGAAGTAATCACTAATCCCCTCCTTCTAGCGTCAAATTGTTCCAGTTGGGATCCGACAGCCCGTATCCGAGATCCGTGAAGACCCTATCGTCCAGCTAAGTACCTACACATGAAATGAGGATTAGCTAATCCCGAGGTGAATCCAGGGATAACCACTCTGATGATAAAGTTAGAAAGTGTTTAAAAGAAAGAAGAGATGATATGAAAAGAGAGAAAGAGGGAGAATAATAAATGCTACCTTTCAATTGGGACAAACCCACCTATTTATAATGATTTTAACTACCAGGTGGTTGCATGCCATGCAAACCACTTTATGCCAAGTGTTGATTAATTGACGCCACGTGCTAATCTGCAAGAGGCCGACATCTATGTCGTTATGCAAACTTACCGATATGACTATTATGGCTGAAAACTCGAACCTGTTAAGTCTGTGAAACAATAGATATCGGCACTGTACACGTTATCGGTATCTCCCCATACACAAACCATCATAAGAATAATATGATCGATCTTTATGATAGCCACGTGATGCAAAGAGCCCAAGAGTGCATAAATATGTAAACAGTGACGAATATTGGACCAAAAAATATAAGGTTGGGCCATGATTTGAACCAGTTAAAACTATGGAAAACTAAACGTAAATTAAGATATGATATTTTATACATTGTATCAATATTTAATACAATGTATTCATTATGCTTAACAAAAATTTAAAATTAAGGGGTCTCAAGCCTCTATGAGCCTATGACTCTTAATGGGGATCCTCCTCTACATGTGAATGTATTACCTATCCTTGTTCCCCGAACGAATTCCAACCCCCTCTATTTCCACCAATTTTTACTCTAAACCCTAGACATTGAATTCCGACAACCCCTCTCCCATCGATTTTCGACCCCAAAACCCTAGCCATCGAATTTCGACCACCCATAAAACCCCCTTCATACCGAATTCCTACCACTCCTAAAACCCTAGCCACCACCAAATTATGACCCCCTCCCTAGTCCACACCAAATTTTGATCCCTCCCTAGCCTCACACGAATTTTCGACCAACTAAGGTGGGGTTGATTTCTTTCCCGGCTGGTTGGCATGGAAGATCAGGGGTGATGAAGAGGAATTGTCAAAAAGGTGGGCCCTACTAACAGACTCATGGACAGAATCCGTTAGTTGGTAGTGATATCCAATTTTTGGAATTTTTGTTGGTGGTAAAATAAACTTTAAAATATGGAGGTGCCAAAGCCAATAAGTGGTTATTTAGAGGCAGTAAAAGTCAAATTTTCCACTAACACATATAAAATAATACTTATTGATAATTTTTAAGATATTATCATTAGTCAAAGTTTTGCATTATTGACATGTGAGCCAGTTAAAATGGGACACTTTAGTTAAAAATGGATGGAGTATTAAATACCTTATATACTAAAATATATACTCGTATAATATAATGTAGATTAGGTGACAAGAAGAATAAAAGAAACAGAAGGACTATTAGAAAAAACTAATTTATTTTTATAGAGATGACAAGATAGCCGAACCATGCATGCATTTCCTTAAACATACAACACTAGCTTGTAGCCGAAGTCTAACACATACACAACAACATAACATACATTGTTGGGAGCCACTTAGGATAACAATTTCCCTTAGTAAACTAAACATAAGATTATAGCATTGTTGATCATTAGTTTGGCCTGGCCAAACAAACATTGTAGAACTGTATATTATTTGTGGCTCAATATTAACAGTCCACACGGCCAGATGGGGGCAAACACCACCACGATGCAAAATAATCGCAATCACAAATACCACAACACCAATTGGAAAAATTGCATGGCTGCCAAGGACCAACACAAGTGAGAGGTTTAGTATCAACACCAATCCCTTCAAACATAATGTTTGAGAGGGTATGGTAACCAAGTGGCCGAACAGCCGAGGTCATTTGAGGTTTGGTTGTTAAAACCACCCAAAAGGATAGCATAAGTACTAGACTAACACTCTTCTTCGTCATCTTCATCATCTCCATCTAGCTTAAATTAGCTTATTTGTTTACATATGTTTCGTATGACAATATTTTTTAAATTGGAGATAATTGACTTATGGTTTGTATTAGAGAGTTAGATACGTACGATCGATCGAGCATCCTCTTTTATAGGTGCATGGGCCAGAAAAAAAAAAAGAAAAAAAAAGGAGGAAAAAGCATCAATCGTTCAATCCATATCTCAAGTAATGTTGATCGATAAGGCTTATCTCTCAAATGTTCTCGATAAGTAATCATACACGTCAATTCATGAAATGGGCCATATGCCCATCACAAGTACATACACAAATGATAGGTTCAAGTAGAGGTTTTTAAATCCTCCTTATTTTATTACTTGCTTCATTTTTCTACGTGCGGAGTTTTAGAGGGAAACGATAAAAAGTAATAAAAATATGAAGGAAATTGGGTTGGTAGAATAGTAAAGTATGATAGTTGGAAGGAGAGATAATATGGAAATATTAACGTATGATAGTTGGGAGGTCCATTGGGGTAGAAAAAATTAGTACGTAAAATATTGTGAAAGGTTATCCAAAAAGAAATGGAGCAAGTATTAAAATATGGTCGCAAAAGAAAAGTGCAACAAGTAATAAAATACGAAGGAAGTGTAACCAATCTAAGCTAGTTTAACCTGAGAAATTAAGGATCCAAATCCGATATGTAACTGCCTTGAACTCAACTCGAATCCGAAATTAATTCAATCTAAACCCGATCTAAACTCAAGCTGAAATCAATTTGACCCGACTTGAATTCAAACAGACTGGTTTGCATTGACCTGACCTGAACTCCACCCAACCCAAAATTGATCCGACAAATATTCCGATTTAATCCAATATGTTTTGACCGAACTGATATTAATCCTACCCAATTTTAACCCCATTTGGTTTAAAATCGATCAACCATAATTTTAAACCCAACTATTATTTTTACCCATCTATACTCAAGTTTTTTATTTACTAAAGTAAACCTGTGCAAAAAGGCACGGGGTATATTTTATACATAAAGATATTAAAATAAATAGTAAAAAAGAAGGGAAGAAAAAACTATATTTCAAAAACGGGAGGTTAATTTTAATATATTACGGAGTATTAAATTATTTTCTTTTGAAAGATAGTTACTGAATTTGAAAAATATATACTACCTCTGATTTTTATTAGTTGCACCTTTGGGGTATTATTTTTGAGATATAAAATATTCCAAAGTTGCAACTAAAAAAAACCGGAGGTAATATATATATATATATATATATATATATATATATATATATATATATATATATATATATATATATATATATATATAAAAAAAAGCAATGGAATTGGAAGTTTTTTTAAAAGAGAAAAAGTGTAACTTATGGTAGCACATTTTTTGTGCGACTGGACACACCATGTGGCGCCTATAAAAACGGAGTAGCCCCTATAACACTAACAATGTAACATTGATTATATTAACAGAGTAAACACTTATTATACTTATTGATGAGTAACCCTTAAATAGTAAAGTAACTCCTACAACACTAATTAGAGTAACTAATCCCTATATAATTTATTAACTAAGTAACCCTATAACCGTAACAAATTAACTCTTATAATACTTATCGAGTAATGTAATACCCCATATTTGTATACGATTTATAAATTTATTTAATTTATTATCTTATAGACATATTTTATTAATTACGGAGTAAAAGAGAATTATTCATTTCTATTTTAATACTTAAAAGGTTGATTTAAATAAGTAACAACCCATCAATAAAAAAAAAATTTGAAACAAGTAGGCCAGAATTATTATTGCAAATCAAAACCCATTAATAAATTCATTTAAAATGGTTTGGAAACATTTAATTTTTATATTTTAACTTTGGGGAAAGTATTTAATTTATAAAGGAATTTTAAAGTCTTTAAATAAAGTTAACAACTAGTTTGAGTTGGAAACGTATTAGTTCCCTCTAGGTTTTCTCCTTGAGAGGGTTTTTTGTTCCCTCTAGAGTTTCTCCCTTCGGAGGGTTTTTCCTAGCCCCCATTGCTAGGTTTTTTCAATTTTGTTGAAGGTTCTCCTTCTCTCTTCTCCCTTTTTTCTCCATCTCTACCTTCTGTTTTCCTCTTGGTTTCAATTGTGAATCTTTGTAGGGGCTTCCACTAGTGTTCTACCGGTGGTAAGCCCCACAAAACCTTTTAATCGTTTTCAATAAATAGATATCATCCTTGAGGTGATGATTTACCTTTTAAGTTTATTTTTTTTTTATGTTTGTATGGGGAAATTTGAAGATCTAGAGTTTTATAATCTCTACAAGAATCCAGAAGACCACATGAGTATTTTCACTCAAACGACTACTCATCACTAGATTTCAAGCCGAATCAGTGCGAACTCACGGATTGTATGCTTCAGATGAAGTTTTTTATTAAGGCGATTGTTAATCAAATCTGCGATGTATTTAGTTTTAAGTTGTATACTTGTGGTGGAATTCTTAATTTTTTAGGAATTATATGTAAGTGTCGTTTGACTATATTTTATTAATGAAATCTTTTTTCTTCTTGAAAAAAAAAAAAAAGGCTAGTTTGAGTTGGAGAGAATCTAGGAAATTAAATAGAACTATAGAAGGATGGTGGTTTTTGGGAGAGATATAAATACTCGATCATCTCAATGGCAAAAATCAGATTTTGTCCCAAGGTGAAAATTACTCAAGAGGTAAACTCTCTCTCTCCTCTTATTTTCTCTCCTCTATTTTCCCCACCCCTTTCCCTCACTCACATCATACTCGCACCACCACCACCACACTCGCCATACCAATGCTTATGAATTTAAATTAACTAGCCTTTTGACCCGTTCGATGCACGGGTTGTTGCTTAGGTTATTTTTTTTTTAAAAGTGTCGGTGTTGTTGTGAAATTTAATAAGGTATATATACATAGATATTGTAGGGAATGAAATGACACATTGGTTTAAGTTATATTTAAGTTTAAGAGATGAAAAGACTATTTTATTAATGTAATGAACACTAATTAGTTTAACTTCAATTTATTATAAATGGGAATTTTAAAAGAAAGGATTAAGAGAGGTAACATGTGGCATATGAGTGATTATGGTGACATGTGGCTTAGTATAAATTGTGGTTTGTGTTTTTAAATACTAATAAAGTATAGATTTGAATTCCCATTAATTCAATTAAATTCGGATGGTAATAATGACTTGATGATCTGATGGGGTACATTGGGCTTGCAATAATAAGTTGTATGTAGTACATGCAAGTGTGCAACCATCACATTGATAATTTATTTGTTAAACTTAATTCGAAAGAGTTAGGAATAAGGCACACACTAGCAAAGATGTGAGACTATGAATTGATATTAAATGAAAATAACGTTTACATTCATGAAGACAATTTGACAATATGAGTAGTAAGGTTATAGATAGGTATGCCTAATAAAAGCTTTATAATTAAGGGGTGTCAAGCCTCTAGCCTATGAGTCTTAATGAAGATCCTCCCTTGAATGTGAATGTAATACCCATCAATTCTCTTCAATACACATCTATCTTACTGAGAATAATAATTATGATGATGTGTTGTGACATTGTGTTAAGAAAAGTATAAAAAAAAAATCAAAATTGTCCTACATACTACTACATTGTAATAAACAAAAGAATTCTTACAATCAAACATTTATTTCAACATCAAATAAAGATACACGTTACAATAAGGCATAGTTAAGGTCTGACATAAGACTGGTAGCTAGCTAGCAATAACACCATTCTTTAATCAAACCATACAACAACAAACCAAGTAGTACATATATAAGATATAAAATTCCATTATTCATTCAATCCATGCATAGAAAATTATACTATAATCAAGCATTATTCATGCATGCATATAGATAATATTATTTATATAATGATTAATCTTTGAGATGATGCTTTTCGATATCCCTAGTGAGATGAATACAAAAGTCCATAATTTTGGTAGGGTAGGGCCCATCATCAGCAATTTTTTCAAACTCAGCAACCCACATTACTGCAGTAGTTTCACCTTTTGGAACAACATGAATGCTAAAAGTTATGCTCTTGAATTCCTTAAGAAGATCTCCTTCAATGACTTTGAATCTCACTGATTTTTTCTCTTCATCTATGGCCTCAACTACCTCCTTTGCAACACATTTTTTCCCATCTGTAATTCATATATGCATGCAAAAATTAACTATGATTAATTTATATGATATCGATATATAAACATGCGATGCAATTATACATACAAGAATCACAAAAATTGGATGGGTAATGCACATGAAATAGTTGTATTCTCCTAACTTACACTAATCTGAAATTATGTTGTTTTATCTGAACTTATTACCTGAGCTTCTTCACAATTATTATTATTAACTTACCAGAACTTTTTTTAGTTATAATTTGAGTTTGAGTAACCCTTGTACAAACGCTTATCAAAACTTTTTTTTCCCCCCTAAATTTATCTATCTTAATGAACTTACTTAAATTTATAATTCCTAAAATAAGTGAAACTAAGGTGAATTGAAAAGAACTTAAAGTATATAAAATAAATTGGACATTTCAAAGCATTCGTAAATGGTGGTGTTACTTGAACAAAGTTAGCGACATGGTGATTTTAACAAGTTTTTTTTAGATATTTAGTTCTGATTATTGGAGATCGAGTTGATTGATCTCCATTAAAAATGAGTTTTTGAAAAGTTTTTAGATTCAAACAATAGATGTATGCTTGGATTAACTAGCAAGGGGCTTGGATTAACTAGCAAGGGACTTGTTTAATTTGTTCCATATTAACCAAGGTGCATAGGGTTCAAAACTTGGGAACACAACACTTAGGGCTTGTTTCGCATCATTTTTGGTTTTCAGTTTCCTATTTTTTTGAAAACCAAAAACAGAAAACAAGAAAAAGGTGTTTCCACTTTTCTGTTGTTAGTTTTCAAAATTATCATGATTTTATTAAGTTTAAATAATTTTTGATTCATTATGGGACATATATCATATACTGTTAAAAAACAAAAAAACCAAAAAACAGAAAACCACAACAATGCCAAACGAACCCTTAGCTTCTAGGAGAGAATTTTTACGTCAATTGAGATTTGACCAGTTGAATTCGAATTAATTAAGATTCAAGTATGCTTGCATTAAAAAAATAAATAAATAAATAAAATAAAATAAAATAAAAAAGTAGTGTTAGATTGCAAATGGCACCAATCTGATTTTAGATACATTATCTTATACTTCCTCCGTTCTTTTATTATTGCACCATATAGGTTGGTACACTTTTTTTTGGTAGTGGGAAAAGGGAAGAGAGAGAGGGGTAAAATTACAAAGTTATCCATGTAATGTAAGCATAAACTAAAAAATCAAGTGGCAAAAGTAAGGGTATATTGGATATTTGTAGTGTGAACATAGATATTTTATTTCCTAAAATAGAAATGGTGCAATATTTGTGAAACTTCCTTAAAAGACAAGTGGTGCAATAAATAAAAAACGGAGGAAGTATATAATTTTATATTAAGGGATAAATATTCTTAACTGTGCCCATGAGCAAATAATACGGAGTAGCATTTTACATAAATGTTTAGATATTTAACTAATAATAATCAATAAAAAAAAATTAAAAAAAAAAAAAAAAAAAAAAAAACCTAATAAAAATGAGATTTATAAATTTCTATTTAGGATTCTCAAATTTTCATCAGATTCACCACCCTTTTTTTTTTCTTTCTCGTGAGTTAACAACAAAGCTACCGGTAAATTTATATTTTTGTAACTTAATATTTTTATCCATGGGCACATGTTGGCTTTCTGTAACTAGCTAGTTGAATGATTTCTAAATACTTTATCACTATGCCAAAAACAGTATTACAAAGTACGAAGTACAAAAGTGGTCAGCATCATATATATGTAGCTAGGTCAATAAACCATGATTTTTGGGGACCAAGAGAATGTTTTAACACAATATATGAAGTATCAATAATGAAAGTATAATCAATTAAGCCCTTACTACAGAAAGCTCCAACTTTATAAAGTCAACGACACAAAAAAAAAATTATGTTTAAATTAAAGTAGAAAAAAACAATTAAAGGAAATATATAAATATTAATAGTAGTAATAACAATATGAGTTGATGTCTTAATATCATAAATAAATAAAGCATTATAAAGTACTTAGATGAGCATATTGTGAAAGGTTAGAAGGTAACAATGACGATAACGATAATGATAGCAATATATAATATCAAACTGATCGATTAGGGTTGCATTACCAACTGTATAGTTCCATAAGATGATAGAACCAGGCTTGCCAAATTCACCCTCATGGACGTCACAACCGTGAATTTTGTCGGGGACGATTTTGGAGACGTGGTGTGGCTTCTTCCCAAATAGTTCATGAAATACATCTCCATGACACTTGATATCAACTTCAACTTCAAGCTTTCCTGTCACTCCCATACTTAATTGAATGAAAAATACTCTAGGAAATTAATTACGGAGTATAACAAAAATATGGATTTTGAATTTTGAGATACGAATAATGTTTATAAAAAGGCCTTATTTATAGATGATTGGCAGACCATTGCACAATTTGCACCATTCTTTAAATAAAAAATAAAATAATAAAAGAAGGGTCAAGAATACTAATAATTGTTTCGTCTAGTGAATACTAATAGTTGTTCGATAGTAAGTAATAATTTGGTTCGTCACCTTGTTATCATTTATTTATTTATTTATTTATTTATTTTAACTTTTTTTAAAACCTCGTGAATCATGTGTACCAAATCTACTAGTTTTTGTCTCTCTATCATATATAATTCGAAAAAAAAATGGTCATTTTGACAAGCAATCATAATTTCAATGTAATAATCTTTATTAAAACTTGTGTGAACCTAGTTAACAATAATATTATTGTAGATCTTGAGATTTACAAGTGTCGACGTCAAATGACGTTATGTTAAAAAATATTGACCCTAATTTCAACATAGTGCCCTTTATATATATATATATATATATATATATATATATATATATATATATATATATATATATATATATATATATATTCATTCATATTGATCTGTGTATTAAAACTCTCAATATAAAACATATTAATCTCTTATATATTTAATCATACGTGTATAACATAAACATTGATCAACGTGGTGTACGTAAATAGTATAAAAATCAAAATGGACGCTTAAAAAAAAGAGAAAATGTGGAGAATAGTACGTATTGAAATAAATTTGTCCTAATTTTCGTGTATTTTTCCTCTGTTAAAAGAATATAAAAATTGACAACTCTTCATGTGGCATTGCTATCCATGTATTCTCCACTCTCTAATTTGCTAACTGATATGTCTACATTGTTTGCATAATTACATTGGTTTTGTTTGCTTGAATATTTGTCTAATGATGTGTTACTCTGTATAAGAATTACTACGCATTAAATAACTTTCGCTCTCATTTTTGCTATACTCTATATATATACACTTAGCAAGGGGAATTTAGCTAACCAACTTCATTATTTTTTGTGGAGATAAGTATAATTTTTAGCCAACTGATAAGGTTCTAGCCAGGCCAAACAACTCACTTTTTTGATTGAAGTTCCAATACGAACCTTTTTTTTTTAATTTAATTGTTTTAACACTACCTTCGTTTTTTATTATTCGCAATAAAAGAGTACTATATTTCTTTGTTACAAATAATAAATTAACGAAGGTAGTATTTATATTTAAGATCTTGTTAACGCCCCGCAGCGTTAGATAAGCATTTAAAATATCACATAAAGTGGTAGGAAATGCATGACAAAATCACGTGTCGATCGTTGTAGTTAATGTTCATTTTAATTTAATACTCTATTTCTACTTTTAGTTATCTTATCCTATGCCCCGGGGAGTTTGTTAGCTTTTGCCTTATACGAACGAGTATTCTTTTCATGTTAGGGCATGTTCTCTTGAGCTTAATTTCAGTTCAGTTCAGCTTCAATCAGTTCAGTTCAGTTCAGTTCAGTTCCTAATTTTCTTCTCTCATAAACAATTCATTTCAGCTTTATTCAATTCAGTTCCGTTCAGCTTTAATTAGTTCAGTTCAGCTCAACTCAGTTCAGTAAATCAGAATAGGCTCTTAATTAGACAAGTACTTTAATGTGATGGATGTTTCAGCGAACATGTGTATTAAATGTGGTAAATGTTATACATAGCCCTAAGGGTTATATATAAGCATTAAAAAAAACTCTAGAAAATTGTTAAAATTTCATAAATCATGACAAAAACACACTGATTTGTGAGTGTTTTTGTCATGAATTTCTATTTTATACAATTTTCAAGAGTATATTTAATGCTTATATGTAACCCTAAGGGCTATATATAACACTACTCATTAAATATTATCACTAAGACTGACCAAATCTTACACAAATATTAAAATTACCCTACATAAATTTTATAACTGCTCAATCATTTCTCCAATAAATTATTATCTCTAATAAATACATACATGTAACGTCTTCATCAAGGTTATACTCACCGGTCACCGGCTAACAACCAGCCATTATGAATGAAGTGCAATAGCTTTTGCCAAAAAAGGTAAAAATGGATCTCAAATTACTGGAACAAGCAACCGACAATGACAAGCACTTAATGATCTCGTATTAGGCCCTATTTATTAGAGCTGCTCTACTACTCTGCTGAATATGTTATGTTTTGCTGAAACTACTCTGTTGTCGAAGTCGCTGCGCTATGCCCAAAATCTCAAAAGAACAGAACCTTAATAACATCGGCAATGCAGCAACATTGGAATTAGTAGTAGACTATTTACACCCCCATTTAGCGCGCCATAGTTAACCATACTCCTAGAAAAATTTTGGTTTAGCCTCATGTTATAGCTTAGTTACTGCCAGTATATATTAATAAGGAAAAATACGTAAAGAAATATTTTTAGCATAGAAATATTTACACACTATTGTTAAGAGTTCAACAATAAAAGCAATAAACATTAATGATGGCAAATAAGTTAATAAACCTATTAAACGACTAATTGTCTCAACATTATTTATAAAAATGAAACAAATATATTTAAGAGTAAATATGTAAATGAATATTTTAAGGGGTATAATTGTCTTAACACTATTAATAAGTGTTTAGTATTAAAAAAGTAGGGGTTACTCGGTTTTTGTAAGAAAAGGGAATACTTTTGCATATTTTTAATTTTTTTATCATGATGATAAACTGTATTTTACCATGTACTCAACTCCTTTCAGTTTTTTAAAGGAAAAAATGGAATCTAATAATCCCACCTTTAGTGGGTCTTCCATAAACAATCTCACCATTTGAAATTCCAGAAATAATCCCACCTTTGGTAAGGATCTTCCATTAACGATCCCTTTGACCTACAACATATTAATTTTTTTTTCCTTCTTTTTTCTCAGTCTTTCTCCTCGGACCACCAGTCCACCACCATTACACCACCCCTACTCCCTCACGCACGCACCGCTTGCTCACCATATTCACACCTCACCTAGCATCGACAACACGCTGATACCCTCCTCCCACTTCACCACCGACAGCAAACGCGCCACTACTCCAGCCAGCAGCCCCATATGTCACGCCATTAGCGGAGCCAGCTTGGGAGAAGGGGGGACCAAAGGGGTTGGTGCAACAGTCCAAGTTAGATGCATGAGTTGTGGTCTAAGGGACGGGGTGCAAGCATTTTCTTCTTCTTCTTTAATTTTTATTTTATTTTATTTTAATTATTTTTAATATATCTTTATAAGATTTTGAAACCTTAATATTTATAAGATAGTATTACTTTAATTTATCTCTTAACATTACTCCATTTACTTATTTGAATAATTGTAATTGTAGTTCCTTTTTTTAAAAAAAAAAATCTTTATAAGATAATATTACTTCAATTTATTTCTTAACAATTACTCCATATACGTATTTGAATCATTGTAATTGTAATTTTACATGAACTTTACCCCAAATTATGATCGTAATAGCCTAATAGGTAGAGGTGGGCAATGTGCTATGCTGGGCCGCCGCGGGCCGTGCTCGCATCTTGTCGTGTCGTGTCATGCCGTGCCTGCATCTTGGCGTGCCGTGCGGGGCCACCATTTAGCACACCCCGGCCCACGGCAAGGCACGACCCATGTGCCTGGCGTGTAATTTATGTTTAGATTTTTTCATTATTATATTATTATTGTTCTTTTTATTATTATAGTATTTTATTATTATTTATGTTATTTTATGGCCGTGTCGGGCCAAACTACCGTGCTGCCCGCAGGTTTGTGCCGTGCTCGTGCCAGATTCTTAAAATCGTGTTCACGGCCCACTCTTCGGTCACCGTGCCGTGCCGGGCCTGTGCCACCCGCAGGCTGACACAACACATGCCCACCTCTACTAATAGGTAATTATGACAAGTACTACATTTAAATAGTTATATTATTTATTGTTCGAAATTTTCAAAAATTATGAACTCTTAATCAAATAGTTTATGGAGAAAAAAATGGTATATGATGTTGATTTATTTACTAAGTACTCCGTATTTTATATTTTTGAGTTGTAAAACAATAACTATTTAAGTATATTTTTGCTCTAATATTTTTTCAAACTAAGCGAGGATGTTCATTTGTCCCCCCGGTTTGAAATTCCTGGCGCCGCCACTGCATCATGCACCTTTCTCACAACAGATTAGCGACAACAGCTCACAAGCAAGAAGCAGCCACCTGCTGTTACAGCCGCTAAACCACCGCCCAACCCACTTCACAAGCACGCCGCCGCATCAACGCGCCCAAGGTGGAATTGTTTTTGGAATTCCAAAAGGTGGGATTGTTTATAAAGACCCACACACTAAAGGTGAGATTATTAGATTCCACTTTTCCTTTTTAAAGTTTTATGCTATGTTTAAACTACTATCTTTATGTTTATTGATATATTACTGTAATAGGGTCTTAAATACCTTTTTCTATTATTTTTCATGTTGAAACATAGCAGTCTATCATCATTATAACAAAAAAAAAAAAAAAAAAAAAAAAAAAAAAAAAAAAAAAATATTTATCAAGTGACAATTTCATAAATAGATCAACAAATGTTGATTTATTTATGAAAGTGTCATGTTAACTAGGATTTTTTTTTTAATAAAAATGCCACTACATTAACATTTTTTGCTTGTCATGAAGATCAATTAGAGCTTCCTCAATCGAGTATCGAGTTAGCTTAGTCTAAATCCAACCTTTCCCCTACTCCCTACCCGACCCCACCCCACTACAATGATCAACTACGACCCGCCCTACTAACCCGACTCTAAAAAGTGCAAGTTTTAAGATTTGAACAAGCCTTAAAACACATTTTTATTTTTAGTTAAACTAGGGCGTCCTACCCGCTCAACGCGCGCAGAGGGGCTAGCTCTTACGGAAAAGTTGTATTGGCCTGGCGTGTGTTTACATCTTTGGTTCAGGAGGTAGTTTTAATACGTACTATTTGGTCTATGTGCGTTTGAAATACACCAAAATCTTTTATGACGATTATTTTTTAAAAATCCTCTATCTAAAGTGACAGTATTATTCCAAAATTATTATTAAATAATATTAATTGATTTGCATCCCTTCATATTATATTATTATCCTTTCATATCTTAAGGGGGAATTGTAAGTTTAGAACTCTCAATTGATTTGCATGTTTTAATAATACTTAGTATAATATTTCTAGCTTGATTTTCTTTTGAACAATTTTTTGTGAGCTTAGGTCATACGGAGTAGTAACATGTAAAATGTTAGCTAAAAACTTAATAATGTAGGTTTTTCAATGTTCTACGAGACTACGACCATCTAATATCTATATCTAATACTAAAGCAATAACCACTTAGTTATATTTTTCCTCTTAAATTCCTTCATTTTCTCTCCATAATTAATACCAGTTTTTTTTTTTTTTTTAATTTTTTTTATATCTATCATCGATTTCCCTTGATTTTAAGATTTTAAAGTTCTTTATACCTCTTGACAATATTTTCTCAAATATCACAATTTCATAACGTTGTTTATGTGCCATCAAATAATGTACATTACAAAAGCTAATAAACCTTAATAGTTGATGTTAAAGACGACAAGATTGTAAATAAGAAGAGCAAGTAAGTGAGCAACCATAAAGGAGTAAAAATAGACAGTCTCTTGGTAATAAACAGTCTCTTCGTATATACCGTTTTCTTTTTAAATAATAAATAATAATATATTAAGTATAAATTATTTCAAAAAAAAAAAAAAAAAAAAAAAAAGGAAAATGTATAAGACGTTTGATTGGTAAGAGACGTTCAGTTCACTAGAATTATGAATAAGCTAGTAAACCAAACATTTCCAAAAAAAACAAAAAAAAAGAAAAAAAAAGGGACATTACAAGTTTTTTGTTAAAAAAAAAATCAAATTAATTGATGATATATTTAACGAAAATGTTATACATAACCCTCAGGGCCGGCTATTGGGCTGTGCAAACAGCCCAACAGCACAGGGCCTCACATTATTTGGGGCCCCAAAATCTAAAATTTTGATAAAGTATAATTATTATTTAAGGAGCAAAAATAAAGGAACAATCAGTTGGTTAAGTTGGTAACATACACAAATAAATGAGGCTAGCTTTTTTATCAGGTTTGTGTTCGATTCCCCTTTCCCAGATTTTTGACTCATTTTTAATTCCCTAAACTTTGGCTGTTTGATGTAGTTTTTTAAGTCTTTATTTATTTCAGTTGGTTAAGTTTGTATCGTTTGATAATTTTCACTTATTTTCTTTATGTATGTATTAATTTTTAGTGGACATAATTTTTTTTACCACTTATTTAATATGACAAAAATTGCAAAGTATTTGAGATAAGAAAAAGTAACAAGTAGAAATATAAATTTTATTAATAGCACAGGGCCCCCAAATAGTTTAGGACGGCCTTGATAACCCTTAGAGCTACATATAAACATTAAATTTACACTTGAAAATTGTAAAAAGTTAACAAATCATAAAAATATAAACACTAATTATACTGATTTAGGTGTGTTTTTGTCATGAATTCCTAATTTTATATAATTTCCAAAAATGTATTTAATGCTTATATATAGCCTTTAGGGCTACATATAACATTACCCTATATTTAATGAAAAAAAACATCAAATATATTAATGATAATGAACATACTAATGAGGGTAAAAGTGTAAATACATATTTTTATACATATTTTTGAGGGTATAATTGGTAGTACACTATTCCTATGATTGGTAACACACTATTCTTAGGAGTTATCATATACTTTTTATAAGGTAGAGAAAATTCAAACTCAGCCCAATAGGCCTAAAAAGCCTTTACGGATTTGGATAAGTGATTTAATGTTAAGACCCGGTCCGGTTCGACTTGACTGGACTTGGCTCGAACTCTTGATCACCTTATTGGTCATTCCCCGACCCCAAACTCTATTTTACCTCCGACACCTCATCACCTCCCTTCTCACCTAACACAAGCCGCCGGCGACACCGCGCACAAGCAGAATCCGGCAACGCTTAGCCAACAGAAGCCGGAGTCAAGCACGACCAATCCTGCGGCAAGGTAATGTACCGTTTTCTCCGTTCTTTTTTTTCTTTCTTCAAAGTTCTGTTCTTTCTTAGTTACCCTGCACCATTGTTAATTGCTTTGCTTTATTTTATTCCTCTATTATTAATCTAAAGATTCTTTGCTTTTGAGATTCTTTGCCCAATTCATTTCATATGGTTCATTTAGCTTTTATAAAGGGTTTTTGTGAAATTTTGTTATGTAAAGGTAGTGAGAAATTGAGAATTATTGATTTTGTGCAATTCATTCATTTTAATTGGTGTACTAGGTGTTGAGATATGGATGATAATGATGTAATGGCGTCGGTTCGTTCTGTGGTGTTCAAGGAATCAGAAACCCTTGAAGGGAAATGTATTAAGATTGAGGGTTATGATTTTAATCAAGGAGTGAACTATCCCAAGCTTTTGAAATCGTTTGTCTCAACCGGTTTCCAAGCATCTAATCTTGGTGATGCTATCGATGTTGTAAATCAAATGGTTAGTTTGAGTTTTAAGTTGTGTAACAATTTTTGGTGTTGTTTTGCTCGTTTTCGTTTTGTGTTCATTTGTGTGTTTTGTGTGGTTCAAGCTAGATTGGCGGCTGGCAAATGAGATACCCGATGATGATTGCAGCAAGGAAGAGAGGGATCCTGTTTATAGGGAATCCGTGGGGTGCAAAGTGTTTGTAGGTTTTACCTCGAATCTTATATCTTCTGGTGTTCGTGACACTGTTCGATATCTTACTCAGCATCATATGGTGAGATTAATGTTTAGATATTACTTAGCCTTGTTTGATTTTTTTTCAAAATGTTGTTCGAATATGTGAAGAGGTGGAACTTAGTTGTGTGGGGTATTTGACTTGTTTCCTTCAGTAGATCCTATGCTTGACATAGTCTTGGGTTATTGGGTGAAAGAAAGTATTTTCCAAGAGAGAAGATTGTGCAGTAGCAAGTGACTTGTAGCTCAGAGATTGCAATCTGTTATTTGTTGAGACTTTTGAGAGGATGTTTTTTATATATTCATTCACAACAATTTAAATGGCACCCTATCTCTTAATTGTTTGACTGTATCAGTGTTAATTGGGATATTAGTGGCTGTCTCATATTTGAGTTATATTATTTGATAGAGAACTGTAAGAAGGCGTATATAAAGGTAGGAACCTTTCAGTCTTTCACCACATTATTGCTTGGAAGAAGTGTGATTTGAAGTAGCCCTTTTTTCTGGAAACCCTTCTCGGCATCACTACATAAGTTTTGTTACTTCCATAATGTCTTTTTCCTGCACAGCTGTACTAATAATGTAGACTTTGGGATGTAGATGTCCACTTTGAACACCAAAAGAAAAGAGGAAATAGATAGAGAAAATTTCGTGCAAACCTTAGGGGCTTGGTTTCTCTGATAACTTTTGGCTTCAAACCTTAAACTGTAGCATTAATTCCCCCCTTTTTTTAGAGAAACGTATTAGATATGTCTTGGGGGCCTAAAATACAGAGTTGTTGGCTATGTGATTTGAATTATTAGCTGATTGATTCTGTTGTGACCTGTTATTTTGCTCACATAACTGTTTCTTCTCTCCATTATGGCCTCGTATGAAGTAACGTGTTTAGCATCTTTTTTTATCCAACTTTCTAAGATTAGATTATTTGCGCTCAAAAGATCGGGCATTTGCACTTGTTCAGGTTGATGTCGTTGTAACAACTACCGGTGGTATAGAAGAGGATCTTGTTAAATGTCTTGCACCTACATTCAAAGGCGAATTTTCTTTACCTGGAGCTCAGTTACGCTCAAAAGGATTGAATCGCATTGGTAATTTATTGGTTCCAAATGACAACTACTGCAAATTTGAGGATTGGATTGTTCCAATTTTTGATAAAATGCTAGAAGAGCAAATTAAAGAGGTAATTTCTTAATTATTGCTGTCTATTATCTGATGAATTGATCTCCAATGAGATATTTTTGTTCTGTTTTTGTGTCCCGGTGTGTGGCTGTTATTATTATTTTTTTTTTTTCTCAAGTACAACATAACCCTAGATTTACTTCATCCCTGTCATTAATTATATGTTTTCAAGCTTTGTTTGTTGGCACTTGTCAGTTATTTTCTATTTATTTATTTATCTATTTATATATGTTCATATTTCTCAAAAATTGCTGAATGCAGAAGATAACATGGACGCCGTCTAAGGTGATTGCTCGTTTGGGTAAAGAAATAAATAATGAGAGCTCATACCTTTATTGGGCATACAAGGTGAAAAATCTACTCATTTAGAGGTTAGGCTTGTCTTCCCCCCCCCCCCCCCCCCCCATAGATTCTCATAAAATAATGTTACTCCATATTAATCCGTTTTAAGTTTTGGTTAATTTGTGCACGAAGGTGTTCATTTTCTATGTTGCTCAATTTCAATGCACATTAATACCAAACTTAGAAGCCTGTTTGTCAGTTCGTAATGGTCATTCATGCATATCTTCATATTTAATTTGAAGTATTGCTGAAAACACTGCTGTGACTAGTAATACTATAAAAAAAACTATCTTAAACTCAACAAAAGTCTAAATGCTCTTTAGTAGCGAGACTCTATGCTATTGATATTTAACTGTTTACACAATGGAAATCTTCAGTAAAAGTCTATTTGAAGCAGTTTTACTAGTTCCTGCTAAATTGGAGCAAGGGTCAATCTAAATCTAAATCAAGAAAAGTATTTGTAGCAGGTGGTGGTTGATGGATAGTAGATTATCATGGAAAAAGTTTTTGTATTATATCTTCTTATAGCGTTTAACTGATTCAGCTTCCACTTCATGCATAAATTTTCAGAATAATATTCCAGTATACTGCCCAGGTTTGACAGACGGCTCGCTAGGAGACATGTTGTATTTTCATTCAATTCGGACTCCAGGTTTAATTATTGACATTGTTCAAGGTCAGTTATTTTCTTGTTAATCTGATGTACGACATCTTCCAATATAATTTGCTTACAAATATTTTATGGTCATATGTAGATATAAGAGCCATGAATGGTGAGGCTGTTCATGCGAGCCCCAGGAAGACTGGAATGATAATTCTTGGTGGAGGGTTGCCTAAACATCACATTTGTAATGCAAATATGATGCGAAATGGGGCAGATTATGCAGTTTTCATTAACACTGCCCAGGAGTATGATGGCAGTGATTCTGGTGCTCATCCTGATGAGGCCATCTCCTGGGGAAAAATCCGAGGTTCTGCTAAAACTGTTAAGGTTTGTGTATTTGCATATATCTTCTTTTCTTGAAGTTTTACTTTTGTATCCCATATTTTTTTTCATGTCCTAATTAGTAATGACCTTGGTGTTCAGGTGCATTGTGATGCCACTATTGCTTTCCCACTATTAGTCGCAGAGACCTTTGCAGCTAAAAAAGAGAGTGAGAGAGGCTAGCTTAAATGTTGACAAAGGAGGTAGATTTTGATATTCACTCTCCACATTTCTGCAAGGGTGATTAAACTTGATACCTACAATTATACCGTAAAAACAATCAATTATGGTAGTGCTTCTGTTGTTTCACTTATCCATCTTTGCACCCGCCAATCCGGTGGACAGATATATAAGCAGAATTGTTGAACTCTGGTTTCTTGACGTCTGTGTAAAACTAAAACATCATTATTGTCTTGTTGAGCTACTCTTACACATCATTCTACAGAGATCTAAAATCTCCAAATATTGTTCCTTTAGGAAACCTTATTTGCTCCATGGTTTAATCCCATGTTGGAAAAAGATATGAAAGACAAGTACTAAAAATCAAATACTTTGCATTGAATGCATTATTACACTTGCTAACAATTTGTTTGATGGGTGCAATTGTATGCTCTTCCAATTGAAATAATAGTAGAAGCATAAAGACAGTAGATCAAATGAGACGGCCTACAAAAAGTGATTCCATCACCCAGAGGAAGATGAGCAATGTCAATGCGAGAATCAGCAGCCAGGGACTTGTTCAACTTGATAACGGCCTCTCGATTCTTCTTCATGGAGTCTGGTACATGTGATTCAGGCACGGCCACTGTTCCTCCCCAAAGTGTGTTATCGTAAGCAATCACACCCCCAACCTTGACGAGCTTCATCAACCTCTCATGGTAATTCAGGTAGCTAGTTTTGTCCGCATCCACGAAGGCAAAGTCGAAACTACCCTCATTTTTTGCCTGTAGTCACTCAACAAGGTAATACGTCAGCTAAACCATAATCTAAGCAAAAACAGTAGGCATCATATCTTTTGAAAAGATCAACCGTATTCAGGGCAATTGTTTCCTACCTGAAACAATACTAAACAAGTCTAAATTTATGGACGTATGAAGGTTATTACAGCAATGTAGTCTAGAGCAGCTTTGTTAGATCTTAATGAAAAGCTTTTGAACTTAAAACTATTGTGTAATATTGTGGAGATGTTTTATGGAATCGTTCGCTTACATTCAGGAGAAGATTATCAAGAGCTAGATGAACATCTGATACAATGAAGTCGATTTGGTCTTCAACACCGGCTTTCTTGATGAATGGTAAGCCAATCTCATATGCTTCTCTATCACAGTCAATTGTAACAATCTGTTGTAACAAAAAAACAGAAGTAGGCTATAGTGATTGATAAGAATTATAAAGAATTATATAACTCAACATCATAGGCTTTAGTTACAAGAGATTGACACGATGTGATAGCTAGAAAGAACTAAAAAGATGTATGCAATAAGTAAACCTTTCCATCATCCCGGATCGAAAGAGCGGTTAGCAAGAGGGAGTATCCTGTAAACACTCAAACTTCAATAGTTTTTTTTAGCATTCTCCTTCTTCAGAAGGAATGAAATCATTTGTCCTGCAATTGTTGCACCAGCCATGTAGGACCTTCAAAGTGAAGAGGAGGAGATGAGTACCAAATTTGTATAGAATAATAAATCTTCAGCTATGAGAGTACAAAAGGAATGCTGTATTACTTAGGGTGATTTTCATTTGCTTCCCTTAGCTCCTTTAGGGGTTCTGCTTTGCGTGGATAAACACTAGTTTAGAGAATATACTGCATCCAAATGAAAGCAACATCAACCAAAAATTCAGTATTGTAAGCCAAAGAAGATCAACATAGTATCAATAACTCAAGAAAGCGAGATTAAGTGCAAGAATAACATTGTGCAGTTCTTCACTCTGCAGCAACCCTGTGTTCTTGATTTGCTTCTTTATATAAAAATCCATCTTAAATCCCTGCGTAAATTTTAACGAGTAAAGAGTTTTGAAAGTGTTTATTTATTTACTCTTTTTTTTTTTTTTTTTTTTTTCCAACGTTTAAAGAGCCACAAGGGCGGAGTGAGAACTGATCCCAGGAAAAGTGTTAGTTTGACATATATGCAAAATAAAAAGGAAAAAAAACACTTTGAAAATCCCAACTATTGCTGATTTACCTACAATAATCCCAACTAAGATTTATTTTTTAATAATCCTAACTATTAGGTCAGTTTTCCACCAGCAGTCTTAGCCGGTCATCAACCTGATGTACAGGTTGCTTTGACACGTGGCAGTACGTGAGTGGTTAAAAAACAATTAAAAATTAAAATTAAAAATTAAAAAATTGAAAAAAAAACTCCCTCTCATCCCGACGAGGCTACCAGCCACCCCCATCCCCCGTAACCCAGCCACCACCTTACCAGGGACCTCCCCTTTCCCCTTCCACTCAATCGAACAACCACCTCACTCGCAAAACCACCCCAACGTCCCTCCATTTCTTCCCACCATGCTGGAAACCTTCCCTCACCCCCTTTAATTTTGTTTTCCGATACATGGAGGAGAGAGAAAGGGAGGGGAGTTGCGTTTTTGGTGATTTCGGGGGTGGGAGAGGTGATTTCGAGGGCTAGGGTTAGTGTTATGGTTGGTTTTAGGGCGAGGGGGAGGGGAGGTGGATGGTTTTTAGGTTTGGGGCCTTGTTTATGGGTGAAGGTTTTAAGATAGGGCTTTTGGCTATGGCTGATTTAGGGGCGGTTTTGCGGGGATCGGGCAATGTCTCGGGCAACCGGTGGTTTTGCAGGGATCCGGGGTTTCGTGGCTGGTGGTTACGTTCCTTGGTTTTGTTTGAGGGAGAGAGAAGGGAGTTTTGTGGTGGTCGTGAACATCAACGTGGGGTTGCGGGTGGTTGGAGGGGACAGGTGATAGGGGCGATGGTGGCGGAGGAACCGCGGTGTTGGGCGAAGGAAAATGGTAGAGCTACCATGGCAGGGCTAATGGCTGGGTTTCATGGTGGCTGAAGGGAGTAGGGGTGGCTCGTGGCTGGGCTGATTTTTATTTGTTTTAATAATCCTAACTATGCCCTGAGTTTCCTCCAACAGTCTCAAAAAAAGTTTACCCTTTCAACAGGCAATCGGTTTTTGGGACTGTTGGAGGAAACTCAGGGCATACTTAGGATTATTAAAAAATACTTCCTTTTTTTTCATTACTTAACCTATTGTAAATAGGCACAAGTTTTAAGGCAGAATAGGAAAAAAAGAGAAAGACCAAATTACCCCTCCATTCCTACCCTTCTCCTCAACCCACACATACAGCAGTATAGTACATCTCACCACCACAGCCGCCTACGCCGCACCACAACCACCACTTTACCACAAACACTCCTTTTCACCGCTCCCGTTCAAGCCACCACCACCCCTTTCTTTAATTTTTTTTTTTTTTAGAAAAAAAGTTCTTCACCATCGCACAAACCACCACTGAAAATAAAGGAACAAGAGGAGAGAGAAAATAACCACCACTGTCACCACCATCACAAGGGTCAAAATTTGGTTGTGGTGGTTGTAGATCGTACATACTCATACTTCAACCACTAAAATAAAGACGAAAAAAAGAGAAAGAAAATACCCATACTACAATCACCGTCACCGGTGCAACATTTAAGAAATTGAAATCCAAAACTGAGGCTATAAAGGTTGAATTTGGTTGTGGTTTTAGATCTGGATCTAGAGGCCAAATTCGAACACCGTAGCCTCGATTTTGGACATAGGTAGGTGTAGGGAATATTTCAAGCATCCCACACTTGAGCCCCACTGTGATCATACACTTAAGCATGGTGGCGTCCAAAGGGAAGGAAGCTAGAGTAAAAGAGTCGCCAACAACTTTTAGGAACTTGTAAACCGTTCACGGGATGAAGGTTACACACCTTAAAGATCCAAGAGATCGTTAACTCCAATAGGTCTAGAACCATGACTGGAAGTTCGGGGATGAAGGTACAAATCCAACCTAAAAGAAATTGAACCTGCCCTGAATAGGCCTCTACTTTATTCTTCTCGTATTCATATGCGCTTTCTGATTAACATACAACCAATAGGTTAACCCTAAACCTGTTTAGTCTATTTTGGTTGAATTTAATGCACAAACAAAACTATTATTGGCGATCACTTGAATTATAATCATATTAACCTAAACAAGATTATTAATTATCTTATTAAGCGTGATTACAAGTACAAATTCCATTTAAACATGCATAAAAGGCGTGATCAAGCAATAAAAACAACATATATCAAGCAACATAATAAAGCATAATAATAATAACAAGATCTTAGGCATGATACTAACAAGATTAATAACAAATCCTATCATGTCACTAAACAATAAAGATCAAAGCTTTATTCCTAACATGATACTAACATGATATTAGAAAGAATAGGAAGCAACCTAAACATGATACTAGAAACATACATGATATTAGAAATTTTAGTTATTACCTTAAACATGATACTAGGAATCATAAAGACATCATAACATGATATTAGGAATTAATAAAATAATCTAAGCATGATTTCTATATCAAAAGAATTAAAGCAGCTACTTACTTGGATGTCTTGTATCTCTTTCTAATAACAAAATACACACGTTAGTAAATTCAAGGAAAATATTAAACAAACAATTAAATTAAATAATTGAAATAGGAATTTGGGACCAAACCCTCAGAAATATTAACCTTTCACGTTTAGGGCGAAGGCAACCTTGAAATTGGTTAGGTGTGTCTCGAACTAATGTATGTGGAATTTTGTAAGAGGGAAGGTTTAGAAAAAGAATAGAAAGAGAAAGCTTCTAGCTTTTAGAGAGAGAAGAGAATAGATGATTGTGAATTCTTCTTTATGAAAACGGGGAGATACGACCCCTATTTATAGAAAAATAGTCCGGAAACAAATCAAATCCTATTCGGAATAAAACTGGCATCAGTCGCCAGGTGACAGACATCAGCGGCAGGCGACAGATGTTAGCGCCAGGCGACAGAATTTGTCGTTTGGCACTAATTAAAAGATAAAACGTGCTTTTATACGGAATTCTCTTCTTGATATGATTAAGCAGCAAATTCCGTGTTTATCAAATTAAAATCAGGTTTATCATAAAACACCTATTTTATTCCAAATAAAACTCTTTAAAATATAATTATTAATCCTAATTCCATTAGAATTTAAAAGGAACCTTCTAAAAGATTAAAATCAATCCTAATCACTCTAGGAATAATAATTAATAGGTCCTCCTCTAGATCATTGAGCCACATATAAAAATCATTGGGCCTAATTTAATTTAATCCATAACTTCCTCATTATTCATTGGAATTGGGCTTATAATATATCGTTGGAAAGCTCTTTTCGAGCCCAAATCAACTACACTATTATTGGACCCTCATCATGGACCAAACTAAATTGGACTGACTATTTTTCATAAAAAGAGTAGAAAAGAAATATTTTTAAAAATAGAAAGAGAGATATTTTAATATAAACATCCACATCACTAGACTTTTCACACTTTCACTTTGTTCGATAATCAAATGACGTGAAAGGTATTCATCAATGGGTTTGGTTTTGGGGAGACACATTTGGGTGTCTACAGAAGCCCCCACTTTGACTGAGTTTGGAGAAACGTAAGTTTCGAAAACGAAAAGTCAAAGTAGCGATAGGGACGGAGAATGATTCAGAACGTTATGCGATCCTAAATCATTCTTGTAACGCCGATACCTGCAAACTAGCGTTAGTTTAAACAGATAAAAGAGTTAAGAAACGCATATCTTGCACTGTCGAGTACACGTCTCTGGAGTAACCGATTTTGTTTGACGATTTTCCTCAAGCTAGGGGATACCGCCTGAAGACTGCTACGCTTGCAGCTGCCTTCAATTTCCGCTGTTTTATGACCATCTTCCATATCCTAGGGAACATGATCGAAGATAACTTCGCTTGAAGTCACCTCCTGTTTTCTGACAACCTTCCTCATCCTAGGGAACGCCGTTGAAGATAACTCCGCCTTAAACCATCCTCAGTTGTCTGACAACCTTTCACATCTTAGAAAACACTGTCGAAGATAACTCCGCTTGAAATCATCCTCATTTGTTGTGATAATAATCCGAAGAAAATTACCGAAGACCAACGCTTGTTGATCCTCAAAGCTCGCTTGAACTTTGTTGTTGTGATATTTGCTGAAATTACTGCGGTGCCAGTACGTCGGCGCATTTTGCTGCTTGTGAACCATGCGTCGGTGCTTGCGATGAGCCAATGTTTAGGCGATTTAAGCTAAGTGAGACGATCTTTTATCAGGTCGATCACTTACTGTGATTGTAATCGAGTCGATTACTTAATCATGTCAAATTGCTTATAGGGGCTAAATGGCGTACCAAGGAACCCGAAATTGCTGCATAAGGTCCGCATAATCATTTATTGGGGCTACACATCCTGTCGCCGCACCAACACATGCTGCTACTTGCTGTCGTCAGGCGACAGGCATTAGCGCCTGGTGACAACCTTGTTGTCTGGCGCTGGAGTCGGGTTTTTCGAATAAAACCCCTTTTTGCTACTGCTGCTGTTCGTTTGCTCGGTTTCGCTCCGAACCCTCAACTTAGTCGTTTCCTTTTAACTAAATCAGCTCAAGTCTTTTGCAAATTAAAGCTCTTCATCTCTAATTTACCGATCCATGTAAGTTTTGCTTAAACTCCTCTTATCTTGGAAGAATTTCATGCGTTTATATTCACAGGTTTTTCGAAAAATCCGGGAATGTTCTTGCTCGCTTGCTCTTTGGAAGTGATAGCTTCCCATGCCTTGAAACTCTGTCGAAAACCCTATCCTTTAAGATTTTACCGAGTCCAAGTTAATTTCCGTAGAGATCTTTCATCTTGGGAAATTCGTGACCAATTACTATTCCGAACGAGGTGCTTGATTAAAATCCGGATGTGCTCAATCAATTAGGCCGATTGTCAATCTAACTGCGATCAGGCCGACTCTAGTTGATTTGCTAAGCCATTTGCGTCCTTTTGCTTCAAATCTTTTATAAACGTTGCTCGTACCTGCATTTATATTTTGGATTATTGGACTTTGCTCATCTTTTTTAGGGTTAGCCTAAGGTTTAGTGTTGCTTGATTCATTGCATAATACACATATGACTTCGAAACATATGACTTGACATGACTCAAGGTATAAACTTGACTTAATGATGACTCACTTCGTGTGACTCGTGTGTGCAAAGTGTTGACTCATGACTCAATGTGCGACTCAAAAACGCAGAAAAAAAAAATTTCGGTCATTTTTGTGGAGGGTACCGACTTTCTCCCGAAAAAAGAACGACGCAAAAGGGAAGAAGTGAAGTTTTTGAAGGTGCATGTTGAATGAGCTTTAACAAATGTATGGATCAATGCCGTATCTTAGGGCGCGAAGATTGTAACATCCTAGGCTATCTCCATGGTTGATTTTGGATGAAAGTATTTAGGCAACTTAGGCACGGAGGCTAAGCACTTCATATTTCGTGATGCAATGATGACAAGGTATACTTCCACGTTATGTTAAGATTTCGTGACAAAAGGTTCCTAAGGGAAGTATCATTTGGGCATGTGTCTGTGACGTGTGTGAAAGTGATACTAAAGTTAGGCTACAAAGGCTAACGGTATGGACAAATATTATTTTGAGAAGAATCAAATGATGGTGACTCTTAGGCTGGGTAAGCTAATAATGTAGGGATCAAGCCCCCAAGTCTAGCTCTAAGTGGATAGGGATGAGCATAGGAGATCCCTTGATATGATCATGCATGAATGTATATATGAATGAATGCATTTTTATTACGGTCGCACCCCAATTTGAGGTTGCCTACGTATCCTTTAGGAATCAGGCCGAACGTAGCTCTAGCCGAACCTCGCACAAGTGTGTGTATACCTCAAAGAGGTCTTTTGAGGGTTGTAACGTGGTTAGGCTAAAGGTGGAAGAAGAAAGGGATAAAAGCTCAAAACCCTAGATTAGCTCCCAAGGTGTGCAACCTTGCTTTTGAATCTTTGTATTATTATGCTTGAGGTTTCTCACTTTTGAACTCGTTTTCGTTTATTATTTTTCTCTCTTTTTTTTTTTTTTTTTTTTGCTTTTGCATTTTTTATTTTGATAAGTGTGGGCAATCCCAATCATGCGGTTTATCACTCACTTGGCGTTCATGTTTCTCAGGCACGGTACCTAGCACTCGATATGAGACGCAATTTGAGACGTGTTCTTATCAAAGATATATTCATATCAAAGACATTGGAACACTTGTCCTTTTGCACACTTTTATTATTTTTGTTTTTTTTTAAATTTTTTTTTTGAGTTCTATGTAAAGTCACTCAAACTTTTGTTCTTTAAAAATTGCATAAATTGCACACCATCCCATCCCAAGGTTAGGTAGATGTGAGTTGAAGAAATAAAGGTTTGTCGTTAGATGAGGTTCAAAGTGGTTTATCAAGAAAGGATTGTACATTTGAAGGGTGAAAGGTAATATAATATGGCTACAAGGGATGCCTCTAATCATTAGTATACCTTGTGCTTAGTTCGGCGTGGATTTTTTATTTTTATTTATTTTTTATTTATTTTATTTTTTTTGCAATGCAATACGATAATCATATGCAAGAAAATAAATGCTCATTTTATTTAAAAAGTGAAGGGTAAAAATTCTACAGAATAATATCTAAGGAAAATAAAAAAGGTACCTATGCTAGACTTATTGGGGAAAAGAAAAAAATAAAAGAAAATAGAAAAAAGAGGTCACGAAATCTTGTTGTTGAAGCTCGCCTCGTGTCTTTTGTTTTATCATCACCCACTCTTCTTGCCATTTAGAGGTGTGGGAAGCTTGTTATTATCAATTAAATATTGGATGAGCTCTTTTAGCTTCCAACAGCTTTCAATAGTATGACCCATACCTTGATGGTACTTGCAGTGTATATTTGAATCCCAATTAGGCAACCTCTTCTCAGGTGGGGGATCTTGAATAGGTCCAATGGAAGTAATGAGTCCCTTGGCATGGAGTCGATCGAAAGCAGTATCATAACTAATCCCAATAGGAGTGAATTCCTTTCTTAGTTGCTTTTTAGGTCCTTGATTATTCATGGCTAAGACTTCATTGAGATCAAAGGTACCAACATTGTTACTAGAGTAGGTGTTTTCGGAAGAAGAAGATGGTCGTTCCTCTTTCCTTTCCAGCCACTGTTGTTATTGCTACTAATCTTGGCCTTCTTGTTGCTCGGAAGAACATGAAGTAGATTTGAATCAACGAGGTCTTGAACACGATCCTTGAGGGCGAAACATTCTTCAGTAGGAATATTTCAAGCATCCCACACTTGAGCCCCACTGTAATCATACACTTAAACATGGTGGCGTCCAAAGGGAAGGAAGCTAGAGTAAAAGAGTCGCCAACAACTTTTAGGAACTTGTAAACCATTCACAGGGTGAAGGTTACACCCCTTAACGATCCAAGAGATCGTTAACTCCAATAGGTCTAGAACCATGATTGGAAGTTCGGGGATGAAGGTACAAATCCAACCTAAAAGAAATTGAACCTGCCCTGAATAGGCCTCTACTTTATTCTTCTCGTATTCATGTGCGCTTTCTGACTAACATACAACCAATAGGTTAACCCTAAACCTGTTTAGTATATGTTGGTTGAATTTAATGCACAAACAAAACTATTATTGGCGATCACTTGAATTATAATCATATTAACCTAAACAAGATTATTAATTATCTTATTAAGCGTGATTACAAGTACAAATTCCATTTAAACATGCATAAAAGGCGTGATCAAGCAATAAAAACAACATATATCAAGCAACATAATAAAGCATAATAATAATAACAAGATCTTAGGCATGATACTAACAAGATTAATAACAAATCCTATCATGTCACTAAACAATAAAGATCAAAGCTTTATTCCTAACATGATACTAACATGATATTAGAAAGAATAGGAAGCAACCTAAACATGATACTAGAAACATACATGATATTAGAAATTTTAGTTATTACCTTAAACATGATACTAGGAATCATAAAGACATCATAACATGATATTAGGAATTAATAAAATAATCTAAGCATGATTTCTATATCAAAAGAATTAAAGCAGCTACTTACTTGGATGTCTTGTATCTCTTTCTAATAACAAAATACACACGTTAGTAAATTCAAGGAAAATATTAAACAAACAATTAAATTAAATAATTGAAATAGGAATTTGGGACCAAACCCTCAGAAATATTAACCTTTCACGTTTAGGGCGAAGGCAACCTTGAAATTGGTTAGGTGTGTCTCGAACTAATGTATGTGGAATTTTGTAAGAGGGAAGGTTTAGAAAAAGAATAGAAAGAGAAAGCTTCTAACTTTTAGAGAGAGAAGAGAATAGATGATTGTGAATTCTTCTTAATGAAAACGGGGAGATACGACCCCTATTTATAGAAAAATAATCCGGAAACAAATCAAATCATATTCGGAATAAAACTGGCATTAGTCGCCAGGCGACAGACATCAGCGGCAGGCGACTGATGTTAGCGGCAGGCGACTGATGTTAGCGCCAGGCGACAGAATTTGTCGTTTGGCACTAATTAAAAGATAAAACGCGCTTTTGTACGGAATCCTCTTCTTGATATGATTAAGCAGCAAATTTCGTGTTTATCAAATTAAAATCAGGTTTATCATAAAACACCTATTTTATTCCAAATAAAACTCTTTAAAATATAATTATTAATCCTAATTCCATTAGAATTTAAAAGGAACCTTCTAAAAGATTAAAATCAATCCTAATCACTTTAGGAATAATAATTAATAAGCCCCCTCTAGATCATTGAGCCACATATAAAAATCATTGGGCCTAATTTAATTTAATCCATAACTTCCTCATTATTCATTGGAATTGGGCTTATAATATATCGGTGGAAAGCTCTTTTCGAGCCCAAACCAACTACACTATTATTGGACCCTCATCATGGACTAAACTAAATTGGACTGACTATTTTTCATAAATAGAGTAAGAAAAGAAATATTTTCAAAAACAGAGAGATATTTTAATAAAAATATCCACATCACTAGACTTTTCACATCTTCACTATGTTCGATAATCAAATGACGTGAAAGGTATTTATCACTGGGTTTAGTTTTGGGGAGACACATTTGGGTGTCTACAGTAAGCTTTGAGCACTTCGACGCTGGTTGAAACGGCGCGACGGTGAAGAGAGCATGTAATGGGAGAAGGGTCGAGGTCATCGTCAGTGAAGAGGAGAGATAAGGGTGGTGATTAATGTGTCAAAAAAAAAGTGAGGTGGTGGCTGCCATGGAAAAAGTGGAGGAAAGAGGGAGGATGTGGTGGCGGAAATCTGAACTACACTATTAGAATCCGGGCAAATAGCGACAATTTTTCTACGACAGCTTGCAAAACTATCGCAATTTTTTAATTTTACGACGGTTTTTTAATCTGTCGTTGATTTACGACGATTTTTGTGCAATAAAACTGTTGTAATTGACATTAAAAATAATTGTAAATTTTTTTAATATTTACAACAGCTATAGTTTGTCGCAAATTACGACGGTTTTAAAAACTGTCATTATTTGCGACTGATTATGGCTGTCGTAGAATTAAATTTTATTATTTTTATTACGGGTATTTAAAAACCCAACAAGCCCACGACACCAAACCCTATTCTTCCATCCGTCATTTCACCTCCTCTCTTTGTTTTCTCTCTCCTCACTCTTTTAGTTCATCTCTCCTCCTCCTTTCTCCTCATCTCAATTTCTCTATCCTCTTCTCAATTTCCTTAGTCACCAATTCACCATCTACACTACTCTGTTCTATTTCTTTCTCATGTGAAAAAAAAAAAACTTCATGGTCGAACTTCTTTGGGCTAATTCTTTCGTGGTTGCGGTCGTGGAGCTCGAAACATCATGTGTTGGAGGTCTAATTTCGTGATGTTGGAGTTTATTTGGTCAAATTCTACCATAAAAATTCCAGATGTGGAGTTTTTATGGTTGAATTTGACCATGAAAACCCAAAGAAGAGAAAATTTTCGAAGGTATGTTAATTTTTTTAGTATTTTTCGTTTATATTGCTTCTGTGGCTTATGTTCAATTTCTTGTTCAAATTCATAATTTTTTGTTCAATTACCGGTTTATTTATTATTTTTCGTTTATTTTCGTGTAACTTAGTTATTTGTGTTTATTTTAAGTTAACTTTGATTTATGTGATGAATTTCTCTTATTTAAAGGTTATCATTTTTTATATGTTAACTTTCATTTACTTTTGTTCGATTTATTTGATGAATATTTTGTATGTGTTTTTTTTTTATTATATGTTGTGGCTTTTTTGTATGAATTTGCATAGTATTTTTTTCCAGAAATTTTTTTTTTCATTTACTTTTGTTCGATTAATTTTTTGTTCAATTTTATTGTGGTTTTTTTTTATTAGTTAATGTATATTTGTATTTCATGTTTTGTTATTTATATTTTCATTTTTCTTTATTTATTATGTATTGTTGGTTTTTTTTGTTTAATTCTGGGTTTGATTTTTAGATCTAAATATTGTACTTTTGTAATTTTTAGTGCAATGTGTGAGGGTTGTCTGTGGTGGTGGGAAGGGCGAGTTGGGGTGGGTGGGAATGGGGGTAGGGAGGCCTGGGTAAAGTGGGCAGGGGTAATGGGGAAAGCGTTGATTTCCTTTTTTTTTTTAAATTTTTTGCGACGGCCAGCCGTCGGTAAATTTGTAATTTACGACAGTTTTATTATCCGTCGTAATTTGCGACGGTTTTAAACTTTCGTAAAGTTACTGTAGCGACAAAATATATAACTGTCGTTGAAATTAATAAAACCGTCGTAATAATTTACGACAGTCAAACTGTCGTAAAAATGAAAATTTGCAACATAGCTGATTACGACAACCCAATTACGATAGTTAGCTGTCATAACTATTTTTGGCGATACTTTTTGTTATTTTTGCGACAGATTTTGGCTGTCGCAAAATCACTTATTTCTTGTAGTGTTATGGGGTTAATTGAGGTGAGATAGGAAGAAGGTAAGGTTATAGTGTTCTATTAAGTTGAAATGGTCATGAGGGTAAATAAGTAAAAGAGTGGTGTTATATTTGCCATAAAAGGAAACAAGTCAAGTAAAAAGAAACTTCCCCTAAAAGGAATACAAGTCAAGTAATAAAGAACAGAGGAAGTAAACTTTAGTTATTATTATTAGAAGTAAATCGGCCATAGTTGGGATTATTAAAGTGTATTTTTCCAAATAAAAACCTCATTTATAGATGGCAATAAGAGTGGTAGTCCACTAGGATTACTACTTATTCAAACTCATACCCATTGAAAGACTTCTATTTTATTTTCCAACATACTGTAGCAATTGAAAACCATAGAAATGAGAGAATTAAGAGTTATTTAGAAACACCAGTATTATTATACGAAGTATAAATTTATAAGTTCAGTACAAAAAATTTAAGTTTAAAAAAAATAAGTTCTGTTTTGTAAAAATAGGTTTAATCAGTAAAAATCAAATAAATGAAGTTCAGTAAAAATAATTTCCATTCAACAAAAATAATTTCAATTCATCATAGCTAAACTTAAGTTATTTTTACTACTCGTAATTAACATTTATCTTTACTGATTTAATTTAAAGTTATGTATTTTACTGATTAAAACCTTTTTTTTTTTTACTAAACTGAATATATTTTTGCTGAACTTAAATTATTTTTTCTGAAAATTATTCAAAAAGGGTGAAGAGAACACACATTATTATTATTATTAGGAAAAATTGGCCGCAACAACACCAACTATGACAAAGGTGCGTGTAGCAGCACAACCTTTCAAGGGTGCACTCAACATCACAAACTATGCACTTGGGTGCACATAACAACATAAATGACATTGGCAAAATGTAGATTTCTTCTAAAAGTGAAATCTTAAATATTTTTAATGCCTTTTTGTTTAAAAATATTTTTGATTAATTTCATTCTACTTAATTTTCCATTTTCCATCACATGTAATTAAATAACCATTAAATTGAATTATTTCAAAAAGTTTTCGCCATTATTTTCTATCGTTTGTTTCTTCAATTACTTTTTTTACATCTCATGTGATGATTGGCTTAGTTTCCTCTTCCATTATAATTAATTTTTTCCCTTTAAATTAATTCTCTCTTAACCTCCACAATTTAAGTGTTGTACATCAAAAACAAAAAAATCAATTTGACATATCCTAAAATCCAACTCTAAAATTATTTTTTGAATTAAGTATTTGAAATCACTTTGTGGGTTTTGATATTAGTATTTAGAAAGTTACCTATGTATCCTGAAATCTTGTAGAATAAAGGTATTTAAATGATTTTATTTTTTATTTTTTATTTTTTATTTTATTTATTAATTTAGTATTTAACTAGGTGGAAAGGGATAGGAAACTAAGTCAATCATGTGAGATCGATATTAGAAATAGTAATTGGAGAAGCGAACAAAGGAAAATAATAGCACAATTTTTTTTTTAAGGAATCCGCTTAATATAATGGTGGAGGTCAAGAAATGCTTAAATGAAAAAAATAAAATAAAAGGTAAGGCTAATTTAGTTACGCATGATGGAAAATCATATATGTTTAAATAATGTTTAAACAATTATATAAAATAATAAAGATTCCACTTTTTTCCATGCAACCTTAGTTCATTAGTGTCATTTATGCTAATATGTGCACCAAATTACATAGTTTGTGCTGTAAACCGCACCCTTAAAAGGTTGTGCTGTTACACGCACCTTTATCATAGTTGGTGTTGTTGCGGCCAATTTTTCCTTATTATTATTATTATTATTATTATTATGAAATATTTAACAATAATATATATCAGTGCATCACCACACCATGTGACCACTTGTAAAAGAACAAAATAATTTTTATAACACCGATAGGATAACGTTGATGAAGTAAACTATGTAGCAGCATTAACAAAGTAACCCTATAGCTCTAACGAATTAAGCCCTATGATGGCTGGCCACACCTGTGGATGTCATTGAGGCGGGGCGGGGCGAATGTTAGCCTTCCTATCCCATCATCACCTAAAATTTTCATCCTCATCCCCACAGTGGGGCCAAAACTAATCCCCATCCCCGCCCTAATTCCAAAATCAGACCTGCCCCACCTCCACTTGGATATCCACCCCCAACTAATCCGCACCCAAGGCCTGCCTAATCATTGCCTCCCCAATACACAATCCTACATAATTAATATAGGTTACCAATAAAAAATTATTAATATTACAAACTTTTTTGCTTATAATATGTACTATTTTATTTTACATAATTTTTTTTTTTTAATTTTTTATTTTTTTTATTTTTTATCATAGGATAATAAATTAATAATATATACTTCATATATATTATTAAAAACATATAGATATGGGTATGAGATGGGGATGGGGATAGGGGCTGATGAACCTAAAATCCCCGTCACTCATGGTAAGTATGGTTTTTATCCTTATCCCCGTCCCGCCACCCACAAAATTGAGACCCATCCCCGCTAGTGGGAGGCGGGTCTCCTAATAGACCCGCTCCGCTAGTCACATTGTCATATAGGAATTTGTGATAATAATATAAGTAATAAATATTTAATAATAACATAATAATAATTCATTCTAAAGGATTAGAGCGATACTTGTAGTATATAACAACTAGTTTGGAAAGTGACAAGACTTTACGTCTAAGGTAATTAATACTACTTGAAATACATACTTCGTACCTTGTATCTAAGTACTATGTAAAAAGAAGTAGTGTTGAAGTTCCTACCAAATAACACATGTATATAACCCATATTGAGAAAAAAAAAAGAGGGTCAAAACACTTTATAAGACTAAGGGTCTACTCCTCCTATTATTATAGCGAGTATGATTTTGGGATGTAACCTCCTTTGAATTTATGAAGTGGACTCTATCTCTTGGTTTACGGGTGTGGCTCAGACTCGTATTTAACAAATATAACAAGACTTAGACATCTAAGGTTTCCTTTTTTTTTTTTTTTTTTTTTTTTTCTTTGTGAAATTTATATCTCTATAACCTCATTCCTAGATCGACTATGTGAGCCAGCATCCTTTGAACAAATAATCAAATAATGATGAACAATTGAACACCAAATACAAAAATAAATGAAGTAAATTTAGAGCACCAAAGTCATGGACTTTACAGGCATTTTATATATGATAAACAAGTTGATTAACAACTACAGAGTACTACGTAACAAAGTTTGCTTAATTTAACTAATTGAATTTCAAAAGATTCGAAATATAAAATGAAATAAAAGAGGAACATTAAACCAAATAACGTGCCAAAATAAAGGAAATTAGGAAAGCAAGCTTCATCTTAATTCAATCGTATGTGTAGTGGCTAGTTTGAAAGTTCACAATCTTGGTTTTCTATATGAGAGTTTAAATTGAAGTGTTCGTACAGTAAATCGATGTTAATAAAAAAGAATACGTACCAATAAGCATAGCCACTCAATTGGTGACCAACCCCCCTTAATCACAATTGATATTTGACAATGACACAACTTTTATTACATTTAGAATACGGTTTTTCTTACCATATACCCCTTAGTAATTTGTTTATTAATCATATGCCAATCGAACTTTTCAAATTCACCATATACCCATAATGCCATATGACACAGTTAACCCTTAATGACTAACGGAGTTAACGTCTGTTAGTCATTTGAGCATTTAGTGACATTCTTGTTAAACTCGGAAGTATATGGTGAATTTGAAATGTTTTATAGGTATATGGCGAATAAAAAGAAATACTCAGGGATATATATAGTGAAAGAACCATTTATAATATGAGAGTAACAAAGCTACAGGTCCAACTCGATAGTCCAGTAGTGGTCATGGTTCTTAGAAACACAATGTCTTATAGGAGGAAGTGTTCTTATCATTTCAAGATGCAAGAGGCTACCAGAGGAAAGTGAGGAAATAAATTAGCTTGTAAAGGTCCACCAATCATATTTATCGAGAGACAAATTTAATTGGAGATTGATTGACAAATCAATGTATAAATCAAAATAACAATTTTGAGTTGATTTAAGTCCCTCCCCGTAGGAGACCATTAACAAATGGAAACCAGAAAGAAATTAGCACAACCTTATCCTGCTCTTACCCAATCCCATTCGGGACGTAGGATTGGCTTGAGAAAGCAAGACTAGAAGGAAGAGATTGTGTTATATAAAGATATTGTAGGGGTGCCTATATATGCTATGATTTGTTCATCAGATTTTACATTTTATGTGTCATTTTTGGGGCCTAGCCCTTTATGCACCAAAAAAAAAAAAAAAAAAAAAAAAAAAATGATTACATTTACTATGTTACATTTATTATCCGTTTTAAAAAAAAAAAAAAAAAAAAGAAATTACATTTACTATGTTACATTTATTATCCGTTTTAAAAAAAAAAATATTACATTTATTACTTGTGCCATGCTTTTTAATTTTAATGTACTCCATGGCTCTTAACTGATATTAAATCAATTGTCATATGCATTGAATTGAATCCAATATTGTTCAAACATAACCGTTTTCGTATTTCTAATATTCTACTTATGGATGGATTCATGGATCAATAAGAATTTATGGTCAAAATTTTTAAAGTTTAATCCAAAAAATTACAACAAAAGTCATTTGAAATCAAAAAGAATAATTCTTAACTTATTTTTCATAAATTATTAAGAAAAAAATGGAAATAAATAATCCCATTTTTATTCGGTCTACAATAACAATCCCACCTTTTAATTATTTTGCAAACCCACTTTGATCATTGATCTTCTTTTAATAGGCTATTTTACAGGTTACCTGTTGAATAGGTTAACCTTTCCCATTTCCTTCCTAAACCCTTTTCTTCTCCAAACGAATTTTCTTAGACCTCCATTTTTACCCCCATCCATAGCCACCACCCCATCACAGCCCTCACACCACCCTAACCACCACCCCTACCACGAAAACGTACACCTTCTCGCTGCCCACCCCTGCTTTCCCCTTCTACGCCGACAATCCCCCACCCCATCCTCATCTCTTCTTTCTTTCCCCAGCAACCACCTACATCTCCTTGCAAACCCAGCCCCACGAACGGCGGTGGCTTGACCGCTTGAGCCCACCCAGAAACTCCCCTCGCCCTGAAAAACCCACCCCTAAATATCCCCTTCCCCCGGCCTGAACAACCTTGGCTTGAGCTTTAACTTGTATCGCTGCCATTAATATCACCACCAGCGTCAACACGGCAATGTCAGAACTAGCCAACATTTTCCAGCTCCGACACTCGTAATTATAAAATGAACAACTTCAATTAATCCAACAAATTAAGTTCAAACTTCTATTAATTCAACTAATTAAGTTCAAACTTCAATTAATCCAATAACTTAAGTTCAAACTTCAAAATATTTTCCAGAAAAATGGAATTGAAGGTGAATCTGAACCGGAGAAAAATGAAGAAATTAGGAGAGAGAAAATGTCAACGGAACTTGGCTTGTGATTTAACAGGTTTTATGGAATCAACATAAGCATAATGTTGAGTTTGGTGAGGTTGGCTCTAATGGAGAAAGAGGGGATCCATGTGCGAGATAAGCTCCGGTGGGAGGAGATCAGGAGAGTGAAGGGAAGGTGAAGCTGGCTGTTTTTTTTTTTTCACTTTTTTTTTATAATTTGTAAAATAAAGATCAATTAAAAAACGACGCATGTCAAGTGACCTCTCCCAACAGGTAACCAACCTAACAAAACTGGTCAAGGATTGTTAAAAGAATATGACTGTCAAAGGTGGGATTGTTTTGGACTAAATAAAAGATGGGATTGTTATTGTCAGACCGGGTAAAGGTGAGATTATTTATTTTCATTTTTCCAATTATTAATACTTATTAACCCAACATACGACGATTGATATGATAAACATGAAGGAGAAAGAGGATCACCATGCCTTTAACGAACGATTTACAAAAGTATGGTTTATTTAAAACTTATTTATAATTTTGCATTGGTATAAAACTTATTTACGAAATTGTTGTCCACATAGGCTCGGATAACTTTGTTATTTTCTTTAAAAAAATTTAGCTCAAAGCCGCTACATGAGGTAGTGGTTTTAGTACTAAAACAAACTTATGTACTAAAACAAACTTATGTACTAAAACCGCTACTTTAGTCTATGCTTATACTCGAAAGCAACCAAAGCAAAATCCATTAATCTCGTATACGAAACCAAACAACATATAATTTAATTTCCAAAGAAAATTGAGTTTATTATATTGATTTTGACATTATGTGGCAATAGCTTAATTAAATTTAACAACTAATTGAATTAAGAAGAAAAAAAAAAATAGGGCTAAATACCTTATCAATTTGGGGGTAATTAAGTATCAAAGAACTGTTATGTTCATCAATTAGTGGTGGCTACGTTAGATGGGTCGACCACTGGTGTGTAGGAGGATGCAATGTTGATGATGACCGGCGACATGATGTGCATGGTGGTTTGGTGGAGATGGAGAGGGTTATTGTGGTGTATGTGTGTGTTGTGTAGAGTATTAAAGAAAACTGTTATCTGAATTAGCGGTTTGTCTTTAAAAAAAATTAAACTCACCCAAATGTTTAGGCTACGTGGACAGCAATTTTGTAAAAAAGTTTAGTATCGAAGCAAAATGGTAAATAAGTTTCAAATGAACCATATGTTGGTAAATCGTCCGCCTTTAAAAACCATGTGACCCTTCATTAAATTATAAGAAAAAAGCCCATTGATGACAACTATAATATATAACCACGAAAAAATATTGTATAAGTTTTTAAACATCTCAACTTTTAAATGAAATTTAGATATAAGTTATTGTTTTGAATATTTCATATAAATTTAAATATATCATACAAATTAAGGAGTAATGTTTTCCCAAGCTTGTAATTGGATAAATCAAGTGATAATTTTTTTCGTAATTAATATTTTCCCAAGCTAGTAAATTTGTAATTGATGCCTCTGCTTAGTGTTGTGTTGATACTTTACAAAATTTACATCAAAGGCAAATGAGTCTTCACATTCTTCTTCCAATTTTATCAAGCTAAGTCTCATTATTTTTAGTTAAATTTCTATCACAAGAAAAAAAAAAAATTCTTGCTCCTTGTTCAACAGTACAAGACTACAAACTATAAATGATCAACAAAATTAATTAATATGCATTAAACACAATATTAACCTGTCCAACAAATTGTTTACTACAAAGTTTTAATTGTCCAATAATTGCAACATTATTAGAAGCATTAATTAAGAGAACTGATCAATAAAGACGCCTACAAAAGGTAATACCATCACCTAGAGGAAGTTGAGCAATATCAATGCGAGGATCCGCAGCAAGAGACTTGTTTAACTTGATCATGACCTCTCGATACGCTTTCATGAAGTCCAGTACTTGTGATTCAGGCATGGCTACCGTTCCCCCCCAAAGCGTGTTGTCGTAAGCAATCACGCCTCCAACCTTGACGAGCTTGATCAACCGCTCATGGTAGTGTTGGTAGCTAGGCTTGTCCGCGTCCACAAAGGCAAAGTCGAAACTTCCCTCATTCTTAGGCTGTATACATGTACTCGATCAAGTTATTCATCAATTAGGTCTTAATCTAGTTACATTAACACATCTTTTGAAATCTAATATAAGTAAAACTTTCACAATCTTTTAAAAAATTGCATTTATTTTGTATAATGGTACTTTTTCCGTTTTACAACGATGTTTTCATTTAAAATCTTTTGACTATTATTAAAATTAAGAAAATCTCCTAAATTTCTCTTACTTTATAAGAACAAATATAGTCATATGGGTCTAGTTTGATTCATCTTAATGAATACATTATTAATACTATCTCCGTTTCATATTATGTGTGACAAAGGCCTCAACATGGACTACTAAAAAAAATTGTGTTGTGAGTATTGAATGAAGAGAGAAAGATAGAAATGCATGTGAGAGAGAAATAGAGAGAAATGACGATATAAAAGAAAGAAAATATTTGTTGCATACAATATCTAGCATTTATTTTTGGTAAATGTTGCACATAATGTAAAACGGAGGTAGATTATTTGAGCAAAATTAGCTTATTTGACCAACATCAGCTTATTGACTATTAAATAAGCTAATTTAAAATGTTTGATGGGAAGCTTATTTAAAGAGTTTATTCCACTAAATAAGCAATTAGCTTATTCAATTCTTATGGTGAAATGACACTTATACCCCCCATTTAATTTAAAATACTATATGAACTTCTTACCCCACAATTAATTAGTTTATTGGTCATTTTACATAATCAATCAGCTTTAAGCAATCAGCTATTTGCCAAACACTTTTATACAATCACCTAATAAAATAAGTTAGTCAAATCAGTTAATACAATCAGATAGTTATAATCAGCATTCAACTTTCAGCTTTTCCCCAAATATGGCTATAATTTTAATAATGTTTACAGTTTTACTAGTGTGAAATTAAAGATATTTGCGATTAAAAATTTACATCGATATATGTAAACAGAAACACTACTCTGCATTATGAAACGAAGGGAGAACATTGGTAAAATACAAAGGTATTCAACATTACATTGAGGATATATTTCTTAAAAAATAAAATAAAATAACAAACATTGCGTGGGGTTATTGCAAAATAAATAATCAAATCAGATCATGCAATAAACGCTTTAATTAATAGCTAAACTAGCCGCCCCATCTATGAATTTGTGATAGGTGGGTATGTATTATGGAGGAAATCATTAATTATAAGAGCAAGGGCTCTATATATTTTAGGGATGTACAATATATTATTGTTTTATATGTACAAATCTATATTTGTTAAAAATTTGAAGTCAATACATGGTTTTTCATGTTTTTTTTGCAAAGAAGTCAAATACATGTGAGATGGATATTAATTAAGGCAGATAATGTACGTAGGTGGTGAGATGAGTAACACCCCGTTCTTTTAAACTTAGCTCAATTGAACTGAAGTGTATAGAACTGAAATTAACTGTAGAAGAGTCTAAAAGAACATGACTTGAAATGGATATTAGGTAAAGCCGTAAAGATGGTAAAATCAGGTAATTCTATGAAATCAAATGTACTTACATTCAACAGAAGATTATCAAGAGCTAGGTGAGCATCTGATTCAACAAAATCAATTTTTCCTTCAACGCCAGCTTTTTTGATGAATGGCAAGCCAATCTCATATGCTTCTCTATCGCAATCAATTGCAGTAATCTGTAGTAATCAATAACAAAAGTTGTTCACTTTTGCAAGGAATTAGAACTATTTCCAATTGAAAAATTGATATAAGTGATCCAACTACTTATAAACGAAATGTGTTCATTTATTTATTTATTTTTTGCCGGGGAACAAAAATATGTTTGATTTTGCCATTAATTTCCAACTTATTTTTATTTTAGGAAGTATATTTAATGCTTATATACATATATCATTACACTTTATAGTGCTTCAAACTTAAATTAACTAGGTTGGGACGATGTAACAAAAAGATCAGCTCAAAAAAATTTCAACCTTTCCATCATCCGGAATTGAAAGAGCAGTTAGCAAAAGGGAATATCCTGTAAAAACTCCGACTTCAATAGTTTTTTTAGCATTCTCCTTCTTCAAAAGAAATGAAATCATTTGTCCTGCAATTGGTGCGCCAGCCATGAAGGACCTGGTAAATTATTAGAAGAGGCTGTAAAATACCAAGTGTACACACATTTATAGTATTGTAAATTTGTAAGATAAGTTACTACTTTTTAAGTTCAATTATTAAAATCAAATCTCAATGAATTACTACTTTTAAATTTATTTAATTAAAAGTCAGATAAATAGAACACCGACTATTACGAATTAAAAGTGGAATGGAGGGAGGTCATAATTCAGTTATTTGGGGAAGATGTAATGTCCTTTTCTTAATTGACAAAAGCTAATGAGCGCTTCCGGGGCGTTAGATAAGAGAATTAAAGTACAAATATTAGAGTAAAATTAACTGTAACACCCCGACCCCAAACAAATTAGGGAGGGGCCTATTGTCACGAAATGCGCATCGAGGGCCAACAACTATCCCCACAGACCAACACAAGTCCTTCCGGCGCATTTTGTCCTCACTCATGCGCACCCCGGGAAAACTTCCCAGGAGGTCACCCATCCCAAGACTACTCCCAGCCAAGCACGCTTAACTATGGAGTATTAATCCTATCCACGGTCAGCACGCGGTCGCAGGGTTGCTCTGATACCATTTGTAACACCCCGACCCCAAACAAATTAGGAAGGGGCCTATTGTCACGAAATGCGCATCGAGGGCCAACAAATATCCCCACAGACCAACACAAGTCCTTCCGGCGCATTTTGTCCTCACTCATGCGCACCCCGGGAAAACTTCCCAGGAGGTCACCCATCCCAAGACTACTCCCAGCCAAGCACGCTTAACTATGAAGTATTCTTAGCATATGAGCTCCCTAAAAAGAAGATGCATCTTGTTGATATGAGTAGTATATCAAACTCCTTTAAAGCAATCATGAGGGATATTACATTAACCTTAATTACACCGAACGATGCGTAATTTTGTCATGCATTTCTAACTTAATATCATTTCAACCAATACAATTACTCCTTATCTAACGTCCCGGGACGCCCGTTAGCAAGATCGTTCTTAATTATAACGGTGCATGATTAATCTAAAATTATTGATTGTTTACAATTATAATTACACCAACTACTGGCACTCAAATCAATCTTTTTTAACACTCAAATCAATCAAGTATAGTTCATCTCTAAGTTCCTGACTTCTAGGTCCCATATATGCAATTATATTAAATTTAATAGTATAAGTGATAAACTTGAAAATACGGCAGACCTTTCTATAAGACAAGCCGCCAATATATATTCCCTATTTCCCTCTGTTACTTTTTTATGGCTACATTTGGTTTTTACGAGGATATTTATTACTCCCTCTGTTCCCTAATGTTTTTTAGGTTTGGAATTATACACGGTTATTAAGAAATTGTGTAAACTTGAGGTATATTGGAATATTTCAATGATTGAAAGTACAATTATATTGAAAAATACAATGTTGAGCATGTGGGGTGAAGAAATTAGAGGAGAGAGGAGAGAGAAGAGAGAAAGTAATAATAAGTGTTGGAAAACTATTAAAATAGTACAAAAAATACAATAGCACATGGAAAAGTAAGGACTTTTGAGTAAAAAAATTGTAAAATAAGGATAATTTTGTCCAAAATTTATGACCAAAATAGGAAAGATATTAAATGTAAATAATAAAAAGGAACACCCTAAATGGAAACGTAAAAAAACATTTAGGAACGGAGGGAGTAAAAAAGATTTGAATAGAAGTTTATTATATACATATGGTGTACCGTATTCCCAATTAATTTAACGTTAATTTTTCTTCTTCATTTTATGATAAAAAAAAGAATCATCAAAATGAGAACAAATACTCATAGGTGTACGGTACACCCGGATATATATAACCTCTCAGATTTAAAAAGTATACAAAATGAGAATATTTGTTTTAAAAAATAGGTAAACATTTTGATAAATGGAAATATTTGCTTTGAGAGTGTAAATGTTTAAAAAGGTCATATAATGTTTATTTATTTATTTATTTATTTTTTTGTGTTTTTGTATTTAGAGAACCAGAAGGATAAAGTGAGAATTGATTACAAGATCCCTAGAATTGAGAGGGAGCTCTAACCACTTGAGATATCCCTCACTCACTAATTCACTATATGATCATAATTAAGTGTATTGGGAGTGTAAAAATATGAAGGTAATGTGTAAAATTAGTAACCTATTTTAGGAAAGTTTAGAAATGTAGGATGGAGCCGCCCATAGAATATGTAACCATCTTTGTCTAAAAAAAAAAAAAAAGAATATGTAACCATAGAAAAGGGGCAGAAGGAGTAATAGCTAGCATAGCAGAGAAAAAGAAACAAAATTACTTAGGGTGATTTTCAGTTGCTTCCCTGAGTTCCTTGAGAGATTCTGCTTCGCGTGGATAAACACTAGTTTCTAGAATATACTGCATCAAAATAATCAACTGTAAGTTTAATTCTAAGCACAACATCAAATAAAATTCAGCATTACAATCCAAAGATCAATGTAATGGATCAATAACTCGAGAAATCAAGATCGAATGCAAGACTAACATTGTGCAATTCTTCACTCTGCAACAACCCTGTATTCTTCACCTGCTTCTTGATATCAAACTCCTCCTTCGCCTGCTTCTTGAGATCAAATTCCATATCTTAAATTTCCTGCACAAATTTTTGAGTTAAGAGCTCTTTAGTTGAAAGTGTTTGTTCGATGGATTTGGAAAAAAGACCTCATGGATATGGAATTGACAATGAGAGGAGTAGTCCTCGATTACGTACTTCACCTTATTTGAAAGTGTGAAATTCGGATCATATTGTTGATTCAAAATGAAGAACTAACTCTGAAATATTAACTAAAACAACAGAGTATTTCCAATGTATCGAATGTGTATGCAAAAACTTTTGTTTATAATAAGGCCCCGTTCTATTCACCTTATTTTTGCTGAACTGAAATTATTTTTGCTAAAATGAAACTAATTTTACTGAACTGAAATTATTTTGAACTGAAATTATTTTATCCGAATTTCTGTTATATTTCTTCTTTAAAGTTACTGATTTTTACTGAACTGAAATTAATTTTACTGAACTGAACTTATTTTTACTAAATATTATGTTTTTAAGGTGAAGTGAATAGGGCCTAAGTATACACCTAATAGTTTTAAGGTAACTATAAACCTAATACTCATATTTGATTTTTACTCATTTAATTTCCAATGTATCAAGTGTATGAGTGTGTATGATAATAGACACTAAGTTAGGTTCTTATAAAAGTAGCATATATATTTTCACCTAGATTTGATTTTTACTCATTTAAAAACAGTAATTTTATCATTGTACTATGTTGATTTTTACAATTTTATTACAGAAAATGTAATTTATTTATTTATTTATTTATTTTTTTGAATAAACTAATGTATAATATTATTGTACATCAAATTTTAATTATAGTTTGTAATGTATATGCAGGCATGTATATATGTACCCTACTTGATATTGATAATAACTTTCAAATGATCCATATATGCCTACATTGGTTGCATATACAATTATACCCATCACAAATTACATTTTTCATTTCTTTTTTTAGATGCATCACTTATAAATAAGGAAGTTTCAAATTCAATGCATCACTATGTATTTTAGAAATAATACATTAGGGGGGCCAAGATCAATTTTACTTACTTTAATCACTATATAATTAAAAAAATTCATTAATGAATAAATTTTTTACTCTATAAAGTTTTGAAAAAAGTAAAAGTAAGTTTAAGATTCTACTTTTATAAGACTATAGGAGTCATGTGGCTTAAGCATATGTGAAATACTAGTAAATGTGAAATTTAGGAGTAAAGTTTATTAAAAATAGCAAAAAGTGGTTAAAAATGAATGCAATAAGGTTCGAACCTTGCCAAAAATGAAGAGAAATAATCTCACTTTCAAAATCGACCACCTGATCTACCTAACAAGCATAGTCCCTTATACAAACAAATATGTATTATACGAACAAGGGGGTGGCCATGGCCTACCCCCCACCCCCCAAATCAAGGGGATGGCCATGGCCTACCCCAACCCCCCCTTGATTCCGCCCCTGCATGTATCTCACATTACATAGACCATCTTTTTTCATTCTCCCTATCTCTTTTATCTCTAAAACCTACAAATAATGCATCTAAAAACAAAAGAAGTACTACAAAAAAAAATTTAATCAACCTTTTTCTTTTTTTGAATAGAAATCAACCTTGTTAATTCGTTCATGCATCCCTTGTAACAAGGATCAACTACTGAGCAACCCTTTTTCATTTACATTTAATCAACAAAATTCCTTTAACGTAAAGATTTCTTTGTTATTGGAATTATTTGAGTTAGATAAAAAGCAGAAACGTAAAAATACAAAACATGTTGAGTGGGTGGGCTCCTCGCTTCAATAAGATCCCTCATATGAATCATATCCTATCTTAATAAATCTTAATTGGAAAGCTGGAAGTTGTGCTTTATTAGAGAATCGTGATACTACAAAGTACTAGTGGTTTCCAACGATAATAATAAAATAATATTATTATTAATATGATGGAGCTTTGTAGGGCAATCCTTTCTCTTTCTCTTCATCGGAGGAATTAGAGAAAAAGTCCATTGCGTTGCTGAACTGGATTTAGACGTACGTTTAATAGGACTCTAGATATTAATACTCGTACAACTGCTCACATATTCAGTAGGATCGAGTTCGCTATATTCTATGGACTTTATAGGTTTTTGTTATTTTTCATAATAATAATATTATTATTATTATTATTATTATTATTATTATTATTATTATTTGGAGCTTCGTTGGGTATTCGACAATTTCCATTATGATGATGTCGAGTTCACAAGACGTATATCTAATGTTAATTTTTTAACTCTTCAATGTACATTTGAGTTTATAATAATACATCCCAAAAGCATTTTTCATTTTGCTGAATAATGAAAAAAAAAAAAAAGAAAACAAAAAAACATTTTTCATTTTGCTCAAAAAAAAAAAAAAAAAAAAAAAAAAAAAAAAAAAAATCATTTTTCATTCTAGTAATCTAACGAGCTCCTAAAATATAACTGGGGGCATTTGAATTGTCATTGTGATATTAAGGTTTTAAAGTGAAACCCTTATCTGTATGCTGTCTTGTACAAATTTAGGAAAGTTTTACTACTTACTAGACTTTCTATTAACTAACTTACTACTCCGTACTATAGGAGCATATTGTACAAACGTTGAGACGGAATGAAAAGAAACAGATAATGATTCATCTAACTTTTGCCTTTCATTTTTTTGGTTTTAACAATAAAAAGGAATCACTTAAATTTATTAACTCCTTAAAAAAGCAATTAGACACTTTTAATGTGAGGGGGCAAGGATTAGATATCCCATCGTCAAAGCGTCTTAGTGGGGATTGAACCCCTAACCTCAATATTGGGAGGTGTAATATTCCTAACAAATCCAAGCTTAGCTTGGTGCTCTAAGCCCTTAGTATATCGATCGCATATACGGCAGACATGTACATTTGTTAACATAATGCATGGATACACTTCTAGTAATATAAAAATTTGCCATAAACACAAAACAAATGATGCGAATCTAGAGAGATGAGAGCAGAAGAACAAAAGTTGGGGAAAGCAAGCAAGATCCACAAGGGTAGAGCCACATAAAACCATAAACATAGATCGCTTACATATTATTTTTATATATGTATAATTATATTAAAGTATCAACAACAAAGTTTTAACTCAAATATTCATAAATAAAAAAAAAAAAATAATAAAATAAAAACATGAACTGAGATTGAAAAAGTAAAGAAAGGCAGAAAAGATAGATGAATAAGAAATATGACGTACCAAGTAGCAAGGACTAACAGATTAAGGAGCTTCTTAAGTTCTTATGTAAGAACCGAGAGAAGAGTGCGTAATGAATGCAATAGCTTGCACGCTTTAAATAGAATTGTAGTCTCTCATTTTTTCCAGATTTTTATACAACTGCTCCACGTGTGTTACTTTATTTGTATCACCGTCTCTTTGATTGTTGACAATTGTTATGCAACTAGCCACGTTAGGCGGTCATTTGTAAAAGAACAAAGTAACCCCTGTAACACTGATCGATTAATCCCTGTAACACTAAATGAGTAATCCTTATAAACACTTGATGAATAATAGGGATGACTAGCCCTTTGAGAAAAATTATTATTACTGATGACCTTTATGCGGCCTTGTGCACATTTACATGATACGAATATTTTATTATATTTATTTGCATTGTAATTTTTAAGTACTTTTTGCAACAAATTGAATAAATTAAACAAGTCATTATACAATTATATAATATATAATTTTTGTACTCCATATATATTAAAATTAATTAAGAATACTTTGTATTAAATAGTCTTTATATTCCAAATAGAAAACATCCAAAAAAAAAAAAAAAAAAAGGAGACGGAGACTAAAAGATTCTTTAAATATAGAAATAAACCCAAATAATTAATCAATTTTGGTGATTTAAGAGACAATCTTAAGGCTTTTAAATTCAATGTGGGCAAATATGTAAAAAAATATTTATAAGCTAGGGAAGTAATCCTTGTAACACTAACCGAATAACTCAACAAAATAACTCTCATGATGACTAGTCACACACTCACACCGTGTGGTCAGTCATATATAAGAATTTGTATACATCTATTTTAGTAACTAATACTAAAATAGAATATTGCTGACATCATTTACCTCTATACTATCCTACGTGTCGTTTTCTAAATGAAAATTTTCCCTCCAATTCAATTTGTGGTATCACCAATTGATTTTTTTTTTTTTATTGTTTTATTTTTTTTTCTACACTTTATACTTTTTCATTAGTTGGACTTGGATAAATTGTTTTGTTATCAACACTTTTTACATACTGAACAATTAATGTCAATCATTGTTTAACTCCACCTTTTCTTTTCTTTAATTTTATTAATCAATATGCATCTTTTAATTATTTTCTTTTGACTATTTCAATTAATTGTAACTTATAAATAATGTGCTTCATATATATTCTTAACTGTAAATTATTTTAATATCTAATTCCAATCTTTATGTAATGCAACAAAACATAAATTATAAGAAGGATTAATTCTAATCGTGCATCGTACGGGGATAACCTAGTATTATTTAAATATGAGAAACAAAATTAATAATTCATTTTATAATATATATTCAAGTAGTAAGCAAGCAAATATGATGAAATTTATTAGATAAATATGTATTTAGTAAAATATTTTTAAATCCAACAATAAAATGCTAGAAGTCCCAACTAGCTTCAATACATTGGGTATCGGTTATCACTCAGTCTACTACAATCCAATATGGAAACACTCTATTGCAAAAGTCTTGGCTCATCAAGAAAAATGATCCATAATGGAAGTGAAATTATATTCAGAATCATATGGTTATAGAAGAAATTAGATTAGTGCCCGTGTAATGCACGGTAATAATAATCTTTTTATATAATTAATTTGTGATATATATAAAAAAAATGAGGCAACTTATGTGGAATAAACAAACACAATGTATATAAGAAAGATTGAATATAAGGCAAAAATTATTAAAACTACAATTAAGAAGAAAAATATTATTGTTGATTAGTTGTGTTGAAAATATTTAAAAATAGTTGCATGTTATTTCCAATAAAATTATACAATGTAGATGTCGTATGGCTTTTTATCAATTAATTTAGTTTTTTTAAAAAAAAAAAAAAAACTATACAATGATCTCCAAAAAATAAGCTAAGTAGAATTTTTTTTTTTTTTAAGAAAAAAAAAACTTAAAGCTGACAACATGTATCGTATATATTGGCGGGAGTTTTTAATAATAGTTTGACATATATCTAAAATGATTGATGTAAACATGACCTATTATAGTAATATTTAATGGAATTTTTGGAAGGAAAAAAAAAAGTTAAAAGTTGGTAAAATTATTACAGGAATATTTAATAGAAAACTAACTCAACTATATTGGTTTATATAAGATTTCAATTCAACATCATGACTATTAATTTGTTCTTCCATTGAACCCACTATTGTACAAATATATATACAATAATGGTAAATTAAATATTATTATTGTTTTTTTGGCTCAGTTATTTTATACTTTACCACCACATTCAACCTTCTAAATTATAGCTTATTCTTCCTTAATATTGCATAATAATTTTAAGTAATTGAACATGAAATATAAAGATAGGAGTAATATTATTATAGTTGTATTATACAAATATTTTAAAAATAAAAATAAAAATAAAAATTTGCTAAAAAAGGAGGTGGAGTTTTGGAGGGAAATAAACAGCTCTAGGAAATGACACATGTTATTCCTGGTATCTGTTTTAGTATTATGTTATTATTATTGATAAGCAAGCAAGAAATTTTATATGAAGTATGAGACAATATTTTTTCACACACGTAAGAAAAATAACCAATTATCTTTCCCTTCACATAATCGGACGTGTGTTCTAAGTTCTATTTAAACGCATCGCTGATTGCTATACCCTTGCTCGCTAATAGGAGAGTTAAACCATATACTCCAGGTTACAATGCATACATACATAGAAAAATTAATTATTAACATTCATCATCTAAGAAAGTTAAACATCGAATTTAGTACGTATTGATTGCATTTGTACTACATACAATAAGATCAAATTAACTAAAATGGTTCTACTGTTGATATAACTAGGACTCCAAACATACATATAATAAACTTTTCTATCTGATCGATCCTATCCTTAGCTTTCTTCCAACCTAGCTTTTAACGAACTTCATGCAAATAGGTGGATTAACACCAGCCAAGGCAAGTATAGCACTAGGCAAACTCCATATTCCATCACCACAAATCAAACCCGAGGCAACTGCAGGCGCGAATGCATCAGCCTTAGCCTTATTCCTGTACTCCCACAGGAAGAGTATTAAGCTACCAACACACATGTCAATAGCAAAGTAGCCTCCGAGGTAGAAAGGTATAGCCATTGCCATTGGAATTGGTATAAATCTCGAGTACTTCTCCCCTAAGACATCCTTAACTCCATTGATTCCCATTGCAATGATGAAGAATATTATGCATAACAGGAGACAGTTCTTAGGCAATGTACTTACTCCCTCGACTCCAAGAAGAGCTATGTTTCGATACACAGCAGCGAATGGTGCTGGATACTTGGACTCTGGTAGTCCAAGATCAGGGTATGCATTGTAGAAAATCCAGAAGACAATCGGAGATATTACACAGCCCATTGCAGTCCCTACTATTTGGCTCACAAACATTGATCGGGGTGAAGCTAGTGTCATGTAACCGGTTTTAAAGTCTTGTGTCAGGTCTGATGATGTTGAGACGATGTTCATCATAACACCACAGGCCGCGAGCCCTGCAACAATCCCACCATGAGAAGCACCAGCCCACCCTCCAATAATAAAGATTGCTAACTTTCCGTAAGTAGATGCCAAGGACCAGTCAGTTAGCCCACAACCATACGCGTTACAGAAGGCTAACACGGGTGCAACAATATACAGGACTAAGACATGGTACCACTTGACCTGATGGATGATCTGTGGCAGTACACCAATAGCAATCGCGGCAATAGCAACATAACCAGCTGCTGCAGCCCAATTTGGGATTCTGTCCTGGAGAAAATACTCAGTTCTTCGTTGGTCATCGAATGATTCAGGGGAGACTTCAGGGGTGGGGCGTTCACTGTAAGGAATAATTGCACCTGATTGCTTTTTCTTGTACTCTTTGTACAAGGCTATCACTGATCGCCCGAAAACTTTGACAAAATTATAGAGTCCATCTCCTAGGATAATTGCTATGGCAATAAAAACCTGCAATCAAACATGTGAAATTAAATTAAACCATCCTAAGTTATTTGGTGCACCAGTCAGTTTTAAGAAAATCGATTTTGATCAAAGAAAAAGGCGTTACCCTGTAACCCTGCATGCCATGAAGGTTGCTGTCCCCTGCATCTGCGGCGTACCAATGACCTTTCTGTTGCGCTATGAGAGGCCACATGACACCCCATGATAAAACTGCTCCGAGTAGTATAGATATGTTGATAAGATACGGACATATCATCCCCACACCCACATATGTTGCAGAGAAATCAAAGTAAAACCTGCAGTAATCACATAAAAATGAAAATGAAGTATGACTTAATTGTAAACTTGATTCATTATACAAATTTCACTAGCTTTAAGTGTAGCAAGTCAACATTTTATAGGGAAAAGATTGAATTATTTTCATGTAACACATACTTCTGCTTATAGGCTTGTAGACCGAAAGTAGGAAAACTTGCAAAACCGCAATCATCACCTCCTGCAAAGAACCATTGGAAGAAACTCCAAAAGAAGCTGAAAGTGAAGAATTTGCCTAAAATCTACACCTTCTTCCTACAATCAAAATTGAAACATAAGAATTTGAAGAGCAAAAATGAGCCTTATTATACAATGTTCGATCAAATTAAAAATTAGTACAATAAATTCAACCATGTAAACCTTACTTGGCTAATACAGCCCCCTCTGGAGTGTGGAAGCTGTTGATGAGATGCGCGGTAGCAGTTCCACTTGGATAAGTAAGTTTAAAGTCGATGATCATAATCTGCAAGAAGAAAAAACACAAATCAAACATCTATGGTCTGTATATAATAATAATAGAATTATTAAAAATGTTTGTAACAACATTTTATCCAAATTGTTACTCCATATGTTCAAGTTTTGATCACAAGGAAAGTCGTACCTTACGTAGGGGAACAACGGAAAAAAGGCCGATGAAGCTAACAACAAAGAGAAAGCCAGTCATCCATCCTAAGGAAGGATTCTTGATGTCTAGTAAAAACGCTTTGTCACCTAGCTCAGCAACTCTTTTACTCATACCGAGTACATAACTCCCAGCACCACCTGTTTAACAAGTTGTTATTAGCTAAGAATCATCACAAAGAAAATGTAAATTTTGCTTAAGTGAAAAGGGAATTTAGGAAGTTGAATTGAATTATATTCATCCATATGTTTAATTTAATTGATCGAGTACTTTTGTGTTTAATCGAACTTCATATTATAGAGTGTTCATGTTATACTCGGGTGTTATATAACAAATTTCTCATTCTCATGGACATATGAGCTTGTGTGTGAGGAAGAGGATGAAATTAAAATAGAAGGTGAGTCGTTAGTAACATTTCAAAATATTATAAATTCATATAAATAAAAAAGAAAAAGTGATAAAAATTTAAAATACAGCTAATGATGCATTTGTACACGGTGGAAATTTAATACGTAGAGCAATTGAGGAATATAGTGATCAACTGATCATGGATTGCTCTAATAAGGCACAAGACGACAAAACTTTATCCAAATTATATCCTTAAGGTTAGGAATTCAGTTATATCACACCAAACACACCAATGTTTTAAGTATGAAGATAACATTTTCAAATCAATTAATCGATTTCTTCGTGTACCTTGTTTATAAGGTTTTATGTTTTAATTACTGTGTTATTAGACATATCACACAAATGCATTGATCGATTTCTTAGTGCACTAGATATAGTTAGGTTAACAATTCAAAGATAAATAATATATTGCCTTGGACTAATTGAATTATATTTGTATTTTTTTTTTTTTAATATATATGAGATTAGTAATAATTTAATTTGTAAAGCGTGCATAGCAAGGGCACTATGCTAGTTTATTATACATATGGGTGTCATGTATTAGTAACAAGTAACATCTTTCTTAGTTTAATCGTGCATCTTTATTGTGAGTGAATCGGGCATGTTGTGCCATAGTATTTAGTTCAAGTTTTGTGAACAAACTTATCTCTCGACAATGTTTGAATTGCTCGATATTTTAGATCATTTCATGAAATTTTAGGGTTGAAAAACTAAATACTTTAGGTATTCTTTATATTATGCATAAGCTTGTCCATTAATAGATGTATTATAATTTGCTTTTACAAAAAATTATAAAAAAAGTAACTTTGGAAAACAACTACTCCTTATTACTCCGAAAAACACATTGCAAAAGAATATATCGTAATAAGCTAGATCCCACATTAATTTCTACGAATTTATGATTTTGACCTTTACTCCGTTAATTACTTTATATTCATGTCGCATGCTCTTTTCATTGCATATATTAAGGATCGTTCAATTCAACCAAAACAAAATTGTTTGTGCAATTAATTAGGTTTTTCTATTACTAATTTCTTATTGTATATCGATATAAATAAAAATACTCAGATCAAAATTATTACTCCGTATTGTTATACAAAAATTAAAAATTTATGCTTATTAACCCTAATTCTTGAATCTTGAAAAGATATATAGTTATACAAGGAAGAATATACGCTAAAATTTAACCTAAAAATATACAACCAAAAACTCCAAAATTATTATAAAAAAATAAGAAGTGTAAAAAAATATCAAATGGACTAGATTATTATCAAGAAAAACCATAATCAAGAGTACTTTAATTTAGACGCTCAAAATTAAAAACTCACCAGAAAAGGCGATACCGGAGGAGGCAACAACACAAGTCTGAATAACAGTATTTTCTTGACGAGTAAAAGGTTGTTTAAGATAACCAGATTTCTCAAGCAACTTTGTCCAAGTCTTGACAAAGAAAAAACCCAATAATCCAGCCGAAACATTGAGTGATGGTATAATCCCAGTAGTAAGGTTGAGTTTCATCACAATGAAGGTAAAAAGAATGCTCAACACAAAGCTTACGACGAATGCTCGAATCGTTAACTGTTGTTTCCATGATGGCACCTCCGTACCCTCGAATGTCTTCTCTACGGAGGCTATTAGGGTTGTGTCCGTTGTCGAATCGTCGATTTCGAGGGACGATGTTGGCTTGTTCTCTTCCTCGTCAGTTGCCATTGCTATGGTTTAGCTAGGTTGTTTTCTTTATTTTTTTTGGTGATGTTATTCTTGTATTATGAATTTGTGACAGTGAAGGAATGAAGAATCATATAGTGTTTACGTCCTATTTATAAGGGAGGGTTTTGAGTTTTTCTTCCCTACTAGAGTTTACCGATTTTAAGGATAAATTTATTGTTAAGTGGAGTTTTAAATTTGTGTCCAAAAAAAAAAAAGTGGAGTTTTAAATTAGAGTTTTTCATCTTTTTTTTTTTTTTTTTTTTTTTTCTCTCTCCAAAAAAAAAAGATTTTCACAAACTTTTGGATAAAAATATGGGTGTTTTTTTATTTTCATTTATTTATTTATGTTGTTCTTTACATCTTCATGATATTTTTTAAGCTTAACTTATTTACTAGTTTTGGGCTTGAGCATGACTAATAATTTTTTTTTTTTTTTTTTGAGGAAAAGCATGACTAATACTCTAATTTTATTACCAAAATTTTTAAAGATTTGTTTAACAAATGTTTGAACTCTTATCCGATCAAAAATGACTTGACCCTAATGACCTGATCCATACCCGAATTGCACAAATTGATTTAAACTAAACCCATTTTAAAACCAAATATTGCTCAAATTGAAATGTTTTTCATAATAAACTAATTGACAATATAGCTTAGACTGTTAAACAAACTGGGCCCAATCCAACCTAAATGAATTTGGCTTGACAAATACAGACCTAAGTTATTATTTTTTCATCTTATTTATTTTGACTGAACGAAAAATGTCCTTACTTGAATGTGAGCAATTCTAATGGACTCAATTTTAACCCAAACCAAATAACTTGATTGTTGCCATCCATCTAGAATTTTATTTACCAAAATGAATTACAATTTATCGGTTATAGCATATACCAATACCAGATCATTAGAAATTCTGTAATATATAAATACCAGATCATTAGAAATTCTTTAAGATATAATTTATAATACTATTCTTCAATGATATTTGAATACATTTTTTTTTTGAATACATTTTAAATTGGTAACATTATACTTTTCTCATAGGCCATCCATAACATTTATTATAATTCAAATATTTATACCAACTTTAGGAAGGTGTTTGTTTGGAGGGATAAGAAGAGGAGGATAGGGATAAAAAAAAAGGGGATTTAAATATTCTTTTATTTGTTTAAGGGGATGGGGATAACTAAAGAGGTGAGAATAAGAATAAAAATGCAAGTTATTCCTTCAAAATAATAACTAAGGGGAGGTGATATAAGGGATGAGAATAAAATTAATAAGGCAAAATACATTTTTACCCTTAATGAAGAAAAGGAGAAAGAAAGAGGAGAAATATGAGTAAGGGTAGTTAAGTAAGTTTCTTGCTTATCCCCATATAATTCCCAATTCGTACGGAATTGCACTAATTTTTAATTTACTTTAATATGATTTGCACTAAGGGCCTGTTCTCTTCAGCTTATTTTCAATTCAGTTCAGCTCCAATAAGTTCAGATTCAATTCAGTTCAGTTCTTATCTTAATTTCCTTCTCTCATAAAATATTCAGTTCTCATTTCAGCTCCAATAAGTTCAGTTCAGCTCAGTTCAGTCAATCAGACAGGCCCTAAGTTTTTTTTTTTTTTTTTTTTTTTTTTTTTTTTTTTTTTTTTTTGGGAAATTGCGCAATTTTTAATATAATTTGGTTGTCTGATTTTATTAAACTTTGATCTTATGATGTTATGTGTATGTAAATCTATAAAGAAAAAAATTATATCAAGTGAGGTCTTATTAGATTTATATTGATGTGTAATTTATTAATGAGTCAGTGATAAATAATTGCACATAAAACAATAAAGTATGACCATAACTGTGCTGATATGATCTAATCATAATTTATTTATGAGCCGATCTAAATTAAAATAACTAAAAAAAAGTTGAATTAAACATGGCCTAACACACACACAATATATATATATATATATATATATATATATATATATATATATATATATATATATATATTCATTTGGTATTTTGTTTGTTTCACTATATTGTCCAATTTTTAGCTTTTTGATATTTGTTTGTAATAATTATTTAATATTTAATCCCTCAGTCTCGAATTATTTATCTTACACATACATGATTTTATATTAGTAAAAAAAGTAGTGGTAGAACAAAGGAATGGGGAGTATATGGGACAAGTAAATTGGGACATCCCAACCCACATCCCAACCAGGGTTACTAAGAGCATCTCCAATGCTAATTGTTAAATTAGTTTGTCATGCCACTTATGATTTTGAGCTAACCTTCGTTGTAGCTATTTTATACTCCTAATAGTTAGCTATGAGCTTGCTAGCTAATTAAATAAGCTTGACTTTCTCAATTAGCTTTATAAATTTAATTATTTAATATATTAATCTCTTAAAATTTAGAAATTTTTTTCTCAAGCAAATTAGCTTAGTCAAACTAGTTGTATTTTTTAGCTCCAATGATCCAGCTTGTAGCTAGAAACTTTTAAAAATTACAAGCAAGTCTCTACCTACAACCACTGAAGGTGCTGTAAAATGTGTGCATTGAATTACGTAGAAACTAATGCATAAACAACAAATAATGGGAGACTTTGGGGTAATTAATAAGTTCACACCATTGGCTTTACCTGGCCTAGTAGCAAGCTGTCAACAGTCAAAGAATACTTACATAGAAATGAATCAAATGTATCAAAAACTCCCATATTAAAATAGGACCTAAATGATTTCATTTGATTTGATTCACTATTAATAGATAATCTATTACAACTTCATACATGGTCTCATTTCCCATTTTCAAAACACAAAAAAAAAAACAACCTTGATCCCTTAAACCCTTACAATAATGGATCCTGATAGAGAAAACAAATCAGCTGTAACGACGTTCGAAATCGACAATTCGACAACAAACACAACCCTAATAACCTCCGTAGAGAAGACATTCGAGGGGACCGTGGTACCACCATGGAAACAACAGCTAACGATTCGAGCATTCGTCGTAAGCTTTGTGTTGAGCATTCTTTTTACATTCATTGTGATGAAACTCAACCTTACTACCGGGATTATACCATCTTTGAATGTTTCGGCTGGTTTATTGGGTTTCTTCTTTGTTAAGAGTTGGACAAAGTTGCTTGAGAAATCTGGTTATCTTAAACAACCCTTTACTCGTCAAGAGAATACTGTTATTCAGACTTGTGTTGTTGCCTCCTCCGGTATCGCCTTTTCCGGTGAGTTTTTCAATTTTTACCGGCGTAAATTGTTCTTGAGTAATTCTCATTTTTATTGATTTGATATTAATTAATTACGTTTGTTAACTTAATGGCTGATTTAATTTCATGCGTATCTTGCATGCAATTTCTCTATTAGTCCCTTAATTCTTTTTTAATTATGTATAAATTTCAATTCAAATGGTATCTAATAATTTAGCGATAATTATGTACAATAAGATTGTTTTCGTAGAGATTCATCATTGATTGATGAGTGCGTTTTCTGTGTGGTTGGGGGTACTTATTATATTAATCGGTTGGTTAGGGGTTACTTATTCAAGAGTTACTCGGTCAGAGATTACTTGATCAACCACAATATAAAAATTTGTATTGGTCTTTAGTTTCCTTTTGAATATTAATTTTTAATAATTTTTCAATATTTATGGAAGGAACATATAATAAGAAAAATTAAAATTTATATCAAGAAGGATTATTTATGTTTTGAAATCCGTTCAAAAAAAAAATTTATGTTTTGAAATAATGTTCATTTTTTTGTGTGGTTTGCTGAGATAACTGATCCTAGGGTCAACTCAGTAAAGAATACTGTTTGTAAAGACTAAAGAGAACGATTTTTGTAGTTAATTTCTTATATTAACGATTGAGAATGTATGAAGGGAAAATATTAGGGCCCAAAAACCTCAAAATGTCCCCAAATATTGAACATTACACCTAAGTATGGTCAAAATACATTTTGTTTAACAGTGTACACCAAGAAATCAATTAATGCGTTCAAACAAGGATTGAAGGACATTTTCTATGAATTTAAAACATGAGTTGAAATTAATCTACTCTACTACATTTTGCATGGATTTTAATTTGTAACGTATGGAGTGTTTGGGAGTCTTGTGTTTGTTGGAAATGTCCAAAATTGACTATTACACTTACATAAGGACTTGGATTAAGTTTTGTTGTCATACCTCATTGTGCCATTAATGACACCGCGTTATTTAGGTGTTTCCATCATAAGAACGATCATCGCGTACTCATTTTCCTCTTTTAAATGATTATCAAATCTTTTTTTCAATTTAAGTATAGTACATTTCTATTTAGAAATTTTTTGATATCTTGCGGAATAAGCTATTCCATACGGAGTTTTTGGTTTTAGCCATGTACAGTGCACCATTTGTTGTATTTTTCAATTATTTACTCATGTTTGATCGTGGGTATATATTTTCTTATTGCCAAAATAAGCAATTTGTTGGGGAATTTAATTTCAAACCTTTAGTTTGATATTTAACGTATTAAGAGCAAGTTCAATGGTTATAGTTAGAGACTTGCTTGTAATTTTCAAAATTTTCTAGCTACTAGCTTGACCATTGGAGTTAAAAATTACAATTAGCTTGTTTGAGAAAAAATTTTCCAAATTTTTTTGAGATTAACATATTAAAATAATTAAATTTATAGCTAATTGAGAAAATCAAGCTTATTTAATTAACAAGCTAATAGCTAACCATTGAAGTACAAAATAGCTACAAAGAGAATTAGCTAAAAATCATATGTGGCATGGCAAGCTAATTTAACAATTAGCTTACCATTGAAGATGCTCTAAAGTGTAATTAAAGTTTTTGTTTTTGTAATTTGGAAGTTAGTTTTTCAATTACTTTCATCTAAAATAGGTTTGCTTTGATATAACACATTAACACCCTAAAATACAAAAGTTAAGCTATCTTACAGCTATTGTTCCCTTAAAAGAATATTGAAATTGCCAAAGAAACAAAAAACGTGTACCAAAATTATGCTTTGTAATTGGATTTCAGTATTTCACATTTCACAGTTGTTTTCCATTGTACAATGATACGGCAAATTGATTTTATTTTTTATTTTTTTTATTTTTTGTTAAGAAGCTATAGCCAGGTTGAAAATATTGAACTAGAAATAGCAACTAATGTAAATCGACCAGCAAGTATGGAATCCAAATCTTCTATTTCATGATCGATTTGTGTCACTTATGTAATTAACTAATTATATATTATTAAAATTTGGATAAATAATGGAACAAATAATTAATCAATAATTACAAAAATAAGGTCACACACCGTGCACTGTAAATTATACATGTGACCTCACAAAGTCATTGTAGAAGTATTAGGTATAAGACTTCCAAACAACACATGTTATTGTCTCACTTTGACAATAGGAAAAAAATAATAATAATAAACTAGTGTAACGCTCTATAATATTACTCTTATTGACCTTTAATTTTGGGATGAACTCTTACCTGATCTTGTGGAATGGACTCTCTCTCTCAGCTTGCTTGTGTCGAGGGGTTGAAAAGTATTAGACAAGGAGATTGTGTACCATAATGCTGGTGTAATGGTGTTAAACTCTATTAGACTAGTCATTGTACAATTAGGTTGAAATTGAATATGCATGCATAAATGAATTCGGCTTTTACTTGTATGTGTAAATTAAACTATATGTAATCAAGATATAATTTGATAATGAGCAGGAGGTGCGGCAAGTTACATTCTTGGGATGAGTGACAGAATTGCAAAGTTGGGAGATGGCTCTGTACATGACACCAAGAATCCTTCTCTTGGATGGATGATTGGCTTCATCTTTATTGTTAGCTTTATTGGACTACTTTCTGTTGTTCCCCTTCGCAAGGTACGAATTCAATTTTATTAACCAATACTTTGTTTGAATAGAGGGGGAAGGAATAAAAAGGGAGGGAGAGCGAGGAGCGAGAAGTTCCTTGAATTCCCTCCCTTGCTCTCTAGTAGATACCATCCCTTCAAAATTGGAGAGATTTGAAGGGAAATCGGAGCTCCATCTTCCCTATCCTATCTCTTTCCCTTTAAAAATATGTTTATTTATTTCACTAAAAGTATATTTGTTTTTGGCCGGATTTATATTGGTAGAATAAAAAAAAAATGGAGTCAATACTTGATTCAATTCGTGATTGTATCGTATCATATTGCACATAATAATCTATATATGCTTTAAAACATGGATGCTTAGATTATGGTTATCGACTACAAACTCATTTACCCAAGTGGAACTGCTACTGCTCATCTCATCTCATCAATAGCTTTCACACTCCAGAAGGTGCCATTATAGCCAAGTAAGCTTTACATTCTTATTAGCTTGAATACTTGATTCCATTGTAATTCATTAATGGGGTGAATCAAATCGAGTCGTTCCAATATTGGCTAACATTTGTTCTTTACCTTGTTATTTTTTAACTGTAGGAAAAAGGTGAAGATTTTAGGCAAATTCTTCTCTTTCAGCTTCTTGTGGGGTTTCTTCCAATGGTTCTTTGCAGGAGGTGATGATTGCGGATTTGTGAATTTCCCAACTTTTGGCCTAAAAGCCTATGATCAGAAGTATGTGTTACATGAAAATCTTCTACTATTTAGTTTTCATGCTAAACTGATAAATGTCATGTTTACTAGCCTCCCTTACAGCTATTATACATACTTTACATGAACAGATCAATTTAGTTTTGAGAGAAGACCGTCCTAACTACAATGTACGCACTGCAGGTTTTACTTCGATTTTTCTGCAACGTATGTTGGTGTGGGTATGATATGCCCTTACATTGTTAACATATCTTTGCTACTCGGAGCAATTATATCATATGGTATCATGTGGCCTCTTATAGAGAAACAGAAAGGACATTGGTTCGACGACGCCCTTGCAGACAGCAGCCTTCATGGCTTGCAGGGCTACAAGGTATAAAGTTTATGTTTGATTATTGTATTTTCAATAAGAATTGATGATAAACAAAAAATAATTTATAATCTCTAATCTTTTGATTGCAGATTTTTATTGCAATAGCCATAATTTTGGCTGATGGACTATACAATTTTGTTAAAATCTTCTATAGATCAATGTCAGGCTTGTACAAGCAGTACAAGGCAAAGAGCTCCGGCGCAATCCTCCCCTCTAACGAACATAAGACCCCTGAAGTCTCCCCTGAATCATTCGATGACCAACGAAGAACTCAATATTTCCTCAAGGACAGCATCCCAAATTGGTTTGCAGCAGCTGGTTACGTCGCCATTGCTGTAATCGCCATGAGTGCACTTCCAAAGATCATCCATCCACTCAAGTGGTACCATATCTTAGTCATGTACATTGTTGCACCAATTTTAGCCTTTTGTAACGCGTATGGTTGTGGCCTAACTGACTGGTCCTTGGCATCTACTTACGGAAAGTTAGCAATCTTCACGATTGGTGGATGGGCCGGTGCTTCTCATGGTGGGATTGTTGCAGGGCTCGCGGCCTGTGGTGTTATGATGAACATCGTCTCAACAGCATCAGACCTTACACAAGACTTTAAAACAGGTTACATGACACTAGCCTCACCTCGATCAATGTTTGTGAGCCAAATAGCAGGGACTGCAATGGGCTGTATCATATCACCATGTGTCTTCTGGATTTTCTACATGGCTTACCCTGATCTTGGATTGCCAAAGACCACATATCCCGCACCATTTGCATCCTTATATCGAAACATAGCTCTTCTTGGAGTTGAAGGAGTGAGTTCGTTGCCTAAACATTGTCTCTTGCTATGCATAATATTTTTCATTGTTGCAATTGTTATAAATGGACTAAAAGACGTGGTAGGTGAGAAATACTCGAAGTTTATACCAATTCCGATGGCCATGGCTATACCATTCTACATTGGAGGCTACTTTGCTATCGACATGTGTGTTGGTAGCTTGATACTCTTCGTGTGGGAGTACAACAATAAGGCTAAGGCTGATATGTTCGCGCCTGCAGTTGCTTCCGGGTTGATTTGTGGTGATGGTATATGGAGTTTGCCTAGTGCAATACTTGCTTTGGCTGGTGTAAATCCTCCACTCTGCATGAAGTTCGAATCTAGCATATCTAGCTAAGTTGGAAGAAATTAAGCTAATGATATGAACATAGACTATTAGTGTGTGGATTTAATTTCCTAGTGGCATAAAAATTGTAGATTTGGGTTGCTATTTTATCGTTAATGTATGAATCCAGTACAATTCAACAATTGGGTCCAAAGTCTACTTTTTCTTCCCTATATTAATTAAGATCGATCATAGGTGAATTTTCATAAAATTGTGTAACATGTGAAAAGGGAGAAAATTAGAGCCTAAAAAAAAAAATTGTTATTTTTACAGCAGTTACAAGGTAAAGATACTATGGAGAAGCTTAAATATGAAATTCATACTTGTTAGCATAGATCCATATTGGCCAATTACAACATAAAGTTAAAGAGACAACTAGAAATAAGGGTGGATTTATAGCTATATCTCCACAGTTTTTATCATTATTGGCGTTCAAACCATTACACACTTGGAAACCCTTAAATAGCTAGTAGTTAGCTACACAAGCACCACTTTAAAGTAGACTATAATTACTATCACATAAATCTGATCCCTCTCCTCAGCTTCAATGCAACATAAGCCAGGTAATTCTTACGAGGTAAGTTTGAACCAGCTGCTGTGCTAAGCAACCGCGATGCTGGGACGGATGGACATAAGTTTAGAACTTCCCTTGAAGTGAGCCTAGCGAGCAAAGGATCCCAGTGGCACTCACAACACACAAGCTTTCCATTATGACCAACAAAAAAAAATGTAAAGGAAACTTGCAGAGGAGTTTTCCTCAAGACTTGACAGTTGACAACCATTTTTTTTTTCAAATGTATGATTATCTATATTAGCATTTCACACAAAACAGTTAAGGGTTGGCAAAACAATCAGGCGGATCGATTTTGGGTCTGGTGATCTCAAGTTCAGGTGACTTTTGGTTTTGACCATGACCCAGAATACTAGTCACAGGTCCTTTGGTTGAATTAAGGGTGCATTCTCTATTTCGATTTTTGGCAAATTTATAGTGTTCATATTTAATGTAAAAGTTCAAAAAGCATAATCGAATAGATAAACATAAATGATAGTAATACAAGTAATAATTAACATAAAGTTATCAACCTCTCAACAACGCAAGTGGGTAAGTTGTGGTGGTCTCCCCTAAAAATATATTGACGGGCCAAATGAGGGTGTATAGAACGGAAGCAGTACCAAACAACTCAAATTGTCGGGATACTAGTAAACAAGAATGGCAATAACTTAAAAACTAAAGTAATAACTCATCCTGTTGGGAGAGGGGGGGGTAAGAGGGTTAAAGTGTATTATGTTGGGTTGAAACCGCTTATTAGGAAAACTAGCCATCCATCCCATAAGCTGCACACGGCACCCTAAAGACCATGAGGCTAAGAACTGGCAGCAACAAACAACATGTATTCAATCTTTAAGAACAATGAAGAATTTGCATAAGAAAAGTTGGAATAAGATTTCCTACAGTCACATGATGCAAAAGATAAAATCTCGCAAATTTATCAGTAGAAAGTTGTTTATTTGATTCCCAACATCATTTTACTTACAGATCGAAGATTGCCAAGTGCGGTGCCTAAACTGGGATACCGATGCAAAAATTTGTTGTCCAGACTTGGAGTATCTATTCCAAGAATGCATCACAAAATCAGGAAAATAAAATTGCACCTGGACTTATAATGCCCCAATATAAATAGCCTTATTGTCAAACTTAAACTATGACTTACCTGATAGCTTAAACAAGTTTGCCTTCCAAAGCTCACCACGTTCCCTGTTAACCCAACATTAGATGCAAAGCAAAGTTTTCCCAACAAACATTGTGAATGTGGGAAACAATTATACATATATAAAGCAAAAGGATAAAAAGAGAGATTAGAAAGAACAATGACACTCTAACCTGTAACAATCTCGCAAGTCAAGTTCTGCAGATTGCAAGGAAAAACCAGCTTTCTTAAGCAGCACAACAACATCCATCAGCACTTTCTCTGGAGGGATCTGAAAAAAAAAAGAGATGAGAACCATAAAATTGATATTGATGAATGATGATGATTTACTAATTGATTGGAACAAACTCCCTCTAAACATACTCGCTTAACCATCGAGATACAATATAAGCTCAAGGCATCACCAGCTCTTTCAAAAACATCAAACAGCACACGGGCATCCATAAGCATAGATTTGTACTGATGGTCAAAGTCGACTTCAGAACCCAATCCATCAATTTCATTCGTAAGGTGTTGTAGAATTGTCATCCCTATTTGACACAATCATAAAAGAAATTGTACATGACATGCAGTTAAACATACGGACAAAATGGCTGGAAAGTAAACATACCTGTCCCAGTTGGACGCATAACCTCCTCTAGAGCAACCATAAGTAAAGCCGCCAACTGTTTCAATTTTCCATTCTGAAGAAAGGTCCAAGCAATAAGCAATTTCATTGACTGACTCAGTATGGCAAGCTAGCAGCCTTGCAGAGTCCAAATTTTGTTTCTATGTTGAAGAAATGAACAGGACAATATTAGATACATCACATGCCAATATGCATCCAAACACACACACACATATACAATCACAACATATGATAAGGAAACGAAATGTGTTGCAAACTGGACACAATTCTCATATAAGTCATATTCATTTAGTAACAATAAGCCAATTATTTCCAAACAGCAAAAAAAAAAAAAAAAAAAAAAAAAAAGACCAACCAATTCCCAGGAGCAAAGTAATATTATAAGTTTGAAGATAGAATCGCCTTCAGCCCACGATTCTAGAGGCAAATCCGTTTCACAGTAACTGCAGGAAGAGCAGAAGAGATCAGAAATGCGTGATTATAAAATTGAAATTGGATGACTAAATTAGGAGGTTGGTACCTAAAACGATCAAGTAAAAGGTAAAGGGGAGTCCCATAATTATCAGGGTAATCCACTTCACACTTAATGTTGCAATCCACGATAGCACCTCGCTCGAGCATTATGCTATGAAACTAAATGAATACATCTAGCACAGCCCTTGAGTGGAGGGGGTTATTCGCACACCTCCCCATTGACCAATGTAGTCAAACATTTTTTGGATGACTTTGCTGCACAAAAAGACACCAAATATATTCCTATTTTTTCTGGATGCGCACGAAGAAGCTCCACGAAACTTTCTTTGTCATCGTCTATGAGTATGCATTCCAATTCATCATAGAACTTTTCATTAAGCATCGCGATTGACATCTGGAAAGAGAATCAAAAGTAGTCAAGGACCAGCAAATCAAGAATCAACAAAGCTATAAGATTTTTCCCTCCAAATCTACTTTTCGTTACCTAAATTCTTATACCAAAAGAAAAGAAATTTGATATTCAACAGTGTCTATCTCACACCCATATTACAGTTATCTACACAGCCAAACTCTCGTGGATTTTTCAACAAACAAACACCTTATAAAATCAATAAAAAAATATATTTAAATGCAGTAATTAGCATACGAAAATATAATAATTAGAGAAAAATGAATTGAATTTGAAGCATTTAATACTAACCCTAGGTTCATCTACAAAGACAAGGTATTTGAAAGAGAAAATGAGAAACAGTAAAGAAAAGAAAAAGATTTTACCTTTGATGACAAAATAGAGCTTTCACAATTGGGAGGAAATGGCAGAAATAGGAGGGACGAGAAGAGAGGATATTATATTGCACTTTCTTTTTTGGTAAAAAACTACAATAAAATATTATATCTCTCTCCTCTCATGATATCCACTACTACTTTTTTTTATTATATATTTCCTCTCACATTCATTACTTTTCAATAAAATATTAACCCCACTATCTTTCTTTTATAATTTTTTAATACTCTAAATACCCCACTTACCTCTTATTTTATTTAAGTCAATTAAAATTCCTAAAACTATATAACGGTCAAACTGTAATACTTAAAAAAATGGAGGAAGTATTTTTTTTTTATTTTTTTTTTAATTTTTAAGGTTGCCCACCCGGTTCACCGGAGCTTAGCTCCGACTACATCCGGATCCGACTCAGGTAGCACACCTGGCTTATGGTGGGTGAGTCTCCCAACAAGAATTTCTGCATACGGTGAGGCTCGAACCCGAGACCTCCCTTAAGCGACATCAAGTTGCTTACCACTTGAGCCAACTCTTGTTGGTCAGGAGGAAGTATTTGATAAACAAAAAAAACATATCCCCAAACTCCTATTTTCACATTCCAAACGGCAGGGGCGCATCTTCTAAGGGGTTGGTCTGGGCTTAGCCCCTTAGATCTGATCCACTAATGTGTATTAAGAAGCAAATTTAAAAAGGAAAAAAAGAACATACAAAGCCCAATTTGTATGTAGCCCATTGCACTAGATATTCAGAAATACCATACCTTTATTTGTTTTTACTTGCACAAACTCCAATGTGGGTTTAACATATGAAAATTGGGGACCCATCTCAATTCAATACATTTTTTTAAGGAAATCTCAATTCAATACATAAACGTCAGTATTATACTATAATGGCTACCAAGTACTGTACAAATTTTTAAATTTTATTTCAAAAAAAAAATTTCCTAAATTCTACTGTATTTGCTAATTGTTATTTATAGTATTTTATTTTCATTTTTAAAGATTTACCAATGATATTCAAGTATAGTATTTGCTAATTGTTATTTATAGTATTTTATTTTCACTTTTATCTGACTTAAGGAGTATATAGAATTATGAAATGATATGAGTATTATACGATGGTTTTTTTTTTTATTTTTTATTTTTTTTTAATATGAAATAATATTCTATAGGTACAAAATTAATAACGTTTAATTATTTTATATTAGTGTATACCATGATTAAAGTTTAGAAATTGAACTTCAATTCGGCCCCCCAAAAGAAAATTGTCAAGATCCGCCACTGCAAACACCCGTTTATTTATTTATTGGACGCTTGACCCATTTATAGCTGGGGTGGGTTAGGGTTTTTGATTGCAAATAAGAAGAAAAACACAAATGAATGATTGAATGTAGCTCCCTACTGCTCCTCTCTCTCTCAGTTCTCCATTGAAGCGCACTCAATTGACCTTCTGATATTTGTATCCCCATTGAAGCAGCTTCTGAGGTAATTTGTTTATGTGATAATTGAATCAATTTTTTTTTTTTGGTAGCTCTCTTTGTCGAATCAAATTTGGTTGCTAGTAATAATGTGTTGCAGAACCCTTTAATATTAGTATTGCTAAGCAGTGGCGGATCCAGGATTTTCAATCAGGGGTAGCGCAATACGGAGTAACGCATTGTTATTTAAAACATTTAAAACTAAAATCAAAACCAAACTTTATTTTAGGGATTTTATATTGAAAAATCCTCCAAAAAACGATTAGCAAAATAATAAACCGATTGATTTTTGCTCCATATTAATTGCAAATCTGATTTTGCATAAGCATACATTTGACTGAGTACTTATTCATAAACAATTAATAAGATATATTATACGTATAAAAAATAATTCAATTAAAAACTGCACAATAGTATGAAGTATCATATTATTTTATTTTAATTAATACTAGTAATTTTGTACTCCAATTCTGTAAATAATTTGTAAAATCGCAAAAAACACTTTATTATTAAGTGTAATAGAGAAATTTTAATTACTTTTAATCTTATTATTGTAATGTTTTTCTTATACCTATATGTACTAAAAGAAATAAGGGGTGTTTGTAAAAAAAAATAAAAAAAAAAATAAGGGGTGTAGGGGAAATCTTGATTTGGAACAAAGAGCAAGGGATAGAATAAAGCATTAGAAAGATAAGTAAAAAAAAATAGAAGCTGGGGTTCGAACTTTGACCTTGCCGCACATCCCAAACTTTATCAATTTCTTCTAATACCGCTGTAGCAAACGTTGTCAATACCTATACATATGCAGTTTTTAAAAATTCATCCCATATTTCTGGGGGGTAGCATGTGCTACCCCTTGTTGCTATGTAGATCCGCCAATGTTGCTAAGTCTTTCAATTTCTGTAATTTTTCGCATGTTAAGAGAGCAGAAAATACAACAGACCATTTAGTTGCTAGATGGGATACGGGTATGCGTGATGAGAGAATTTGTATGAACTCTTTCCCCAAAAGGAGGAAAAAAAAAAGAAAAAAAAGAGGTTGTCCCCATTGATATCAAATATGAACAAACCATGTTGATATCATGACAATCTTGTAAATAATAGGTTTGCTTTTTGGAAAGTATTCATAAAATATTGAAAAGATGAGTTGGACTTTGTTTTTTTCATTTCTTTTACAGATCTTCAATTGACGAGAGGGTAACAACATCTACTCGTTTACTTTAATCGAATCTGGGTTGGAGGAGAGAGAAAATCAAATCAAAAAACTTAATGAGAGAGAAAACGAAGATGATTATCAAGAATAATATTCAACAATCCGATAAATTGTTTCACTTCAATTTCTATGATTATCAGGAATAAAAAAAAACTTAAAATCCTAAATGCATCCACACTTACATTCCAATATTCCAATACAAATCGATAATCATCAAATTATAGAACAATATCCAAATTCAATAATTTCGATTACCTCATTTTACGAAATCAAACTAACTGAGGCAGCTAAGTCGTCGCCGGCAAAATCCATCATCAATTTTTCCAACAATTCAGTTTAGGGCTCCGCTTCAGAATCTGGTTCGGCAGGAGAATGGTCCAGTTCGTTTGTTTGGGCCGATATCCGGTTCTAGTTCGGGTAATTGGTTCGGATGAAGGTGGTGAAGAGGGAGGAGGAAACCATTGGAGAAAAGCTCATCAGTTGATAAAAAGAGTAGTACGTGCTTTGTGGGTCGAACTCGTATTCGAGAACTCGAATTCCGGGGAGTTTACTTGCTACGGCGGCGGCGGAGAGAACGAGGGGGAGGAGAGAGAGTGAGAGTTCTTGAAGGTCTGTGTTGGCCGTTGGGTATCAAATGAGGGAAATAATCTAACGTTGATCGTTAACGTCAAATTTGGAGAAAACGGGAACTCATTACGGGAAGAGCCATGTAAACTGCGGAAATATTTGCCCATCATTTAAATGGAAATTAGACTGAAATGCCCTTGATATTAACAATACAAGTTGATATCAGATATCAACTTGTATTTGCTCAAAAAAAATTATATAGCTGTATTTTTTATCAAGTATATAGTTGTTTTTTTTTTTAAAAAAAATATACTTGTATATACTTGATATGAGATGACTTACCCAAATGATTAATCTCTTTCACTCTTTGTATTTATACAGGCTAATCTGCAATTCCTGTAGAATTTACATGGTACATACTCTTAGTGCTAATATCTGACCACAAAATGATGATCAAAGATAAAGAATTTTCTAAAAGGTTGGAAAGGGTCCTTGACAATGATAGCAAACCTCGTTTTGTGTAGTTGCTTCAAAATCATCCTGCTGAGATAAACAAATCTTTGGTAGAAAAGTGTGCTGAATTTGGGGCCAGAAAGTGTTTGCTTGCTTTGATCAATGGGGAACTATGTGAATTCAATGCTCTTCCTGCACTTGATGCTCACTCACCTAACAGCGTTACAACGCTTGCCTATGTTGCTTATTGTTGTCTTGATGCTCGATCAAATTATTGATCTAATGCTCATGCGTTGCAACGCTATTCCTCTTGTTAATGTCAGTTGCACCATTGCTTCAATACATGGCCTTCCTATCCATTTTGTCCTTCTTCGTTTGAGGTACTTTGTCCTTCTCCATTGGAGTATTCTTCATTATTTCTATTTGTTTAGTATTTGACATTGTGTTATTCACGTGTGCTCCTGGTGTCTATAAATGGTTGTAGTTATCTGGAGCATATATATTCATGGACTCGAGGCGACTCCCTCGCCAAACTTGTTTATTTACTGTGCCTATGGAAAACGGTTGGTTATTTCTTACTCTTCACGCCTTGTAATGTTCCTCTTCAGCAATGTTTTAAGCAAAGTGTTGATTGACCAACTTGTGTGTAAAGATCCTGACCATTGTCTAAAGAGTGCTCATTTAGTCATTTATATGTAAATTTGAGTTGTTCCTCTTGTTTATTGTTACAATTTTAGTTTATCAAGCATTTGAGTTGACTTACTTTCTTATGAACCTTGCATGATTGATCAGTTCCTTATCGTAATGAACGATGAGTCAACCTTGAATTTTGAGCAACTTGTGATTTGTCCTTTGTCCATTTGTTTATACCTATATATTGGGGCTAGGTTTATTTTGGCAGCTATAAGGTGGTTAAGCAGTCTCATTGCTGTAAATATATTCATATTTGTTCGTTATCTTAAATTTCTTTGCCAAAAATATTGTTGTAGAAACTGCTTTTGGACGCTACACGGTCGCTTGTTCAATATACTGATTCGATCAATGATATTGCTTGGACTTTTGTTCAGTATGGAGCATTAAAACAGTTTGGGGCTCTGCTATTGATTTCCCGAGAAAAGGTCGTGGCTCCACTTAACTCAGGTATTGTGTACATTGCATCTATGTTCAAATTTTATAAACTGATTATATTAGCTGTAGTAAATTTTTGTTGTTTTGTAGGCTTGACCATTCGCCAATACCTAACAAATGAGATCGATTCATTATCTAAAACTGACGTTGGAAGCGAACAAGCTGAGTACAAAAACACGCTTATTGATGCACAACAACTACTTGATGTGTTTGAGAGAGCTGGTGATGCTTTGAGCTCATATTATAGCTCAATGCATAAATATGTATGTTGGATGACTTGTATTTTACCATCAATTGACAAATAATTATTCTCTTATGCTACATTATGATACTCTTAGGAGACATGTGATACAAACGGTATTTATTTACCTCTAATCAGGTAGCTGTAAAAGACACTATTGTTGATGTTTGCGAGTTGCCCAAGAAAGCTAAGGTTCACGTGTGCGCGGAAGACCTCCATTTGCTTTATAATTTCGAGTACGTTCTCTTTCCTTCTGCTTGGGGTTCAATTGTCGCTTGCAGTATCTTGTTTTAGCCTTTTAGAGCATATTTAAAAGCTTCTTCTATATTTGTTTATTTCAAATGTTGGATTGATAGAAATCATCGTGTCTTGTCGAGAATTGCATCGAAGACGTCAAAGCTTTTAGGTAACTGTTTAAGTTTGTTCTTATAATCACCTTTGCCCTTTTACTTTTGGGTGTACCCTTATAAGAGAAGTACTCATCTTTTTGTGCTGGATTTTGGTGCTTCAGAGCCTGGTACTCAACAGTCGAGAAATAAAAATTGGTTACATGTTCCTCCTACAGAACAACAATCCAACTATGTAAGTTGAGTTATATAAAGTAGAAATGTTGTGCTATTTCTGAATAAAAATGATGCCTCAGACATACCTTGGAAACAACCATATGTAAGATTGATACATGGAATATTACACACTGTAAATATTTAACCTTTTTAAATACGGAAAGTACACACTATTGGTGATGGGAAACTTGCCATCCTAGTGCTCCCCTGCCATCATTGCCTTTCTCCCTCCGTCGCTTGTTTTCCACAAGAACCACCACCCTTCCCTGATGACTTGCATACTGTTATACCAACACCACCACTGAAAAAACTGTAGATAGTCTTTACAACTGTAACAACCATTGACTTTCCTTTTGGAACCATGGGTTTAAATGTAAAGCCATACTTGATACCATTGGTTGAACCAAATGGGGGCCATATATAAGCAAGGACAGTGAGTAGATTTTTATTGACTTGCTAAAACCTAAATGCATGTTTTAGGCACTCAACACAGTAAATACATGCCCAATGCCCATGCTCTGAATCCTAGCCCGTCTCCTCTGCATCCCATTTAATATCTGAATCCCCTCGTGTTATTCTTAAATTTTAAAATGTGCCATTTTAATACTTTTTTGCTTGCCCTGAGAAAATCCTTCAAGATCTGCCACTGCATGACTATGTGATTACTACTTTAGAATTGTGGGTATTTTGGATATATGTGATGTATAGGGGTATTTTTTGGGTTGTTGATCGAATTTTGAAGGGTATTCTTTACTTCGTAATGTGAGCATGTGATTATTCTTGAACTCGTGGAAGGTTAGTCCTAAGGGTTGTAGGCTGACTAAGTTTTTTTGAAGCGCTAAAACACTATATCACCGTTTGTTGTTGTGATTTATTTCTTCTACTTCATGCCCTTTTTTTTTTTTTATTTCTTAACCAAGTACACAATTCTTAAGAAATTTCATTCTACATAACTCTGCTTTATGAAACAAAAAACTTTGGATTCACACTTATTAGACTATCAGCCTTGTCATGCAAAATGTATAGCAACAATCTCTACCATATTTTTTGGAGGTTAGTAGCAACTATGTTGACCAGGTGGTTTTGATGAATTCTTGAAAGAGCAAGAGCATGAAAAGATAATGACAAAGACTCTAGAAAACAAGAAGATCTCCTATCTTGAGAAGCTTGAGCACTGGGGAGGCCTAAGAAGTCCAACAGCTCGGCATTAGAAGACTGGGAAGGCACAACATAATGACATAGAAAAAGGCGGGAAAGATCAAGCTGAGGAACACATACAGAGCATAGGACATCAACATCTTGAGACATCTTACATTTCTGGGACGTGTATATAAATTTTAACAGACACCGAGGTTTGTACTGACCTAGTCCTTTAAGAGTTTCAGCAATTAACCACTTAGGTGGGTGCTTGTGGCCGTTGTGGGAGGTATACAATGTCCTAACTGTCAAAGGGCAAAGAGTACTTGAGCTCTAATGATGATTTACAGTGTTCTTTGTTTCTCCACCTCTGTTTCTGTGCACTAATATGAAAGAGCAAGATTTTCCAACCAAAGGGAGTATGGTTAGTAGACAAGTAAGCATTAGAGAAGAAAAATATATAAAAAATAAAAATAAAATTCTCAATGAAAAGAAAGATGAAGAAAGGAATTTTCTTTGTATTAGGTCCCAAAAAAAAAAGTTCAACAGATAATAATTGATAGATGGAGAACACAATCCTCAAAGAGACCTCAAAAGCTTTTGGAGGACCTGTAACTAATCAGCTCCTAGATAGCTCATCACTCAAATGTGGAATCGGTAAGAGAAGACAGGCTAATCTAAAAATATAAAATGAAGTAATAAGCACAATCAATCACATTGAAGCACTAAATTGCATATTTGAGATGGTTTACAAGAAGACACTTAAATAGATAGACATGATACAAGACTCAACATTACGAGGAGAGTTTGGCAAATTGCATCATTTTGGATAGGGTGAAACAGGAGGTTGGTGTTCCAAACAGTACATTCCCAGCACTGGTAGCACCTAAAAAGAGGTTTATTGTACAAAAATCAAAACAGAGAAGGGGAGTTGATAATTATTAGATATCATACTTCCTCCGTTCTATTAATATTGCAACAAGGATGAAATTACGCATCCCAAAACACATTTTATATGCTAAATATCTATAATTGTGTAAGAGTAAAAATTATAAAAAGTTGATATTGTGAAAGTATTTTATGAGACGAATCTAACAAGATCCCACATGACTATATTTTGCTTAACGTATAAATCATATTATATAGTCAAACAAGAGTGATGAATAGTGCAAAAAGTCCATTGTTGCAATATTAATAGAACGGAGGAAGTATGTTTCACACTTCTTTTGTAGCAGATTCTTAACTGTGGCGTGTTTTGTCCTCTGACATAGATAGTTCCTCTCAACACCCAAACCCCTAAACCCAAAAAGAGAAGAATCAAGTCATGTTTGTGTGTGAGAGTGAACATATTTCAACAAACATAGACTTAACTGATTGATCAGACGATGAGCCATTTAAAAAACAAATATTTCCTAATCTTTAATGTACTAGTGCTTTTTATATGTAAAAATCCATTAACATACACTGACAAATGAAGAACTAAGCCTTGTCTGATACCCTAACAACATTGGTCAGCATATTCATACGTCATACATGTGTATAATCAATTGCTCCATATATAATGTCAATAAATGTGAAAGCTCCAATCTGCCAGATGATTTGACTTAAATTTTTAGGTAACCTGTCCCAAGGAACACAATAGATAAAAAGAACCTTAGAATGGAGCCTAATTCAAGTGCATATATAAACAGAGATTGAAAATATGCAGGATTCAGTTTCCACACTACCATCAGTTTAATATGCTTGCAAAGTCATGCAGACATCATCACAGTTTAATATGCTTGCAAAGTCATGTAACAGTAGCTAAACAGAACAAAGGAATAATTAGATAAAAGGAACAAGATAAGCAGAACTAAAAAGTAAAAGAAATGGTAATCAAAGTGAAATATGTTTTCTAAATGATCTCATGTCAGGAAATCAAATTACAGTGGTAAACTCATTGAATTAAGTCAGAAAGGCATTGATCACATACTCAAGGAAATATGGAAATTACTCCTTTTAATACAAAATTAGAGTTTTCTTCGCAAATTCCTTTATTCTCTACACATCTGATCTTGGAGAAAACCTACAAAAACAAATAAATAAATTAGTAATTCAATTAGAAGATGATTAGATATTAATTTAAGTATATTAATAACATACCTAGGACCACGAGTAAGCGTCACCATCTCCATTCTGATGGAGGGAAAACCAACTAGAAGCCTCGCGACCTTATCATCGAGTCCATCTATGTGCGTCTTCAAGTCATGTACCCCCTTGGGTAATGACTTACGCAGGCGATGAACACCTCTCATGTGCTTTCTAACCAAATCAGCTATTGAATTAGCTTCTCTGGGGACATGCACTACTTCCCAACGATTAAAGTTGGAAAGCTTCATCATGATGTCACTGTTCATAAAAATTGAAACTAAAATAAATATAAAAAAAATTTAAACATAAAAAGTCCACTAAGTTCCTTGTGCATGCAAATAACTGTTAAATAGGTTAGAATAGTTCACCAAGAAAAAATGGAAGAAGGCAAGCACTGGTTTACAGATTAAGGGAACTTATTAACCCTCCACCGGATTCCTTTGGCACAACATGCAACGGACTGCGCAAACACCTTGTCACGAATGCATTGCACAACAAGAATAGAGGCTGGATTACTTTTGAGTGAAGGAGGAAAAGAGGACAGCAGTAAGGATTGTCAGGGAATGAGGTAGAGGAGTAGCCACCAAATCAGTGAGCAATCAAGGACTGATGTGAAGGCTGGAAGCAGCCCCTCTCCTTGTGACAACTGCAACAACTTTTGTCTTCTTTCTCTTATTGGCCGATTGTGTACATATAAGTAAAGGGGGGTAGGAAGGTGCTAGAGAATTGTAATCATCAGAGTTAAGAGAATTGTGCCCTCAAGGTACTAGTGAGAGAGTAGTGACCTCAAGCCACCTTGTTTGCAATATTCAACCTTTAATGAATGAAATAGCTACCTACTTCCCTAAAAATCCCATCTTTTATTGCTTATATTTCAATATTACAGTAGAAGCTAACTAAAGTGTTACAAGTGGTATCAGAGCAGCGGACTTGCGGCTGCCGGAACTGGAAACCACCACACACACTATGTTCTTATTAAAAAAAAATGTTGCCTCTGCAACTCAAAGATGTGACGCATTAGAGGAACAGTTGGTCGGAGTTCAGAACCAACTGGAGACGGTGGAAGCCACAATGAAGACACAAGAGGAGACCCTCAAGAAATCCTTGGATGAAGCTATTCAAAGGTTAAATGGTCGGTTCGAGTTATTCCGACAGCAACAGGACGCAAAAATGACGGTGAACACCACCACCCAAGCTTAAGGAGTTACGGAACTTGGTTAACCAAAGGAACCACGAATAAGGGCAAGGGTTTATCCCCAGAATGCGGAACTGGAATGATCCGAAAGGCGGCGGCGATCATCGTTGGAAGCCGAGGAAGTTAGACATGTCTATTTTGAGGGCACGGACCCTGACGGTTGGATACTCAAGGGAGGGAAGTACTTCCAACACTACCAACTCACGGAAGAGCAGAAGTTGCAAGCCGCTGTGTCAGCCATTGAGGGTGACGCCTTGCGGTGGTTCCAATGGGAGAACCGAAGACGACCGATTCTAAACTGGGAAAGTTTGAAAGCGAGGTTCTTGCGCCAATTTTGACCTACTCATGCCGGAAGCCTCCATGAACAGTGGTTGGCGGCGAGTTAGGAAACCACCGTGCTCGAATACCAGAAGAAATTTATCGAGCTCTCAGCTCCCTTGGAAGACATACCAGAGACCATTATGATGGGCCACTTTATAAATGGGCTTAGAGAAGAGAAGACATCAAAGCTGATGTTAGGTTAATGAACCCATTTAACCTAGAAAAAGCCATGGAGATTACGGGCTGGGTTGAAGAAAGGAACCGGGTAAGCGGGTCAAAAAAGGCGCCTAGTTATTTCGAATGGATCTAAAGCCCCTGTTGGGCCAGGTCTCATTAACACGTATGGAACCCCAAACCAACATGCTTCTTCCTTCAAAGGTTGGCCTAAATCACCCACCGAGTCTCAAGCCTCTGTTAACTTTCCCAGAACCACCACATACTCTAGTGCTAAGTCCGGTGAACCGCGCCGATTGATTGATTTTGAACACCAAGAACGGAAAGCAAAAGGGCTCTGTTTTAGGTGCGACGAACGATGGAGCGTCGGTCATCGATGCAAGAACAAGGAAATGGGCGTTCTTCTGTTGGGCGGGGTGGAGGACGCCGGAGTTGGACCATCCAAGCCATTGGAGACAGATTCCGGCGACGAGGAGGTGACGGCCGAAGCGTCGCACTATTCGGTGGTGGGGTTGTCCAACCCCCGAACCATGAAGTTAGAAGGGAGAGTAGGCCCAAAATCGGTGGTTATCTTGGTGGATCCGGGGGCCACCCATAATTTCATCTCTGATGTGTTGGTGGCCGAGGTGGGAGTGCCAGTAGTCGGCGATCGTGAGTTTGGTCCCTAGGTAATGGCGACCTAATTTGGGGGAAAGGGAGGTACAAAGGGGTAAGGGTGGTCCTCAACGGTGGCTTCGTGGTATTGGATAATTTTCTACCACTAAAATTGGGGAGTGCCGATTTGATTTTGGGAATAGAGTGACTTAAAAAACTTGGTTCCGTCACCCATAATTGGAAAACTCATGTCATGAGTTTTATGGTGGGCGGTCAAAGTGCCACGTTGGTGGTAAATCTGGCCTTAGATCGTACTAAGGTGTCGCTCAAAGCCATGATAAGAACCTTGAGGCACGAAGGTGGAGGGCTATGGGTGGAAGTCAATCAAGTCGAGGTGAATTCGGATGAGGAGAAAGTGGAGACACTTATGGCTGCAGTTCCGACTGGTTGAAAGACGTTTTGGTGCAATTTCAAGGGGTATTCTCTAACCTTAAAGGGCTGCCACCAAGGCGGGGTCACAAACACGCGATAATCTTGAAGGAGGGTAGCAATCCGGTGAGTGTTAGACCTTACCAGTACCCCTAATTTCAGAAGGATGAGATCGAAAAACTGATTCGGGAAATGCTAGCTACCAGAATCATCAAACCGTCCATTAACCCCTTTTCAAGCCTGGTTTTGCTTATAAAAAAGGACGGTTTGTGGCGTTTCTGTGTCGACTATCGTGCCTTGAATCGTGAAACCATACCGCACAAATATCCCATTCCCATAATTGATGAGTTGTTGGATGAACTTCATGGTGCAACCATTTTTTCAAAGCTCAATCTCAAGTCGGGCTACCATCAAATTTTGGTGAAGGAAGAAGACACCAACAAGAAAATCTTCCGAACCCACAAAGGCCACTATGAGTTCTCGGTGATGCCCTTTAGGCTTACCAATGCACCCGCCACCTTCCAAGAATTAATGAAAGAAGTGTTCCGCCCTTATTTGAGAAAGTTCGTGTTGGTGTTTTTCGACGACATATAGATCTATAGTCCCAACAAGGAAATCTATCGTGAACATATGAGTGTGGTGTTGGTCGTACTTAAGGAGCATAGTTTGGTGGTGAATTTTAAAAAATGTGAATTTGGGCAGCCACGAGTGGCTTACTTGGGCCATGTGGTGTCCTTAGAGGGAGTAGCCATTAACATGGAGAAAATCAGGGCTATGGTAGATTGGCCTATATCAAAAAACTTGAAGGAGTTACGGGGTTTATTGGGGCTAACCGGGTACTATCGCAAATTCATTAAGGGGTATGCCCAAATAGCTAAACCTCTTACCGAGCAGCTGAAAAGAGAAAACTTTGGGTGGTCAAACGAGGCTACAAAGGCGCTTGAGCAGCTCAAGGCAGCCATGGTATCCTCCTTGATGTTGGTGATGCTGGATTTTTGCAAGCAACTTGTGGTCAATTTGTGGTTGAAGCTAATGCTTCGGGGTGCGGCTTAGGGGCAGTGTTAATGCAAGACTCACGGCCTATAGCGTTTTTTAGCAAGCTTTTTGGGCCAAGATCGCATGCTAAGGCCACATACGAGAAAGAATTAATGGTAATTTGCCTCGCCATAGTCAAGTGGCGCCATTATTTGCTAGGCTGGCATTTTATTGTGAGGACGGATCAACAAAGTTTGAAGTATATAATGGAGCAACGAGAAGTGGGGGGGGGGGGGATTACCAAAAGTGGGTGCACAAGGTATTGGGATTCGACTTTGAAATTCAGTTCAAACCAGGGACTAGCAATCGAGTGGCTGATGCACTCTCTCGGAGGGGTGATTTGGCTGGTGAGTTGGCTGCTATGGTCACTATACAAGGCATCAATTGGGAAGAGATAGACAGGGAGGTCGAGGCCGATAGCTTGCTGGGTAAAATTGCAGCTGATTTGGTGAAGGGGCAGGGGAGTTATGTGGGATATACTATTAAAGAGGGAAGGCTAATGTTCAAAGGAAGGGTCATCATTCCCAAGTCCTCTACATTAATTCCCAAGCTTTTAAGAGAGTACCACGATAGTTCAATAGGAGGACATCAAGGAGAAACCAAAACTTATTTGCGAATTGCATCGAAGTGGTATTGGCTCGGAATAAGAAAAGACATCGGAGAGCACGTGTGGCATTGCCCGACCTGCTAGCAAGCAAAGTACTCCCAAATGCAACCCGTCGGCTTACTTCAACCATTTCCAATCCCCGAAGCAATTTGGGAGGACATATCAAATGATTTTATAAAAGGTCTTCCGAATTCCAAGGGGTTGAATTCGATTTTGGTCGTGGTTGATAGACTCTCAAAATATGCTCAATTTGTGGGATTAAAACACCCCTATAGTGCAGCAACAGTGGATGCCACCTTTGGGAAGGAGGTAGTCAGATTACATGGGTTCCCTACTTCTATAGTTTCGGATAGAAACCGCATATTCATGAGCATCTTTTGGCGTGAGTTGTTCAAGTTACATGGCACAAATCTCAAGAGGAGTACGGCATATACTCCACAAACTGATGGCCAAACGGAAGTTATCAACAAGACATTAGAGACATACTTGAGATGTTTCATGAGTGGGGAACCTAAGTCTTGTGGAATGTGGTTACATTGGGCTGAATATGCGTACAATATAGCCTATCATGAATCAATCGGGTTCACTCCCTTTCAAGTGGTCTATGGAAGAGACCCCCCAAGGTTAATCAAGGTTGGAAAGGGTCAAACACCTGTGGACAACTTGGATAAATGGTTGCAAGAAAGGGATTGGGTGCTAGAGGATTTGCAAATTAACTTACTCCGAGCTCAACAAAGAATGAAGGCCAATGTGGATTTGAAAAGGAGAGAGGAAGAATTTCAAGTGGGGGACTATGTGTATTTGAAGCTCCAACCTTATCGGTAGAAATCCCTTGTAAAAATGCCTAATGAGAAGCTATCTCCACGTTTTTATGGGCCCTTCATGGTGGTGCAACGTGTTAGACTCATGGCCTACAAGCTAGAGTTGCCTGAATCGTGCGGTGTGCACCCAGTGGTCCATGTATCACAGTTGAAGCGCGCACTGGGAAATCAAGTGGCTAGCACCACCATACCCACCCAACTGACAGAAGGATTGAAACTAGTACTGGAGCCTGAGTTGGTGCTTGATGTAAGGGAGTCCAAGAGCACACCAAAAGTGATGAAAGTGTTAATTAAGTAGCTGGGACTTCCCACACTTGAAGCTACATGGGAGGAGGCTTCTGTCATCAATGAGCGATTCCTTCGTTTCACCTTGAGGACAAAGTGACTCTTCTAGGGGGAGGGAATGTAACGAATGCATTGCATAACAAGAATAGAGGCTGGATTACTTATGAGCGAAGGAGGAAAAGAGGACAACAACAAGGACTGTCAAGGAATGAGGTAGAGGAGCAGCCACCAAATCAGTGAGCAATCAAGGACTGCTGTGAAGGCTGGCAGCAGCCCCTCTCCTTGTGACAGCTGCAACAACTTTTGTCTTCTTTCTCTTTTTGGTCGATTGTGTACATATGAGTAAAGGGGGGGGGTAGGAAGGTGCTGGAGAATTGTAATCATCAGAGTTAAGAGAATTGTGCCCTCAAGGTACTAGTGAGAGAGTAGTGGCCTCAAGCCACCTTGTTTGCAAGATTCAACCTTTAATCAATGAAATAGCTGCCTACTTCCCTAAAAATCCAATATTTTGTTGCTTATATTTCAATATTACAGTAGAAGCTAACTAAAGTGTTACAAATTTCAATATATCTGTTATTGCTATGTTTGTGGGGAACAACCCTCCACCAATGGAATATATGCAGCATATACTTAACTCAAGGTGGATTTGCTGGGAGCACATTCCAGTGAATAGATCATGAATACATTACCTATTTAAATGCAGATATGAACAAGATATGGAAGGTATCATATTGCTTTTTTAATGGTCATATCATTAATTTTAGAAGGTATCATGTGTCCTATATTCCCAACCTACAAGGTTGTGGATCAAAGTTTTTGGTCTTCCTTTAGCAATGCTTACACCTGCTTGGGCTAGACAGATTTTTCAACATGTTGGGCACATTAATCAATTAGAAAATACAGGACCACGGCTACCTAAATGTATTCATGTCAGACATCAGATTCAAGTCAAACACTTTAGGTGACTGCTAACGTAGTCCTCAATCAACATTCGTACACTAAAATGAGTAGTTTTTTCTTGCTAAAGCTGGTTTGATTTTAAACTTATGGCTTAGTGTATAAATTTGTTCCTCAATATTCATAACTTTCTCACAGTTAATGATTCCGCATCTCCTTCCCTTTTGATTCTTCCTTTTTTTGGGCTAAATTCTCAATTCGATTGGTTTTTGACAAAGAGGAATGAAATAAAATTTCAGCTGGAAAATCAACAAATAAAAGATTCTTTAACAACTTGTATGTAACAAAGTATTAGTACGAACTATTGGCATTTCTTATGTTGCATCAACTCAATTAATTCATGTTGTTGCTTTTATTTCACACTTCCTCCGTTCTATTATTATTGCAACAATGGACTTTTTCCACTATTCATCACTCTTGTTTGACCATATAATATGATTTATACGTTAAGCTAAATATAGTCATGTGGGATCTTGTTAGATTCGTCTCATAAAATACTTTCACAATATCAACTTTTTATAATTTTTACTCTTACACAATTATAGATATTTAGCATATAAAATGTGCTTTGGGATGCGTAATTTCCTCCTTGTTGCAATATTAATAGAACAGAGGAAGTATGTCCTTTCAGGAGTGAACAAATGTAAATTAAGATACGTGCTTAGGGTGAGATTAACATATCCTTTAAACAACATATAACCAATCAACCATATTAAAAATTTTAGCTTTATTTTATTCAATTGTCTTAGTTATTGGCAGGGTTAACCTTACCTCCACCTAATTAGAAGGGTCAGAGTACCAATCTTAGTCCCCAGTTTTCTCGCCTCTAAGGCTCTAAGTCAGAAACTTTCAGCTATATGACAAGAAATTATCTTTCAAATCATCATCTTTCAAATGATAGAATGATTTTACCCTTTCCATACAAAAATTTCAAGTACAAGTTGCAATCAATAAAATATTTCAAACACAACGTATATGTAAAACAAATTACCAGTATAATTTGGAGTAGTTCAGATGGATGAAAGTGTGTCCCACTATCACGTCCACCCAATCAAAATTATCGGAGTTGATTTTAGTTTGAGTGACACCTTCGGCATGAGCGTGTTTAATAGATTCAAGCAATGCGATTCCTTCGGCTTCAAATGACGTGGATGCCATAAATGTCGTCCAAAACATTCTAATACAACCATTCCCATGTAAAAACACAGTTCCTCCCCCAGCGACATTAGTTTGCTGGCGTTTGGAAAAAGAGCATCGACAAACAATGCTACACACGAGGAACTAAGTCTCCCAGGAATAAGTACTTGAATGGGGTGAACCAATTCAGCGGGCTTAGGAATTTGATTAAAAAATTTAACCTAATGAAGAGGAAAAGATTTTATCCAATCTGGATCATCTACAACGATACGTCTCCTAATAAGGTCTTCCCAAAACCAATCTTCTAAAGACGTAGGCCATCTCATCACAAGATCCACAAAATCATGTATCTTTATTAAAAAGATATCACTGCCATGATCAATTTTCATGTTTTCATAACAAAATTTTAACTTTTGTTGATATACCGCATAAAAATTTCCTAATAATTTATTTAGCATAAAACTGTTTAATATGAGAATAATTATATGAGCTAACTATATCTAATGTAATATTTATGTAGTTACACATAATTTGTTATTTTATAAATAATTTCACGTAATTTGTTAATATATAAATAATTTTAATAATATTTGTTTTAATTGATTTATTATATCTTAATAACTAATTTGTTTCATTTTTGTTCCCATCTTTGGTTTTTGTGAAGCATTTAGTCTTTTATGTTGGAGTTTTGGTGGATAAATATGGATTGTTTGGTTCTTATAATGGAAGCATGTTTGTGTTGTAAATATTTTGTGAATAAAAAGCAAATTCAAATGTTGAAAAAGCCGTCCATAGTTAAAAGAGGCGAGGACAATGAATAAAGTGAAAAAATGAAAAAATGAGAAAAAGCAAAGCAAATTCAAAAGCTTTGGAAAAACTTGATAAAAAATAGTGAAAAATGAAAAATACAAAAATATTTTGATGTAAGTTTCTTTCTCCCTTTCTTATGCATTGAGAACAATGCTTTGTTCAAGATTGGGGGGAAGCGTTCTTACGCTTTTTGTACATATGTTTGTTATTCTTAGTTTTGAATAAGCTTGGGGGTGATGTGTTTTTGTTTGGTGTTTACTTGGTTTTTGTGTTAAGATTTGGCCAATATTTGCTTCACGATTTAGGTACACCACCAAATTTTAAATTTTAGCCTACCCTCACCTCTCTCGCCTTTACATTACAACCCTTTCCATGACCTTTTGAACTTTGTAGTTGAGTCACTAGTCGGTGGAGGGAGATGTAGGTCAAGCTTATAGAGCGGCATGCAATAGTTGAGACGTCGAGAAATCTCAAATCTCTTTCTTTTTCCGGTTCCTTCGAGGAACCATAGAGATGCTTGCTAAAAATAGATTTGAAGCTAATTGGGAGAATGTGCTAAAAATGTTTTCAGATGAAAGTGAATTGAGTCTTGATAGTTCTCTATACTTAGCATGTCCTATGTTTCAATCAACCCTAGATATCTCGAAACGTGCTTACCATTGTTTGTTTAGGAAGCTTGGTATCTACTTGTGTTTTGTCTATTTGCAAAAGTCCATTATAAGAGCACTTTTCTTCCTTTTGGTTTTAACTTTCTCTTTTCTCTAATTTTGTTCTTTGCCTTATTTTACTTGAGATTTATGGGTTATTCTCTTAGGAAACCCTTACGAGAGCATTACTCGTCCTCTAGAGCGATCTAGAGGTTTAAATGGCTTGTCTTTTGTTGCTAAAATTGACCGTGATTCCTACGAAAGTGAGTTAGTGTACATTCTCATATTCTCTTGTTTTCTTGTTTCTTGCTTTGCTTAAATAATGTCATCATCTTTCCTTAGGTTTGATTTTTTTTTTTTGCTCGAGGACGAGCAAAAGTCTAACTTGGGGGAATTTGATGAGCGTCATTTATGGCGCTCAATAGAGTAGTTTTCGATTCCTTTTTCTATATTTTCTCGTTTTATTTTCTTATAATCTTTCTAGTTTTCTCTTATTTTCCGTCTTTATAGCTCATTGTGGTTTTCCGTTCACTTTTATGAGTTTTCCATGATTTTTGTTCTTAATTAGCTATTTTAGTTTAATTTCTATTCTTTTTGCTTTCTCTCTTACTTTTACTTGATTTCTTGCAAGTGAAGTTTTGAAATCTTGTTTGCCGCTCTCTTACAGATTTTTTCTCACTGATTTTAGGTCCGGAGTGCGCAAATATTTGAAGATTAAAAAGTTGCCCTCCTCGCGGGCATCACCTAGAGAGCACCAACGATGAGGATGCACGAGAGCGCAAGGATCAATGAGCGAGCAAGGAAGCCAAGCCACGAGCACCGCAGCAGGGGTGCGAGCGCGCAGGCCCCTCTGTGCGTGCGCGCAGACCGTGCGTGCGCACAATGGGCTGGTGCGTGTGCACGGGGTGCTCCGCCTCCCTTCGCTTGATTTATTATAAAGAGCCTTGACTTTTCCTTTTTTAGGGGTGATATGTTTATTTTATATAGTATTTTACCCCCGTTCCTCGGTCTTAATTAGTAGTGTTTTTGGCTCTTTAGAGCTACTTTTATTACTAATATGTGTTTTCTAGTGTTTTCGTAGTTTTGGTTGAGTTTTATAGGGAATTGCACTCTTGGAGCATTTTCCCGGGATTTTATGAAGCGACTACGAGCATTGGAGGAGCACGACCATCTTTCGTAGCCCAAGATCGGTTAGAGTCATCAAACCGGTGATTAAGGGCTCGACTTATGAGAAGATGAGGCATTGAACCGAATGAATAAAGCCCCAAGGAGGATATTTGGTTTGGGCCGAGTTACAAGCCTAAACAAGGAGTCAAAGTAGCCCGAAGTGTCACCGCCCGGTGCAAGGGTCTCCGCCCGGTGCAAGGGTCTCCGCCCAAAGGCGCGCCCGATCGGGCGCGAGAAGAGAAGATCACGAAGAAAAAAAGGCGGGCCCGATCAGGCGGTGCCTAGCCCGATCGGGCGCGTGTTTATGAGGAGAAGTTTAAGCAACGTTTAAGTTGTTTTAACTTAGGATTTTGGAGCTTAGTTATATACGCTTTTGTTAAGCGAGTTTACGATTCTTTCTCCCTTCCCTTACTCTCTCTCTCTTTCTCTCTCTCCTCTTAAACTCTAGTATTATTTTCTCTCTCTACAACTCTTTGTTTAATTCCATCTCTTGTTTCCTTCAACTTTGGTAACGATTTCTTCTCCTTTAATCTCAGTTATTTATTCTCTCTCTCTTACATCATGACTTGTTTAATTGCTTCGTTTAGTTTATATTTAATTATGTCTGAGTAGTTTTATTTCTAGGGTTTATGGGGATCCATAAATAATATGAAGGGGTAATTTATTGTTGTTGATTGTCAATGCTTGATTAATTTCCTATTGATTGATTTAATGCTCTGTGACTAGATTAGGCTTGATCTTTTATGCATGAGTTTGACAATATTGATTCGAGATTCGAGAGATGAGAATTGATGTTTAGGTCTAGTTTCAATAGGTAGGTTAATTTATAAATGGTTAGTCGAGATTCGAGAGATGAGATTTAATACCGGTAGATTATTTATGTGATTGTAATACGTAGCGAAAGCCCTTTATGATCTAATTAATTGATGCATTGATGATTGATTATTATGTTTTACCCTGAAATATTATTTATTGGTGAACCTATTCCCTAGGTCTTTTATTATTTGATTTCCCCCTACTTTTATTCCTTCCCACTTATACTCTTAGTAGTTTAGTTCCCTTTTATAATAACAAATTGGTTACTTGATAATTTAGATTATATTGATTAATTAGGAATAAATTAACTCGTTTTCCTGTGGTTTGACCCTTCTTCCCTATTTGCATAGTTAGTGGATTTAGGTATTATTTTTGATTGGGTGACTACGACTTTAGCCTGTCAAGGGGTGGACGATTTTATATGTACTTGAGACTTATTTCTAGAATTAGAAGAGAGAGAAAGTAGAGAGAGAAACTTGAGATTTCTTGTTTTGTACTTCAATTTCATCTTTGATTTCAACTTTGAGCTTGGATTTCATCTTCAATCAATGAAAGTTTGTGAGATTTCTTTCCTTTGAATTTACTTTTGTTTTCTATTTCCTTTAATTCTTGAATGTTTGATTTGATTTTTGATCTTTGGTTGAGAATTTGTTGAATGTTTGATTTTCTCTTTGATTAAGCTTGAAATGATGATGTTTGTGATTCAATTTGCTTTGTTTTTCAATTCCACCATGATTAGTGAGTAGATTAGTAGCTAGGGAGAAGGGGAAACATGCTTGATTGATGGTTATTGCTAGTTGATGATTCTTGGTTGATTTAATTGTTGTAATTAAATTGGTTGACATAGTTGTGCATGTGAGTAATTAGAATAGGAGTGATCAACCTATAAAATTAATCTAGACTGCATAGCAAATTTCAATGACATGAACCCTTGATTTGAGAATTGCTTTAATTGATTGAATTTGATTGTGATTTTCCTTGTTAGCCATTCTTAGTGAACCCTAGCTTGGCTTATAGGAGATAGCTTTTGGATTCTATTAGTTGCAACTATTGTTTGTCCTTTGCAATGTTTGAATCAATCGAGTCATCCATCGATTAGCATAATCATTGAGCTTGCATGTGGAACCTATATCCATAGTGTTTAGCTTATTGAATTTCTTTGATTTGTTTAGTCTTTTGATACCTTAGTTACAATCCAATTCTTCTTACAACCTTCGAAGTAGCTTGACCTAGGCTATAGCTTTCTCCTACTCATTCCTTTGGGTTCGACCCTTGACTTACCTTATACTCGTATTTGGTTGGTTAAGTGATTATAAATTTGTTTGGATCTAGGGGAGATTAGAAAATGACCTACCTTTTCCCGACGTCAATATATAGTGTATATATACACTTAATTAATAACTTACAAAACAATATTATACACATAATTATTTTCATAACAAAATACGAGAATCGACGTATATCTCAACATGAGTGGAACTAGGTTTACCATGAATAAGAATATGAATAGGGTGAACAAATTTGGACACCTTAGGTCGTTGATCGAAAAAATCAATCCAATAGATAGGAAAAGCTTCTAACTAATTCGGATCATCAACAATAATGCATGATAGGCGTGTCGCGTACCTAACAAAAATAAACCTAACAAGACCACTGCTATTATGTAGATGGCTTCATTCGGCTTTGAACCGGCCTAGGTAGTTCCCATCGTACCATCCTTATTTGTTCCCTAAACCCAAATTTTTGGGGTTGCTTTTTCCAATAAATGTTGGGCAAGTAAGGGTCGGATCCCAAGAGACTATGGTTCAACTAATTAAATAGACTCAAGTAACTACTAAATAAGTAACCAAATCAAATAAGTGAGAATTAATAACTAATTACCACGGAAGAGCGATTAAACTAAATAATATGATAGATCAAATACTAAAAATATCCAAGATCAAGCATCACCGCGAATACTATTAATTCAATAGTCGTTCTACCCCTAACATATAATTCAATTGATTAAAGAGGAAAAGCAATCCCTGAATAATACCAATGGTCTCTCCTGAGTTATCAACGACTTCTCTAATCACAATCAAGCCCACTTCCGTGGAATCATGTAAATTAAAGACTTTGAGCACATTACTCTAACTTCCTAGTCATCCATTTAACTACTCCCGTGATGAACTTCAAACCCTTAATTGATTTATTCAAACCCGTCAAAACCCAACTCCCATTGCGATAAAAAAAATGGATTAATAATAATACCAATTATCCCTAATCTGGTATTGGCATGAGCACAATCAATTACAATTATCATTAGAGAACTTAATGAATTAAATCATGCATCAATCATGTTCGGGTTCCGCTATATCTTTGAATAAGGAAACTACTCACACATGTTAATGAAAACAATAACAAGAATTAAAGAAAACATAATTAATAATAAAAGGAATTAAAGAGAATAAGAAAATACCAAATCTTGAATTATGAGAGATAAATGAAGAAACTTGAGTGCATAATCTTAAATTATAATGAAAATAAAGTCTCGAGAGAAAACTAGGGTTTAAAGATGATAGATAATGAAATTATAATGCTAAAGAGTATTTATAAGAAGGCTAAAAGATAGGATTAATTAAGGAAAGAAATCGGATTAAAACCGACTAAATTCGTCCAGGCATGGGCATGTCACACAAGACATGCTCGTGCCTAAAGTCAAAATCAATTTTTCTTCAATCTCTAGCGAGACATGGGCATGTCAAATTCTGACATGGGCGTGTCTCGCTGAGCCAACTTCACTCGACGAGGCATGGGCATGCCCCCATTCAACACGGCCATGCTTCCCTTAGCACGTAGCTACTAGCTCAAAACACTCGACTCGACATGGGCATGCCTCAAATGAACATGGGCGTGCCTCATATTAAACTTCAACTTCCAACTTTCTGCCTTCTCAAAAGACACTGACATGCCCATGTCTCTGAGTGACATGGGCGTGTCTGGCTGGAGATTACCCTTAAATGAATTGAACTTCAAACTTTGGCTTTCTAGGTGAATTGCAAGCTATGATCACAATCTGCAACTTCGTAAAACTTCCAAGAATCTCGTTAAATCCTGAAATACATCAAAAGCAACGAATCTACCCATAAAAGCATCGTATGATCACAACTAAACCAAATCAAGTCAAAATAAGCCATGAACAACTAATCTAGACTGGAAATCTACCTAAAAAGACTCTAAAAACACGTATTATACACGACTTATCAATGCATCTCTTGGTAATCTTTTCCCATAGCCAATCCTTTAAAGAATGAGGTCATCTCAAGACTAACTCAACAAAGTCATGTATTTTAATTAATAAGATTTCACTGCTATGACGAATGTTCATATTTTCATAGCATGATTTTAGTTTTGCTGATATAACCCATAAAAAATAACATACCCTGTCTCAAACTGAAAAAAAAAACAAAAAAAAAACCTTTTCAAATATATTATCAAACTTTATCACGTCTGTAGACACCTAAAAATGTCTCCCCAAAACCAAACCCGATGATGAACAACCTTTCACCGCCATTATTGGTCAGGTTGAGTATTTAATCTTGGAGTGCTTAAATTAATATTCAATCCCAATAAATTTCATAAACCAACCCAATTCCTATCCCATTTCCCCAAACCATAACTTATTTTCCTCTCTTCGTGCCTTTAAACCCAAAATAATTCATTTCGTGTCCTTTAAAATAATTCATTTCGTGTCCTTTTTATAAAAACGTTTATACCAGTTTGTTATGGTCCATAATCTGGGTCCAATTATGAAATAGTTGGATGGGGCTTGAAAAGAGTTTTCCAACGATATATTATAATCCTAAATCCAAGTTATAACGAATAAGTTATGGTCAAAATACTAAACTGAGCCCAAACCAAACCTAAGCCCACCTTACCTACGACCTAATGATCATGAGGAGGGTCCAAAAGATTTAATCTCATTCCTAAACCAATTAGGATTAATTAGAAGCTTCTATAAGTTTCTAAAAGATCTTAATTATCCTTTATGAAAAGATAAGATTAAAGAGTTTGAAATTGACTAAAACTCTTCTTTTTGAAAGTCCTAATTTTATTCAAATTAAAAGACGATCAAAGATAGTCAGATATTATTTTCATGCCTCATATTTTTTTATCTAAATCTTATATGGTTGAATAGGTCTTCAAATTATATTTCCAACGATATATTATAATATTAATTTCGAGCAATAACGAAAAAGATATGAAAGAAATAACAAACTCTATCCAAAACTGACACCGTCCCACTATTTCGGCCATATCTTTTATTCTACAAAGGATTTTAATCTGATTCTAATTGGGTTAGAAAGTAGACTTCAACATCTTTCCAACTACATATTATTTATCTTATTCCAATTTCTGGATCAAAAGATATGATAAAAACAAAAACCGCAAAAACTGCTGTCTATCGGAAGAGTTTTATTCCTATACGAATTCGATCTTTTCTTGATTCTTCGACCCTTATTTTTTCTTTATAAATAGAGGTCATATCACCACTTTTTCAATCATCAACAAGCTTGATCACAAAATCATTCTCTTCTCCTTCTTTAGCCTCAATACTAGCCTCCTTATTCTTCCATAATACTTCCCCTTAGCACTCCAAGGAGTCCATACTTGACCCGAGGTTCTATACTTAAACCAAGGCATGAAAGATACAAATAACTGAGGGTTTAGACCAATTAAATAAACTCTACTTTTTATTTAATTTAATTTTTTCAATTTGATCTATATATTTATTGAAGTTACTAACAGTTTATTCATGATGTAGCAATTCAAGGAAACGCGGAAAGTGAGTAATTATTCACTTAATTACTCTTATTATTCTTGTTGCTAGCGTCATGATTAGGTTTATTATTTGATTTGACTAACGATATTATTTTTGAATTGCTTCCAATATTAATGTTGATTTCTATTATATATTTATTGATCACCATATTGAATGTTTAAAGGGAATATGTAATTGTAAATCACGACTAATAAGATAATTTGGACGACTGGTTTAGGTTCCTTTTTAGTCTTGTTATTAATTAAAGTGATCACTAATATTTTAGAATTATGTGTTGCATTAATATTCAACCAATTTAGCATAATTATAGTTTGGAGCAAATTGAATCTTTGTTTGCATGCCTTTGAGATCGCAGGAATCACTTTTCACAATAAGAATCGAGTAGAGGCCAATACGGGCGAATGTGACTCCATGACTCACTTCGTAACATCATCCCCGATCCTCCTTTCGTGGTTCTGAACCATATGGAGTTAGTAATCTCATGGATTATGAATGGGGTGTAACCTTCACGGGTCAATCGTTGTTGCCTTTCGTTGTCCCTTATCGTGGTTGTCTTTTATGATCCGTGAACGGTTTACAAGTTCCTTAAAAACTTTTTGGCGGCTACCTACTTTGCTTTGTCTCTAATCGTATATGTCAATTCCCACTTCCTATAAGTGCCAAGCATATTCACACATGCTTTAACGTAGGCGCACTTCGAATGACGCCTACAACGTCACATTTAGAGATATGCTAAAACTCATGGATAAAGTAGTTAAAAAAAGTTTAGATAACTCCTTATTCCAAGCAAATTCCCAACCCAGGGTTAATTAGATTACTATTTAGATTCTCACAAACATCTTAAATAGCATAATACATTTAATTTATAATTTGATTACTACATATCAAAATCAATGGCAGTTTATAATAAATGTTTCAATTTAAATTTACAAAAGTTTGAAAAGGAAAATGTCAAGTTGTATGCCAATGTAAAATAATGGGCAGTAAACTAAGTTTTTGTGCCTCATTTATAAAACAAACTAATTATATTCTGTAACTAATTTTGAGAAAATTATAAAATTGCTTAAATATTTTCGAGGTCCTAAAAGGTGTGACAGGAGCACCAGATTGTGCCCTTAAAAACGGAACTCGTCCCTAAATAAATACAATATAAAATAGTGTTAATAAGATTTTTGATATAAAGGTTTTCAGCAATTTAAAAGAACATTCTCTCACTAGAAGTGTAGCCATCGAGAGTTCCCCTATCACTTTGGTGTTTAGGGCTCCGGGAGCTCCCTTCTTGTAGGGAGTAAGTCAAGGTGAGTTATCAACTTAAAGCGTTTGGTTAGAGCTCTCAAGTTAGTTTGTTAGGTCAATTCTATTCCGTCTAGCCACTGATATGGAGCAAGTCGTCGACATGTAAATGACATCAATTCAAGAAATTGATTTGGTGAGAAGGTCAGTTACAAGATTGGATAATGAAGCTGGTTATGAGGCTTCTCATCAAGCTAATGCAGTAGGGTTATAGGGAGATGGTAAGGATAATATGCAAATTTGTAACCAAGTTAGTGTATTGGTGAAGGAGAAGCCACAGGTTTTAGTAGAACAACACAAAGGATCTTTTACAAGAGTTGTTACAAGGTCTTCTCAATGGTTCACAGAAGCTAGGAAAATTATGATTAATTCTCAAGAGTGGGAGGATGAGGAAAAGGAAGTCACTACTCATGCTAATTCAGTCAAGTTTTCTAAGAGTAAGTTAATGGACCTTAGGAAGGCTTGGGATTAAATTTGATTGGAAAATGCCCGGGGTTAAGAATAAGAGTAGATTATTTTCTCAAAGGGTCAGGAGGATGTGGAATCCGAAGGAAGATTTGGAAGTTATTGAAATGGAGGGTGGGATCTATCTATTTAGATTTACGGTCTAGGATGATCTTGAAAAAGCTTTATTAGGAGGTCCATGGTTCATTTTTGAACACTACCTTATGGTAGCAAAATTGAAGCCAAATTTTAGGCCATCCTCTAAAAATTTTCAGGGCATGTCTGTTTAGATTAGATTTCTTGAGTTACTGGTATAATATTACAAGGAGGCGTTGTACAACATTGCAGCGGTAATGGGAAACTCGATTATGGTAGACTACTCAACGGGTAAAATAAGTAAGTGCAGATATATATGCTCAGATTTGCATAGATATTGAACTAAAAAACCCTTAGTAACAAAAATTTTGGGTTGGAAAGGCTTAGCAAAATATTGAGTACAAAAAGATTCATAGTTTGTGCTTCGGCTGTGGGAGAATCGGCCATGTGAAAGAAAATTGTAGTTGGAAAAGGGAACAAGTATCACAAGAAGCAATAGGGACGAAAACTCTAAGCCAAAAGGGAGGTGTAGCTGGAAATTTAGGTGGTAACACACCACGTTCTAATAATAGAGATACTACCAAGTTTGCAGACTAATAGTAGGGAGTTGAAGGAATTAGCAGCAAGAATGTTCATGGGGAGAATTTCAATAATATTAGGAAGGATGGAACAGAAGAAGAAAAATATTGTTCTTGGATCATAGCAGCACAGAGGAAAAAATATAATAAAAAATCGGATAACAAAATTAAAGAAAAACACAAGAGGGGTATAAAATAGGAAACAATGCTAGAAAAGGAAAGCAGCCGAGGGAACACAGTAGCTGTCAATTGTCCATAAAAAATAATAAATGGAGCGTGCTACTAGAAGAGGAAAAAGAATAGTCAATTTTAAAAAATAAAAAACAAGTGCATAGGAAGAATACAAAGGGGGGATTACCTTCAAAACTTCGTCTCAAAGAAACCACCCCCCTTAGAAAGACATGACAGTCCTGAGATTTGATTTCGCGGCAACCACCAATGGATCTTCGCCCTTTGATCCCCTGCTTTTCAAACACCTGTTGTTCCTTTTCAAACCCCCTGTCAGATTTCTAATTCACATAATGTCACTTAATCTCTCTCTCACCATTCTAGCTCTAGCCATGAAATCTCAAAAAAAACCCCACCAACACGGGAACAAGTCCGATCCTATGGTAATTAAAAAATCTCTTCTCAAGAAATCAATTGCATCCCTACAACACAACGCAATTACCCAACCCTGGAACCCCAGCACGACTCAATTCCAGAACCCACAACCATTGCCGCTACTGCCCCTGCCACCGCAAACAATCTCGCTCACATTTTAACCCAAAGTGCTGAAAACTAATACCTTTAATCCGTCCTCTTTGTCCCGTGTCTCACTGCCATCTCAAATTCATCATCTATTCCCATCATTTCCGACTCCTCTTTGGCCAATTTTGGTAAATCCCTAATTCCCGTAGAAAATCTAAGCAGAGTTAAACCAGGATGAAAATTCTGATGAATCATCTAGTCTTCCATCTCTTTTCGATTACGGAACAACCTTTTGCCCATTGGAGTCACCTCTTAAAAAACCCCGAGACTTGCCTGTTACAATTAACAAGTGTAAATTTAAATCTTATGCAACCTCAAAATCTTCTGGTTGTGTTGGAAACTCAGAGGGAAGTGGTAGGATTCGAGGTAGTACTCAATTTCAATCCCTTTGGAAATTTGGTACTGGAGATAAAGATGGTAGCCAACCTACTAGCAATGGAGGACATATGGGCCGGGATTTGGATATGTTGAAGCTATGGGAGGATTGAAGGAAGTTGTACCTAGCAGCATCATCTCTCTAAATGATCTCAAATTGGGAATTTTTCCTAGCATTCAAATTGATTATTTCAATATGAAAGTCATAATGTGAATGTTAGAAGTGCTGCTAGTAAGGAATTTTTACCTCATGCACGTGAGGTAATTAGATCCCATAGTCCTAACGTTGTTATTCTTCTTAAAATGATGGCTAGGGATCGTCTTGCAAATCAGGTTTATGTAATCCTTGGGTTTGATGATTTTGGAGCCATTGAGGTTAATGGAATTAGGGGAGGAATCTGGCTATTTTGGAAAAAAAACCAGTGGGTCTTCTAGGATTTGCTATCAAATCCCCTAATGTGTCTCACTCGTTTTTGAAAATCAGCCCCAGAAAATCGGATATCCTTTTAATGGGTATTCATTATCTGTCAGTTGCCGGGGATAAGACCAAGTTATGGATGGGGATTAAGGAGAATCCTCCACCACCTTCGACCCGATGGCTAGTTGTAGGCGACATGAATTAAGTGGTCGCTTAAAAAGAGAAAATGGGAGGTAGGGCAGTCACTAACTCGCAAGGGAAGCACTTCTCGAGTTGCGTTGATACTGCTGGTTTAATTGATCTACGCTTCAATGGGTCTAAGTTTACTTGGGATAATAGGAGAGACGGAACGGACTTAATTAAGGAAAGACTTGATAGAGCTCTAACAAACACGGAATGGTTAAAAAATTCTTCTTTACACACAGTTATTTCATCTTGCTAAAACTTACTCAGATCACTGCCCTATTTTGGTTAATAAGAAGTCGTTAATTACTAGTGGTAATTTTCCCTTTAGATGTAAAGAATCCCGGATTCATAATTCTCTTTTTAGTTTGATGATTTTTTTTTTCGGGCTAACTTGGGATAAAGACAATAATAATTTTAATAAGGCTAGAGATCATTTTATCAGTGATGTTAAAATTTGGAACAAAGAGGTTTTCAATATATAATAATATCAATAATAAGAATCGGTTGGTAGCTCGCATTCTAGGTATTAAAAAAAAAGCTTTACACGGTTACTTCCCCTTCCTTATTAACCTAGAAAAGCATCTTCTACATGAACTTAATGAGGTAAGGTTCAAACGTATAAAATGGGCTCAAAAAGTAGGGGTCGATTGGAGAAAATTTGGTGATTGGAATACTAAATATATCCATATTCTAGCTCATGTTAGGAATAGCAGGGGGAAAATGTCGACTTTAAAAGATGAACATGATAATTGGATACAGGATAAGGATGCCCTAAAAAAGATGTGTGTTAATTATTTTAAGTCCATTTTTACCTCCAAACAGTCCTCACAACCTAGAGTGGTGTCTTTTATCCCTAATGTGGTGATCAAAGAGTCGTATTGAGTCTACCTTGCTAGTAGAGTCAGCCCTGTGGAGGTCAAGAATGCTTTAAGTTCGATGGCCTCCATGAAATGTCCGGGTCCGGACGGTATTCAACCAATTTTCTTTCAAAAATATTGGGAAGTTGTGGGTAGCTCAATCATCAGCCTTGTTTCTAAGTGTTTCAAAGAAGGTAGGATTCCATTATCCATTAATGATTTCTACATTTTGCTTATCCCTAAAATTGATAATCTGACAACACTATGAATGATTTTAGACCTATATGGTTTTGCAACTCTATAATAATAGCCCATAGGGTTAAGCCTCTTCTTGGGGAGCTTATTGGTCTGATTCAATCTAGCTTTATCGAATGTAGATCGATTGATGATAATATCCTAATAATAAAAGAGTTGGCTCATATGTTAAAAAAATCTAGTAAAAAACATATTATGGCCTTTAAAAATGATATTTCAAAGGCTTATGATAGTTTGGAATGGGGATTCATTAAAGAAACTTTACTTGGTCTTGAATTCCCCATTAGTCTTGTCAATCTAATCCTAAGTTGTATCACTACTCTGTTAATTTCCATTCTTTGGAATGGACAAATTACAGAAAGTTTTACTCCTTCTAGAGGGATTACGCAAGGCGATCTTTTTTCTTCGTATGTTGATGATCTTTTACTAGCAGGAAATGATCACTCCCTGCTAGTTGACATCAAACAGTTTATTTATGTCCACCCAGTTTCACATGAAAGACTTAGGCAATGTGAGATACTTCTTGGGATTAGAGGTGGATACATCAAAGCAATGATTTTTCCTTAATCCAAAGAAATATACAAAAGATTTGGTAAAGGAATTTGGTATGCAGAAGGCTAAACCAGTTAAAATTCCCATGGATCCAAATTTGAAGGTCACTCATGAAATTGGTGAACCCTTAACCAATGTTGTTGACTATCAAAGATTGATAGGAAGGCTTCTTTACTTAAGCCTAACAAGACTAGACATAACCTATGTTGTAAACTCCCTAAGCCAGTTCATACAACAACCCACTTCAATTCATATGAAAACTATTAAAAGGGTTTTCAGATACTTGAAGTTGGATCCTGGTCAAGGCATACTTCTAGCCTCGAATTCTGCAGCCATTCTGACTTCATACACTGACAGTGATTAGGGTGGATGTCCCTTCACAAGAAGATCAACTACTGATTTTACATCCTTCTTGGATCTTCTCCAATCTCCTGGAAATCAAAGAAACAACATGTTATTGCTTGTCATCTGAATAGGCAAAATATAGAGCCATGTCATTGGTTGTATATAAGGTAACTTGGTGTCAAGTGGTTTATTTGTCCACTTACTGTGGTACTTTTCACCTAATTTTATTATCTTTTTTATCCTACTTTTCCCTTCTTTCTAACCTTTTTGTATATAAATGTTATATATTGGCTTTGTCGCTTCCTTGCATGTTTTTGTCCATGATTACAGGTATAGGTAAAGTTTTGACAAGCAAGCAAAGCTCTTGAAGGACTCAAGATGAAGCAAGAAGCAAGAGGGAGAGGTCGCTCCTGGAGGAGCGAGCGTGCACCTCTCCAGAAGCGGGCGCTCTAACTGCTAGGCAAGTTCCTTCTCAACACGGGAAAATAATTTCTCCTTTCATCCCGATAACACTTCTTCCAAATTATGTCTTTAATAGCCAGAAAAACACTTTCTTCGATCTCGTGAGTCTACTTCATTCCATAAGTATTTTGTTATTTTTTTTCATGCATCTTAAGTGTAATTAATGAGCAAAAAAACATCATTAAGGGTTTTATTATATTTCCTTTTATGTATCACTACAACATCTGTAATATTATTATATTTTTTTCATGCATCTCTTGGACACTTTGTCCCTTGATTAATACATTTTGCATATTCTCTTAAGAAAAGCATATTATATTAATGACAGATTATGTAAAGCTTTAACCTTTCACTTATAACTTAAACAAATTTCCATAAATATAAGCTATATGGAGTATTATTTTTGTCTCTATACAATCAACCTAATAATTATTACAGAGTATATTGTACTCTCTCTAACCCTTTATTAGATTCCTTATTTCTAGCATTTATTCCTCACATAATGGAGAGAAGTAGGAATTTGATTAAGGGACGGAGGGAGTATTTAATAGACAACACATTAATTTCTTAATATTAAATAACTAGTTACGTATTGACACCTCAAAATGAATAAATTTTTACGTGTTGCAAATTGGATAAAAAATTAATTAAAAAATATAATGGCCAACATATTCAACAATGTTTTGTTTTATTTCCTTCCCTCTTTTCATTTGATAACAATAATGGGCAATCCTATATACGAGTTTCAATTACAAGTTTTATATATATATATATATATATATATATATATATATATATATATATATATATATATATATATATATATATATATATATAATTGGTAATCCTGTATACGAGTTTCAATTACAAGTCTTGAACATACATCATGATTATCATTATTCAATTAAAAACAAATTAAAAAATATAATGGCCAACATATTCAACAATGTTTTGTTTTATTTCCTTCCCTCTTTTCATTTGATAACAATAATGGGCAATCCTATATATATATATATAACAATAATGGGTAATCCTGTATACGAGTTTCAATTACAAGTCTTGAACATACATCATGATTATCATTATTCAATTAAAAACAAATTAAAAAAATATAATGGCCAACATATTCAACAATGTTTTGTTCTATTTCCTTCCCTCTTTTCATTTGATAACAATAATGGGCAATCCTATATATATATATATATATATATATATATATATATATATATATATATATATATATATATATATATATAACAATAATGGGTAATCTTGTATACGAGTTTCAATTACAAGTCTTGAACATACATCATAATTATCATTATTCAATTAAAAACAAATGATTGTTCATACAATTAAAGTACAACAAATTAAACTTGGATCACCACAAATTGATCGAAGAATTATTAGTAAAGGCGCTTGCACATGAGATAACCGTTGCTTAATGGTAAATGGCATATTTCTACTTGAGAATTTTGTGATATTTCCTCAGTGAAGTTGAGACATTGTTGCCTAAAATGTCTCTTGTTTTCTGGCACATCTTGCTCTTGTTTAGCCACATACCCTTCGCATAGGGTGTTACTAAAACAAATTAACCCTCCAATCTTTACCAGCTTCACTAATCTCTTACAGTAATCAATGTAATTATTGGTCTGAGCTTCATTAATTATTGCAAAATCAAAGCTTCCCAAGTTTAATTTCTGCATAAGAAACACAGTAATTGACAAGTTAAAATCAACTTGAAGTAATATACTTCGTATTTACATATTTACATACAGTACAATTTTCGTACTCTTGTTTGAGAAATGTTGTCACATTTATATAATAATACTACTGGTAATATTTGTAGAATTAAAAATTACATATAAGAGACATATAACTCGATCTACAATATATTATAATTTGAAATTGTACATTGAAATTAATTAATTAAACTCTACACCTTAAAAATATAAATTATGTGAAAATAACAAAACCTATACTATTTCTTTACAATTACTATAAAAAGAGAAGTTCATAAAATCATATATACGTGAAAGGATAACGTGACAATGAATTTGGGACAGAGGGAGTATTTACGATAGTTGCTTGTAGATGAGTGCTTACATCTTTGGCAAATTGATCAAGAATGGGAAGCGCTTTGGAATCAATGAAGTTGATTTTGTGCTCAACTCCTGCTTTCTTTATGATAGGTAAACCAAGTTCATAGGACTTTGCATATGGACTAATGGCTAGAATCTGCGTATGATCATAAAGAAATACCATAATTAATCGCATTATTCATATGAAATTATAGTTTTATTGGATTTTGCTTGGTATAGTTAAATTAAATTACCTCGCCATCTTTTGGAATAGAGAGAGCAGTTAAGAGTGTTAAGTATCCAGTAGAAACTCCAATTTCAATCACCATTTTTGCATTCACTAGCTTTAAGAGCATGCCTATATATTGTCCACCAAGTGGACACGTAATACCAACATTGTCTCTGAAATTAATTCAATTCAATAAAACCGTAAATTCAAAAAAAAAAAATGTACAAGGTCAAATATGTAATATTTAACTCTCTTCGCTGTTTGACTTTTGGTAGTGAAAGGATCTAGACGATAATAAAATATTGGTGAATCAAAATTATAATAGGAAGACAATTAAAACAGGGTTGACATAAATTAAAATCTATGACAATTAATTTGGAATAGAGGTAGTATTTCTAATTTCGTAACGAGTACTTACAAAGGATGGTTATTATTGTTAGAAGTAGTGACATCTCTCAATTCCTTCAACGGTGCTGGCTCCGTTGGATATACAGTGGTCTCCAAAATATACTGCCCAAGTGCCCATCATCCATTTTATTAAAACATTATATTTGTTATAAATTTTAGTCACAATATACTACCATTTGATAATTAACAAGATTTAAGTTTTATTTTTAAAACAAAAAAAAAAAGTTTTTTTTTTTTTTTTTTTTTTTTTCTTTTTTTTTTTTTTTTACTGCCTAATGTCTAAGCTATTACTCGTACCTTGTATAGCTCGTTGCTCTGCAGCAGTGATTCGTTTGCAATTGATGATGGCTCCATAGAGGCCATAGCTATTTTACTTTCAAATTTTCGCGGTGTATCAAAGCCTTTATAAGAGATTATTACCTTGAAAAAATTTATAAATTCCAAACAAAACTTAGATGAAAATCCTATTACAATGATAGCAAGGGAAAATAAGCAAAAATATTTTAAACAACTTTTACAACTAATGTTATGAATTATATTACTACAATATAATTATTTAAATAAAATTATTAGTAGAAATATCATGCAAATAATTTAATTTAACTAATCAAATTTTAAAAACCCAACGTAGATGAATAAAATTTGGAGAATTATATGAAACCTAATCAAAGAGCACAAACCTTTTGGTGAAAATAAATGAATGCCTTTCTTGAGCAATATATGAATATATCAACTAATTTAAGTTGTGAAAATTGGATTAATTAGTGGTAAATTTATACACTAAATTTTTGGACTGACCCTTCTTCAAGGTTAAACAAACGACTAGAGATTTAAAAGTCAAGGCTTATAAAATATTGTAACCTCTTATGGATTCTTGACTTGGTCAGAATAATGACTTCTGACTTGGGATCTTGGGTTTAATCTTAATTCAAATCTTAAATTTTACGTTTTACATTCGATCAAAATAAATGAACACTACTATTAGTCATTTTGCAAGTTCACTTTATAACGTTGCATAGATTATTTGCAATTACTCGTATATGTTCAGTTCAACTTATTTTCACTTATTAAAAAATAAATAGTTCAAATAAGATAAACTTAGGGAAAATAATTAAGATTTTATGTGAGTTGATAAGGTCTACTTAAATTCAATCAATATACAGCTAAAAAAAGTTCTAACAGGTTTAACAGAATTCATACAAAATAAAATAAGTTTAGATAAGTAAAAGTAGATTTTCTAAAAAAAAATAAAAAATAAAATAAAATCAATAGAACACTACTCTAATACAGGTATCAAAACTATTTATTATTCCGTACTTTTCATTGTCATTTAGACCTGTTCTCTTCAGCTTATTTTCAGTTCACTTCACCTCCAATCAGTTCAGTTCCTAATTTGCTTCTCTCATAAATATTTAGTTCAATTCAGTTCAGCTCCAATTAATTCAGTTTAGTTCAACTCAAAAAATCAGAACAGGCCCTTTAACAGAAATCAACCATTTATTACTCTTAAATCTTGGAATAATACAAAGTATGTGTGAAATTACGCAGTAAAACGGATATATATTAGAGGTCAATTTTATAATGCGTTGATTTCAAATGTGGCGGGCTTGAAGTAAACGTTTGTTTGTGAAAAAACTCAAAATACAAGATTACAAGATACCAATTTCGTCACCTAAGTAACTTACTTTCTTCTATCTTAAGACTTAAATAGGTATTAATGTAATATAGATTTATAGCTGGTAAATGTTCTTGGAGCAGAAAGATTAGTCCTGAGCAGAAATGGCAAATTTAAAGTACTCTCTCTACCTATATTTGTTTGTCTTGTTTTAAGTACGTCTATAAAGATCGCAACTTTAGTCTCACAAAAATTGCTTTATGTCATCACTCCACTCTTTCATCAATTTCACTCAAACAAAACTTACTAAAGTAAAACAATGTTATGGGGCAAATAATTAGAAATTTTCTTCTATCTTAAATTTTACTCGGATATTATAGTAATAAAATTTAAGCGAGCAAGTTCCCTAATGATTTAACTAAAAAAAAAAGTTCCCTAATAAGAAAAGTGAACATAACAGGCTCTCCAGAAACCCTTAGCTTATAAAAACTTCTAATTATAGACTAGATTAATTAATAATTAAAAGTAGAGACGTAAAAAGACCAAAATCAAATGTGGTCTATTATTGAGAATGAAGGTAATAGAACAACACAAACAATACTTATACAAAATTGTTCCAATGTAACAATGTTCTCTCACACTTACCTGTATTGAAGTATTCTATACAAATGAAATATCATCGATCTTAAGTAAAGATGCTGCAAAGAATTCGTAATTTTTTTTGGCAAAGTATAACTCAAGAAATACCACTTACAAGGTCGAATTCTGTCAAGTGTGGCATATAAAACATGCATATGGAAGTTCTGCTTCACAGTATAAACATCAAGAGAAGACACTCTAGAACATGAATTGTATACATACCTGCTGAATAGCTATGTACAGTATATGAATCTAAGTCACTCAATGGCTATTTAGCGATTTCTCCGTAAAGAATGCAGCTGCGCAGTTAATGTCTCAAAATCAGGAAGCTTGGGATGAACATGGCTGGGATTTTTTGCAGAGTTTTCTCTAGAAGGAGCTTTTTCATTGAAATTCGATGTCTCAGGAACATCAGGACGTTTCGGAGTTACTGGTTTTTCTAAAACCGACGAAGATGTACTTATGACATCCTCAGATGATTTCGCAGCCATTTTCTGGTTATCATCCTGATTTGATTGGCCGATGATCCTAGAGCTGGATGATTCAGTATTATAGAAACCTGAAGACCTCCCCGTATTTGCTGTATCTGATGCATTAGACCTGGCAACAGTTCTGGGAGTAGAAGCTTTAGTTCTCCGAGATAATCCAGCACCTAGAAATGTTTTACTCACAACAGGTTTAGGAACATCCTCCTCAGAGCTGCCGTCATCAGAATCAAAATACCTTGGTGAACTTTTCAAACTAGTTTTACTTGTGTTTCCATCAATCGTACTTCTTGCTCTATATTCCCCCTCAGCACTGTCTGCATCCTTCCTCGTAATTATCATCTCATTATCATCACTAGATGAATCATAATTTGTATAGAGCCCACTCATTTTCATAGGCACCTGTTTGTTGTCTATTTGACTGGAGGATGATTGAGATTCATAAGTAGAAGCTTTCTCACTGGAACCAAAAGTTTTACTTAGGGATGCGTCAGTAGATTTTGAAGGAGATGAAGCATCAGCTAATCTACCTTTTGGCATGTGCCCATGAGCCCTATTTCGACGTCCACCAGGCAATAATCCTAGGTTTAACCCCATACCACCATTAGGGGCAGGTTGGGTTTCATATTCAACCTCAGAATCAGGATTACGTGACTCTGAATGTCTCGAGGATTGCAATGAATTCTGAGGCCAACCTTCATAAGATACATCATAATCAGACCGGCTTTTGAAGCCAGTTGACAATGCTGAAGAACTGTTCCCATACAATGAATCTGAAGAACCAGAATATTGTTTTCCCACCATGTGTTTACTGCTCATGGAATAATCAGTGGTTCCCTTTTCTACATTTGATGATCTCAGCTCAAGATGGGGGTCTGCACTAGGCATCTGGTTATCATAGCTAGGAACCCCAGGATCAAATTTATCTTTCTGCAGCTCTTCCTCATTCCCCGAACTTGCCCCATCAGAATCATCAAAATTCAGAGACATGGGTTCAGTTAATTTTGAATATATTGGAGATCTTCTAAAACTTTCCGAAAGTTCAGGTTCAAAGTGACGATTGTCTTGGTTTATAGAGGAACCTATATGTGTAGGTTTAGCAGGAGCACGAAAATTGTGTTCCTCTGTAGGATTCAAAACACTTTTATTATCATCATCATCATCAGAGCCAGATTCATCAAAAAACAGTTCAGAATTAGTATGAATTTCCTTTTCATCAAGACCCATCCCACTGGTCCTGTGGTCCATCCCAACAAAAATATCATTCCCAGAGTCAAATATATTTTCCTCTCTATGATTTGATTTGAAAGTTGTGTGTTCTTCATCAAATGTATAAGCACTTCGAGCATGCCAATCTTCTTGGTCATCAGTTTTCCTACTGAAACTACCTAAATAGCCATCACCTGAATCATGCTTGTTGTTATCGTAGTTCATATTTGAAAAGACACTATACTCGTCTTCAAAAACACTGGATTGAGATCGAAAATTTCTGGAGTGATCATTCCTTTCAACTGTCTCTTCATGGAAAGGGTATTCAGAAGACTCAATTTCATACTCGTCTTCAGGTTTGTTAGTAATAGGAGTAGATTCAGGGTCTCTTGTATGCCTTCTACTGTTTTTATTCTCGGTAAAATCTTGTTTTTCGGCCTCATACTGCCCTCCATATTGAGTGTAGTTTTTGTTCAAATTTATGGCATCACCTCCCACTTTCATGTTACCTTGCCTATATGAATCTTCTTGGTTCAGCATTCTTGGACTCTTCTGATTAATTGAACCACTGGTTGAATTTCTGTGCACATGGTTCTGTTGCAGCCCACTGCCAGCACTGTGATGGTGGTCATCACTCATAACATTGCTACGGCTAGCAAGTTCTGCAGCAGCCCTAGCAGCGTAGCTTGCCATTTCTGCAGATTCAGCAGCAGCATGAGCAGCAGCAGTTGCATCCTTGAATTCCATGTTCCAATTTTGCCTGCCAGTCCCAAAAGTACTTTCAGCAGTTCCAGATGACTGACTGAATTTCTTCTTCTCAGAGGAGCTCTCTGCAAACATAAAAATTTATAGCATGTCAATGACACATGTTAGTAGCACAGCATTTAAACTACAATACAAACATCAAGAAGTAAATTTAGTGACCTGAAGGTCTAGGATCAGGATGAGGAGTGGAAGATGGCGGAACTGAATCGCTACGTGTATGAGCCATGCTTTGAGAAAAAGTCCCTGGTCTTACTTTATCACGAGGATGATTTTCCTCAAGGTCGTCAGCAAGCTCATAGTTTAGGGGTTGCATTTGTATTTTACTGCCCTCCACAGATTGTGCAACTGCTACCTTCTGCATAAAAGTTTGGTCAAGAAACCAACCTTAGGGAATTTCTAGCAATACATGGGACATAGTGTTGAAAAATATTCCCAACGTTTCTACTATTTACAATCTTCATTCAATTCACTACATTTGTTGTTTACAAACAGTAACCACTTATGAAAAAGGGAAAACCTTAATCATAGTATGAAAATAGAAGTGATATATTCGCACTTCAAAATTCTTAAACTTTTTTCTTTATAATTAATATAGCTTGAGAGAAATTTACATTATAATTTCAACCTTGAAGCAGTAAATTTTTAAAACAGAATGACTGCATTGTTACTGTAACTAGGTAAGCCCTTTGCGATGCATGGAAAAAAAGTTGTTTAATTTATTTACATAATTTTAACAAAAAATATATATTATGTAGCTAAGAAGTGAAAACTTTATACGATTGTGTGGCTAATTAATAGCAAGAGTTTAGTTTAGATCATTAGGAATAGGAGTAATCATATATCAACTCCAATAATTTTCAATTTTGGAATATAAAACCAATATCAAAGAAAAATAATATATTTAGGGAGTAGAAACTATAATAATTAATTATGAGTAGTAGTAAATCTCTAGTAATTAATTTTAGGGAGTAGAATAAAACTTTGGTAATTAATTATGATTATAATAAAGCTAATTTTAAAAAGGTGTATTGCAAATTGTAATGCAGTTTTTGGAGGGGGTAAGAGTGAAAGATAAATTAACAAGTATCAGATTTTGAGGTAAGATGATGTCAGCGGCTTTTGTTTTAGTAATGGTTATAGAAGATTATAGATAATTACCCCTACATTATAAAATAGTTACTGCTGTTCACTGTTCAGCAGTATGCAATTAAGATGGGTGCAGATTAAAAAAAAAATCTTGAAAAATCCAGGGTAATATTTGGTGCATTCCAAAGTGGAAGCCCCATGAACATTACAGGACGAAGGGAGTTCAGTACAATATCGAGGCTATATAACATTATTAAGTCTTACCGGAATGTCAACAGAAGGCACTGGATCTTCATCTTTGAACCAATTTGGTTCCCATTTAATGTTATGTTCTTCTGCAATAGCAGTAAGGAGTTTCAATTTCGTCTGACCATCAGGGGCATTCACAGATAACTTTTCAACCAGCTGATACAAAGTGGTAATCTATGTAAGATCAAGGGATATGAAAAACAATTTGCCTTCAAAAGTGTAATATGAAAGAAGTTATTTGTCTGACAGAATACGATCACATTATAATAGTACATCCTGAGAAAACTCACAGTTCTGCTTACTCCACATGCTGGGCGGACCTCAGCAGCAGCAGTAGCAAACTCTTTACCATATTTTGCCGTGAAATGCTTGCGAACATCCTGGAGCTCAACTATGTCTCCACACCTTGGAGCTGCAAATATTAAACTTGCAATAGCTTCTTTCAAGTCAAGAGGGCAATTCCTGTAAAAGAGCCAGAGACATCAGCACATAACAAGTCATAACACCATAGATCGAAGAAATCTCTAATTTTGTATGTCATAGCAATCACATATAAGATCACAGCTTACCAATAACTTGTCTGCCAATAAGAATGAAACTTTGCAATTGTCACAAAAGTGGAAAAAAAATAAATTATATTGATTTTTCGAACTTTCTAGCTATGTGTCTGCTATGAATCATTTAAAACATGTGCAAGTCAATAACCATTTTTGAGATAAGGAAATGGTAATAAGGGAAGTTGAGCAAATCAGGAGTCATAGGCTCATGGTGGAAAGCGAACAGTTTTGTACGACGCCCCAACAAAAAAAGACATTTCTAGAGGATGGTGTGGGTAAATACATCTTTCTCCCTTTTTATATAGAGAGGGATAGGAGAGTTGTTCTTGTCAAGGAATTATAAACAGAGTATCCTTTAAAGACCATAGGGAAATTAATTTGAAAAAAGCCAAATTGCTAGACAAATAGAAAATATATTACATTCATTAAGCCTAATCTACACTATACAATGTCATAAAAGGGTCAGGAGATATTATTAAACTAATAAATTAATAAGCATCTTCAAATAATTTTATTTTAAAAAAATAAATAACATTATGTTCTTTGTCAGCAATTCATTAAATTAGAGTTTGCATTCCAATATTTCTACTCATAACCCATAGCATAAGTTTCTTAAGAGAAAAAGAAACCCTGCTAAAAGGTCTCAAAATTAATCCAATATGCCTAAACTTTTAGCCAATTTTGATGTCACATTGTCGTCTTTTTTTAATTTTTAAGTTGATCTTTTGCTAAAATGAGCCCCTCATTACAAACATTTAAAGTACAAAATTTTACTATCATTACTATAACATTCAATATTGGCTAAAAGAAATTTTCCACAAGCCTTGTCGCTTAAAGACTAATATTCCAACAATGCAACAGAAGCTAGTTCATGAATACAAATTCAAGAAACTGTAAAAATTGTGCTCAATAAGTATGAAAATCATTTACTTCATTTATATGTCAAATGGCTTCATTATGGATAGTTATCAATTCCAAACTCCTCGAAAGACAAGCCAAGAATTGTTATTCAGCACAAGACTGGATAGTGACTTCCTGCTCTCTTTAGACATAAATCCCCTTTCAGTAACAAATATCAAGATCCTATCATTGGTCCATGGCATCCATAACCATAGATAATCCATCCGGCCATCCCAATCACAACATGAGACAAAGTAATGACATCATTCATTAAAATATAAACAAGAGGATTTTTTTTTTTTTTTCAGGTGCAATAGGAAGTCTCTAGGTCTGTCTATATTAGAAAATTATTTTAAATATATTCCTAATTCATACACTTACAGCCATTAACACCCAGAAAAAAGAAAATAAAGAAGAGCAAGCACAGCCCAATTACAGCAAATGCTCCAAAGCTTGATACATTTGAAAGATGGAAGCCTACATTACAGCACTACTGCTTTTTGGAAAAGTACCTTGTTCTGGATAAAGCTTATGAGTCATACCATAAGATTGACACACGCACGCACACACACACCCGCACACACGTGCGTGCGAGCACATATACACACACACACTTAATTACTTTTTGTAGCCTCTGAAAAAGGTTTTCAGTGCCATCAGTGAGCATTCTTTGGCACAGCATTTATGTGGTACATCCAATTTCAAGAATCTCAGTGCTCTACATGAAGCACTTCATTTTAAGAACAGCGTAAAGCACATTTTTGCTGGATTTTTCAAACAATAAATAAACAGGATAAGTTTAATTACTGGTTCATAAATCATAAATGCTAACAATTCAAATACAAATGAAATTACAGTGTAAAAAAGCCTCCATATAGCAATGGCTATTTCTTACATGATACATACATAGGAGGTTCACCAGAAAAAATCTATCAAACAAAAAATAGGTTCAATAAGACCATAAGCAAAGGTGTTTACAGCAAGATTACTCGAGTTTAATGAAAAGACTATAGCAAGATTCCTCGATATTAATGAAAAGACTATCTAAAGAACTTGTTGCGTGATATTTAATTAAAAGACAAACTAAAGAACTTGTTGCATGATACATACAAAGGAGATTCGCAAGGATAACACTAAAAAAAATGGTTAACCACCAAAGACAATAAATGTTGTTTGGAGCAAGAGTCCTCAAGTATCATGAAGAGATAAAATACGTTGCCTAAAGAAAATAAGTTAGAGCAAAACACATGAAACCATAAAATAGCCAAATTTTTTATAATACATACTTTTGAGACTCGATGATTGGCAACCGCGCAACAACAAGCTCACAGTATATCTCAATCATTTCATATGCAGCAATCATCTTCTCTTCCCTTATCACATGCTCAACCTGATATAAAAAATCATTAAAATAAAATCAACAAGAAAAATGGAGTCACAAAATCATCATATGAATATGTAAGCAAACAGAGCTCCATCAGGCAGCTAAACTATAAATTATTACTGATATAAACACCAAATCTATCCACCCTTTTAGGGGAAATGAAGAACATACACAAATAAAGCCTCTAAAAGTATACTTTCTTACATAACTTTAAACAATTCTACTTTTTAGAGAAGAGAGAAAGAGAGGGGTGGTACCAATGCTTGATCCCTGGACCTAGACTTCAGAGGCTTCTGAGACTTCTTCTCCTACCACTAGTCCACTATCTATTTGAATATAAAGAATGTATGAAACCAAATTAAATATACAAAAATTACTAGAAAATGAAGAAAAAATACCCTTTTATTTATTTATATTTATATCTATACTATTAAAACTCAGAGGCAAGGAGTGTCATATCACCACGTGTCACTTTTCTTTGTGGTATTCCGCCACGTCATATTTCAAACTTGCCACATAATCGAATTGTAGTAATGTTTAGTCTTCTTGAAAAACTCTTCATTGGTCTAACCTTCATGTATTAATGGTTAGTTTAATTGAAAAACTCTTTATATATATCCATCCTATTTAAATTTCCCTTGGAATATACGGAGTAACTTCTTAATAATTTCGCAATAATATAATTTGTAAGAAATTAACTATTACTTTTTTTTGTGCATTAATTCATAAATTTGTTGTCATAAAGTAACGTTTAGTACGGAGTAGTATATACTGACATCAAAATTATAAAAATTTTCTTTATCATTTATCCTATATATATTAATGCAAATAATTATTCTTATAGTCAAATCAGCTTATACAAACAACTAACTACTTAATAAGCTCTCATCTAAAAAAACGAAAGAAAGAGAGAGACTACTGAAGCTCTCAGTGACAAACAAGGCCAAAGTATATAGTCCGGGCCAATAACTAGTTTACATTCAAGGATTAATTGATGAGTAATTAACCAACTTGAAACATTTCAAGAACATGACTGTAACTACTATCATATGTTTTAGACTGAAACTTAAGTAAACCATTCAAGATCAGACAACCTCACAACAGAGATGATCAGGATTCAACATATATATTGTTATTGGGAATAGATTGAGTAAATTTTTCATGTCAATGTTATCGATGGATTTAGATCAAATAATCAAGTCAATTCAATAAATCAATCAATCAATCAATCAAAGCCTTAATCCCAAAAGTGGGGTCGGCTAACATGAACCAAATTTGATTATTCCGTGTAGTCATCAACATAAATCTTTCTCCTCCATCCCTTACGATCCAAAACTTCATCCTCACGTAAATCCATGCACTTCATATCCTTCCTCACTCCTTCCAACCAAGTCATCTTTGGTCTCCCTCTTCCTCGTTTAATCCCTCCATGGTCCCACTCTTCCACTCTTCGCACCGGTGCACCCTCGGGTCTCCGTCTTACATGTCCAAACCAACGCAGACGATTTTCCCTTAATTTATCTACAATGCCCGCCACACCTACTTTCTTGCGAATAACCTCATTTCTGATTCTATCTCTTAAAGTGTTTCCACACATCCACCTTAATATGCGCATTTCCGTAACCTCCAAGTCAATTCAATAAGGTAGGGAAAAAAAAAAAAAAAAAAAAAAAAAGAGCCCTGCAGCAAAATCTTCATTACTTCAGTCAGACTTCACTAAATCACTAATAGTGACCATTTCTTGTACATTAAAGACTAATTACAATTCCTTTAGACAGGCCACCTAAAAATCTAGTTAACCATCAAAGAATCAATCAGTAAACAACAAACTTAATCACATCAAATCTCACTATGAACGAAACAAATAAAAACCAAATAATATCCAAATCGTAAAATCATTGATAAACCAAATTTAGCATTGAGTTACTGCACATAACCTCAAAATTACATGATTCAACAGAATAATCAAAATTAAAGATGAAGTAATCGATAAACATACTCGAATTCGGGCAGTTTGATCCTGTCCGGAATCCAGCAATTGAGCTACTTCTCTCCTCAATTGCTTCAATTGTATATCCTTTCTATTCTTCATCAATTTTATCCGCGACTTTGCAAGATTCAATGCCGTTTTACTGAAAAAATTCAATCAAAATTCACCAACAAAAAATCAATTTAGTAACAATAAACTCAAAATTCATATTCTAAACCAAAAAAAAAAAAAAAAACAAAAAATCAATCAAAAATCAATGATCAAAGTTTACCATTTCGCGGGTTTAAATCCTCTATGCAACATAATTTTAAGCTGAGATTTCTCAGGAAATTAGGGTTTATGTGATAAATTTATAGGTACTGAATCAATGAAAAAGCGAGATTCGAAGAGTCGTTGGATAAAGAATCGAAAAATGAATGAAATAGTGAAATAATAATTAGGGGTTTATTTTATTAATTGGGGAAGAAGATGAGACGGAGTATATACGGTTGGAAGATGACTTTTAAATAAATTACGCGGTGTACTTTTTTAATTTCTTGTTTCTTTTCCCCGAAAAATGAATTTTCTTTTTGTTTCGTCAAATAAAATATTAACAACGGAATTTAGGAGTTTCTTTTGTTCTTCTTCCTACCAAATTACCAATTTTTTGACCTTTTGTGAATTGTGAGCTGAGCACACGTATATAATGTAGAGGGATTGAAGGATTGATTTTTCCATGTAAACCGAGATTACTTAATGAGTTAACTAGTTTTTTTGGCCTGGACATCCTCGGATAATTGTTTGTATATAAAAATATTATATTAAAATAAAGTAAAATATACTGCTGGTTTTATTAACTATATAAACCTCATATAAAAACCCTCATCTATATAAGAACTCAAACTTATATAAGAACCAATCTCAACCGTAGACTTAGTGTAAATCTGACCGCACAAAATGAATATGATAGTAATGGCATTTTAGTAATTTATGTAGTCTATATTCCTTTGTTCTTATCTTTCGGTCTTTCCCGTAATCTCGCATCACACACTCTCTCTGTCTCTCCTGAAAACACTCTTTCTCTCTTCTCTCATCATTTTCAGCTCTAATTTTACCCAAAATCACCAGTTTCATCAAATTCTACATTATATTTGTGAAATTCATGATATATTACACGATATACAGGATATCGTTGATTATCTTCATTAATTTTTTCTGAAATTTTCGTTGATTATCATTGATTATCTTCATCAGATCAATATTTTCCAGATTTTTCGTTATGTACCTTCGTCAAATTTTTCCAGAAATCACTACAAGTTTATCAATTTTATGATTGAATTATTTGTGCAAATTCATGATACATTACACGATAATTATTGATTATCTTCATAAATTTTTTTTAGAATTTTCCTTCGATGATTCAAAATCGAATTACACGATGACGATATCATAAATTTTTTCCAGATTTCACTGTAGCTTTATCAATTTTATTATCGAATTTGCTTTCCTTTGTATTTTATTAATTCTATATCTTGTAAGCTTATCAATTAGATCGGGATTTTTTTGGAATAATTTGATTTTTTTTGGAATATTTATGCTTAGTTTGCAATCATTTCAATCAGTTTTCACTTTCCGATTATTTGCAATTATTTTTGCCAAACATGTGTTTGGTTTTTTGTGTGTTGTCATTTAATCAGTTTTTTTTTTTGTTTTCCAATATTTTTTTTTTTGGCTACATTTTTATTTTGAATGATTTTTTTTTTTTTGCTACATATGTGTTTGATTATAGGTAGTATGATTGTTTTGCTTCATCTTATAAGGTTTTTTTCTTTTTTTTTTTTTTTTTTTTTTTTTGCTTAATAAGGGCGTCTTCGGCGCTAGCTTATAAATAGCTTTTAGTGAACAAGTCAAACCACTACTTGACATAAAATGTGAGTGTTTGACAAAATAGTGATAAGGGTAGCTTATAAATAGAAAAAGTAAAACATAAGAAATTTTTTTGAACATAAGTAGGAAAAATTTAGAACATAAGCAAAAAAGTTTAGAATATAGAAAAAAAAGTTTAGAACATAGAAAAAAAAATTTAAACATAAGCAAAAAAAATTTAGAACATAGAAAAAATAATAATTTAGAACATAAGGAGAAAAAGTTTAGAACATAAGGAAAAAATAAAATAAATAAAATAAAAAATAAAAAATAAAAAATAAAAAAAATTAGAACATATAAAAAATAATAATTTAGAACATAAGGAAAAAATTTAGAACATAATGCAAAAAAGTTTGAAACATAAGCAAAAGAAAATTTTAGAACATAGAAAAAAATAAGGGAAATTCTCACTGGTGATCACTAACTAATTTTTTTTCTCAATGGTAAAGGGTGTAACTTTTAATTATCTGTGGTAATCAAACATTAATCTGATTAATCAAATGGTAACTTGTGTTTAAAAAAATCATTAAATCATAAATCATGGTTAAAAAACAATGATTTGACTAATTTACCCTTAAAATTATTTCCCTCCAATTTTTTTGTTCTGATTTCCCTTACCCATTTATAAAACCCCCAATTCTTCCTTGATTATTCACTTTCTCAATTTTCTAGGGTTCTTCCTTCTCCAGATTAGGGATTATGGCAAAATCGGGTTCAACATCTGTGTCAAAGAAGGCTATCACCATGGACGACAAGCTTGAGTGGGTAAAGGTCGTGACTTGCAACTGTTCTCCCCCAAAAATTGTTGTGGTGAAAGTATCCGAAACCATGAAAAACCCACGAAGGCTGTTCTTCAAGTGTAGGGGTTGCAATTATTTTGCGTGGGTGAAGGAAGAAGATGTAGTCAGGGCAGGGGATGAATTCGAGGTTGAAGGAGGTTCATCTGATTCTTTGAAGACAAAAGTAGAGGATTTGGCCAATTTCATGAAAATTGTTGTGAAAATGGCGCTGATATTGTATTTTGTGTTGTTGTTTGTTGTTTCTAAGTAGTAATGTATGCATTCCCTTCCCTTTTAGTTATGCCATGGTTAATGTATGCATTCCCTTTTGTTATGCTTTGGTTAAAGGATGTACTGTGAAAGGCTTTTGTGCCATTATGAATAAAATAGTAGCTTCTAAATTTATGAATTTCTTTGCATCCAATACAACATTATATAATTGAATTGCAAAATGTGAAGCTTACATAAGTTAATATGAGTTGATTGCATCCAATGTAATAGAATTGCAAATGTGAAGCTTACATAAGTTAATTGCAACCAATCATCAAATTGTGTACAAAATCATATCAAAGCAAGTTAAGCAACCTTATAACTTGCTGCCATGTCCACTAACTACTGTCAAAGATGTGTCTACTAACATCTGTCCAAAAAAATCTGTTGCCATGTAACTAAGTTAACTAAACACACTGAGAGGCAGAGTGTAGACACCCAAATGTGTCTCCCCAAAACCAAACCCAGTGATGAATACCTTTCATGTCATTTGATTATCGAACGAAGCGAAAGTGTGAAAATTCTAGTGATGAGGATGTTTTTATTAAAATATCTCTTCTTTCTGTTTTTGAAAATATTTCTTTTCTCACCTTGTTTTATGAAAACGTGCAGTCTAGTTTAGTTTGGTCCGTGATATGGGTCCAATAATAGTGTAGTTGGATGGGGCTTGAAAAGACCTTTCCAACGATATATTATAAGCCCAATTCCGATGAATAATGAGGGAGTTATGGCCAAAATACTAAACTGGGCCCAAACCGGATTTTACCTACGGCCCAATGATCATGTGGAGGGTCCAAAGGTTTAATCCTATTCCTAAACTAGTTAGGATTAATTAGAAGCTTCTATGAGTTTCTAAAAGATCTTAATTATCCTTTTTTGAAAAGATAAAATCAAAGATTTTTAAATTGAATAAAAACTTTCCTTTTTTAAGTCCTAATTCTATTCGAATTTAAAGATGTTCAAAGACAGTCATATATTATTTTCGTGCCTCATAATTTTTATCCAAATCTTATATGGTTAGATAGATCTTGAAATTATCTTTCCAATCATATATTATAATATTAATTCCGAGCTATAACGAAAAAGATATGAATGAAGTACGAAACTCTATCCAAAACTGACACTGTTCCACTATTTCGGCCATATCCTTTTATCTATAAAAATTTTAATCTGATTCTAATTGGGTTAGAAAGTAGACTTCAAGAGCTTTCCAAAGACATATTATATGACTTATTTGGACTTCTGGATCAAAAGATATGATAAAAACAAAATTCGCAAAAACTGCTGACCGACGAGTTTTATTTCGATTCGAATTCGGATTCTTTTCTTATTCTTCGACTCTCTTTTTTCCTATAAATAGAGGTCATATCTCTCCTTTTTTCAATCATCTACAACAATCATCTTTCTCTCTCTAAAGCTAGAAGTTTTCTCTCTCTATTCTTTTTCTAAACCTTCCCTCAAACACAATTCCTCATACATTAGCACTAGACACACCTAGCCAAATTCGAAGTTGCCTTCGCCCTAGACGTGAAAGGTTATAATTTCTGAGGGTTTGGTCCCAAATCTCTTTATTTCAATTTATTTAATTTAATTCTTTGATTTTATTATTTTCCTTGAAGTTACTAAAGCGTGTATTTGTTATTAGAAAGAGGTACGAGGCATCAAAGTACGCAATCTTATTGCTCTATTCTTGTGGAAAGCATGTTTAAATTTGTTTAATTCCTAGTATCATGTTAGGATGTCTTTATTGCTTTCTAGTATCATGTTTAGGGTGCTTCCTATGCTTTCTAATATCATATCAATATCATGTTAGGGCTAAAGCTTTGATCTTTATTGCTTAGTGACATGCTAGGATTTGTTATTAATCTTGTTAGTATCATGCCTAGGATCTTGCTATTATATTTAAGCTTTATTATTAACATGATTATAATTGTTATGATTATTATGATTATTATGTTGCTTGATGATTATTGTTATTGCTTGATCACGCCTTTTATGCAGGATTAAAGGGAATTTGTACTTGTAATCACGCTTAATAAGATAATTAATAATGTTGTTTAGGGCTAATATGATTATAATTCAAGTGATCACCAATAATAGTTTTATTTGTGCATTAAGTTCAACCAACATAGATAAACAGGTTTAGGGTTAATCTGTTGATTGCATGTTAGTCAAAAAGCGCACATGAATACGAGAAGAATGAAGTAGAGGCCTATTTAGGGCAGGTTCAATCTCTTTTAGGTTGGATTTGTACCTTCATCCCCGAACCCTATTTGGTTCAAGACCTTTTGGAGTTGACGATCTCCTGGATTGTTAAGGGATGTAATCTTCACCTTGTGAACGGTTTACAAGTTCCTAAAACTTGTTGGCGACTCTTTTGCTCTAGCTTCCTTCCCTTTGGACGCCACCATGCTTAAGTGTATGATCACAGTAGGGTTCAAGTGTGGGATGTCTTGAAATATTCCCTACACAGAGACACCCTTCTTTGTTCTTGGTGATCTTCTTACAGGCTGGGATGTTGGAGCAGTTGTTGTTGGATCAGGCTGGGACAGGGGCAACCCCTTTGTCAGTGCAGCAGTTGTTGTTGGCTCAGGCTGGGACAAAGACAACCCCTTTGGCTTTGATTTTGGGGCATGTTTCTTGTTCTGCTGCCCTGCATTTGCTGCCATAGATGCCTTCTCTTTCCCAGTAAGACCACCTTGGCATGTTTGAGAGTTATGCCCATAATTATGGCACTTGCTGTACTTAACAGTCTTGGACCTCTTTCCCTTAGCCTGTTCACCTTCCTCCCTTCTTCTATTTCTTGCAAGCCATTGCTCAACATCTGGGATGGATTTGATGGTGTTGGCTTAAATCATCTTGTACCTTCTCAAGGAGTACCATTCACTCACAAGCTTCTTAGGATCTTCATGTGCATGTATAATAGCTCTCATTACATGCTTACATGGCAAACCAGATAGCTGCCACACATTGCAGGCACAAGTCTTGTCATTTAAGTTCACAGGCAACACAGATTTACCATCTAGCACTTCATATTCTCCAGCTCTAGCCTTTAAACATCTACAAGTCCTTGACTCATGACTAAGCACTTGTAGTCTTTTGATGATATTTGGACAAATATCATCATTCCAACTCTCACACTGCTCCCTTCTAGTGGCCAGTCTAACCATAGTCAGTCTTCTGATCCCTGCAATAACAGGTTAAGATGGTCAATGTTATTTCCTAAGTATGGTAATTCATATACAACATAAGCTATTTATAACAAGCTACCTTCAAGTAAAGTGAGAACAGGTCTGCATCTGTTAATTTCCAAAGTAGCATTAAAGCTTTCAACAAAATTTGACTTGTTCACATCACACTTTATATTTGGGTTAAAAGCATGTTTAGACCATGTTGACTGGGGTCCCACTTTTGCCAACCATTCTAATGCTAATGGATTAGCCTTCTTCGGAGCTTCCATTACCTTTTTAAAAGTAAAAGGGTTGTAAGCTCCAACATCCTTCCAAAAGAGTGAGAACATAAGTAAGCCTGGAAACTCTCCCTTGAAGTTCTTAACAAGATGTTTGCAGCAGTACCTTCTTCCAAATTTTGGCCACAAATCAGTTAGTGCAGCTTGTATACCCTGCATTGCATACAGACCATCAAAGTGTTGTCAGCAAGACATCCTTTAGTAAAACTATGAAATACAAAGAGAAGGGAACAGAGTCTACCTTTTGCCTATATGAGATGATACACCATTCATCTCCTCTTCCACTATCCTTCAATGCATTCTTCAAATGCCATATGAAAAATTTCCAGGTACCAGTGTTTTCAGCTTCAACTATTGCCCAGGCAACTGGAAAAAGTTCATTATTTGCATCTAAAGCAACAGCTGCCAGAAGCACTCCACCATAGTTCCCTTTAAGGTGCGTCCCATCTACCCCAATTATGCTTCTACAACCAGCAAATAGCCCATCCAATACAACTTTAAAAGATATGAAAATGCTCTTAAATGCTAATGGGCTTTCTGGATGGGTTGCAGGATTCCAAGCACAGTTTGCTAAGGAATTGGGGTTCAAAGCTTTAATGACATCACAGTACAATGGCAGCAGCTTGTAAGACACATCATGCCCTTCATGGATTTCTTCTAAGGCCTTAGCTCTCACTCTGTACAGTGTTGACTGAGCCATTTCTATGCTAAACCTTTTCCATAGCAGTTCATTCAATGACTTAGCAGGTATGTCATTGTTTGCTCTAATGTCTTCCATCAAGAACCTTTTAGCCCACCTCACATTAACCATGCTGTTCCTAGACTCCAATCCTTGGCAGGTGTGTTCAGAGTTCTGAATGCCTTTAATAGCCCAAGTGGTTCCATCTGGCAGAACAGCAGCATGCAATCTCCACTGACAGTGTGCATCAGAACATCTAACTGTGTATCTCAGGTTGTTTGCATAGTCCACTACCAATGAAAAGCCACATTGAATACAGTAGTCCCTTACAACATCCCTAAGATGTTGTTTGTCTATGAATAGCTGCCATAGTTTTAACTCAATTCTCCAAAAACCCATATCCTGATACACTTCTCCATTGTTGTAAAGCTTACTAAAGTAATTGTCCTCATCCTTCTCACACTCAAAAGCAGGCTCATCAAATAGATCAAAAGTGTCCTCAACCATTGCACCATACTCCTCTTGAGGTATGTCTTCTTCAGTGTCAACACTCTGACCCCTCATCACCATCATTTGGTTCATATCCTCCATCATATTCTTCATCATATAAAGACAGGCTCTGATTCTCATTCCTATTACTACCAGCACCCAAACTACCAGAACTACTCCTTCTTCTACTCCCAACTACACTCATAGTGTTCACATCACTATCACCACTAGATGCACTAGTACTTATCACAATTCCCTTCCTCTTTGCAGTAGTCCTAGGAAGTTTTCTCCTAAAAATGGTTGTTGCCCTAGAAGACTTAGATGATTAAGAATTCTGCTCTCCACCAAACTATCCAGTGTTTGCTAAGGGTGCAATCATAGATTGGGTACAAGGCTGGGATTGTGTTTGTTGGAGACTGATTTGTGGCTGGGGTTCATGTTCTGTCTCAGGTTCATGGTCTGGCTGAGGTTCAAATTATATGTGTTGATCAACTTGCCATGGTGTTGGTGAGATATTAAACCAATCTTCAAGTGCATTACCCCTACCCCTGCCACTTCCTCTCCCTCTCCCAATTCCCCTACCTCTCCTAGTACCCCTTCCTCTCCTTCTCCCTCTCCCCCTACCTCACCCTCTTCCTCTTATAGGTCCATCCCTCAAAATATCATCCCAAGTATCTTTAATATTAGTGCCCTCAGGTATATAAGCTTCAACTATGGGTTTGGGTATAAACTCTGATGTTTTCAAACTAGCAACATGCCTCTCAAATTCCTCTTCAGAAATAACCTCAGCTTCATTCAAAGTGTTCTGTCTTTTTTTAGGGTTCAGTTTAGGTATCTTAGCACTAGGACTTCCTATTTCATTAACTACTTGTTTATCAATGTCCATGATTGATTTACCTAAAACAAGTGGCCTAGCAGCAGACACAACTTTAGTATCCTTAAGGCCATCCCCTACCCATACATATATCTCTTTCTTATCAGGTAGGTTAGCAAACATCTTCATCAAATCAGCATCACATTCCAGAGAAACATGCTTCATTTTATACACATATTTAAAAGTGGGGTGTTTGGGTGTTTCTACATTTTTTTCCTTAGCCTTCTCCCAATACTCAACTATTAGGTCTATTAAATTCACCTTATCATTGTCCTCAACTTTTACAGAAACATCTATACCATTATATTGAAATTGTAACACTACAACATCACCCATTCTGCAACAAACGCACAACCAAACAAAACACAGCAACAAACACTATAAGAATCATACCCTAACACACGAAAATAGAGCATAGCATACTAATATAAATTGCAAAAAATTATACATACCTGGCTTCAACTCAAGTCTGATGTTGTAATTTTCTTCAGATACTTGCTAAAAATTTGATCTTTCAATCCCACGCGTGTAATTTTGCCATAATCCACCCAGCAAACCCACGAATATTCTACCCAAAAAACCCCAAATAATCCCCCCAAAAAACCCCAATTTGTTGGTTTTTACCCTAGGAATTAAACAAAAACCCAGAATTTCTAAATCCCTTGTATTATTTAGTTTGATGTTCTTCGCAAATTCCTCTCCAGATTTTCTCTTGCAAATGAAGAAGATGATCGATCAGTGTTATGCCCATAAATTGATTAGACACAGTTGGTTAGAGTAAAATAAATGGGGGCAAATTTGTCTTTTCGCATCTCAGGACCTAAACCATGGTTAAACACTTAACCAATACTTAAACACAAGTTACCATTTGATTAATCAGATTAATGTTTGATTACCACAGATAATTAAAAGTTGCACCCTTTACCATTGAGAAAAAAAATTAGTTAGTGATTATCAGTGAGAATTTCCTAAAAAATAATAATTTAGAACATAAGGAAAAAAACTTTAGAACATAAGCAAAAAAGTTTAGAACATAGAAAGAAAATTTAGAATATAAGCAAAAAAAGTTTAGAACATAAGAAGAAAAAGTTTAGAACATAAGCAAAAAAAATTAGAATATAAGCAAAAAAGTTCGAGAATACCTTCTCTATGTTCTTACCGAATCCTTAGGGAACGCTCTAGTGAGATCACCTTCTCTATGTAAGAACATTTGAGAACACTTTTTATGTTCTAAAGTGTTATCCATATGTTTTAAAATTTAAATTAAATGTTTTATTCACATATTGACAGGATAAAGTCATATCACCTAGTCAAAAATAATTCCTAAGTCCACTAACTATGCAGATAGGGAAGAAGGGTCGAACTATAGGGAAACGAATTAATTTATTCCTAATTAAATTAAACAATCCAAATTATTAAGTAACTAAATTATAGATATGATAAATTAAAGTAAGGGAGATGAAAGTAGGGAGAAATCAATAATAAAATCCTAGGGTATAGGTTCACCAATAAATAATATCCCGGGGTAAAACACAATAATCAATCATCAATGCATCAACTAATCAGATCATAAAGGGCTTTCGCTACGTATTACAATCACATAATTAATCTACCGGTATTAAATCGTATCTGTCGAATCTTGACTTAACCATTTATAAATTAACCTGCCTATTGAAACTAAGCCTAAACATCAATTCTCATCTGTCGAATCTCAAATCAATATTGCTAAACTCATACAATAAACCAGGCCTAATCTAATTGCATAGCATTAAATCAATCAATAGGAAATTAATCAAGCATTGACAATCAACAATAATAAATTACCCCTTCATATTATTCATGGATCCCCACAAACCCTAGAAAGAAAACTACTCACACGTAATTAAATCTAAACTAATCAAAGCAAATAAACAAGACATGATGAATTAAAGAAATTAAATTTCTGAAAATAATAGAGAAGAAATCGTTATCAAAGTTAACGAAATTATGAATTGAATTAAAGAACAAAGTTAAAGAGAGAGAAACAAGAGTGAAGTTTAAACTAGAGACTAAGTAGAGAGAGAAAAGCTAAGAGAAGAGATAATTGTGTCAAAACAACTAAAAACGTATTTATACAAAGCCTCTAAATATCCTAATTAAAAACTAAGTAAAATCGCTGGAATTAATCCTCCAAGAGGCGCACCGGTCTGGCGCCAGCTCGCCCGGTCGGGCCTGCCTTTTCATCAAGTGTGCATCTCTCGCGCCCGACCGGACGCGAGACAGGGCGAAGCATGCCCTTCTTCCTCTTCCGCCCGGCCCGGTCGGGTGCGCCTCAGGGCGAGGTGCTTGACCCGAGCGAGGCCACTTGGAGCAACTTGGACTTCTTGTTTGGGCTATTAATTTCGGCCCAAACTAAATTTCCTCCTTGGGAATTTAATCACTTGGTCCAATGCCTCGATTGATGACTCTAACCGGCCTTGGGCTACGAAAGATGGTCGTGCTTTTCCAATGCTCATAGTTGCTCCAAATAATCGCGGGAAAAATGCTCCAAGTGTGCAATTTCCTACAAAACTCAACCAAAACTACGAAAACACTAGAAAACACAAATTAGTAATAAAAGTGGCTCTAAAGAGCAAAAAACACTACTAATTACGACCAAGGGACGGGGGTGAATCACTATATAAAATAGACATATCAAACTCCCCCAAGCTAAACCTTTGTTTGTCCCTAAGCAAAGAGCTCATCAATGAATAATAAAACATGTCTCACCCCAAATAATCAAAATCAAGAACAACCAATTCAAGGCAAATCTAACAAACATGCTTCAACATCAACCAATCTCATCCATCCAATTACTCATCCTCCCTAAAAATTGTCAAGTAGAGCAAACCACAAGAGCATATAGAATTCAAGACTAGTGCTCACACACTCAACTCTCATTTATGTGGCGAGTAAAAGATGTACTCGATCGCTCTCCATCCCAACCCCTTTATATGTGAACAATGCCCTCCCAACTCACAATACTCGTGTGTTTAAAAGACATGCACTCAACCTAAATAGTCGACTCGAAATATGTCAAATCATCCTTTGCATTGCCAAACAACTAATTTCACATTCACACAACTCAATGCACAAAGGTCGGAAGGTCTTTAAAGCTTGTAATGTAAGGCTAGGGTAAAGGGTAAGAAATATTTGGGAAAATGTAAGAGAAAAACAACTCTTAAAGGGAGCCAAATCCTAATAAAACCTAAGGTCAAAAATAAATAATGACCAAATCATCTCCAACTCAACTCAAATCCACAATTTCATTCACCAAACAACCAATCCAATATAAAACAATATTTTCAACACTTACAATTTCATTCATAAAAATATAATAATGTAGAACTTGAGTGAATAAACAAACTTTAACTTTCAAACTTGATTTTTTTTCATTGAAACTCATCATCATTTTTTTTCTTTTGATCAACCTTCTCTTAGAACATTTGAACATTCAACAATTTTTCTCTTTTTGCTCTTTTTTTTTTTTCGAAGTTCACTTATTTTTTTTTTCACTTTTTTTTTTCTTGAACTTCTTTTTATTTTACTATCATGCTTTATTTTCCAAGAAATTCATCTTTCAAAATCATCAAAAATAAACCACAACCAAGAACAAAACAACTTCTCAACACCCACCCATATTGTGCAAATAATATGCACACTACAAACTCCCTTACCTCACTCACTAATAGCTCCCCCAAGCCAAGTTTGGGACTAGTAACCAATGGGGCTAAACCGGCTTGTAATGTGGTCAATAAACAACAAAAAGTCATGGCAACAACATGGGTAGCAAGAAGGGAACAAATGTATCTAATTTTCTCTGAAGGCCACCTAAAGAACAAATGCTTTCGTCCTCCTCAATGTGCATCATAATGAGCCATAAAAGCATTACTCAAAGTTGCAAACCAATACTCAAATTCAATGACATAACAGGAACTAAAACACATTCCTCACCAAATCAACTAGTTAAGCACTATATTCACAAGCAGTTGGACAAAATTGACGCATGTTAGGGCATCGAAGCAATCAAATATCAAATCATGGCTAACCTATCCACAATGTTCATCATCATATACCAAGAACTAAAATAACTTTTAAGTATGGCCACAGGGAAGCATGATTTACAATTCATTGGAACGTATTTTTGTATTTTTTTCATTTTCAAAGCGATAAAAACTATACTAGGAAGCAATAAATCTATACTAAAACACACCAAAAAACAAAAGAAAGAGAAGAAGAAAGACATCAACATCCAAAAATCTCCCCCAAACCAAGATTAGACAATGTCCTCATTGGCTCAGGAACTAGCCCAGTACGACTAATCCTCCGCATCCTCATCCATGGAGCCAAATCCTCCGCCGCTAACACCTGCACCACCAGAAGAACTACCACCAAAATAGTTAGGGTTATAAGTCCCCCCAGGAGGCCCTCCAAATGGAATGTCTTGGCCATATCCATGAAAGGCTGAATAATCCGTGTAAATGCCATTGGAGGTGGGATTGACGTATGCCTGAGGTGGTGCCTGAAACCAATCGGGGTAGAGAGCATCGTCGGGGATAGCACCCCGACAAGCACAGTCATCAAACATGGGAAATAAAGCTCTCCCCTAGTTTCTCTTAATGTACCCCAACCGTTGGTCTATGGAACCAACCATCTTCCTAAGCTCCCCATAAGACCCTTCAATACGGCCTATGGCCTGTCCTATACTCTGTAAATCCCAAACGGTCTCGGGATCTTGCCTAGGGGGAGGTGTAGGCATATGGGGTGGTGATGGCACCTCCATGGGCTCAGGCTGGGGTGGTGGAAGTGCTCGCCCCTGGGCATGGGCAACTAAGATATCATAGGTGAAAGACTCTTGCCCAAGGGGAAAAACGGTCAACTCAGGGTTAGGGAGGGGAAAGACACGCAAAGAAGGCTCCATTCTTGGCCTAACACACCAATGGGGGATTTGCTGACAATCTAATTCTATCCAATCCAGACTCTCCAAATACCTAGTGGTCATGAAAGTATCCCCCCCCCCCACAGTTAGTGAAACCCTCAGCCCTAGTCTCACTAAACCCGACTTTTTAACCGCTATCCTAGTAATAAGGCCTCCTAATCGAATAGGGGTCCTAGTGGTGGTACTACCGGTGGTATGTCGACTCAAATGGTTGATTATATACCTACCTATATTCCGTTTACCAAACCCAAACACATAGTGACCAATTATAGCTAGTTCATTAGTTTGAGCATTATGCGGTTCATACCTACCTAGAAAACAAGCGCCCGAAAATCTTTGCCAGATTTTAGGGACAGGATGGTGAATAGGTCGGGCACTTGCATGTTGGGAGTTTGGGCTCGGTAAACCAGTTAAAACACGATAAATATCTTCCATTTTATACTGTTCATGCCAATGGTGGGGGTGTTCAGATTCCAAATCAAACAATTTGCAAAATTCGATATAAGTTAAACTAATGTTTCTAGTGTTTAACCTAAAGTATAAATTAGGACCATTTTTACTATTAACAACATTCAAAGAAGATAGGAATTCACATGTTAGTTCACGATAAGTAGGATAAATGCATATCAACAAATTTTCTCATTCCTATATCATTCATGAATCGTCTAACATGATCATACAATCCTAAAGACTCAAGAGTAGGTCGGTGTAACCACCGAGAAGGGATTACCTCGCGCTCATAGAGCTTGATGAGTCATTTCCGTTGTGATTCGGATGCTCGGCCATTAATCAAGTTGCAATTCTGGATCATAGCCTTGACTTGAGCTTGAACCACGCCCCCCTTGTGTTCTTGACCTCTTTGACGCCATTTTTGAGTAAGGGTTTGGAAAAATTTTGTTTGAATTTGAACAAAATTGGTGTAGAAATGTAGAGGATGAAGAGAGGAGAAGGAATATGTAAAAATTTTGGTATTGGGTGAGAAATGAGGGGAAGATCTTAGAGAGAAGGTAGAGGAAATTAAGGTTTCAGAGAGAGAAAGAATGGAGGAAAGAGAATAAGGAGGAAAGAAAGAAGAAGGAAGAAGAAAGAAGACGGAAAAAAAGAGGTGGGAATCGGTTGACTAGTGTCGCGCCCGGTCGGGCGGCTTCTCACTCGATCGGGCGATCTAATGTGATATTATTACCCGCTCTCGCGCCCGATCGGGCGAAAAAAACCTTCGATTTTCTTCAGCTTTCGCGTCTGATCAGGCAGAAAAAAAGTCTGTACTCGTTAAGTCTCGCGCCCGGTCGGGCTCCGTCTCGCTCGGTCGGGCGAAATTTTTCAATTTTTCAAACTTCTTCTCGCGCCCGGTCGGGCGGATTTCTTCTTTTTAGAACTCTCTTCTCGTGCCCGGTCGGGCGGAGCATTGCCTGGTCGGGCACGCTACAGCACTAGGAGTCCGATTTTTCTTTTCTTTTCTCCAAATTTGGCTAACTCTTTTCCTCCAAATTTGTACAAAAACTCATAAAACTCATTAAATTCCCTCCTCTCACAAGAAAAATAAAGAAAGAAAACTAAACTAAAAAGCAAGAAAATACGGGTTGCCTCCCGCAAAGCGCTGGTTTATCTAGGTCCCGCACGACCCTCTTATCACATGTCACTCAAGATGAACTGGGATCGATTAGGTGAAGTAATTCAACCGCACCAATCGTTGCCCCTTCAGGGTATATCTTAAGTCTTTGACCATTTACCTTGAACTCACTACCATGTTCATCGATCAATTCCATATAACCAAACTTATTTGCCCTTTTAACAGTGAAAGGACCCAACCACCTTGACTTTAACTTTCCTGGGAAAAGTTTAAGCCTAAAGTTGAACAACAAAACCTTTTCACCCTCTTTGAACTCTCTCGGAAGGATCATCTTGTCGTGCCATCTATTGGTCTTCTCCTTGTAGATACGTGCACTATCATAGGCCGTCAACCTAAACTCATGTAGGTGATTTAGTTGAAGAAGCCTCTTTTCTCTCGCTAGCTTAGCATCCAAATTGAGCTCCTTAATAGCCCAATATGCCTTATACTCCAATTCCACCGGGAGGTGACATGCTTTACCATACACAAGTCTATAAGGAGTAGTACCAATCGGGGTCTTAAATGCAGTTCTGTAAGCCCAAAGGGTGTCATCCAACTTATCCCTCCAATCTTTCATTCCTTGATTTTTCCACCACCTTCTCTAGAATGGCCTTGATCTCACGATTAGAAACTTCAACTTGGCCACTCGTTTGGGGATGGTAGGCTAAACCTGTCCTATGGTATACAACATACTTTTTGAGGAGGGTATCTAACTTTCGCTCATGAAAGTGAGCTCTTCCATCACTGATTATAGCTCTAGGCACTCCAAATCTTGGAAAGATGGTTTTCTTGAAAAGCCTATGGACCACCTTGCATCATTGGTAGGAGTGGCAATGGCTTTAATCCACTTAGATACATAATCAACGGCGACAAGTATATAACGATTCCCTCTTGATGAAGGAAACGGTCCCATGTAATCAACACCCCAAACATCAAAAATTTCAACTTCCAATATTCCAGTTTGAGGCATCTCATGCCGCCGTGAGATGTTGCCAGTCCTCTGGCAAGAGTCACAAGCCTGCACAAAGTGTTAGCATCCTTAAACATAGTGGGCCAATAAAAACCCGACTCATTAATTTTGGCCATCGTTTTGGTGGGACCATGATGTCCTCCATAAGGTGAGTTGTGGCAACTAGTGAGAATGTCGTGGACTTCCCATTCGGGAACACACCTGCGAAATAATCCATCTGCACACTCACGAAACAAAAAAAGATCATCCCAAAAATAATGTTTAACATCATAAAGGAACTTCTTTTTCTGTTGGTAGGACAAGTCAAGAGGTAGAGTACCACCCACCAAATAATTAGCATAATCAGCATACCAAGGGTGTTGCTCTACAACTGCATACAAGTGGTCATCAGGGAAAGAATCATTTATAGGAAGAGAATCCTTACCCTCATCATATCTGATACGTGACAAGTGGTTTGCCACAACGTTCTTTGTACCTTTCTTTTCCTTAATCTCCACATCAAAGTCTTGGAGCAAGAGAACCCAACGTAGGAGCCTAGGCTTTGATTCCGCCTTGGCTATCAAGTACTTCAAAGCTGCATGGTCAGTAAAGACAATAACTTTAGAACCAAATAGATATGATCTAAATTTTTCTAAAGCATAAATCACAGCAAGAAACTCCTTCTCCGTAGTGGCATAGTTGACTTAGGCTTCATCCAAAGTTTTACTTGCATAATAAATAGCATGCAAAACTTTGTTCTTTCTTTGTCCTAGCACAGCTCCTAATGAAAAATCACTTGCATCACACATAATCTTGAAAGGAAGATTCCAATCGGGTGCACATATGATGGGTGCCGATATCAAATCCTGCTTAATCTTGTTAAAAGCCTCAAGACACTCGTTAGTAAAATCAAATGGGGAATCCTTGAGTAAAAGCTGATTTAGTGGTTTAGCAAATTTTAGAAAAATCTTTGATAAAACGACGATAAAACCCCGCATGACCTAAGAAACTTCTAACCCCCTTAACATTAACTGGAGGAGGCAATTGCTCAATCACAGAAATCTTAGCCTTATTGTAGGGAATATTTCAAGCATCCCACACTTGAGCCCCACTGTGATCATGCACTTAAGAATGGTGGTGTCCAAAGGGAAGGAAGCTAGAGTAAAAGAGTCACCAACAAGTTTTAGGAACTTGTAAACCGTTCACAGGGTGAAGGTTACATCCCTTAACGATCCAGGAGATCGTTAACTCCAATAGGTCTAGAACCATGACTGGAAGTTCGGGGATGAAGGTACAAATCCAATCTAAAAGAGATTGAACTTGCCCTAAAAATAGGCCTCTGCTTTATTCTTCTCGTATTCATGTGCGCTTTCTGACTAACATACAATTATTAGGCTAACCCTAAACCTGTTTAATCTATGTTGGTTGAATATTACAACAAAGCTATTATTGGCAATCACTTGAATTATAATCATATTAACCTAAACAAGATTATTAATTATCTGATTAAGCATGATTACAAGTACAAATTTCCTTTAAAATGCATAAAAGGCGTGATCAAGCAATAACAATAATAATAATAAATATAATATCAAGCAACATAATAACAATCATCATCATAATAATAATATTCTCAATCTCAAAGCATAATAATATTAGCAAGATCCTAGGCATGATGTTAACAAGATTAATAACAAACCCTAGAATGTCACTAAACAATAAAAATCAATTAGCCCTAACATGACACTAACATGATATTAGGAAAGAAATAGGAAGCATCATAATAATATACATGATATTAGAAATTTTAGTTATTACCCTAAACATGATACTAGGAAGCAATATAACATCCTAACATGATACTAGGAATCAACAAAATAATTTAAGCATGATTTCTATATCAAAAGATCAATAAAACAATTAAAGTACTTACTTCGATGCCTCATACTCTTTCTAATAACAAAATACACACGTTAGTAACTTCAAGGAAAATAATAAATCAAACAATTAATTTAAATAATTGAAATAGGGATTTGGGACCAAACCCTTAGAAATATTAAACCTTTCACGTCTAGGGCGAAGGCAACTTCGAACTTGGCTAGTTGTGTCTAGAAATAATGTATGAGGAATTTTGTAAGAGGGAAGGTTTAGAAAAAGAATAGAGAGAGAGAAAGCTTCTAGCTTTTAGAGAGAGAATAGAGAGAGATAATGGTTGTGAATGATTAAAAACGGGGAGATACGACCCCTATTTATAGAAAAATGGTCCGGGATCAAATCAATTCATATTCGGAATAAAATACCTCCTGTCGCCAATGATAGGATTTAGCGCCAGACTACAGAAGCAGCGCCAGGCGACAGATATTAGCGCCAAGCGACAGGCCTGTCGTTTGGCGCTGGGATAGTTTTTTACGGATTTTGTTTTTATCATATCTTTTGATCCAGAAGTTTAAATAAGTCATATAATATGTCGTTGGAAAGCTCTTGAAGCCTACTTTTTAACACAGTTAGAATCAAATTAAAATATTTTGTAGATAAAAAGATATGGCCGAAATAGTTGAAGGGTGTCAGTTTTGGATAGAGTTTCGTATTCCTTTCATATCTTTTTCGTTATAGCTCGGAATTAATATTATAACATATCATTGGAAAGATAATTTCAAGATCTATCCAAACATATAAGATCTGGATAAAAATTATGAGGCACAAAAATAATATTTGACTGTCTTTTAACATCTTTAAATTCGAATAGAATTAGGACTTAAAAAAAGAAAGTTTTTATTCAATTTCAAATTCTTTGATCTTATCTTTTCAAAAAAGGACGATTAAGATCTTTTAGAAACTTATAGAAGCTTCTAATAAATCCTAACTAGGTGTGAAGCCCGTGCGTTGCACGACTTTATTTTTAATATTATTTTAGATTTGTTTTGACATTTATGATTATTATTATTATTATTATTATTATTATTATATTAACAAAAAAAAAAAAACACCAATGTGTGCTTCAAATAGAATTCTCTCTTCTACACATCTATGCAGAGTACTCTATTCTTTTTTTGTAGTTTTGATTTATGTATCTTGTGTCTCCTGTGAATGACGCTGACAGGATTATCCTATTCCCTTTTTCAGCCCTAAATATGTAGTGTGTAGAGTATATCGTTTCTTTGTAATTCTGGTACATATTTCTTGTGCCTCCGATCAATGACGGTGATAAGATTAATTTTTTTTCCATCTCCAACCTTAGTTGTATCTTTGTTTACCATTGCATCCTCGAAGGTATTATAAATTTCACTTTGTGTAGCCATGAATCTTGGGATCTCCGACTATGAAAAGAAACAATTAATATTTTTCTGTGTATTGTGAATTAAATTAAGGCCTATTTATAAGGAAATACAATACATCATATCTTCTCTACATAAATCTTATCATTCTTTATAAAATCCTTTTTAATTGTTATCCATATCAATGTTGTTTTTATTAACGACGCCAATCACATGAATATGCCATGGTAATTTATCTTGTTAATTTAAAATTTTATCATTTTTTTAGTTATTATCTATATGAATAATTTTTTTTTATTTATTTTTTGTTTTTATACATATTACATTTTTTACGTGATTTTTGATATTTGGGATAACAATAATCATATATTATGATTTTTTGTAATTATGTTTTTTTTTTTAATATCACTTTTTTGAAAGTCTGTGAAACTTGTTAAAAGGATTAACATATTTTATTTGAAATAATTAGATAAATCATTAGATTAGTATGATAATTTTAATTTTTCATTTTTTTTTGTATAGTTTTTTGAACCGTAGAAAGATAATGGTAGGATAGAATTAATAAATTTTTAAAGGGTTAACATATTTTATTTGAAATACTTAGATAAATCATTAGATTAGTATGATAATTTTAATTTTTCATTTTATTGTTTTTATTTCATCCTACGTGGCACATCCTACGTGGCACACATAAATATGTGGCGCTCTACTTTTTTTTTAAATAACAAAATCCTATGTGGCTCTCTAAAATCTCTGGGAAAAACTCCCCTTTATATATATATATATATATATATATATATATATATATATATTAGATCAGTTTAGGAATAGGATTAAACCTTTGGACCCTCCACATGATCATTGGGTCGTAGGTAAAATCCGGTTTGGGCCGAGTTTAGTATTTTGGCCATAACTTCCTCATTATTCATCGAAATTGGGCTTATAATATATCGTTGGAAAGGTCTTTTCAAGCCCCATCCAACTACACTATTATTGGACCCTTATCATGGACCGAACCAAATTGGACTGGCTATTTTCATATATAGAGTGAAAGAAGAAACATTTTTGAAAACAGAAAGAGAGATATTTTAATAAAAGCATCCACATCACTAGACCCTTTTACTTCGTTCGATAATCAAATGACATCACTGGGTTTGGTTTTGGGGAGACACATTTGGGTGTCTACACTTATCTACCTGTATACCCTTATCAGATACAATATGACCAAGAACTACTCCCTCTGTTACCATAAAGTGACACTTCTCCTAATTTAAAATTAAGTTGCATTCTTCACATCTTTTCAAAATTTTAGCGAGATTTACAAGGCATGCATCAAATGAAGACCCATACACACTAAAATCATTCATAAAGACTTCCATGATAGACTCTATGAAATTAGAAAAAATACTCATCATGCAACGTTAAAAGGTAGCGGGGGCATTATATAAACCAAAGGGCATTCTGCGATATGCAAAAGTACCATAAGGACATGTAAATGTAGTTTTTTTCCTGATCTTCAGGGTGAATTGGAATTTGAAAAAATCCCGAATACCCATCTAAATAGGAAAAGAACTTTTGATTAGCTAACCTCTCAAGCATTTGATCAATAAAGGGGAGAAGGAAGTGATCTTTTTTAGTGGCGATATTTAATCTACGATAATCTATGCACATACGCCACCCTGTAACAGTTCTAGTGGGAATCAATTCATTTTTATCATTTTTAATCACAGTCATCCCACCCTTTTTAGGAACCACCTGAACAGGACTTACCCACTTTGAGTCAGAAATAGGATACATAATACATGCATCAAGTAATTTCATAACCTCTTTCTTAACTACTTCCTGCATATTAGGATTCAACCTCCTCTGGGGTTGAATACATGGCTTGTAGTTGTCCTCTAGATGTATCCTGTGCATACAAAAATCAGGGCTAATACCCTTGAGATCATCAATACTGTACCCTATTGCCCTTTTGTGGGTTCGAAAAACCTCTAGAAGTTGGGAAGTTTGTGGGTCATCAAGTGCAGTACTAATGATCACAGGGTATAATTCTTGCTCATCAAGAAAAACATATTTTAAATGACAAGGGAGAGGTTTTAGTTCAGGTTTCTTAACCTCTGCAGGTTTTGATTCCTGAACTAATTTCACTACCTTCTTGCTCTCTATAGGATCAAATTCTTCAATTGCGAGAGCATTTTCTATGGCGTCCACCTCTGTACTCCAAATACTCGAATTACCTGCATTTAATTCGCCACAAAGAATTTCCTCCAAGGGATCTCTTGCAGGTACCTGTGGTAAGCTTTCTTCAAATATATCATCCATTATATCAATCACATCAATTAAACAATAGTTTTCCTCTGGCATAGGTCCTTTCAAAACCTTCCCTAAATTAAAAGTGATATTATCATCTCCAACAGAAAGGGTTAGTTTACCATTTTTTACATCAATTATGGCTCCTGCAGTGTGGAGAAAAGGCCTACCTAATATAATGAGAATTTATGTATCCTCAGCCATGTCTAAAATAACAAAATCTACAGGGATAAAAAATTTACCAACTTTGACAGGAACATCCTCTAAAATACCTAAGGGGTATTTAACAAAACGGTCTTTCATTTGTAAAGTAATGTTAGTTTCTTTCAAATCACCCATATTAAGTTTAGAACACATAGACGATGGCATAACACTAATGCTAGCACCCAAATCAAATAATGCTTTATCTATGAAGACATTACCAATATGACAAGGGATAGAAAAACTACCAGGATCCTTTAATTTAGGAGGGGATTTATTTTGCAATATAGCACTACACTCCTCTGTAAAAGCTACAGTTTCTATCTCATCAAAGGCCCATTTCCTAGTCAAAATATATTTCATAAATTTAGCATATGCAGGAACCTGAGTGATTAAATCAGTGAAAGGAACTGTTACTTGCAAATTTTTCACTACCTCCAAGAACTTACCAAATTGCTTATCAAACTTACTCTTCAAATGTCTATTTAGGAATGGAAGTTTGATGACTGGGCCCTGCACATCTCCACCCTTGTCCAGAGATTTACCCTGCAAAGAAACATTAGAAGGATTAGTTTTCTCTTGTAGCCCTGCAGGGTTAGTAACATTAACACTTGGTACAAGGGAATCAGGATTAGCAATAGGTTCATCATCCTTGGGCATAGGAGGCCCATGATAGTGGGAACCACTCCTTAGAGTAATTGCATTAGCATGATCCGTAGGGTGGATTGATTGCGATGGTAAGGCTTCCTACTGACGGGTTTGTAGGGTAGATGAAATCTGCGCAATTTAATCATCCATAATTTTATTATGAGCTAGAATCGAATCAATTTGTGCATCCCTACTCGATCTCCATGTGCTTTTGCATACTTAATAGCATTGCTCTAATTTCTGACAAAGTAGGGTCAGAAGATGAGGAGGGTTGTGATTGGGATTTTTGGCCAGAGTTAGGATGGTAATATTTTTGCTATGGTGGTGGTTGTTGTTGAGGTTGTTGTGGAGGTGAAGGATTTTGTAAATTGGTACTCCGACAGGAAAGATATGGATGGTTCTGGAGGCCAGGATTATAAGTGTTGGAGTATGGGTTATTTTGCCTGTAGGTTTGAAAGACATTAACTTGCTCCATGGAACTCCTACAATTTTGCTCCCAATGTCCTACAATTCCACAATTTTCACAAAAAAACTTCATTAGTATTATTGACTGTAGAAACATTAGCTACAGAATTAGGAATAACAGTACTAAGATTATCTAAAAAATGGCAAATAGATGTTAATTGAGCCTGTACAAAGGATACGGAATCAACATTATGTTTTCCTTTGTTAGCAAACCCTCTAGGATTCCCATATTGGGAATTATGGATTGACATATCTTTGATAACTTGACTTGCATTATCAACATTAAGATTCATAAACCTCCCACTAGTTGCAGAATCTAGAATTGTTCTAGATGTGTTTCCAAGCCCATTACAAAAAGCTTGAATCAACTCCCATTGTGCTAAATTATGGTGGGGGCATTCTCTTTGCACATCCTTGAACCTTTCCCAAGCCTCATATAGAGTTTCATCTGGCTCTTGGGCAAAGTTTTGAATTGCACTCCTCAGTAAAGCTGTTCTTTTTACAGAATAATATTTATTATAAAAAATTTAAAGCAAGAGATTCCCAGTCAGTAATACCAAGTGTAGTTCTATTCAAACCATTAAACCACAGTTTTAGCTTTTCCACATAAAGAAAAGGGAAAAAGAATCTCCCTAATTTGGTCTTGCGTGACCCCAGCTTACCTAATGATATTGCAATACTGACAGAAATCTGCAATATGATGATTAGGGTCTTCACCCTTAGCTCCACTGAATTGCTTTCTTTCAATCATTGTGACAAACCGGGGTTTGATCTCGAATTGCACCCCGTCAAGAGCTGGAGTAAGAGTAAGATGTGAAAAATCTGTCAGGGACGGCTGCGAATAATCGCTGAGCTTGCGAGGTGGAGGTGGTGGTGGATTCGCCATCTCCGATTCTGATTCTAAAGAAACTTCTGAATCGCTAGAATCAGATGGGGGTTCCAAAGGTGTATTACCCTCGGAAGTAGCTCGTACATGTCTGAAAAGATTCTTCTGCCTATGAAAAGATCGTTCGATTTCAGGATCGAATGGAATGTAACCTGATCTAGAACCCCTGGGCATAAACACAGAACTAAACAAACAAATATGAGAAATTTGTCTCAAAGAACTTGTGTTCTCTAAGACTATAGGGAATAATCTAGACTACAAAAACAATCAGAAATAAAAATAAAACCGTTTCCCTGGCAACGACACCAAATTTTGACAGGATAAAGTCATATCACCTAGTAAAAAATAATTCCTAAGTCCACTAACTATGCAGATAGGGAAGAAGGGTCGAACTATAGGGAAACTAATTAATTTATTCCTAATTAAATTAAACAATCCAAATTATTAAGTAACTAAATTATAGATATGATAAATTAAACTAAGGGAGATGAAAGTAGGGAGAAATCAATAAAATCCTAGGGTATAGGTTCACCAATAAATAATATCCCAGGGTAAAACACAATAATCAATCATCAATACATCAACTAATCAGATCACAAAGGGATTTCGCTACGTATTATAATCACATAATTAATCTACCGGTATTAAATCGTATCTGTCGAATCTTGACTTAACCATTTATAAATTAACCTGCCTATTGAAACTAAGCCTAAACATCAATTCTCATCTGTCGAATCTCAAATCAATATTGCTAAACTCATACAATTAATCCAGGCCTAATCTAATTGCATAGCATTAAATCAATCAATAGGAAATGAATCAAGCATTGACAATCAACAATAATAAATTACCCCTTCATATTATTCATGGATCCCCACAAACCCTAGAAAGAAAACTACTCACACGTAATTAAATCTAAACTAATCAAAGCAAATAAACAAGACATGATGAATTAAAGAAATTAAATTACTGAAAATAATAGAGAAGAAATCGTTATCAAAGTTAACGGAAATTATGAATTGAATTAAAGAACAAAGTTAAAGAGAGAGAAACAAGAGTGAAGTTTAAACTACAGACTAAGTAGAGAGAGAAAAGCTAAGAGAAGAGATAATTGTGTCAAAACAAATAAAAACGTATTTATACAAAGCCTCTAAATATCCTAATTAGAAACTAAGTAAAATCGCTGAAATTAATCCTCCAAGAGGCGCACCGGTCGGGCGCCAGCTCGCCCGGCCTGGCCTACCTTTTCATCAAGTGTGCATCTCTCGCGCCCGATCGGACGCAAGATAAGGCGAAGCATGCCCTTCTTCCTATTCCGCCCGGCCCGGTCGGGCGCGCCTCAGGGCGAGGTGCCTGACCCGAGCGAGGCCACTCGGGGCGACTTGGACTTCTTGTTTGGGCTATTAACTTCGGCCCAAACTAAATTTCCTCCTTGGGGATTTAATCACTCTGTCCAATGCCTCGATATCTTTAAAGTTGAGCCCTTAATCACCGATTTGATGACTCTAACCGCCCTTGGGCTACGAAAGATGGTCGTGCTTTTCCAATGCTCGTAGTTGCTCCAGATAATCCTGGGAAAAATGCTCCAAGTGTGCAATTTCCTACAAAACTCAACCAAAATTACGAAAACACTAGAAAACACAAATTAGTAATAAAAGTGGCTCTAAAGAGCCAAAAACACTATTAATTATGACCAAGGGACGGGGGTGAATCACTATATAAAATAGACATATCACATATTCTAAACCATAAATCAGACGTTCTGAATTATTACTTGTATATATAATATACTTCGTATATAATATCATTTCAAGTTAATTTTGTACTTGAATTCTATAACTTAGTTACTAATTTCAATTACTTTATTTTTACTTTTGAGTTATTATGGTTATACTTTTGAAAGAATTAAAATTACATTAAGATAACCTATGTAAGAATTGAACCTACATCAACTATACATTAACGGCATAGTGCTTTACCAATTCAACTAAAAGGTTTTAGCATATGTTTTAAAATTGCTAGAGATCAGATAATTTAAATAAGCAAGAAAAACTATAATTGGGATTTAATCTACCTGCGTTCTAAATTTATTCCAATGTTTTAACCACAATTACATGAGCCACTATGATCACAGACGGATAAATGCATAATGATAAGAAATTATAACAAAGCATTGAATTTGATGTAATTTACGAGTACTAAAGATGAATCATTAGTAACTGAAGTAAGGTAATTAATTGCCAAAGTCCTTATCCGATTACATATGGCATGCACAACTGTAAGGGGACAATATTCTGGCTATAACTTTCTACACCTATTATCGATGCATCAGTCATTAAATTAGAAAACCTCACCTAAATTAGAGCATACTACATCTAATGTGACAGAAATTCAAACAAAGAAATTAAACAAAAATCATACGGAGTACATCTCATTTTTTTTCCTTTTTTGAAAGAAACCCCAATGAGGGTTACCACTATATTCGATCATTAGAAGCAATATTAAGAACTCCAAGCGAGATTACATCGTTCCACAATTGTTGCCAAGCTCCCGAGGTTGGAAGTAAGCTAAATTAAGAACCCTCGATTCCCACTTTTATGAGCTCTGAAACGCAGCACACCAAAGGATCTCCCCTGAACTTCTTCTGCATACCGAACCCAGCCCAGAACATCTTTAGAATATACTACACCTAAATTTAAAACATACGACACTTAAATTTAGAACATGGTCATGAACGTAATTGAACATATAGTTTAGAACATTGATACGAAGTACTCAGTATAATAATTCTAATCAATTAAACTAAGTATACTAATGTTGTAAATTACCTTTAATCAATTAACTATACTGTATAAATAATTTAAAACATAGAACTAATTTAGAACATAGGCCAAATAATAAAAGAAAAAATTCACAGCATCAAAACGCTAAAACCTTGAAACTAAATTCAAAAAAATAAAATCAATGACAGTAGAAATAAATGAAAGAACATATATAAAATACCTAAAATCGATAAAATCCTAAAAATCGAAAGAGTATCGAAAAAAAACCAAAAAAACAAAAATAAAATACCTAAAATAGAAAAAATCCTAAAAATCGAAAAACTAAAATTGCTCAATCATACCCGAATCTAAGAATTGCGTCAATCTAGGGCTTGGTGAAAACTGAAATGGCTCAATCATACATGTTTAGTGCAAGTTTCTGAGTAATGATCATTGATTAGGACAAAAAATTTGAGTGAAATCTATGATAGAAGCTTGAATTTGGCATGTTAATGGAGGTTTTATAGAATGTGTTTTGGTTTTAGGAGAGAGAAAGTGAAGCAAATGGGTAGGAGAGAGAAAGTTCTTATTTTTAGTATATGTAATAGAGGTTGCGATTATATTTATAAAAGTGCCATTACTCTCTTTCCTTTAATCAGATCCATTCAAACCAATCTAATCCTATGGTTGAGATTGGTTCTTATAAAAAGGTGGGTTCTTACCGGATCCCTCCCCTTATATATATATATATATATATATATATATATATATATATATATATATATATATATATATATATAATTATAATTGAACATCAAAATTCATTATTTAATATGCAGTTACCTAAATGTTATATCGTTTCAATTTGTTTTACTTATTAAAGGGATTTTTTTTTATCCAGCTGTATAAAATTTCTTCAAGTAACCTATTTCGTGGTTAAGATAAATGTTATATTGTAATAGTTTGGTTTACTTTTAAAGGGATTTTTTTTCCAGCTATATATTATAAAAATTCAAGTAACATATTTCGTGGTTAAAAGAATAAACTTTAATTAAAAATTTGGTTACATATTTTAAATACTTAACTATAACCTATATGAATTAAGGTTGAGTAACTGAAAGAAATAACTTTATAATCATATTGTTGTTAAAATATACACATGTAAGTTGGCAATTAAGAGTTTATAATTTATGAACATGAATAACTCTTTTTAATACAACTTTATTATCATAAGATTTGTTATTGGAGTGATAGTTAAAGTTTAACTTTAATGATTATGAGGTCATGAGTTCAAGTACTAATGTTAACAAATTATAATTTTTTGTGTGGAAACATTGGTGATTAGTAATAGTAGGTGACATGAGAACACGTGGTTAGATTGACAACACATGACAAGATAACAATGTTTGTCATTGAGTTGTAATATATTAACTCCGTTTTGTTATTATGTGCAACAAAAGAATATTTTATGTCTCACTAACAATACCCCTTTGTTGCACATAATAAGAAACGGAGGTAGTATATATTGATTGATATTGATGTGCAATGTAAATTTCTCTTTTATATTTCTTCTTTAAAATTACTGATTTTTACCGAACTAAAATTATTTTTACTGAATTGAAATTATTTTTAATGAAATGAAATTAATTTTACTAGACTGAACTTATCTTTACTGAACTTCAATTATTTTTACAGAATATTATTTTTTTTAAGGTGAAGTAAATAGGGCCTAAGTGTGAATTTGGTTAAATATTAGCCCGTAGATGCTATTTATAGTAAATAGCAGCTAAAAGACAAAAGACCGGTGATTTTTTTTCCTTCAAGTGGTACAAGTATTGCACCGCTGTTATCTATAATGGCTATAAATAGTACTACTAAAAAAACTTATAATCTAATATTATAAAATAAATGTAAAATAGTACATTAAAAATACCACTGTAGTAAGGCCCTATTCACTTCAACTTAAAAAAATAATTTCAGTTTAGTAAAATTAATTTCAGTTCAGCAAAAATATAATAATTATAGTTCAGTAAAAAGAATTTCAGTTCAGTAAAAATCAATAAACCTAAAGAAGAAATATAATAGAAAATTAGTAAAAAATAATTTCAATTCAACAAAATTAATTTATGTTCAGTAAAATTAATTTCAGTACAGTAAAATAATTTAAGTTGAGCAAAAATAATTTCAGTTCAATAAAAAATAATTTCAGTTCAACAAAAATAAGGTGATATGAACGGGGCCTTAAAAGTACATTAAAAATACCATTGTAGCAATTAAAAAATCACAAAAATTTAATGATTTAACCAATCAGCCCTCCTATAATCCTATATACATCCAAAACAAATATCAGCTATACGCCTAGTTGCACTCGATGACTTTATACTCACATAGTCTAGAATTTGTTATATACACCCGGGTATACCGTACACCCGGGGTTATTTGTTCATTTAATCAATAAATGAGCAAATAATATTTTTATTCATTTGTTGGTTGAATGAGCAAATGATCTGACCCCAAGTGTAGGCTCTCCAATCATATTCAAGCTCGTAATTCACTACTTCAAATTGTGGCTATGTTCGGTTTAATTTATTTAAGTGAATAATTAATTAATTAATTAATTTTATTTTAGAAATAAATAAATTAGGTTAGATCTAATTTTTATTTTTATTTTGGTGTATTTTGTTAGAGATTCGACCCAAGTGTTAGTAAAATATCCTTTATTAACCCAATTTTATAACATTTTACTTATTTGGGTAAGTCCAAATCGGGAATTTATTTGGTGGCTAAGTTTGTAAGCCTTGGTGGAGTAATCCTTAGATGGAAAAAAGTGCAGTGAGTTTAACATCAAGAGTTTCGTTTTAGACAGTCTTAACATCTTATTGAGCTCTAATTTGGTCAAAATCGTTGCAAGAGCAAACTTGTTATTTTTAAGAGAATTTTACACCTTTTTCTCTCTAATTTTGATCTCTTATTATTTGTTGATTGTTGGTGAGTTGTGAATTCTTTGTAAACTGACTTGGGGTTCTTTTTTCCCACAATTTACCAATAAGAGAATCATAGGGTGGACTCCTCAAATGGTCCCATGGTTTTTATCCTTCACATTGAAGGGTTTTTCATGTATAATCTGTGTGTGTTGTTTGCTATTACAAAAACTATTGGGTGTGGGCACCCGCACCCAAGTGTTTGTGTGGGCAAGTTGATTTCCTTTTCAAACACAATTGAAACTTCACCGTTTATTTCAATTATCAAAGAAAACTGAGATTTTAGGGCTCACAATTCACAGAATAATATCATAATGCTTGAATCAGCCAACCAAATCGAAGGAAACGAATTATTTTCTGATTGAAACGAAGATGACGATGACGACGAAGATGAAGATGAAGGTGAAGCGATTATGCTTTTTGCGATTTGTGGCTGCTGGTTGGTGGTGAATGGTGAAGAGATTTAGTGTTGGTGGTTGGCGATTTGCCGATTGATGGTGGCTGGTGGTGGTGTTTGCAATGTTGGAGGTGGTGGCGTGAGGTTAGGGTCGTGAGTTAGGGCGGTGACGTGAGGTTAGGGTGGTGGCTGGTTGGGTGTGTCATGAGGTTAGGGTAAGTGAGGTTATGGTCATGGGTGGGAGGTGGCGTGAGAAACAAAGTTTCAACCAAGAGAAACAAAGTTTCAACAAAGAGAAACAAATGGGTGGGAGGTGGCGTGAGAAACAAAGAGAAAGGAAGAAAGTGGAGAGAGAAAGAAAAGAGAGAAACAAATAAATATATATATAGTAGTATCATATTAGCCAACACATAACTCATATGAGCCATCAAAATGTACATGTCAGCCAATTAATGTATGATATCAGTTAATATTAGGGACATGTGAGATATTAATAAAAATGTATCAGTCAACACAAGAAACCTATCAGCCAACAAGAGTAAAATATCAGCCAACAAAAGGTACATATTAGTCAAGATACGGAACACATCATCCAACAAAAGAAGCATATTAGCCAACAAAAGGATGAAATTAGCAAACAAAAGGTACAAGTAAGTCAACAGAAGGAACATATCAGCTAACAAATGAATCATATCAGCTAACAAAAGGATGAAATTAGAAAACAAAAGCAACAAGTAAGCTAACAAAATAAACATATCAGCCAACAGATGAAACATATAAACCAACATTTAAAATATACATATCAGCCAACAAAATGAATATATCAGCCAACTAAAAAAACATATAAGCCAAATGATGTTTGATATCAGCCAACAAAAGGGGAAAAAAACACATATCAGCCAACAAAAAGAATATATTAGCCAACACAAAAACCATATCAGCCAATAAATAAAACATTTCAGCCAACACATGAAACATATCAACCAAAACAAGTAAAATATATTAACCAAGCCTCCCGCATAAAATAGTTCGTGGGTCCGTCCGCACCCAATACCTTCTCTTGCTATTATTTCTTTCTATTATTGCTGGCTTTGTTTCTAAATCATTGTTGTTTTATCTTGGTGATTTGGTTGTCTGACCTTAATTAAATTGAGTTATTGGTTGATTATCCTATGTGTGACATTGTGGGTGTTGTAGTGACCCATTTTCGATCCCTAGATATTTATCATTAAATATCTTTCTCTGTGTAATTTTAAAATGAAAATTTCATATTTTAGAAAAGTTATATTAATATGAATTTAATGATACATATTTGAATTAGTGTACAAATTAGATTAAAGTTTGGTCAAATCAGCAATTAGATCTTAAAAATTCAGAAGAGATCTGATCAATTATGTGAAGGAAACATAGCCTATGCATTTAAGCTTTCAATTACTTTTGTATTATACAGAATCACACAATGCTCTCTTTAAATAAATATGCCTAAATCCTACTATTAATTCAAAAATTTTACTTGGACAAAAATGCTTACTGCTTCTTATATTTTTAGCTATTATTTTTTTAAAAATTATAAAACTAAACTACGAGTAATAAATATGAAAATTGGGAAAAATAGTTTCCTGTTGTGAAATAAAGAGAACAAGAGAGAAATTGGGGAGAGAATCAATCAGTCAATAATTCCATTGAGTAAGGGATATATATACATGTACAATAGTTAGGGTTTTCTTAGAAAACAAGCCCTAGATCTAGAATATTCTAGAAAATACAGGAATATGATGGGCATCCACAAATGTTTCATAACACTCCCCCTTGGATGTCCATTATCGAAGACTGTGCCTCATTAAAACCTTACTACGAAAAACCATTTGGGATAAAAACATAGTGAAGGAAAAAGAGTGTATCATTCTTCGTAATATGCTTGCAAATCTGCCTCATTAAAAACTTTACCAGGAAAACCCATTGTGGGACAAAACCATGGTCAAGGAAAAAAGAGTGCAGCGCGTATTTTCTCCCCCTGATGAATACATAACGTATTAACGTGAAATCTTCTAGTGCAATAAATCCGATGCGATATGGTTGATAAGTAACTTTTTTCATGTAGAAGAACACCATTTCTTGATGATTAATCCTTTCAAATTGAACTTGAATCTTCAAATCTTCACATGGACTTATTGAGCCATCTTCATTTCTCCATACTTGTGGAAATAATACAAGTGTTCACCACTACCACTATTTCCTTAGATAGTTTCGTTTCGATTTATCATAACAATTAGATGTATGCCTTCTTCTGGAGGTCATATATACTACAAAATGATGATCAATAATTTATCACATTATCTAAACATAATTTCATGGCAACACTTGATATCATATATATTTCATTTTCCAGTATCATATGAATTAAGAAATTAAACTAATTACATATTTTGCTCATGGCTCTTCTGGACCATAAGAATATTATTCTCACTCAATGGTATCTCAACTTTATTCTTTAATTAGACATTTCGTGTTTTATATGAGAGTTCGACAATGAATACATAGACTTGTTGAATCTCACATACTCAAACTTCAGGTTGAGATATCGATGATGTAGTCATATTGACTTTTCATGAGTTTGATAATAATTACAATATTCAAGATATAAAATATGTAGGGTTGGGTATTTAAATATATACGTCGTATGTATATAAGTTCTTCAGGAACTCTTCTTACATGAATTTTAACAAGCTATTATTAAAACAACGTCATCAATAATTTCATCACTAGTGTAAGCCCATTGGAATATAAATATTTCTTTGTAAGTTCCCATCAATATTGTATATACGCCTTACTATACATTGGATAGACATTCACACATACCACAATTATTATATAGAAACTAGCTAGTGCATGACATATGAGATATAGGAATCATGATAAGATATTGAACAAAATATACAATGAGTAATGCATCTAACAACTTTCTAAACATGCAATAAGCAATCCATTAACCTATGACTCATGCATGCACATGGATATAAGACTCAAATTAATGTATGATACTGTACTGTGTGGATTTAAAAATTCATATTTCATTGGACTTCTGGTCCATGATAAACTTTTGATGATTATCATTGTGTCGACATCATAATGTACATATGTTTTAGATCCCTTATTCAATAGTCCATTCTATCATGCATATGCATATTATTTATCAGTTCCATTGTGTATCGATATCATAAAATTAATTTAATGTACATTTCGCATGCTATTTTATAATGATATCTAAATACAATTCTCATTGTTGGTACCATCATAACATTTCTTACATAATAGGCCATCTATTATAATAATTCAGATATCTATACCACCTATCAAGGGTATTTCTCAAACTATGGTATTAATATACTATTATTATACTTTAAAAGTATCAACTGCACTATCTTTCCATATATCGCATATTTATATTGGAACTGATCATATAAACTACACTTCAGATGCAGTGATTTAAGAAAAATTGGCAAGATCTATCTTAATGTATGCACATAATATCATTATCACTATAATAAAGATATATCTCTATATTCCTCTAGATGGGTCATAACGGTATACAAATCAAATCATAGTTGTGCAACATATGTTGATACAAAAGTTGGCATTTAACTTACAAAGTATCATTAGAGGGATCAACTAATTATAGTTTTATAATTTTGCCAACTTACTTCAATTCTTCCCCCTAACTTGGTAAAATATCGCAAATATTGGGGCAATTCTTTACCAACTTAGAATATAATTTCATGTGCATCAAATTTCATCTCGTAGGATAATCATATATATTCAACAAAGTTCTATCTCTCCTGGAGAATAATGAAATTTTGTTCTCTTCTAGAATTCAATATTAATATGGGGTAATAAATTATGCAGTTGCTAATTTCTTATTCTATTCCTTATGTGCTGACATAAAATAGCCCCAATCAAGAGAATTGTTATACAAATATAAACTTTCTTGTAATTTCACTAGGTGGTGACCTTCGGGATCACTAGAAATATTGATAGTATGATACTAGTTACTTAAATTTCCACATATAACTTGTACGTGGTGAGCTTCTGGTCTCCTAATATTTGTCAACATATAAATTATTCTAGTGAACTTCTGGTCACCAATTATTTAGAAAAACCAATGTATTATCTCTTGAACTTTTCTTTTAACACAAACTATTGAAAATCACAATCCAAATATAGCTCAATCTCAATGTTATGTCTTGCCATTCAATTTATTTAATATATTTAACATGAGAGAGGTCAGCACATTATTTCTTTCATATCAAATGAAACTTCAGGTTTTCATAACGGGAATTTACTAAACCCCGGATGGCCTATTTATTAATATCACCTCCAATCACTTTTCCTTTAGTATTTAAATTATGGTCAGTTTTATAATATTGGTGATCACCTTATTAGAGATACTTTATGCATGGCCATGAATATGATGTGATAATGTGTTTCTTTCTACAAATGGCAAGACAATTAACTAATACTCATACTCTACTAGAGCATTGATTGTAATCTTGATACATGCTAATCTTGTTGGACACATTTTATACTCTTCTGGAGTACTTTATATAACCATAAAACATTTTAATGTACTAGAAATGATCTCTTCAGGAGATGCACCAAAATGTGTCACTTTCTCAAATTTGTCATTTTCAATTATTGCTCCATTCCTCTTCCAAGGATTCTTATCATTGTAACCCTTTTGTTTACCACACTTCAAGTGTGCTAGTTTCAATAGCAACTGATCTTGTCCTTCTAGGACATCAACTTAATATGTACATTTATAGCTAGTATATAGGTAATGACATTTATTCATATCCATGTTCAAGATGGTATCATTCTAAATATTTGATTATCATGTGGCCACCTCTATTAAATAAATAATTGATATTTAAGCTAGTGTATGTAGTAAACTGACCATCAACATATTTAATTATTCATGTGCAAGGATTACATAAAAACAATGGAGTAAGCACTATCCAAATACTATCTCCCCCTAATCCTTGCATATGGCGGTATAAAAATAATCCAATAATCTTTAAATCCCTTACTCCTTTTAATCCATAAATTCTTTTAGCAATGCATGTATCAAGCAAAGCAAAGTTATTCTTTTCTTCTTGCCCAATTATATGAATCTTTATATTAAATATTCTCAAAATTAAAGTATGGGCATGATGAATACATTTTTCAACTAAGAAACTCATAATGTCATACTTAGTTTCTTTAACTCATAATTAACATTGCTTCTTACTCAAATAGATATTCTTATAAACTTTTATATAATCAAGAAATTATGATGCAAACATACTTGTTATCCTATTAATCACACAAATTCCTATTCACTTCTGGGAGTGAGTAAATCAAGTAATATATGAATCATCCATTCTCACCTTGAGTTTGGTATTCAGATAGAATATTATACAAATCTTTTGTGTATTTATTCTCATGCTTTAGAAACTAATTTTTTTTCTCCGATTTTCATATAATTTTACTCATCATTCCAATAATTCAACTTTATGTTGGCATATAACATCATATATAATTGAATTCAATCACACATAAATCAATATTTCAACATTTGTATCGTGTTGCATCGTGTTAAATTAGTATGTTTCATAATAGTGTTCAATAAGTTTACTTATATATCATACTAGCGGAAAAACTATACTTGAGATATTAATCACAAGATTTATTAAGGTCATACATTAAACTTATATAGCACATAATTTAGCATATACATCACCCACAATTTTACAGGTCATATGCCATATACATAACACTTTAGAGAAATTAATTCATCATAGTTGGAAACCCCACATCACGTGCGTAAATCATATGGGAATAAATATCGTGGTTTCAGGAAATGGCAACTAACTTCATGGGTGAAAGCTTATGATATGCTAAATTGCTCAAATAGATCTTCTAATTCAATATAACAAATATTCACAGAACATTCATAAAAATTTCAAGATATAAAATCTAAATTCTCATTCATATATAAAGTAGTATACTAGTGCATACATATTAGACTTGGTACTACCTTCCTGATTAAATTAGTCTCTTGTCATACCATACCTTTTGGTTCTTCTTAGAGGCACAGAGAAATAACTAGTATCATCTAGAAAATATTAACTTGGCACATTCTCCATGATCAACAATTACATTGTCTAGGTCTAAAGATCAGGGTAGAAGTTTAACAACTTGAATCATTCAAACTAAACAAACAATCCATAATCAATCAAGACAAATAATAAGGTACATAATCAAACATACTTTATCAATGGACACAAGTGTTATTAGAGATAATAAACATGTAATAACAACTTAACAAGTAACTAAGCAAAGACTACAAGAGAATAAACTCCCATAGAAAACTCCTTAATTAGTGAGTCTTATTAACTCATTAGTTAGTATGACTAACCAACCCCCGCATTGCAATACATTACATTATCATAATAAAAATGATATAAAATGAAACACATCGACATATTAAGTGAGTTAGAGTATAACAAAATAGTGTAGCTAGTGAGGAAGACTTTCCTGCATTAGAGTGCATTGGGATTTTAAGGGCTTTCGGGTATATTGAATCAAAACTTTGATTTCAAGATCGATCTTTTCGACTTATGGCCGATATTCAATTCTTAAGGCAAGTAATCCCAAATGCTAGCCGACACGTTATTATAAGAGCTTGACGGTTCACAGATGCTAAACATTGTTGACCCCATATTAATCTAAATAGTTGCACATCACAAGGGATTTGGAAACTAAAATAGATACAAATCAATCATCCTACGAAAGTAACGAGCTGAGGTATCTTGAACTCGAAACCCACTTTCAACTACACAACATTAATTTGCTGCAGCTTTTCTTCTCAAAAAATTTGCTCAATAATTAATTTTCCCGGCAGAATGAAATCCATCAGATATATGAGACACATATTAATCAAATACCTTAACAGTTGTTGATTTCTCATGGGTGTTTTACAAAGCAATTTAACATGATATATTACCTAATGCTAATAGGAAGTACTATATTTTATCAATCCAAGAAGCAATATAAGTAATATTCCTTTCATATATAAAGGCATAAAGTATGAAAGCATATAACCAAATTAATAAAACAAACAATCATCATTAGAGGACAATCGAAAAGTGTAATTTTTATTTATTTATTTAATATGAGCACATTACATAATTGATAGATCAATATATGTATCAAAGGTACAAAAATAAACTTCATCAAAATTATGAATTAGAATATATCCAACAGTACAAATATTTACATGCTGATTTGTTATAGTGTGTAAAATTATTTACCTAATAATTTGATAATAACAAAGTATAGTCATACGTTTAATTGTCGTTTGAGATCAACTTTGATTGCTATATATTGAAAACAATGTAGAGTTATGGTGCTGATAACGTGTTGTGAAATAAAGAGATCGAGAGAGAAATTGGGGGAGAGAATCAATCAGTCAATAATTCCATTGAGTAAGGGATATATATACATGTACAATAGTTAGGGTTTTCTTCGAAAACAAGCCCTAGATCTAGAATATTCTAGAAAATATAGGAATATAATGGGCATCCACAAATGTTTCATAACATTTCCATATTTTTTTTTTATAAATTTTCAAAATTAACACGAGTAGAAAAATTTTACTTTAATTTTTTTTTAAAAAAATACTACTTCCTCGGCCCCATACTTTATACCCTACTGTGTAGTATGAAGAACTTGTGCTTTTGATTTTGTGGGGTCAGGCCATCAGTTTTAGGTCCTGTAATATATCTTGGAAAAATGCACCTTTGTTACGTATGGAGGGACGGAATCCACTACGTCACTCAATTGGACTACCAGTTATTCAAAAAAAATAAAAATAAAAAATTGGACTACCAATATCGTATATTCTTATTTCTTACCTCTCAAATTTTTTTTATTTATTTTTTTTAATATAATGCATCATTGCATCACTTAGTTTCATAAGTAATTTTAGAAAAGTAAGTTTGATACGTAGTGTGTAAATACCAGTAGTCAAATCTATAAATATTACTAAAGTAATAACCGCTGATGTAATCACTGCTTACGTGTCATTCTCTTATTTAATGTTTTCCGCCAAAATGCAAGGATGATGTCATATTGTTTTTTTCCCTTTTTAAGCTACCATATTTAACATTATTTTGAAAATTAAATTCAAATTGAATTTTAAATTTTAGATTTTAGATTTTCTACGCATATTACGTTATTTAGTTATTTACAAGTAGTTGGTAAAAATAGTTTAATAATATAGTTTAATTGATTCTTCCTAATTAATATGAAAATAATGGATTTTTGGAAATTGTATTTTCATATTTAATTAGAAAGTAATTAGAAAGACAGAGAAAGTAGTCGTTTTCTCTCAACGTGTGCTAAAGAGTCTACAATTCATTTCTTATTTTAAAATCGTGCATTACACAGGGTTAACCTAGTGGATGATTAAACTAGAGACCATAAAAAGAGAGAATAGGAGGGATTTTTTTTTTTTTTAACTCGGTACTCCTATTATCCCTCGTTTTTAAATACTTGCTCCATTTTTCTTTTCCGGCCGTTTTTAAATACTTGCTTCATTTTTTTTATTGGGAAAGCTTTTATAATATTTAATTCAATTCTCTCACCTAGTGGATCCAACATAAATTATATTTTATTAATTTTATAATCTCTCTCCTCCAATTCTCACAACTACTTTTACCTTTTACATTTTTTTTATTTTTTCCCTACCCCACTACCTCCATATTTTATTACTTTCTTCAATTTCTCCAAAAACTCCACGCATGGAGAAATGAAGCAAGTATTTAAAAACGGATGGAGTATTTAAATTTAGATCATGAAAGAGAGATAAGTAATAAAATATGAACCGTATTTAAATGAAGAGGGAAAAATAACAAATTATAATTTTTATTGTTAACAAGGTCTTCCTCTCAAAAGAGGAAAAAAAAAAGTTAATAAGGTATCGTATGATTGGCACCGGATTATTAATACTATACGGAGTAATAAGCAATCAATCCAAATGCGTAAGTAGTACTATGTTCGATTTTTTTTAGTTGCAACTTTGGGGTATTATTTAAGAGATATAAAATATTTCAAAGTTGCAACTAAAAAAAATCGAAGGTGGTATTTTTTTTCTTCTTAGATCGTTCTTTTTAATTTAAGTTATCAATTACGCGTATTACTTGAGGTTAAGGTAATGTACGTACAACAAACATATAATTCCACTACTACATTTTTTTTTCCCATCTTCATATTTCAAAGTAGCAAAGTAAAGTGAGGATCTAAGAGTTGAAGGGAATCAAGGGATGGTTCTTCTCCCAAATAACGGGGTTTGACTCCTCACCTTCCCTTTTTGTAATTTTTTTTTGAATTACCCCTCCTTTTATCTTACGAGTATTATTTTTAAAACTGTCATTAACCATATGCCCAAATTCCATAGAAGAGACGATAACATTTATCTTAACATAATGACCTTTTATAATGTAGCGACCTTTCTTTTTTTTTTTTTTTTGAAAGAAGTCTAAAAGGACACTAGATTTCAATATTTTTCCTTTTTTTTTTTGGAAAGGATAATAACCTTTATTTTAAAATGACAACAATTAACATATTGATCCTAAAAATAGAGGTCTACAATTAAATATCTAAATCAGGTGTACTTTTATATTATTCTATGTGTTTCATAATTTAGTCCCATATACTATTTTGGGCGTTTCAAAAAGATTTACCCATATTGAATATGTTTAATTTCTAACTTATTTTTTTTTGGAATTAATTGGCTGTGGATTGATTCTAAGTAAGGAAATATTTACCTAGAATTATGCATTATGACTTATGTTTTCCCAAAAAAAAAAAAAAATCAAAAAACTTAAATAAGGTAAAGTAATTATGAATTAGGAAAATTTGTTCAAAAGGACCAAGAAAATGGTCTCTCATGTTCAAAAGGACCAATTAAGCCAAAAGTTATTCAAAAAGACCACAAAACACACTTTGGGTTGTTGAGTGAGACCATGTCTCATTTTTAGGCAAGTCAACGTCGGAGTCCGGCGTTGAATATCACGTACTAGTCACGTGACTTAATAAGTTGGGTCAATTTTTTTTTTCTTTTTTTTTTCCAATTACTCGATCTTCACAAATTCCCTCCAAAAATCACCTTTTCCCTTAAATTTTCTAATTCTTCATCTTTCTCTGTCCTCGAAGCATATACCCTAGGTTCACTGGAATATGAAATTGTGCCCTGTTTCTCCTAACAAATTCATCCAAAGTGCAATTGAGGACAAGGCGAAAGGTAAGCATTGTGAATTTGGTTCGAATTTGTCGAATTTTGGGAATTTGGTCGATGTTTTTCGTTTTTGTGTTTTGTTCAACAATCTATTTTTGCAGCAAAATGAATCTGGGCAAAATGAAGAGAACTAAGTACATTTGTGGGTTTCCATTGGCCCAAAATTGTGCACCTTTTTCCCTTTCCCTTTCGCTTTCCATTTCCTTTCGCTGTTGTTAAGGTTGAAGAACAAAAAAAAACAAGGAAATGGTGAGAAAACAACCCAAAGAAGGTTAAGAAAGTGACAGGGGAGAAAAGAACAAAAAGACTTTACCTTTAGTAGCCTATTAAAATGCTGCTCTGATCTCACAAACAATGGCAGAGCAAACTAAATGCCATGAACAGTGATTCGAGGAGAGAGAAAGAAGAAGAAATAGAAAATTTGGGGGAAAAAGATGATTTTTGGGGGGAATTAGTGAAGAGTATTGGGAAAAAAGGGAAAAAAAATAATTTGAACCAACTTATTAAGTCACGTGATTAGCCTGAAAATGTGACATGGTCCCGCTCAACAATCCAAAGTGTGTTTTGTGGTCCTTTTGAACAAAAGAGACCTCTTTCTTGGTCTTTTGAACAAATTTTCCTATGAATTATTTTGTACTTTAATGTTAGATTCCAAATATTCTTCTTTCTTATTTTATGTGATTGATTTCACATGGGACTAACATTATGAAAAGAAGAGAGTAGTAATTTTTGTTAGAATATTTTTAGTGTTATTTTCTGTAACAATTATAATTTTTGGTGAAATTTGGTCAAAATATAATTGGAAGTTAATCAAACACTGTACAATTGATGTGCACTTGTGTTTTGTGTAGATAATTTAATCTGCTACAATAAAAAAATTGACGAGGGTAACAATAATGTACGTAGTAGTAAACTTTTTTGTTGTTGTTGTTGTTGTTGTTGAAAGTGTGTACGTAGAAGTAACTTAAATAAAACAATTGTTACGGTTACGGAGTATTGTAAATTAACGAGGGGGTTTAGCCTGTCATACGAAAAAAATAAAAAATAAATGTATATTTTCATTTGAGCTTTAGCATATATGGAATTATGGAGTACGAATTATTCATAAAAAATAGTTGTATGGGAGGATACCGATAACTGCTACAGTGCCGATAACCTAACTAGTACAGATTAAACGGGTTCGCGTCTTCTAATAAAAACCAATATTGGTACCGACATGTATCGGCACATATATCGGCCCCTCTTAAAACTGAGTACGTGGCGTTGATTAATCAACACTTGGCATAAAAGTGGTTTGCATGACATGCAGCCATCTGGCAGTATAAGTCATTATAAATAGGTAAGATTAACCATAAAAAAGGGGGCATTTATTGCTCTCTCTCTCTCTCTCTCTACATATTTCTCTCTCTTCATACCGTCTTCTCTTTTCTCTCAAACATATTCTAACTTTATCATCAGAGTGGTTATCCTCGGATTCACCCCGGGGTTAGCTAATCTCTGCCTTCTGTGTAGGTGCTTATTTGGACGATAGGAGCTTCACGGACTTGGAAATCAAGCTTTTGGATCTCGGATACGGGTTGTCGGATCTCAACCGAAATAATTTGGCGCTAGAATTATTCATAAAAAATTTAGTACGAACTAAGTAAATCTTATTCATTTAATATGTTATACTTATGTTACTGTTTCTCTTTTATTAAAAGATTGATACAAATTATTTATTGCCAACTTTATTTTTTTTTTAAGAAAATCCAATATCATATATAACATATATAAACAAAAGTTGTTTATATTGTTCTTTTTTTTAAAAAAAAAAAAAAAAATGAAGGAAAGAAAGAAAAGTTGCTTGTTTATATTGTAGTAAAACTGTGAAAGTTTTAATTAGATATTTAAAACAATCGATGAGATAATTGAAACGGAGAGTGACTACTTGGGGGTGTGAATGAAGCGCTGCGAGGTTAACTGAAGGGCTCCAGTTCTTTTCATTGAATTGGATGCTATTTTAGCTTTGTATTCTTCTTTTAGTAGTGTGAAGTGGTCTTTTATCAAGTATAGCTGCATAGTTGTTATAGAGTAGCTCAAGATATAGCTCATTTCTAACTGTGGAAAATGTTTTTATATAAGTAGGGTCTAGAACAAATACTTAACAAAATGAACAAGATAAGAGAAATTGTTACTCAAAGAAATTTCGGTGTAGCGTAATAATGATCACTGACTTGAAAACGAAATCCGGCGCAACCGGGGTGCACAATTGTAATCGCCGGCACGTTCCCTAAGGTTACACACACCACTCCCACACAAAGGCACTTTTGGGTGGGAGGTTGGTGACTAGTAAACTTATGCCCAAAGAGAGAATTGTGTTTAGCTTAATGTGTTTGATGACTGTGTATTTCTTATTTTTCAATCATGAAAATATATAATGAAAGATGAAGAACAAGAGGATGAATCTAAACATCAAAAGATGATTAAATTACAATAAACATCCAATTAGGGTTGTCAAACGTGTGGTGTCGTGTCGTGTCGGGTTCGTGTTCGTGTCGATGTTAAACGGGTTGAAAAACCCTTGACCCAAACCTAACCCGTTTATTAAACGGGTTTAAAACCCTTGACTCAAACCTAACCCGCTTATTAAACGGGTTACACGGGTAACCTTTTACGGTTTTACCCACATAGTATGTAATAAAATAATTAATATTTATTTCAAAAATAAAAAAGACAAAAATCGTTAATTCATTAAAGATACTACAATAGTTTAAAGTTGGTAGTTTTAGAAAAAGATACCACAAGGATTTAAAGCTAGTAGGTTTAACAATATACAACCATACATAAGAATTGTCTCAAATTAACCGCCAAATCAAATATTAATTTACAAAGATGAAAATTATAATTTTGTAGCTAAATTAACCGTCAAAAAATTACCAAAATGTATAAATGGTGTCAGGTAATTACAAAATTACAAGTTTTGAATAAATAATTCAGTTTTTTTTTGCTACTTAATTAATAGATTAAGCGTGTTGAGTTCGGGTTGACGGGTTTTCGTTCAACCCATTTATATAACCGGGTTATGCGTGTCGGTTTCGGGTTGAAAATTTCAACCCAAACCTAACCCGTTTAATTTCGTGTCGTGTTCGTGTCGACCAAATTATGTAAACGGGTTGAGAATTGTTGACCCAAACCCGCTTATTTCGTGTTGGGTTATCGTATCGTGTCAGTTTTTGACAACCCTACATCCAATTCAATGGGGGGTTACAAGAGAATCCAAGAGATGAAGTAAGAATGCCAAAAGTTGAATGTATGTAGACATGAAAGTCTACTCCACAACCCACTTGTGGGCAATTATTGTTGGCCACAACCTACTTGTAGAGTAGGCTGATTTTTCCTTATAAAATAGACATAAAAAGTCTACTCCACAACCCACTTGTGGGAAAACGTTGTAGGCCACAACCTCCTTGTGGAGCAAACTAATCAACCTCCAAAAAATTTGGTTTTTACTCGCTTTAATCCAACAATCCCCCACTAAAGGGAGGAAAAACAAAGCCAAAAGAATAAGAAGCAACATATGGGCATAAGAGGAGATGTAGTACATAACACTTAGATAATACATTAGTAATTTGAAATCTAGTGCTTAGTGAAATGAGGCAATGAGCTATAAGCATAAGGGTGGACAAGCCTTGAAACCCTTAAACCCTTGATCAAAGAGTGGACTAACCTTGAAACTCTAAGATTTAACTCAAGACTCCCACAACACATACATCACTCCATAATTTACATAATCTCCGCAAAAGGATGTACTATTTATAGCCAAGTACATTCACCTTAGGTCTAGTAGAGGCTCTAGAAAACCGGCCAAGGTTTTCATAGAAGATGGCTAGACTTCACAACCACATAGCTGAGTCCAAAAAATGCATCTCAATAGCATAAGGGCTCATTAAGAGTTAATACTCTACCTAACAAACATACAACGGTGGATACCACACATCCATTAAGAATTAAACAATTCAACCTCATACTTGCATTACAAACTCTATCACCATGGGAACTTGGACAAGTGTAATGCTTCATATGGCCTTAAGTCCAATTCCCCTCGATGATTCTTCAACTTGTTTTCTTGCTAACCCTTTCGTCAAAGGATCCGCCAAGTTCATTTCGGACCTCACAAAGTCCAATGCAATCACTCCATTCTTGAGCAATTGTCTCACTACTTTGTGTCTCATACGAATATGTCTCTTCTTGCCATTGCAGTTGCTATTGTTGGCAACTCCAATTGCAGCTTGAGAATCACAATGTAAAGACATCGAAAATGAAGTCTTCCCCCACAATGGTATGTCGGCTAGGAGATTCCTAAGCCACTCCACTTCATGACCTTCCAACTCAAGAGCAATCAATTCAGATTCCATGGTGGAGCGAGCTAAACATGGTTGTTTTGAGGACTTCCATGAAATAGCACATCCACCTTAAACAAAAAATACCCACTAGTAGAAGAAACTTTATCATTATCGGTTACCCAATTAGCATCACAAAAACCTTCTATAACATTAGGAAAGCGATTAAAATGCTAACATACCTTCATGGTACCCTTAAGATACCTAAGTAACCGACAAAGAGCAATCCAATGACTTTGAATTGGATTGTGAGTATATCTACTAAGTCTACTCACTGCATAGGCAATATCGTGTCATGTACAATTCATCAAAAACATCACACTACCAATTACCTTTGCATATAGATCTTGAGATACACTAGGACCCTTGTTCTTCTTTAGCTTTATGTTGGGATCATATGGAGTCTTGCTAGACACAACATCAAAGGAGTCAAATTTCTTAAGAATCTTTTCCACATAGTGAGATTGACTCATGGAGAATCCGTTCTTGGTTTTCCTTAAACGAATTCCAAGAATAACATTGGCTTCTCCCAAGTCCTTCATATCAATCTTAGTAGAAAGTAAGGCCTTAACATAATTCACAACATCAAGGTTCGTACCAACAATAAGCATGTCATCAACATATAATCAAATTATCACACATGATGAACCAAACTCCTTGGAGTATAAACAAGAATCCGAAGAATTAGTGACATAACCACAACTCCTAAGAGTACTATCAAACTTTTCAAACCATTACTTAGGAGCTTGCTTAAGACCATAAAGAGACTTTCTAAGTTTACACACTTTGTGTTCTTGTCCCTTCACCACAAAACCTTCCGGTTGAGTCATATAAATTTCTTCATCAAGGTCTCCATTAAGAAAAGTCGTTTTGACATCCATTTGGTGAACCACTAAGTCATGAATTGCCGCAAGGGATACCAAGGTTCTAATGGTGGCAATCTTAGTCACGGGAGAATAGGTGTCAAAGAAATCTATACCTTCCTTTTGGATGAAACCTCTAATGACAAGTCTAGCCTTGAATTTTTCTATGGTCTCATCCAGTCTAAGTTTCTTCTTGAAAATCCACTTACAACTTATAGGTTTAGAACCCTTAGGCAAGTCACAAAGATCCTAAGTATGATTGGTCATGATTGAATCAAGTTCACTCTTAATGGCCTTTTTCCAATAACTAGCATCTATGGACCTTATTGCCTTATCATAAGTCTTAGGGTCTTATTCTAAAAGAAACAAAGACACAACATGCTCACTTAAAGAATCCACATTAAAGTCTTCTACAACAAAAAAAGTCAAGAAATCCGGTCCAAAGGAAGACTCTACTTTAGGTCTCTTACTTCTCCTAGATTCATTTTCTACCACTTTAGTAGAGGAAGAGAGGAGACTAGAACTAGACATATAATCAACAAGGGGGACATTTATACTTGACTTACTAGCATGCATATCAACATTAGAAGACAAGGACTTGTTCATAGGAAAAATATGCTAAAAAAATTCCGCATCTCTAGCTTCACAAATTTTTCTATCACTTAATAACATGAACCTATAGACTGCACTATTATGAGCATATCCAATGAACACACAATTAAAAGTTTTAGACCCGATAGTGGTTTTTTAAAATCCGAAAAAGCCACCTTAGCCAAACACCCCCACACTTTCAAAATTTTAAAATTTAGACTATATCCCTTCCAAAGTTAATAGAGGGTTTTATCTAACTTCTTATGGGGCACTCTATTAAGTACAAACTCAACTGGAAAGAACTGCCTCTCCCCACAAGTTATTGGATAAACCGGAACTAAGAAGCATGGCATTCATAGTCTCTTTCAAAGATTTGTTTTTCATTTCGGCAATACCATTTGATTGGCGTGTGTAAAGTTGACTAGTTACATGTATGATGCCATTGGCCTCACAAAAATCTTTTAAAGAATCTTTTCCATATTCACCACCTCTATCAGTTCTAAACTCTTTTGATTTTAAGGTCCAATTGATTTTCAACTTCGACTTTATACTTTAAAAATGCACTTTCGGCTTCATCCTTTATTTTAAGCAAATACACTTTGGTATAACGAGAAAAATCATCAACAAAAGTAATATAATAATTTTTTCCACCCCTACTAGTGCATTTTTTAAATTCCGCTAAATCCAAATGAATCAATTCAAGTAATTTGGTATTTCTTGAGACCACTTGCTTAAAAGTTTTCTTAGTATGTTTGGCCTCAACACAAATTTGGCATTTGTCAAGTTTGTCATCTACTGAAAAATTAATCAAGTTCATGTCCCTTAATTTTTTCAAGTAAGAAGAATTTAAGTGGCCTAACGGTTGTGCCAAACATCCAAAGACTCAACAATATAAGCAAAAGAAGTACTTTCATTATTCTCATTCATAACATTCAACACAAACAAGCCATTATTGAGGTAACCTTTCCCAACAAAGACTCCATTTTTAGACATCACAATCTTGTCGGCCTCAAAGACAAGTTTTAGGCCGGCTTTGTTGAGAAGGGCTCTCGAAACAAGATTTCTCCTAAGAGAAGGTACATACAACACATTGTTCAAAAATAAAGTTTTTCTGGAGGTGAGTTTAAGATGGACCTTTGTTTTGCCAAGAACTCCGGCGGTGCTACTATTCCCTATGTAGGCATGATCGTCGCCGATTGCGTCTTCAAACTTGGTCATCAAAGCCTTGTTAGCACAAAAATGCCTTGATGCTCTGGTGTCCAAAATCCACTCAATTTTGTTCTCCACCAAGTTGGCTTCAACCACCACTGCTGCAATGGTTTCTTCCTTTTCCATAATGTTTGCTTAGGAGGTATTGCCATATTTCTTGGCTCCATGCCTTCAGTCGCATTGGTATGCTTTGTTTCCAATGATTCCACACACATAGTATGCTCCCTTAGGCTTTTGGATTTTGTTGTTATGAGTGAAATTTCCTTTGGACTTGTTGTTTCCATTCTTTTTAGAATTTTTCCTGTTTTTAGACTTATTCAAAGAAGATTCAATAATATTAGCTTTAAAATACAAATTTTCAAAATTATCCTTAAGGCAATTAGCCTCTTTGGTTCTCATGTGGCTAATGAGCTCTTGAAGTGTTATGTACTTCTTCTTATGCTTCGAGGAATTGCGGTAGTCATTCCAAGATGGAGGAAATTTCTCCAAGAGAACATTGGCTTGAAGAGTCTCACACATCTTCATGCCTTCACCAAGAATTTTGGTCACTAAGTTTTCATAGTCATGGACTTGACCCATGATTGGCTTCTCATCATCCATCTTGAAATTGATCCATTTGCCCACAACGTACTTCTTTTTTCCCGCGTCATCCGAACAATATTTCTTCTCCAAGGAATCCCAAATAACCTTACTTGACTTGAAATTGACAAACAAGTCAAACAAGGTGTTGTTCATATGATTGAGAAGATGACCACGACCTAGCTTGTTGTCCTTTTCCTTCTTCTTCAAAGCTTCCGTCACAATGGCCGCAACGGTTGTCGTAGCGATAGCGGCTTGTTCTTCCGCCTTCTTGAGCACCTCAATGATGTCTTCATATAGCACATAATTTATTTCAATTTGCTCAAAGAAAATTAGTAACTTTTGAGACCATCTCTTATAGTTGTCACCATCAAGAGGTTCCAACTTAGAGAGGTCGGGAAGGGTCTTGTTCATAACACTAGTTGCAATAGACATTATTTCGTTTTCAAATTGTTGTTATATAAGTAGGGTCTAGAACAAATAGTTAACAAAATGAACAAGATAAGAGAAAATAATACTCAAAGAAATTTCGGTGTGGCGTGATAATGATCACTGACTTGAAAACGAAATCCGGCGCAACCGGGGTGCACAATTGTAATCACCGGCACGTTCCCTAAGGTTACACACACCATTCCTACACAAAGGCACTTTTGGGTGGGAGGTTGGAGACTAGTAAACTTATGCCCAAAGAGAGAATTGTGTTTAGTTTAATGTGTTTGATGATTGTGTATTTCTTATTTTTCAATTATGGAATTATATAATGAAAGATGAAGAACAAGAGGATGAATCTAGACATCAAAGGAAGATTAAATCACAATAAACATCCAATTAAATGGGGGGTTACAAGAGAATCCAAGAGATGAAGGAAGAATGCTAAAAGTTGAATGTATGTAGACATGAAAGTCTACTCTACAACCCACTTGTGGGCAATTGTTGTTGGCCACAACCTACTTGTGGAGTAGGCTGATTTTTCCTTATAAAATAGACATAAAAAGTCTACTCCGCAACCCACTTGTGGGCAAACATTGTAGGCCACAACCTCCTTGTGGAGCAAACTAATCAACCTCCAAAAAATTTGGTTTTTACTCACTTTAATCCAACAGAAAATTGGTCGGAAAGTATAGAACAATGTAACCCCTACTCGTATGGTTGATGTTTTTGTCCAATGATTTGTTAATATAATTCCTATGATGGGTTTTCTTTAAAAAAAATTAAACAAAGTAGTGGAGTCAAATCTCGATCATGTGTAACCAATAAAGGTGAAATTTTTTCCATGGAGGTGGATGCACGATGCTCCGTGCATCCGTTTTCTTTTAAAAAAGGCGGAATGAACATTTTGTTGTTCAGTAAAGAACATATAGTTGTTTTGTAAAGAATATATATCTATTTTATAAATAACATCACATATAGCTGTATTGTAATGAACATATAGTTGTTTTGTAAAGAACATATAACTATTTTGTTAAAAAAAATCCAACTTTATGTTCTTTATATATATATATATATATATATATATATATATATATATATATATATATATATATATATATATATATGTATATATAGATATATATGAAGAACATCCGTAATATTAATAAAGAACATGATAATTAGAGGTGATCAACTTCGGCAAGGCCCGATCCAGCCGGAAAATAGGGCGGGTTTGGACAAGCCTAAAAATGCATTTTTAGTTAAAAATCAAAATCCGACTCGAAAAAAGCCCGAAAAGCCCTCTACATTTTCCTGGTTTGGGCACGAGATATTATGTTAAGGCCCGGCCCGACCCGAACTTTTGATCACCTCTAATAATAATATAATGTAATGAATATTATTTTTATTCAACCACCATAATCTAAAGACAAAATTCAAAGAACATTTCAAAATAAACAATTAACATCATGTCACAAATAAAAGTACATTATACTAACAATCAAAGAACATGAAGATAAAGAACATTATTTAACAGCATGTTATGTTCTTTACTATTTTATAACATGTTCTTTTCACTTTAACTGAATGTTGTTTACATTTCTATACAATGTTCTTTACAATTCTATAATATGTTCTTTTCACTTAAACTAAATGTTCTTTATATTTATATACAACGTTCTTTCTGCTTTTTTGTTTTTTCAAGGGATGCATCATGCGGATCGTGCATCCGCCTACCTGAACCACGCATTGCAATAAAGGAGTCCCATAAGATAATGATAATATTCTTATTGTCATAAATTATGAACGTTAGCATCACCCTTTATTTTTAACTATAATATAGGCTATATTTATGTGCTTGGTTTAAAAAATGTTCCCATTTGTGTAATGTATGGGTTGTTGTTCCAATGACCTAATATTGGTTTTAAGCAGTGCTTCATATTATTATTACCAATACAATAACGAAAAGAGTGGTAAGTTTAACGAAAGTAATTAATCTTTTTGTCCTTATTTTTTTTTCCTATTTGTTTTTTCACAGCTTAAAGACACTCCCAATGACACGAGAGTTTGTAGTCAAAATTTTTACAATTGAATGTCTGACCCATATATTGACAATAGGTGAAAATAAAAAATACTCCGTAGAGTTGAACAATTGCATAAAAATGGAAATTCCTTAAAATAACAATCCCAATGGAGTATATAGAGAAGCGTGTCATATACTTGTACAGTTGTACTGGGGTATTAAAAAAAATTAGGAAGTACTGTAGGAAAATAAAAGGGAAAGACAATGCATTAAATGAGACTGTACTCATCTATTATCTATTAATAAAACAGAGTATGCCGACATCATCGTTGTTTACATATCATTCTCTTAATAAAAAATTTCCCGCCTAAATGCAAGAATGATGTCATCATCTTTTTTTTAAGCTACCATATTAAACTTTTTTGAAATTTGAATATTAGAAGGTTCTACATTACGACTACAACTTATCAATTTATTATAAGAAATTGAAATAACAATTTTAAATAGTACGCGTAGCACACTAATAAATGGACCTCTATATTGAAAATGTATTAGGCGACATCAAACAGGTGCTACTCATATATCGTAATTTTGGTAAAAACCTAAAAATTTGAAATTATAAATTTTTGTATTAGGTATATATTCTTATTTATATTAATTTATAATAGCCAATTTGGTTCAAAAAAATGTATAATAGCCAATTATTTTTTAAAATGTAGAAATAGGTGTTTTTATAAACCGTATATCGCACGGGTTCTAACCTAGTTATTCTCCTATATTTCCTTGTTAAGCTCATCCTTCTTTTTTTTTTTAATAGTAAGCTCATCCCTTTTTCTTTTTTTTTTTTTTTGAATAGCAAGCTCATCCCTTTTTCTAGATTAACGAGAATAATGAATTTTTTTTCCTTTTTTTTTTAGGGAATGAGAATAATGACTTAATGAGCGCTTGTGGTTTATCTTCAAAAACCACACTTTCGCGCTGTACTAGTCAAAATATTTACAGATAACAATTAATCATGACATAGATAATAGGATGGTTTATTTATTTATTTATTTTATTTTATGAAGTAGGAAGTTTATTTATTTTCATAGAAACAACCTAAATGACAATGCTTGCGTGTGCAATATAAGCTCGATATGTTTTTTCACAATATTATCTCCTTAATTCTAATTAAAAATATATGAGTGGGTTTGAGATGAAATATAATAAAAATATATTATTATTATTTTTTCATATGTAGATAATATCATGTAGGCTAAATAATAAAATTTGACTTCACTCACAAAAAAATTTAAAAAGTAAAGATGAAAGTTTGTTTAGGATGGTAGTTTTTAGGGTATGTTGGAAAAGTGAAATTTATCACCAAAAAACACCCCTTTCACTTTATATATAAGATATAGGAAAATTTCACAAGAATAATCCAACCTTTCGCTGGTTCTCCTAAAATAATCCAACCTTTAGATTAACCCTGAATAATCCTAATTTTACTAGTTATTCTCTCCTAGCTTACATGCAACCGGCTGAATAAGTTGTTTGGCTGTTTTTGTCCCTCGGGAGAGTTACAGCTCGAAGATTGGTCCGGCGCGCTCTGTACCTACAAAACACGAATACTCCTAGGAGCTCCGCCTCCGACGATCAAGTTAGTATTTGTCGAAGAATATGAAAAGGTGCGAAAAAGATGAAAGTGAGATCTTCTCGGATTCCGAGATCAGGTGTTTTATCTGATGTGAGATAATGTAGGGTTGTTGTAATAATTGTATTTGTCCCATAAATAGGGAAATCTCCCTATTTATAGGGTCATTGGGAAAAGTGCCCTTTCTTAGGTCATTCTGACCTAAGTTTGGTGGGCTACGACGTAATACGGATTTCTCGGGATTTGGGCTAGAAAGGCAACCTTTTCTCCCATTTGTTTGGAGGGACATGTGTCATTAGGTGAGAGATCCATTTGGACCTCTCATAAGTTGACACGTGTCAGCTTCTGATAGGGCCATGCATCTTGGGTAATTTTACCCAAAACATTTGCCCCTCAAGAATGTGACGTGGCTTGCCGCGGGACATCTCTGACATTTTTTACGCATGCACTAGGGTGTCAGTTTTACTATTCACCCATCTAGGAAAATTACGGGGTTGCCCCAGGATTTACCCTCTATAAATACTATCTTTGCGCCTCATTTTTCTCATATTCATGAAAAACTTTTGAGAGAATCTGAGAGAATATTTGACTTTTCATAAAAGAACTTACCGTATGTCGCTTGCTTTCAACCCGTCTGACACAACTGGCTCAAGCAACTTTCAACAGTACCTTCACAAGGTACCCGTCTGCTATTTTGTATTTCGCTTTTCCGTTTATGTCTGCTTTTCCACTTTATAAATGGTTTCACAAACACACATGGCACAACCTAGGATAGCTGTCAGCCGGTCACCTGGTACGGCTGAATCTAAGACTAAGGGTGCCGCCTGCCCTAATCTGCACTCGTCCCCGAATCCGACCGTCTCTATGTCTGTGCAGGACACCATGGCCAGAACTAAGAGGACAGATTAGGCGTCCAGTGACAAAGAGGACGAGGGTCCTATTAGGGTGCCTGGGAACGAAATTTCCTACTATCCGTCCGGCATCCCAAGCAAGCCAAGTGACTCTATTTTGGGTGAGTTAGAAAATGAATCTAACAATGGGTCCCGAACAGGGGTCATCCTAGACGCATGCTGCCTCAGGCGGCTCTAAGAGCAAAGAGAGGCCGCGTGAGGCTGACGAGGAGGAATCTGAGGGAGAGGCCGCCTCTATCGAACGAGGCCAAGGGGAGATTTCTTCCTCTCTTCAAGAGCTGTACACCCCATACTTTACTCACATTTCCGCTGCAACTCAAAGACTCGTGCGGAAAAACTTAGAGGAGATCCGGGACACCTATGTGATGGGGGCCGGATATAAAATAAATGTCCCAGCCCTTGACGACACAGTCGTCTTGCAGCCTGGCCAGAGCTATAGGGACTCTAGCTTTGGCTGTTATACGGTCGCAATATAGGCGGGCCTTCGGTTCCCATTGGATCTAGCCATCAAAAGGATCCTTGATAGGTACCATCTAGGGGTATGGCAACTAGCACCCAATTCTTGGGCTAACATTTTAGGATACGTGGCCGCCTGCAAGATGTAGGGAGTAGAACCTTGCTTTGAGGCATTCACCTCTATGCATTACTTGAGTAAGGCTCCTAAGTCATTCGAACCCGACTGGTACACTTTGTCTTGTAACAAAGGTTACATGATGACTCTAGGGAAAGATTCCAAGTGGAAAGATTGGAGGAATAAATTTTACATCATCTCTTCCCCAGACACCACCCGAAACAAAAAATTTAACTCTTGGAACCAGAACCCCTATCTCTTGGGTCAAAAAGCAATTCTCCTGCTTGTATTTGACGGAGGCTGGGATCAGATTTTGACGCCTGGGTTGTTTAAGGTTGAAATCAAAACTGTATAAGGGGGATCTGAGAAGGAGATCATCCCAAATAGTTACATCCCTAGGTTTGAATACCTTATGGATCCCTTTTTCTTGGCCGCTTGTGGCCTGAGCACAGAAAAAGGAAAAGGTGGGTAGCTGGATGAGTGTTTTGTAGAGCATTTAAATTTTTACTTTGCTTATTTTACTAATCAACCTGTCGGCCTTTTTGCAGAAGAAGCTATATCTTAACTGGACCCCAGCAAAAAGCCCATCAACTCACCCGCCGCATACCGTCAAATGATCCGGCAGAAGAGCCAGATTTTCAGAAAAAAACAACTGGAGCATGTAAGCTCTCATACATCCGTCAGTTTGTCTTAAACTTATTAGTTACACTTTTGCTAAGTGTTGTATTTTTGCAGGAAGGATCTGTTAAACCGCCCATACTGTCGGCTTTGGACCAGAGGCCCCCAAGCGGCCTTCTTATGGAGGGAGGCAGACGCCCCAAAAATAAAGGAAGACGATTGCTCACAAACCGTCTGCGAGCAAATCTGAATCCCACCCCTCAACAGGCGGCAAGTCGCCGGCTGCTATGGAAGCGCTGAAGCAGGCAGAGGAATCCAAGTCCTCCAAGGACAAGCCTCCTACAGATGCTGCCGACTCTCCAGGAGGTCTGTCCAGCAGGCGGAAGGACAAGAGCGCCCAAGATCTGGTTGTGATTCCAGGTACCACGGCCTTTAACCCTTTGCCTTACCCTTGCAAGGTTAAGACTTATAGCCAGTCGCCAACAAGTTCTAAAGCCAGCCGGCCTATTGGGCGGATCTATGCCAGCTTCTCACCTAATGTTGCATGTGTAGATGCTCCTTAGACGCCAAATGTGCGGCAAATAGCTAAGGACATGCTCAGGGTCGTCTCCGTTGAACAGCGTGACTCCATTAAAAGAGTCGGCTCCCTCAACTTTGACGCCATACTGGTGAACCTAGCCGAGGTAGTTTTCTTTTAAGTTAGATTATTTTTCAAATTTTGACTTAGCTGACTACATATTAACCGCCTCTTCTTTTGACCGGATGTAGGCCATGCTGAGAGTGAATGGTCTTAAAAAACCATTCAACGACAAGCAAAAAGAGGTAAGGGTCGCTTCCAATCTGGACAAAGCAATGTATGATGTGAATAAGACTGAGTTACTGACTCAGGATATCTTGTACTCGCAGGCGGCTGCAAATTTGCAAGTCAAGAAAGATTTGAAGGCGGCCTAGAAGAAGGTGACTGAGCTGAAGGCGGAGCTGAAGACGACAAAGGCTCAGTTGGACAAGATACAAGATGTTAGCAGGGACACGGACAGTCTTAGACGCCAAAATGAGAACTTGCAAAAGAAGCTTGCCAACCAGGAAAAGCAGCTTATGTCCAAGTGGAATGCCTGGGCTGAAGAGGAGAATTGGCTTCTCATACAGGAGAATGAGGCCAACTGCGCCACTCGGATGAGGATGGCGTGGAAGTCTTTTTTCCCCAACGACGATTACGCCGTCTGGGAATATCGTTATGAGCAAGCCACTAATGAGCTTGATGAGTAAGCGGACCAGGAGGCTGAGGGCAACAAGGTAGAGGTCCAAGATGAGGACGAGGACGAGGAGCAAAACGAGCAGCATCTAGCTAATAAGGAAGTGGCGGATGAAAATGAAGCCGAGTCCTCTCCTAAAGCTGATTAGCTTAAGTTTTTCTGTCGCCGGATGGCCATTTCAAATACATTTCTAGCCTGCATGCCGAGTATCTTTGTTTTTACCGACTGCGGAGTCGGGTTTATCCAACAATTTCTCTGTTTCCCCCAATTGTATTTTGGATAACAATTTTTATTTTGGCTGGCAAGGGTCAGCTTTTTTAATTATGAATAAGTTGGCCATCTAGTCGGTTTTGTTTTAAAAGTTGTGTTTCTTAAATGTTTGTATGAATATCTTATTTGATACAGGCGATGTACCGAGTGTTATTGCCCCTGGACAGCTGTATGCTTGGGTTCAAGAGTGGGTTGATTGACTTGGAAATTTTTGATACTTAAAAGAGTATGACTAATTTCTAAGTCAATCAATCACTATGTTGATTACCCAAAACCAAGCGTACAACCGGCCACTGACCATCTGGTGATTTTAGACAAACGGTCTTGGACCTTTTTTTAGGTGGCCAAATGACTATTATGTTCGAGCCTTAGCCCTTGAATTCTCGCCATTTCGCTCAAAAGGAACAGGCGGACTAACATGTTTCATCTGCTTTTGCCCGCCTGCTTTGCTTCGTCGCAAATACAGACGGCCTTACAGCGCTGAGGTATAGCAGGCGGTCATATTAGGGTCGTCTACCCCGCTTCAAACAAGTTTTTAGGGTGTACTTAACCGACCTAAGTTTTTAACTCAGACGGCTATTAGTGAACCGAGTAGGTCAATCGGTCTTGGCCGCCTGAGTACATTAGAAGCAATAAGTCATGTTAATTGAAGTTACACTTATTGCATCAAAACCACCCGGATGTATTACATACAGGCGGATTGCCTACTCCTAGGTGGAGTAGTTACTATCCAATTATATATCCACCCGTATATGTCATTGGGAATACTTCGTATAGGCTAATAATTTCATGCCGTGAACTAAGTAGGGCATTATGCAAATTCCGGATGTGTTATTAGACACAACCTCTTTCAAAGTCCATTTGTATTCCCTTTATATTACTTTCGTCAGATAGCTATGAGTTGACCAATTTGATCGTTTAATCTTTGTCGTCTATATGTGGTTGTAGAGCACTTTGTCACCTAGATGGGAGTTACTCTCTGCGACGATTCCACCCGAATGGGCGTCGTCGGACCCCTTACTCATGTTGGAGCATACGAATTTATAAAATTAAATATCATCCGGCCATTGGCCTCACGTCTCTTAGACATTTGTTTAGCCACCAAGTTTTTAACTTAGTTTACCAACCGGCCATTGGCCTCGTTTTTCTTGGTTATTGGTTTAAATCAAGTTTAAAATTAATTATGATTTAGTTCATTAGAATTGATCGTATGTACCTTATACAGGTGGTACTTGGAAAGTTACGCATGTATACTAAGAAATAAACAACAATACTGAAAACAAAAAGAACTTTTTCATTGATAAGCTTTTCATTTACAAGAATTTATAACTCTTAGAAGTAGTACTTTTTCAAGTTATCTACATTCCAAATTCTGGGCAGCCGCTTACCGTCTGGAGCTTCCAGGCGGTAAGTGTTGTTTCTTACTTCTTCATAAATCCGGTAGGGACCTTCCTAATTTGGTGTTAGCTTTCCATGCTCATTGGCCCTACCGGTTGCCTCCATTTTCCGTAACACAAAGTCCCCAACTTTCAAGGGCCGTTTGTGTACTCTTTTGTTATAGGCACGAGTCATTCTCAAACGGTAGATCTCATGACGTAAGGAGACATTGCCCCTGCGTTTCGGGAGTGAGTCCAATGCTAGCCGCATGGCCTCCCAATTTGCCTCTTCATCGTATAGCATGACTCGTAGAGTCAACTCATAATGTTCGATGGGCAAGACAGCTTCAGCACCGTATACCATGAGAAATGGGGTTTCACCAGTTGCCCCTTTTTCAGTTGTCCGGATGGCCCATAGGACATGAACTAATTCTTCAGCCCATAAACCACCGGCTCTTTCAATTTTCTTTTTAGTGCCGTCTGAGATGAGTTTATTGAAGGCTTCAACTTGGCCGTTTGCTGTGGGTCGGCCAACTGATGCAAAACAATATGAGATCCCTTGATCTCCCAACCAAGTCTTGAGCTGAGGCGTTTCAAACTGAGGGCCATTATCAAACACCATAGACATAGGTACACCAAACCGGGTGATGATGTTCTTCCAAATGAAAGAGATGACATCCTTTGTCTTGGTGTTCTTAACCGCCTCTGCCTCCACCCACTTGGTGAAGTAATCCATAGCCACCAAAATATATCGTTTTCCACCTAATGCAGGCGTGTAAGGACCCAAAATGTCCATGCCCCATTTAGAAGATGGGACTGGACTGTGGATTGCTGTCAGGTCAGTTACCGGCTGATGGATGAGCTTGCCGAATCTTTGGCAATTATCACATTTTTTACCATTTCCTTGGCTTCTAACTCAAGAGTGGGCCAGAAGTAGCCCTGCCGCCTGGTCCTGATAGCTAGGATCTGCCGCCTATGTGAGAGGCGCAGTATCCCGCATGCAGCTCTTCGAGAACTTCCTTTCCCTTTTCTAGGGTGACACAATTCAACAGATGTTTTAGGAAACCCGCCTTGAAGAGTTCTCCGTTTCTTATCTCGAAGCATGTTGCTCGCTTCTTCAAAATAGCCGCCTCCTGTGGTGAATCAGGCAGCGTGCCATCTTGAAGGTATGCCCGGATGCCATCCATCCAGGTAGAACTTCGGTCAAGTACTCCAATGGGCTCTTCTTCAGTTATACTTCGTTTTTCCATAACTTCCCAAAAGACTGACCGAGGTGTATCACAAGAGGCGGAGGATGCCAGTTTTGACAGTGCATACGCCTGATTGTTTTTAGACTTGGGCACTTGACTCAGATGGAATTCTTCAATTGTCCCAGCTTCAACTTTGACCGCCTGAAGGAATTTGATCATTGCCAGATGGGTGGCTTCATAGTCACCATGGTATTGGCTAAGGACCAACTGAAAGTCAGAGCAGACGTCAATTTTTGTTGCCCCTGTCGCCTTGCGCATGCGGATGCCGGCTAGCAGGGCTTCATTCTGCCTTATTGTTTGAGGCCTGGAACTTGAACCATAGTGCATACTCATATTTGTCCCCTTCGGGAGACTGACAGATTATACCTGCACCACAGCCGTTCATAGTAGAGCTCCTGTCCACATACACTTTCCAAACCTGATCAGGATTGTCCGGAGCAACCGGCTTTGTCATTTCGACAATGAAGTCGGCATACGCCAAACCCTTCACTGCCTTTCTTGGTTCGTAAGTGATTTCAAGACTTTGTATTTAATATCCCACTTAAGCATTCTACCAGATGACTCTAAGGTTGTCATTGGCCGCTTGAGAGGCTGGTCTGTGTAGACCACAACCGGATGTGCCAAGAAGTAAGGTTTCAACTTCTTAACAGCCATGTAAAGGGCAAGGCCAAATTTTTCAACCATGGGGTATCGTAGTTCAGCATTTCTGAGCACATAGCTAATGAAATAGACCGGGAGCTGGATTGCGTCTCTCTCAGCAAGGAGAACAGCACTGAGGGCATGATTTGAGACGGCTAAATACATGTAAAGCGTCTCTTTGAGCAGAGGGCTAACAAGCCTTGGCAAAGAGTGTAAGTGTGCTTTCAATTTTTGAAAGGTTGCCTCAGCATCATCCCTCCCATTCAAATCTAGTCTTCTTCCTGATTGCTTGGAAGAAGTAAAGGCATTTGTCACTTGACCGGCTGAGGAATCTCCCCAATGCCTCCAGGCAACCGGTGAGCTTCTGAACTTCCTTGACAGTGCGGGGTGACTTCATGTCAATCACCGCCTGTATCTTTTTCAGGTTAGCCTCTATCCCCCTTTAATCAATCAGGAAACCAAGAAACTTCCCAGAATCAACACCAAAAACACATTTCTTGGAATTAACATGACCTTATGCCGCCTGAGTGTGGTGAAAGTTTCTCGGATATCAGCAAGGTGATCCGTCTGTAGCTTGGATTTGACTATCATATCATCGATGTACGCCTCTACATTCCTCCCAATCCGATTAATAAAGATCGTATTAATCATCCATTAGAAAGTAGCCGGCGCATTCTTTAAGCCAAACGCATCACAGTATAACAGAATAATCCATGATCAGTGACGAAGGCCGTCTTCTCTTGATCTTGGAGCTGATGAGGGTGGGAGACTTTGCGCAGATTGTCCAGCTTGTAATTTAGCTTGGACAAACACTTGTAGCTGATGAGTTCAGAGGAGCTACCTGTGTCTATAAGGATCCTACCAACCAGTTGGTTGGCGACCTTACATTCAATGACGACAGGGTCGTCATGTGGTCGGCGGACTTTGCCCCGATCCTTCTCAGTGATGAGGACGTCTGGGAAAGTACCACTAGCAGACGCCTGTCCATCATCAATAGAATGGATCATCGTCTTCAGATGATCCTTGGTGCCCCGGATGGTCGGGCCACCACTCGCGAATCCGCCTGCTATGGTGTAGACCGGATCGTTATCAGTGTCAGAACTACTAGTAGGCTGGGGAGTCTTTTTGGACGACTGCCCTTGTTTATCTTCGGGGTGACCTTCGACTTGAGGATGTATGACTTCAACTCCCCTTGATCAGCCAGACGGTCAAACAACTGCTTGAGGCTGAAGCAATCATTGGTGTCATGGTCGATGTCCTCATGGAACTGACAGTATTTATTCTTGTTCCGATTCTTGGCAGAACATTTCATGGCCGCGGGGTTCTCAATAGTCACCCGGTCCTTTATCTCCATGAGGATAGAGTAGCAGTCTTTATTAAACTCGTACCTTGGGACGTACGGTTTGAATTCCTTCTTTTTTTTCTAGGACGGTTAATCATAATCTTTAACCGCCCAGACTTCTTTTCTCTTTTTGCTCTGACCAGCCTTGGAAGCTGGCTGAGCAGACCGGCTCTCCTTTTGTTTGTTAGACTTCTTGGAGTCTGAATGATTGCTGGACGTGCAGAGGTAGGTTGCCCTCTTTCTGACAAGGTCAAACTTAAAAGTTGATCCATCCTTCAGACCCTTAAAGAAGTCTGTATAGGCAACTTCGTCAGACAGTCCTTGAATCTGGATTCTCACCAGATTGAACCGCCTGACGTAGGAGCGGAGTCCCTCTCTCTCCCCCTACCGAATAGTGCTCAAGTCGAGACTTGTTTTCTTGGCAGGGATGTTCATCGAGAAGTTTGAAGCAAACAAGAAAGCAAGCCTCTTGAAGCTATCAATACATCGAGCTGGTAAGTTGTCAAACCATTGTTGGGCTATGCCTTCAATGTTGCCGGAAAGCATCTGCATGATATGTGTAGGGAATATTTCAAGCATTATGATAACCCCAAACTTGAACCCCACTGTGATCATACACTAAAGTACGGTGGCGTTCCAAAGGGAAAGAAAAAGAGCAAAAAGAGTCGCCAACAAGTTTTAGGAACTTGTAAACCCAAAAGATAATCCAGAAGGACCATCAACTACTCCATAAGGTCTTGAACCAAACAGGGTCCGGGGATGAGGGTACGAATCCAATCTACAAAAGAAAGGACCTGCCCTATAAAATAGGCCTCTACTTTGTTCTGCTCGTATTCATGTGCGCTTTTCGAATAACATACAAACATTATATTAAACCTACCCTGTTTATCTATGTTGGTTGAATATTAATGCACAAATAATACTATTATTGGCGATCACTTGAATTAAAATCACATTAGCCTAAACCAAATTAATAATTATCTTATTAAGCGTGATTCCAAGTACAAATTCCCTTTAACAATCATAAAAGGTGTGATCAAGCAATAACAATAAAACATAAAAAAATATCAAGCAACATAATAATAAACAATATAATAATGATAATAACATGATAAGGCATAATAAAGCTTAAAAATAATAGCAAGATCCTAGGCATGATACTAACAAGATTAATAACAACTCCTAGCATGTCACTAAACAATAAAGATCGAAGCTTTAAACCTAACATGGTACTAACATGCTAACATGATATTAGAAATAAGTAAAGGCACCCTAAACATGATACTAGAAAGCAATAACAACATCCTAACATGATACTAGGAAGCATAAAATAACATCCTAACATGATACTAGAAAGCATAAAAAACATCCTAACATGATACTAGGAATTAAACATTAATAAGCATGCTTTCTACATTGAAAGAGAGTAATAAGATTACATACTTTGAAGCCTCGTACCTCTTTTCTAATAACAAAATACACAAGTTAGTAAACTTCAATGAAAATAATAAAGAATAATTAAAGAATTAAATTGAAATCAAATTAAATAAAGTTTAGACTAGTTTTGGACCAAACCCTCAAAAATTATCAAACCTTGCACGTCTAGGGCGAAGGCAACTTCGAACTTGGCTAAGAGACTCTAAGTCTTGTAAATGCGGAATATTGTTTGTAAAAAGCTAGTTTTGAAAGAGAGAAAGAAATAAGAATTAAGTAATTCTCGAGAGGGAATAGAGAGAATAGAGAGAATTGATGTTTTGAAAAACAGGGATTCGGACCCTATTTATAGGAAAATAGTCCGGAAAATCATAGAATTTGATAAGGAATAAAACTACACGCTGTCGCCAGGAATCGACTCTGTCGCGACGCGACAATGTCTGTTGCGAGGCGACAGGGTCTGTCGCGCGGCGACAGACTTGTCGTTTGGCGACAACCTGTATTAGCGCGTTTTTCTTCACGCGGAATCCGATCTTTAATCAACTTGATCTACGGAATCCGTACAGAAGATAAAATATATTTTTAAGATAATAAAATGATATTTTATTCCAAATAAAAATCTATTTTAAAATAATTAATTATTAAATCTAATAATATTAGAATTAAAAAGAACTTTCTAGAAACTTCTAGAAAACTATAATTAATCCTAATAATTTTAGGAATAATAATTAATATTGGACCCTCCTCTAGATCATTGGGCCGTATTTAAATAATTAACCAGGCCCAGTTTAGTATTTTGGCCATAACTTCCTCAATATTCATCGGAATTGATCTTATAATATATCGTTAGAAAGGTCTCTTCGAGCCCCATCCATCTACACTATTATTGGACCTCAATTATGGACCAAACTAAACTGGTTCGGCTATTTTCAAATAAATAAAGTCATTTTCAAAAACAGAGAGAAGAGAATTTAATAAAAACTAAACCGCAACACTTGACTTTCAAACCACTTTCACCTAATTCGATAATAACACGACGTGAAAGGCATTCATCACTGGGCTTGGTTTTGGGGAGACACAAATGGGTGTCTACAATATGGCATCCTCCAACCCCTGCATGTGCATTAGGTTGGTATAAGCCATGAGGTGATCTTCAGGGTTAGTGGTACCATCGTAGGCACCAACCAACACATTTTTAACCTTGGCCGGCTGTGCCGCCTCAGTTATCTCCTTGGTGAACGTAGAGGTTTTTTCACCAAGTTTAAGCAAACGGAGCTGTCATTCCAAGGGTTGGACATTATATGCCGCCTGTCCCCCAAAGAGGGCCGACTGCATGAAAGGAGGGGTGTACTACCCGTATGGCATCTGAGGCACATACGGGGCTGACCCAATCATCTAAGGGTCGGTATGAACAGACTTGCCGCTTGTATGGCTCTCATGCAAGGATTGAGAATTCCTTGCGAATGTATTTTTGAAGCTGTCTGGAAAGCTTGATGTGGAGGTTGACTCAAACAGCTGCTAGCTCCGATTGTGCTCGATGATATGTCGAGCATCGGAGAAGGCTTTCTTCCTGCCATCCAGCTGAACAACTCAGATGACCTTCCTTTTGCCTGCCTGGGGCAGAAGGATCTTGGTCCAATCAATGGCAAGCGTAGTCTTCTCCTTTGGATGTGGAGTAGGCTACCTGTCTTTGATTGACTTTCTCCTCTCAGCTTGAGGAATCTTCTTGGCCGACAGACCCTTATTAGAGCCAGCCGTCCTCTTGTTGATCAGGTCCTTGATTTCACCCTTGAAACTTGTCATGAATTTCACGAGTTCGTCTCGGGTTACTGGAGTCTGACCCCCTGCCGCCTGAATGTTACTAGGCGGTGGTCCAACAGTCTTGCTTATACCGGCTTCGTTTTTTACTTGTTCCAGCTTATCTCTGGAACGGATGTGCTTAGAGAGGAGCGACCCGTCAGGGCCCACTCGGGTTTCGACTTTACATTCGTTGTCTGTATCATGGTCCGAATGGACCACCCCATCGGCTCCAGGCCGGTTGGGTTCAGATGGCGGGGGAGACTCTTGACCTATATTAGAGGTACTCTCCCCACATACGGCGCCAAATGTTTTGGGTATTTTTGTCCCTTGGGAGAGTTACAGCTCGAAGATTGGTCTGGCACGTTCTGTACCTGCAAAACACGAAGACTCCGGTTGGTAGGAGCTCCGCCTCCGAGATTAAGTTAGTATTTGTCGAAGAATACGAAAAGGTGCGAAAAAAGATGAAAGTGAGATCTTCTCGGATTTCGAGATCAGGTGTTTTCTCTGATGTGAGAGAATGTAGGGTTGTTGTAATAATTGTATCTGTCCCATAAATGGGGAATCTCCCTATTTATAGGGTCATTGGGAAAAGTACCCTTTCTTAGGTCATTCTAACCTAAGTTTGGTGGGCTGCGACGTAATACGGCTTTCTCGGGATTTGGGCCAGAAAGGCAGCCTTTTCTCCCATTTGTTTGGACAGACACGTGTCATTAGGTGAGAGATCCATTTGGACCTCTCATAGGTTGACACGTGTCAGCTTCTGATAGGGCCACGCGACTTGGGTAATTTTACCCAAAACATAAGTCAACATTAGATTTTTTTTTTTCTTTTTCCCCTCCTTTTCTTTCCTCCTTCTTCCTCCTTAGTTCCAAGACCTGACATCAATGGAGGATGGATTGAACTATCATAAGAGCCCTAACCCACCATCCTTTAAACACCACCACCACCCAACAACCTCCTCCCAGCCACTCCCTCACCCTCCCTGGTTTTCCGCCGCTCCCACCACCGGCCACCAGTGACACACCACTCCCTTTCCCCGCCTCTATGAAGCTCCTGCAAGCCCCTTTGCGATTAGCCTGCAACTCAGCCACCACAACCTCCGCCACCACTTACCCCACCACAACCAAACCCAGAACCGAAACCTTTCCTCAACTCCTACCCATACTCGAACCACCAACCTCCCCTCGCCAAAACCATTAAACCCTGTCCCACCCAAAACCCGAAACCCCAACCCCACCTACCTAGAAACCGAAACCCTAACCCGCACCATTGTCCTTCTCTTCTCTCTCTTTCTCAATTTAATTTGGGGCTGAATTGGGTTGTGGTCGTACATTGTTGATGTTGTAGGTGGTCATTGATGTTGTGGGTGTCGTTTGCGGTTGAATTATGGGTTGGTACTTGCTAGTGGATGGATGTTGTGTTGAGCGGTGATGTTGGTGGTGTTGAGGTGGTTCTAGGTGGTGGTATCTTAGTCCGTAGATGGTGGTAATAATGGAGGAAGGGAGAGGAGAAAGAAACGGGTAGGAAGGGGAAAGGTGTAAGAATTTTTGTTTTTTTTTTATTTTTTATTTTCAATTAAAAATTATTTTTTAATTAAAAAAAACTTGACCAATTAAGAAGTGCCACGTGGATGGTAACCGGCTATAAAGGGTAAGGTGACCTGCTAGGGTTGCTCAAAGAAAATAATTGTAAACTTAGGATTGTTCAAGGTTAATCGATCGAAAGGTTGGATTATTTTTGGAGAATGAGTGAAAGGTTGGATTATTGGTGTGAATTTTCCTAAGATATAAACAAAAGAGATAATATTAGGACACTGTTATTGTGGGTGTTTAATGAATCAAACAACTTTGAAGAAAACTACTACGATGGGTTTGTGGGTACGTAATTAACCCTTTGTGTAATTATTACAAGCTAAATCTATAACCCTTGTAAAAATGCAAAACGAAGTTACTGTTCCTTGTGAATAGTGCTTTGTGGTGCTATTACATAGACACCCTTACTTTTAATGAATTGTCGAATTGCCTCTGTTTAGCCAATTACATTGCTTGCCATCTATAATGGAGAGTACAGATGTTTTTCAAGCCCTCCTTTGACTTCCAACTAAGGTAGGTTGATGCTTGGCCGCTCTTTCTTATTTCCTTAACTCTCCTTTTCACCGACTTTCTTTGCTCTCTCTCTGAACCCTAGAGAGAAAAACCTTCGACACCTTCAGCAATCACCGATCATCCATTCGATGATGGTTATGGGGCTTCAGTTCTTCTTTGGGGTAAGATCTTTATCCTTTTTATAAGCATCTAATATCAATTTGACAATCTAGGATATAGCTTTAATTTTATAGAAGTCCACTAATCCTTTTTTGTGCTATATTTTTTTGGTAATTCTTCTTAATTAATAATCTGAATTCGATTGAAAAATCGAAGGTAGTTCTTCTTAATTAATTTTCTGAATTTCGATTGAAAAATCGAACTATTTCTTGATGAAGGAGTGGTGATTTCGCCCTTTTGATTTTGACCTGAGAAAGGAAAAAAGAGGAGAGAACTAGCTTAGTTTAAATCTGCCGATGAAAGGAAAACTGCTGCTGAAGATACTTTGAATGCTTACAAAGCTGCTCAAGTTTGTGTGTTTTCTTTAATTTTTTTTGTTTTTTTTTCTGGTTTTTAGGGTTTAGATGTTTGATTTTGCGGAGATCTGTCTGAATAAAAGATTTAATTCGATTTGTATTTGTTATTTTGAATTTATTCTCTGATTTTGCTGCTCTATATACTGAGATATGGAAGAATAACTGAAATTCGAGCTAATAATCGCTAAACAAGTGCTTAATGCTGTTTGTTAAGTTATTGAACATAGTATATTGGTCGAATGACTGAGATTTGATACTTGAATATGCATATATTTGATGTATTTTGTATAATTAAGAAAATTCCTACAGTTTTATAGGAGTATTTTTATGTATACTAAGATTCTGGCATTTTAATAGGGGTTTGGATGTATTTTGGATATTTGAGTAAATTTCTGCAGTTTTAATAGGAATATTTGAATTTATTGTACGTAAACTCACATAGTGACGGTCATACATTGATCATAGTCTCATACTCATCAAATTTGTTCGTTCCAAACTCCAACCATTTCAAGTCAAGGTTATAAAAGAGAAACAAATTTAGCTAAAGCTTCATTACCTTTTAATAATAGCAATTAACAAACTGTAATTTCTTATTTATATTCTACTCTTTTTATCTTCATTTCCCTCTTATTCTTACTTCTTTTACTACAATTTCTTCGAATTTTCTCAATTTTCTTGTAGCACAAACTTGTTCTTCATCATATTCTTCTGGGTTTTAGCTTTTACTGGAGAATTTCTTGCTGGAAAGGTATAATTCTGCTCTATTTGACTTTGATATCTTAGAGTTTGATTAATTGCTTCTTTAATTTTTTTTTGGGTGGGTGTTTGTTTTCGTGCAAATTTATGCATGGGTTCTTTCATTTAATTGTTTTCATTTTTTCTTTACTAATTATTTCATATTCTTAGTAATTTTGTCAATTTTTTATGTCATTTGATGAATCTGATGATCTTACATAAAATGGGTACTTAGATTTGTTACTTAACTACTTTGTACGTTAGAAAAGTTACCCAAAATTAAGGAATGATAAAAAGAAAAACGCTACATTTAATCGTTTGTTGTTAAATTATGGGCAATTTTATTCATCATATTTTTTGTAAAACATTGATAGAATTTTCTTTACATTTTTTAAAATGGGAACTTCGAGGAACAAAACATGTTTTTCTTACTATTTTGATAAAAAATCTGAAGTACAATCTAAACCAATTTCAGTCATTTAAACTCTAAAAATGACAAAACCAACAACGCTAGATTAGCTGCCAGAAGATGTAGATGACTTGATCGACCTCAAATTGTTGTTCTTGACCCCATTCATTGTTGAAGAAACCTTGCAGCAGGATCTTGAGGACACTGCAGACAAAAACGTCGTGAGTCTATAATGCTTGATTGCATAATGTATTATTGTTCTAAGTTTTTGGGGTCATTTATCATATAATTCCTTTTCTTTAGTATCTAAACCTTTCACAATTTAGCGAGTTGCTATTCACTTTTAGTTCTTGACTGTGTGTGTGTCTGTGCCCGCGCCTGCGTGGCTGCGTGTACTGATATTTGTGTTGTGCTGAACTATTGATCCTATATGGAATATGTATTTCCCATCCATTTTCATTCACAGAAATTTTAGTGCAATATACTAAATTAGCCATGAGTACACTTAGTTAACATTATCTACATTTGTAGATTGATCTTGCTTGTATTATGTTTTTTTCTAATTTTTCTTTGACCTAGAGTTTAGATAAGTTCAAAGAATTAACTCATAAGCTATGCTAAGTTCTGATGAGAGCTTCCTACTGCTTATTCCAGTATCTCAATTTGAAACAAAATCCACAATAAAATCAGATTACAAGTATGAACCAAACTATAGAAATTCCGCGAACAAGGAAGCCATAGAAGTTGCCAGAATTGGAAAGAGAAATGCCACATCCTAAGCCGATAATCATTACGGTTGATTCACCTTCACCTCCAATTGCACCAACTTCTCCGCAAAGGAAATTGGGAAATCTGCTATGTTTGTTTCGCCAACAAACTTTCAACAAAGCAATGCTCAATGTGAGACTGAGGTACAAGATAAGGATCTTGACTTTGAAGCAACTGGGGTATTAGATTTTCCCTTTCCTTCTAATTCCAGTGGCCAAGAAAATAACCAACTTCCACATTGTGCCAAACGGCCTTTTGAGCGCTTAATTCAAGCAGTATGTCTTTCAATTCTTGTTCTGTTTCATCATTCACTTGTAAGGCACCCTGTGATTTATGCTTTACTTAATCACTTCTTAACAACATTTTGTTTAATAAGATAGGGAAGAGCCAAGTATAATCAGAGATGCTTATCTTCACTGAGTGCTTAATCATTGTTAACTTGCTTGCAAAGCTGCAAGGTTGAGAAAGTGTTCATCTGATGATGTAGTATTAATAATTGTGCAGGTTTTAGTAGTATCACTATAAAGGTTCCTAGATTGACTGATAAATGCGTAACCCTTTGTTTCTTGTAATTTTGCTATTTTTGTTTTAAATTTGTTATGGTGGATTGAATTGATTTTCTGCTGATGATGTCTTGAGGTCCAACTACAGTCAGTGTTGGTATTACTGGACTCTTGAAAAGCAAGGGTTCCTCTTGGTTATCTCTTACTCCTTAAATTTGCTTTGGATTTTGTATTATAATGCTTATTTTTCTATCAATTATGTGCATTTTTGTATTAGTTGTTGATTTATGGACATTTAGCTAGGTTTAAATTACAAAATAAAATTGATCATATTCTACATTCAAAGAATAAACCAAAAATCGGGCAAACAAACAATCCATCAAAATAAGGCTTGTCTATGGGTAGTATCAGTTTATATTTATGAAAATGTAGAGGATGTGAAATAAAGAGCTAACACATGGTAATACCAGTTTATATTTACGAAAATCAACAGAATTTGAATTGCAACTGCTCTATAACTGTCAAGGTTTTCTTTGAGCTTTGATCTGATGAAAAGCTACTATTAGTGGGTAGATATTGGGAAAACACTACCACCTTTATCATTTTCCATGATTACCTTTTGTTGCCATTGGTCATTACTTTCTGAAGCTTTATTAAATTAATTTATAATCTGTTTTCTCGGAGAATGAATATAATGATTATTTTCTTGCTTGTTAATCAGTTGGGGACGGTGGGTAAAAAACACTTCAACAAGTACAAGCTGAAGAAGATGAAGAGGAAAGGTTTCAAGCAGACTTGAAGAAAGCTTTACAGGGTTCTTTTCATTTATCATTTCTTAATTTGCTTTGACGCTATTTTTAAATTGATTTGTTGACATATTTTTTTGCTGGTTTTGTTTTATTATTTACAGGAATAATGAATTAAAGTGCGATGAATGCAGCGATGGAGACGGCATTGATGAGAAGAAGAGGAGTTGTAGTTGAGAAGGATGGCAATCCAGCCAAAAGCTAAGATGAATTTTTGGTTGCCTTACCGGAAAATGACTGTTGATATGGGGTCTTTGGTTATGATTTTGTGACATCTGATAATTGCCAAAATAGCAAGATTTTCTTCTTTGCATGGTTAGCTCTTTGCCTATTTCTTTTTTTCGTTTGCATATTTTCTTCAATTATTCAATTATTGAATGTGCATCTTTTAATCAACTATAAATTAAATTATGATGATACTAAGATTTTTGTCCATGGTGATGCCAATTATGTTTCATACTTAGGAAGTAAAAAATATATGAGTTGCTGCTATTATATGTATATAGATGAACTTTTGAGCTTGGACTTGGATTGATTTTTGAATATCTGGTTTATTAGTGCTAGCAATTTCCTAGATCGTAGTGTTAAGCTATTAATCAAGAATTGAGTACAGTTAAGTGATTGGATGCCCTGGTTTCCATCAGCTCACTACCTAGGTCGTCCTTGGTTCAAGGCTCCTGTCCCCTTCTCCCTGGACATTATTTCTTAGTAGCCACCTTTTTTTTAGGAAAAGTAGTAGCCACCTTCTACAGGCCACCTTGAGAGGGTAATTGTGCACCTGATCTGGAAAAATAGTATTAGACTATCAAATACTACATAGTTTGTTCACTTGTGCTGGTTATATTTCATATGATTGATTTGTCTCAGAAAAAACTATGTTTGTACTCAGCAGCTTCATTAGGATTTTAACTTTAATCTAACAATTGTTAGGTTTTATATATGCTCAAGCTTTGTTATGACATGCATTGCCATTTCTTCTAGAAATTGTCTATTTGCCAAACCAATTAGGTAACTAATAAGGATAGAAATAGTTGCCTTAGTGACAATTAGTACAACTTAATCTTTTATTGATTGTCAGGCAGCGGAATTGCAGAGTTGTTTGTGTCTTGAAGAGGTAATACTAAAATACATCTTATTGGTAGATGTTGTCCTGATTAGCCGATTATTGAGTAATGACTGAAATGTATGGTATATTTGTTTTATTTTTTTGATTACCGGAATGCAATTTTTAATGAAGTGTATGGTATGCTACATTTTTACAGGTCAGGAAACATAGCAGCGGAGATGTCGAGAGCTAGAAAACATCCAAGATACAAGCAATAGATAGTGCTAATCTAGATCAGATTTGAAAGATGTCTTCTATTTAAGCTCCCATGCCAGATTATCAAGAATATCATAATGAGTTAATAAAGAACTCATAATTGTACCTCAAAAAATATTGTTGATCTTACATTAGTGTCACAGTTTCTAAATTTAAATGTTTTGCTGACTACTTGGGGGGTGTTAAATGTAAGAGTAATCTAACCATAGAATACATCTCTATTTTAAATAAATAATGACTAGGAGGGTTTTTAAAATTATTGCTTTTTTCTTTAACAAAAATGGATGATTTTTTTAAAAACTTATGAGAAATAATTAGGGGTTTTTTAAGCTTTGGATGATCTAATGTGATGGTGTGTTCTATGTATTCCTCGGTTATTAATTTTTCCTCAATTTACATGTTTGAAAATCATTTTGATTATATGTCGAATAAGTTATTCAGTAAAGATTTTAGGAATCATATTGGCCGTCAAGAGTTTACTTTTTAGTCAAAATTGACATAAAATTAACAAAAAAAACTTTAATTTGCGTGTAAAAAATTGCCTCATACCTTGAATTGTTCTATACATTAAGAGTTAGAGGGAAGGTAAAAGTGATAAATTAGTTCAAAATTGGCTTTATAAAAGTAGGAAATTTTTTTAAAAATGAGAGAAATTGTAATTAGAGAAATCATAAAGCTGAATGGAAGTAGGAATCCTAATTAGAGAAATCATAAAGCTGAATGGAAGCAGAAACAGAGTAAGCAAGAAGCGGGGAGAAGATTTTAACAATTAGATCTCAACAAACTCCTTTCATTAAAAAAATATTGTGATTAAACCTACATGGATTTGTGACAATTATGAGGAAGTCAACTAATTAATAGCACCTTTTAGAATGAAAATTTCAACATTATGGTAGAATCGTGCTAGATTAATATATAAGTAAGTGTTTTTAATTATGTTTATACAACCATAGTAATAGATAACTTTAGAAAAAGAGATGGTGGAATTGAAGCATGGGAGAGGAGGTGGATGAGAGAGAGAGAGAGCGAAGGGGGATGGGTGTAAGAATGATGAGTTAAGAAATGGAGGGAGGGAGAGAGAAGTAAAGAGAGAATGAAAGAAGGGGAATGTGTGAAAGGAAGATGCGTTGAGAGTTGGAAGGTCCAGAGAGAGGAAAAAGATAGCATGAGAGAAAAAAGGTCAGGGAGAGAGGAGTCGAGAGAAGAGAGAGAGAGAAAATGAAGAGCTGGAAGAGAAATTAAGAGTGAGAGAAGGAGAGTGAGAGAAGGAGGGTCAGGAAAGAGAAAAAGACGAGGGTTAGAAGAGAGACAAATATATCGATAAAGAGAGAAAGAGATAAAGTGAAACTGATAAAGAGAGAGAGGGGGCTGAAAAAATGAGCGGGATAAAGAGAAGTCGGGTGAGATAGAAGGGCTAGGGGGAGAGTAAGGCTAGGGAGAGGGAGAAAATGCAACCTATTAATTTTCACAACCTTTTAGAGGAAGGAACAAGGACAAGAAAGATTAGGAAAGAAGAGAGTGGGAGAAAGAGTTTAGGTCAATAAAAGAAGGAATGAGTGAGAGAGGAGCAAGTCAACTAATAACTTTTAAATCCATAGAAAAAGAACAATTAAGACAAGGCAAGGGGAAAAGAAAAGGAAAGCTTGTGTGTTGTCAGTGCCACTGGGATCCTTTGCTCGCTAGGCTAACTTCAAGGGAAGTTCCAAACTTATGTCCATTTGTCCCAGCATCGCGGTTGCTTAACACAGCAGCTGTTTCAAACTTACCTCGTAAGAATTACCTGGCTTATGTTGCATTGAAGCTGAAGAGAGGGATCAGATTTATGTCATAGTAATTGTAGTCTACTTTAAAGTGGTGCTTGTGTAGCTAACTACTAGCTATTTAGTGTTTAATGGTTTGAACACCAATAATGATAAAAATTGTGGAGATATAGCTATAAATCCACCCTTATTTCTAGTTGTATCTTTAACTTTATGTTGTAATTGGCCAATATGGATCTATGCTAACAAGTATTTTTATTGTATGAATTTCATATTTAAGCTTCTCCATAGTATCTTTACCTTGTAACTGCTTAAAAATAACAATTTAATTTAGGCTCTAATTTTCTCCCTTTTCACATGTTTCTTACAAAATTTTATGAAAATTCACCTATGATCGATCTTAATTAATATAGGGAAGAAAAAGTAGACTTTGGACGCTATAGGGAATATTTCAAGCATCCCACACTTGAGCCCTACTGTGATCATACACTTAAGTATGGTGGCGTCCAAAGGGAAGGAAGCTAGAGCAAAAGAGTCGCCAACAAGTTTTAGGAGCTTGTAAACCGTTTACAGGGTGAAGGTTACACCCCTTAACGATCCAGGAGATTGTTAACTCCAATAGGTCTGGAACCATGACTGGAAGTTCGGGGATGAAGGTAAGAATCCAACCTAAAAGAGATTGAACCTGCCCTAATAATAGGCCTCTACTTTATTCTTCTCGTATTCATGTGCGCTTTCTAACTAACATGCAATCATTAGGTTAACCTTAAACCTGTTTAATCTATGTTGGTTGAATTTAATGCACAAACAAAACTATTATTGGCAATCACTTGAATTAAAATCATATTATCCTAAACAAGATTATTAATTATCTTATTAAGCGTGATTACAAGTACAAATTCCCTTTAAACATGCATAAAAGGCGTGATCATGCAATAACAATAATAATATATCAAGCAACAATAATAACAACGATAATCATAATTATAATCATAATCATAATAACAATTATAATTAAAATAATCATATCAACGCTAAAGCATAATAATAGCAAGATCCTAGGCATGATACTAACAAGATTAATAACAAACCCTAGCATGTCACTAAGCAATAAAAATCAAAGCTTTAGCCCTAACATGATACATGATATTAGGAAAAGAAATAGGAAGCATTCTTTTAATCATACTTGATATTAGAAATTTTAGTTAACCCTAAACATGATACTAGGAAGCAATTAAAACATCCTAACATGATACTAGGAATCAACAAAATAATCTAAGCATGATTTCTATATCAAAAGATCAACAAAGCAATTAAATTACTCACTTGGATGCCTTGTACCTCTTTCTAATAACAAAATACACGCATTAGTAACTTCAAGGAAAATATTAAAACAAACAATTAAATTAAATAATTGAAATAGAGATTTGGGACCAAACCCTCAGAAATATCAAACCTTTCACGTCTAGGGCGAAGGCAAGTTCGAACTTGGCTAGGTGTGTCTAGTGCTAATGAATGTGGAATTGTGTTTGAGGGAAGGTTTAGAAAAAGAATAAAGAGAGAGAAAGCTTCTAGCTTTAGAGAGTGAAAGAGAGAGAATTCTGGTTGTTGTTGAGAGTAGATGATTTTTTATTGTAGATGATGATGATTGAAAACGGAGGTCCGGGGACCTTATTTATAAGAAAATAGTCCGGAATTGATAGAAACGAATCAGAGTTTGAAAAGGAATAAAACACGCTTCTGTCTCCAACGACGGGTCTTGTCGCCAGGCGACAGGCTTCGTCGCCAGGAGACGAAACTGTCGTTTGGCGACGCAGAAGGTTTTCCACGCGTTTTCAACGCGGAATATATTTTTCGATAAAATCAAGTCATAAAATCCGTACAAAGAGTAAAACGTAATTTCATTTAAAACACTTCTTTTATTCCAATAAAACTCATAAACCATAATTATCAATCCTAATCCCTTTAGGATTCAAAAGAACCTCCTAGAACCTTCTAGAAGACTATAATCAATCCTAATTGCATTAGGAATGATAATTCATAATAGGCCCTCCTCTAGATCATTGGGCCGCATATAAGAACCAAACCGGGCTCAGTTTAGTATTTTGGCCATAACTTCCTCATTATTCATCGGAATTGGGCTTATAATATATCATTGGAAATCTCTTTTCGAGCCCAATCCAGCTACACCATTATTGGACCCTTGTCATGGACCAAACTAAACTGTATTGGCTATTTTCATAAAAATAGAGCAGGTTTTTTGAAAACAGAAAGAAAGATTTTTAATAAAAACTAACCACAACATTAGACTTTCCACACTTTCACCTCATTCGATTATGATTCGACGCGAAAGGTATTCATCACTGGGTTTGGTTTTGGGGAGACGCATTTGGGTGTCTACATACGCAATTGTTGAATTGTACTAGATTCATGCATTAACGATAAAATAGCAACCCAAATCTACAATTTTTATGTCACTAGGAAATTAAATCCACACACTAATAGTCTATGTTCATATCATTAGCTTAATTTCTTCCAACTTAGCTAGATTTGCTAGATTCAAACTTCATGCAGAGTGGAGGATTTACACAAGCCAAAGCAAATATTGCACTAGGCAAACTCCATATACCAACACCACAAATCAACCCGGAAGCAACTGCAGGCTGGAACATATTAGCCTTAGCCTTATTGTTGTACTCCCACAAGAAGAGCATCAAGCTACCAACACACATGTCGATAGCAAAGTAGCCTTCGATGTAGAATGGTATAGCCATGGCCATCGACATTGGTATGTACTTCGAGCATTTCTCCCCTACCACGTCTTTAAGTCCATTTATAACAATTGCAAAAACAAAAAATATTATGCATAGCAAGAGACAATGTTTAGGCAACGAACTCACTCCTTCAACTCCAAGAAGAGCTATGTTTCGATATAAGGATGCAAAAGGTGCCGGATATGTGGTCTTTGGAAGTCCAAGATCAAGGTAAGCCATGTAGAAAATCCAGAAGACACACGGCAATATGATACAGCCCATTGCAGTCCCTGCTATTTGACTCACAAACATTGATCGAGGTGAAGCTAGTGTTATGTACCGTGTTTTAAAGTCTTGTGTAAGGTCTGATGCTGTTGAGACGATGTTCATCATAACACCACAGGCCGCGAGCCCTGCAACAATCCCACCATGAGAAGCACCGGACCATCCACCAATCGTGAAGATTGCTAACTTTCCGTAAGTAGATGCCAAGGACCAGTCAGTTAGGCCACAACCATAAGCGTTACAAAAGGCTAAAATTGGTGCAACAATGTACATGACTAAGATATGGTACCACTTGAGTGGATGGATGATCTTTGGAAGTGCACTCATGGCGATTACAGCAATGGCGACGTAACCAGCTGCTGCAAACCAATTTGGAATGTTATCCTTGAGAAAATATTGAGTTCTTCGTTAGTCATCAAATGATTCAGGGGAGACTTCAGGGGACTGGTGTTCGTTAGAAGGGAGGATTGCACCGGAGTTCTTTGCCTTGTACTGCTTGTACAAGCCTGACATTGATCTATAGAAGATTTTAACAAAATTGTATAGTCCATCTGCTAAAATTATGGCAATTGCAATAAAAATCAGCAATCAAAAGATTAGAGATAAAAATTGTATTTTTTTCTGTCATCAATTCTCTTTGAAAATACAATAACCAACCAAAAAATTTATATCTTGTAACCCTACAGGCCAAGAAGGATGCTGTCTGCAAGGGTGTCGTCGAACCAATTCAATGTCCTTTTTGTTTCGCTATAAGAGGCCACATGATACCGTATGATATAATTGCTCCAAGTAGCAAAGATATGTTAACAACATAAGGGCATATCATTCCCACACCAACATACGTTGCAGAAAAATCGAAGTAAAACCTGTAAAGTTAGGACAGTCTTCTCTCAAAACTAAATTCATTCATGTAAATTAAACATGAAAACGTGTTTAAAAGTAGTGCAGCTCAAAACGAAAGATTTATAAGAAGATTTTCGTGTAATTTAACACGACTTTTGATCATAGGCTTTGAGACCAAAAGTAGGGAAGTTCACAATCCGCAATCATCACCTCCAGCAAAGAACCATTGGAAGAAACCCCACAAGAAGCTGAAAGAGAAGAATTTGCCTAAAATCTTCACCTTCTTCCTACAGTAATAAAAATCGAAATTATTCTATTTGATTCACTCTATTAATGAATTACAATGGAATTAATTACGTATTTAAGCTAAGAATATAAAGCTTAATTGGCTATAATGGCACCTTCTGGAGTGTGAAAGCTATTGATGAGATGAGCAGTAGCAGTCCCACTTGGGTAAATGAGTTTGTAGTCGATAATCATAATCTAAGCATCCATTTTTTAAAGCATATATATATTATTATGTGCAATATGATACCAAATAATCACGTATTGAATTAAGTATTACCTCTATTCTTTTTTGTTCTACCAACATAAATCCGTCCAAAAACAAGTGAACTTTTAATGAAATAAATAAACATATTTTAAAAGGGAAATAGATAGGAAAGGGAAGATGGAGCTCCGATTTCCGTCCAAATCACTCCAATTTTGAAGGGATGGTATCTACAAGAGAGCGAGGAAGGGAAGTCAAGGGACTTGTCCCCCCTCGCTCTCCCTTACCTTCCCTACAAATCCTGAAACCAACAAAAGTGAACTCGTTCCCCTTCTTTTTCCATCCCCTCTTTCGCTCCATTTACTCGTAATCAAACAAAGTGTTAATGAAATTCAATTATTCGTACCTTACGAAGGGGAACAACAAAAAGAAGTCTAATAAAGCTAACAATAAAGATAAAGCCAATCATCCATCCAAGAGAAGGATTCTTAGTGTCTTGTACAGAGCCATCTCCCAACTTTGCAATTCTGTCACTCATCCTAAGAACATAACTTGCCGCACCTCCTGTTCAATATCAAAGTTTTTTCTTCACTACATAGTTTACACATACAAGTAAAAGTTGAAATCATTCACGCAATATTCAATCTAATTGTACAACGACGACTAGTCTAATAGTGTTTAACACTAACATAATGATACACAACCTCCTCCTTTTATACTTTCCAACCCCTTGACACAAGCAAGGTGAGAGAGAGAGTCTATTCCACAAGATCAACTAAGAGTTCATTTCAAAATTATAGGTCAATAAGAGTGTAGCATTAGAGAGCGTTACACTTTTTTTTTATATTGTCAAAGTGTGTAAAATCTGTCACTTAGATTATCAATATGAGTGATAAAGTTAACTTCTTTCTAAAACACCAGCAAAGCACAAAACACCTATACAGCTGTACAACAAAACAAAAAACAGCTTTACATATTTACACACCTAAATTCTACACCCCCCCCCCTTCAAGTTGGGCTTGGGACAAACTTACAAGTCCCAACTTGCAGCATAGAAAATCATGTTGTTGTCCAGATAGAGACTTTGTGAGGATGTCTGCTAGTTGAAGTGTAGATTTAACATGAGATGTAGAGATAAAACAGGCATCTATGTTTTCCCTTATGTAATAGCAATCCAATTTCAGATGCTTGGTCCTTTCATGGTAGGCTTGATTATGTGCAATGTATTCTGCAGATTTATTATCACAAAACAAAGTGATAGGTTGAGGTATATCTTCATTAATATCCTCAAGAACTCCTGCTACCCAATCTAACTCACTTGTAGTCTGAGACATGCTTCTTAATTCAGCTTCACAAGATGACTTTGACACCACCTTTTGCTTCTTTGTTTTCCAAGAGATCAAGGATGATCCCAGAAATACACAGAATCCAGTTAACGATCTTCCGCTATAAGCACAAGTGCCCCAATCTGCATCACTATAGCCAATCACTATGTGATCATTTTGTTTAGGATAGAATAATTCTAAATCCAGTGTTCCTTTCAAATATCTTACAACATGTAATGCAGCCTGCATGTGAGGTTTTCTTGGGCAGCCAACATACTGACTTAGTTGTTGTATAGAGAAAGTCAAATCAGGCCTTGAGAGATTAAGATAAAGTAGCCTACCAATCAGCCTTCTGTATGACTCGGGATCCTCTAACATCTCTCCCTCATCTTTTTTCAACTTTACTCCCTTAGGGAATGGAAATGTAGTAGTTGTTCCATTTTCCATCCCTACATCCTTCACAATATCCATAGCATACTTCCTCTGATTTATCATAGTTCCCGCATTTCCTCTTGCTACCTCGATTCCTAGAAATATCTCAAATTCCCCAGGTCTTTTATGGTGAATGCTTCATGCAAATGCTTCTTCATTTCTGCAATAGACTTCTCATCATCTCCGGTCAAAATTAGATCATCCACATATACAAGGATTATGCATGATCTTCCATCTTTCTCTCTGATAAACATTGAGTTATCTCTCTGACATTGCCTGAAATGATGATGTTTCAATAGCTTCTTTAGTTCAATATTTCACTGTCTAGATGCTTGTTTTAACCCATATGGGCTCTTCTTTAACTTGCATACTTTTCCTTTAGACACTCCCTTGTACCCTTGAGGCACCTTCAAATACACTTCTTCCTCTAAAATTCCATGTAAGAACCAATTGATGCATCTTCCAATTCTTTGTTGTTGCCAAAGCAATGAGAATTCTCATAGTAGCAAATTTTGCTACAGGAGAAAAAGTGGCTTTATAGTCTTTTCCGGCAATTTGCTTATCTCCTCTTACAACAAGTCTTGCTTTAAGTCTCTCAATACTCCCATCTGGTCTGAATTTTATTTTGTACACCCACTTTGTATCAATGGGTTTATGCCCAGGAGGTAAGTCCACTACTTCCCAAGTTTCATTTTTCTCAATAGCAGTTAGTTCTTCTACCATTGCTTTCAGCCATTCTTCTTCTTTTACAGCCTCTGCATAGGAATATGGCTCCTTTACTTTCATGACATTATTCAAGGAGATTTGATAATCTGTAGTATAATAGTGCAAATTATCCAAATCAGTATGAATAAGATTTGTGCTTGCACTTGTTCCACTATCCCTTCTGCTCCTCTTTTTTAAGTACTCACTTTCATAATCTTTGAACTTCATAGGAACTCTGCTTTCTCTTACTGGCTTTGCATGAATCTCTGAACTTTCTATGTTTTCAGCTTGTATATTCTGAGAAATTTCCTCTTGAACTTCTCCACTCTTAATCTCGTCTGTCAATTCTACTAGATCTTATTCTGATTCAACACCTTGTTCTTGTTGTTCATCTTCTGTACTCTCATTCAACTGAACGTCTTCTTCTATACTTCCAAGTTCCTCACCATGTTTTGTTTCTGGTACTGTTTCTTTGCTTTGCGGAATCTCATTAACTTCCTTAGCAGATTTCTTAAAAGGAAATATATCTTCTCTAAATATCACATCCCTAGATGTAAATATTCTTCTAGTCTCTATATCTAACAACCTGTATGCTTTTTGTTGAGCGGGATATCCCAAAAACACACATCTTACTGCTTTAGCAGCAAATTTGTCACCTTTTCTATGTGTGTTAGTGGCATAACACAAGCACCCCACCACCCTCAAATGGCTATGATCGGGTGTCTTCTTCATAAGCTTCTCATACGGAGTCTTCCAATCAAGAATAGAAGAAGGCAGCAATTTTATTATATGTGTAGCTGCTAACACGCACTCTCCCCACAGGTTATTTGGCATTCCTGCATGAATTTTAATGGCTCTTGCGGTTTCAATCAAGTGCCTATGCTTCCTTTCCACTCTGCCATTTTGTTGTGGTACCCTTGCTACACTCCTCTGGTGACAAATACCTTTTACTGCAAACAACTCTTTACATTCTCCTTGAAGAATTTCAGTTCCATTATCACTTCTCACCACCTTTACAGTGGTATTGAAATGATTTTCAATGTATGCTAAGAAATCTCTAATGACTCCTTTAACCTGTTCTTTGCTGTATAGCAAATGTATCCATGTTGCCCTGGAATGATCATCTAGGATTGTTAAAAAATAAGATGCCCCTGTAATAGCTTGTGTCCTATAAGGACCCCACAAGTCTATGTGCACTAGATCAAAAATTTTATCTGCAATAGAGCTACTGGGAACAAAAGGCAATTTATGATGTTTGGATAAACAACAAGTGTCACAAAAATATTCTGATAATCCCTTGCAATCACAAAATGACAAATGCTTCATCTTTGAAAGTGAAGTGTGTCCTAATCTCTCATGCATCAATCCAATATTCTTTCCGGAATTACAACTCAAAGCAACCTTATTACAATTTCCTAATCTCTTATCATCATCACTAGCCTTCTTTCCTTCTCCATTCAGCTCCAACTTGTATAAACCTCCACTCTCTCTTCCATATCCGAGTGTCTTCCCCTTAAAAGGGTCCTGAAACAAACACCCACCATAAGTGAACAATACCTTCACATTTCCATCTCTTACCAGCTTACTGACAGAAAGTAAGTTGTGCTTAAATTCTGGCAAATACAGAACATTTTTAAGCACCATATTTTCACTTAGCACTATTGTTCCTATCTGTTTTACCGTTCTCATAGTCCCATCAGGTAATCCTATAGTTACACCTCTACTTAAATCTTTCATATCCTTAAAGAACTCTCTACAACTAGCCATATGGTCAGATGCACCTGAATCTATTATCCAAGATTCTTTTCCAAAAACTTCATAATATGAATATGCATTGAGAGTAGACAAAATACCTGCAAAGTTGCACATATTTCTTGCACCTGAGGTACCAGCTCCTTGCTGCTGTTTCTGATTCATTGCCCTTAGAACTTCCTGCACCACTGCATTAACCATCTCATCATCACTCTTTCCCTTCTTGTCTCCCATCACTTGGTTCTCTACATCCAAAGGAGTCTCCTGAATTGTTTCTTCTATGGAAGTGCTCACATTTGCTTCATTTTTTCCTCCCTTAGCTTCCTTAGGTCTCAACTTAGTGTACCAATCAGGATACCCATGCAGCTCGAAGCAATCATCTTAAGTGTGCCCTGTGAATTTGCAATATTCACATCTTTTCTTGCTCTTCTCCTCTTTTCTCTCTCTCCTTTGATAGGTACTATTACCAAATCCGCTCTTCAAATGAGGGTACTTGTTTTGTTGCTTAGACGCCATGAGTGCACTTGCTTCAACTCCCGACTCCATCATCCCAGATATCTCTTTTTGCTTCTCAATTTGTAGGACCATCTGATATGCCTTATTAACAGTTGGCAAGGGATCCATTCCTATGATATTCTGCTTGAGATTATCATAACCCCTATTTAATCCCATCAAAAAATCGATCACCTTGTTTTTCTCATCTCTCTCAAGAAGTTTCTTCAGCATATTACATGAACACTTGCTCATGGCACCACAACTACAATCAGGAAATCCCTCAATACTGTTGATTTTATCCCAATATCCCTTAAGTTTTCCATAATATTCAGACACACTCATATTATTCTGTTCTAGATCACTTAACCCTTTCTTAAGCATATATATTTCTGGTGCATTAGATTGTTCGTACATCTCTTCCAGAACATCCCAGAATTCCTTAGCTGAATTCACCAATAACATCGGCTCTGCTATAGTTGGTGTTACAATTGCAGACAACCAGCATCTCAACATATAATCATTTCTCATCCATTTATTATAATCAACAGATTTAGGGTCTGGTTTAGCAAGCTTACCTTCCAGAAAACCCAGTTTGTTCTTAGCTCCAAGTGCCATCCTCACACTTCTACTCCAGTTGTTGTAGTTCTTCCCATTGAAAATGATGCTTCCAAGAGGTGTGTTGAAGTTGTCTGAACTTCCCAGGTAATACGGGTCAACATATGGAATCACCACGGCCCTTTCATTTTTATCTCCCTCCAATGATAAAATGTTATCAAAAAACAAAAAATTATGATGTATGTAAACAGATCCTGAGATCCTTAAGAAAAAGATCTAATCTTTGATAAAGATTCAATCTTTACCACTATCACAACCTGGTATGCTCTGATACCATGTAAAATCTGTCACTCAGATTATCAATATGAGTGATAAAGTTAACTTCTTTCTAAAACTCTCACAATCAGAATAAATCAAATGGAGGCGCAGAACAATTGTTTTGGGGCTCCCAACCCTACAATGATTCTCATTGCAGTATATATATCAGAGTATTTACAATATAGACAAAAAACCACAAACCCATATTTACAGCAAAGCACAAACACCTATACAGCTGTACAACAAAACAAAAAACAGCTTTACATATTTACACACCTAAATTCTACAAAGTGAGATGCTAATATGTGTTTTTTGCAAGTGTTATACCTAATACTTCTACAATGACTTTGTAAGGCTACATAATTTACACCCTGTTCGTGTGCACATACGGGTGTGTGACTTTATTTTTCTAATTGGTTTATTGATTGATTAAATTATTTGTTCCATCGTATTTATCCAATTTTTGATAATATATAATTACATAAGTGACACAAATCATGAAATACGGAGTAGAAGATTTGGATCCATACTTGCAGTCGATTAACATTTGTTGCTGTTTCTAGTTCAATATTTTCAGCTGGGCTATAGCCTCTAAACAAAAAAATAAAAATAATATATAAAATCAATTATGCAGTATTATTTATTTCCATATTGACTTCATTTTCATGTATTTCCTACTAAAACTATTTAGTAAATTTTTTTTTATTTTTTTTATTTTTTGGGTATCCTAGAAATCCTTTTTATTTTTTAATTTTTTTGAAGAATCCTAGAAATCCTTTTAATTGACTGATAATGATACATTGATGATTGATACATACCATCTTTTCTCAAAAAAAAAAATAAATAAAAAAATAAATAAAATAAATAAAAAAAATAAATAATTTAATTAATTAAATAAAAAAGCCATACCATCTTAATTTTATTGGCGTATCATTATACAATGGAAAACAACTGTGAAATGTGAAATGCTGAAATCCAATTACAAAGGATAATTTTGGTACACTTTTTTTTTTTTTTTTTTTTTTTGGGGTAATTTCAAAATTCTTTTAAGGGAACAATGCTGTCAGATAAGCTTAACATTTGTGTTTTAGGGTGTTAATGTGTTACTCAAAGCAAACCTGTATTAGATGAAAGTAATTGAAAAACTAACTTCCAAATTTCAAAAACAAAAACTTTTTTTTTTTTTTTGACAGCTGAAAAAGAGGGAAATTACTCCCTGCAAGTGCTATAACTTACAGAAACACAATGAAACTTAGCTAACATATCACTAATTCTCTGGGAGAGCATTCTCCCTTCTTGTAAGCCAATGCTATCCCCCTGCATCCATGTGAGTGTCCTTTTATCTGTGGTTTCAATCTTCAAATGCCAAAGCTTCAACCTCGCTGCTGCTTGTAACCCTTTGAGCACACTCTCCAAGGACCCTGATGCTGTGTCCTGCTGTTGCATTTGAACCTTGCCTTGATCATATTCCATCCCTGTTTTCCTCAGATCCCAGCTCCAGCTTTTGAGTCTTTTCCTGTTACCAACCTGGCTGATATTCAAGGTAGCATGTTCACAGTGTCCATAACCTCAGGTTAAGACATTCAGAGTATTGGTCATTTCCTTGCTGTTCTGTTCCTTTGTCTTTTCCAAAACAAAAACTTTAATTCACTCTTTAATACGTTAAATTTTAAACTCAAGGTTTGAAATTCCCCCAATAAATTGCTTATTTTGGCAATAAGAAAATGTATGCCCATAACTAAATATGAGTAATACAACAAAGGGGTGCACTGTACATGGCTATAAAACCAAATACTCCGTATGGAATAGCCAACATTTCTAATAGAAATGTATGTACTATATTTAAATAGAAATAAGATTTGATAAATCATTTAAAATTATTTCGAAAAAAAAAAAAAGATAAATCATTTAAAATAGGAAAATGAGTAAGCAATGATCCTTCTTATGATGAAAACGCCTAAATCACGCAGTGTCATTAATGGCACAATGAGGTATGACAACAAAACTTAATGCAAGTCCTTATGTAAGTGTAATAGTCAATTTTGGAATTTTCTACCAAACACACAACTCCCAAACACTCCATACGTTAAAAATTAATAGATAAATTTTCAACTTATGTTTTAAATTCGTAGAAAATGTCCTATAATTTTTTGAACGCATTAATTGATTTCTTGGTGTACACCTTAAACAGGATGTATTTAGACTTGGCAATTCTGACCCAGATCCGATTATCCGACCCATGATTCGAAATCGACCCGAAAACAGTGATCCGAAATTGATCCAAAACCCGAATCAGCCTGACCCGACCTTAACCCGAAACCCGAAATGACCCGACTTGAAGTTGACTCGAGACCCGAAATGACCCAACCCGAAGTGAACCGAGACCCGAAGTTGATCCGATACCCAAAGTGACCCGACCTTTAACTTGAATTAATTGACCCAAATAGACTCGAAACCCAAAGTGACCCGAACCAAAATTATCTTATACCTTAACACTACAAGAAAATAACGTTTTCGTAGCGATTATTTTAACCTTTAGTATCGATTGTAAGTGCAACAAAAAGCTTTCCCAACGAATGGTCATTCGATACAATATCCCCCGTTGCCTTAGCCTTTAGTAGTGGTTTTCAATATCGCTGGGGTTGGCCTCAATAATCGATACGAAAAATACATCCAATCGTGGTGATTATTGTAGCGATTACAATCGCTATTAATGTTAAACTCATTTTCTTCAAAAAAAAACATGGATATGATCTTTATAAGATTCGAACATGCAACCTCAAACTCTTATAGCAAATGTTTCACCAATAAGCTATGACATATTTTATGTATTCTTTGTCAAACAATATTTATATATCTAGTGTTGAAAAGGTTTTTCGTATCGATTTTTGGGATTTAGTGGCGATTGTAAATGATACGATTTCTCAAAATTATATAAATGTGTAAAAATAGTGTGGATATGTATTATTATGGTTTCCGTATCGATTTTATATGGGAAAACCATGGTGATTGTAAAATGATACGACTTCCTTAATGATTTCACAAACATACTTGCATATTGTAGCGAATGTACAATCGCTACGAAATAATCGCTACAAAAAGACATTTTTCTTGTAGTGTAAATGACCAGCATCTATTTAAGCTAAAGACATGACCTGAGCAAACCGAAATAGAAAAAAATCGCAATCAAAGTGACTTAATTTTTTTTTTTATTAATTTGTAATGTGTAACAGTGTAAGTAATTTACATATTTTGAGCATTACTTTTCTCGATTTCTTCGGCCTTTTATCTCTATAAGTTATTAAAAAATCGTAAAAAAAATTGAAATTTAACGACTATTCTACGGAGTTTGTCCATAAGATTAAAAAAATTAACTAAAGCTCGAAATAAAAGTCACAATTCTTACAAGTCTATAAAAAAAAGTACAATAATAATGCGTACATAACATAATGTTCAATACCAAATGAAATTACAAAATAATCTAAACTCAAACAATTATTGTATTCCATGAAAAAAGTAGCCTTAATAAATATAGTGAGTTTCTCATCAAAGTATATATATATATATATATATATATATATATATAGAGTTGAATTTAACCCAATGCATCGACCCGACTCGAAGTTGACCCGAAAATTGACCCGACCCAAACTGACCCGACCTGAAAATTGACTCGACCCGAAATGTTGACCCAAAACCCGACCTGACCCGATTATCAGTTGACTCGAAACCCGAAATGACTCGACCCGACCCAAACTTGATCCGACCCATGCCCGACCCGAATGACCCATTTGCCTGGTCTAGTCCCATAATAGAATGCCTCATTTCTTTTTTGGGTAAACCAAAATACAATGTCTCTTTCTTTTTAAAAGTTGTACTTTTTGACATTATTACCTTCTTTTTATGAGTTGTTATCGTTTTTTCAAGTGTTTTTAAACTTTTAATATCAATTTCCAACACTTTTTCTCTCTATCTCTTCAATTATTCCCAACTACTTTTTCTTTCTCTTTATCTTTCTCTAACTCCACATGCACATATATACTTTTTTTTTTTTTTTTAAAGAAGTTCTAAAGGACACTAAATTTCATTAATTAAAGCCATACGACATTTAAAATTAACAATTAACGATAATAATAACGAATTTAACAAAATCAAGCAGATTAATCGAGGAAGGGCTAAGAATCCAAGTACATAAATTTAACAATTCGGCACATTCTCGATTCGTTGTCTCATACAACTTTTTGAGTGGTTTCGGCATCGCTTCACATTTTGTGAGAAAGTGAATTCTTGTGCTGATTCCGTAACTCGAATCCAAGCCATAATCAATCGTAGCCTTGCACAACCGGAGACCAAATTACACCTAAAAAAAAACCTTGTCTTTTGAAGGAGTCTAAAAAACCTTGTCTTTCGAAAGAGATAAATCCTTTATTTCAAAGGTTACATTATTGTTACCTAAGAAACAAAAAACTTAAAAGAAAATAAAGAATAGGGCTTTCCACCGGTGAAATTCGATGAAACCCCGTTCAAAATTGATAATGGAGGCTAGAGTGTAGGAAAGCAAATAGAGAGATGGGGCTAGTTTTTTTTTTTTTTTTTAATAATGAACCACATGCACATATATGCTTCTAATCATTAGTTTTAAGGAATTTATAAGTTTCTTAATTCCCCGTAAAAATCAAAAGAGGCACTGTATCATGAGACAGAGCGTCAGAGCACGGTGGTGGAAACGTGGGAGTAGTAGTCACGCTACATAAATTCCCTGAAAAAAAAACCTAAATTAACACTGACTTTAAAAAATAAATAAATAAAATAAAATAAAATCATACTCATTAATTATTGCTATTTTAACGAAACTTGAAATGACTTGGAAGTTGGAAGCACTCATCCATTGACCATATACAAGTGTGGATTGGCATCTTCTAGTCTTCTTCAAAAGTTGGTTTGGAAACAGTCGTTGGCTATTGGCGTATCGCAAACTAATCTTCTAGCGAAGCCAAACGTGAAAATGCGGGAAGAAACACTCCATGAAAATCTCATTACTAAGCAAACATTCAGTCTCTTCCTCATTTTCTCTCTCCTCATCGTCGCCGCCGATTCCTCCACTAACAATTCTCAGGTACCCCCGATTCCCGTCCATTCTTAGGCGTTGATCGGTGTTATTAATATTTAATTTCTATTCATATTTCACATTAACAACCTTGAATGTTTCGTATACCATCTTTCAAATTAAAATTGATTGGTTTTTCTATTGTTTTGCAGATCCAATGCAGCAAAAGATGTATTGCTCTAAATTGTGATAGTAAGCATCAAACCCAATTCTCAATTTGCCCCCCAACCCCCCCCCCCCCCCCCCCCCCCCCCCCCCCCCCTCTCTCTTTTTGCTAATTTTTGGTTTTGGGAAATTTGAAATATAGATGTTGGAATAAAGTATGGAAAGTACTGCGGAATGGGGTATAGTGGATGTCCAGGTGAAAAGCCTTGCGATGATGTTGATGCCTGCTGCCAAATTCATGACGATTGTGTCGATAAACATGGTACTTTTTTTTTTTTTTTTTTTTTTCCAATTTTCTTTCGATATTATTTGTGTTATTTTGGTGGAATTTATATTTATGAAATCTTGTTTGATTCCAAGTTATTGCTTCTTGAAATTGGTGTGATTAGTCCTTTTGATAGGGTGGGTTTCGATTTTGTGGCAAATTTTATTTGATGTTGTATTTTAATAGAACAAATTGGTATTTTTCTACCCTTCACAGTCTTGAAAGTTATTTTGGCCTGATTTCCATTAATTTAGGAAAAATAAGTTCAAATAAGGTTAGCTTAGGAATTAGGTTCAATAAGGGTTACAAGTATAATAAAGTTTGGTTTAAGCTGTAACAAAATAAGTTCGAAGAATTGAAAATTGGGTGAATGCTGAATAGAAACCACTCTTCAACTTCTTGGAATTTAATGTACTATTAGTGTTGGTCAAGTAGATAAGACTTATGGTGAAGTTGGTGGGATGAACAGAAGGAAATGAAAATTTTATGTTATCAGTTGCTACGTGGTTCTAGAGAATTCAAAGTAGTGAACAACAATGTAATTACAAGACTGCATTTTGAATTTTTGACACTAGTGAACAACAATGTAGTTGCAGGGCTGCATTATGATGTTTTTTTATTCCTGGGAACTGATTAAGCATATGAATCGTGAGCTCATAACTACTGAACAAAATGAAGCTTAAACTATCACATCCATAGTCTCTACTCACTCTATTCAAGGAGAAATGAAATGAAGAGGATAACCCTTCCTCTTTTCCTTGCCACCCTTGTAAACTTAAAGTCTAATCATCTCATAATTATCCAAATTTTCTTGACATGAGTAGAATTAATAAATTGAGAAATGAGTTGCTTTCACTATATTTATAAATCATCTCAACTGGGAATGAATGAGCAGAATGACCACAGAACGCATTACTACATGTATAAAATATATCATGTAACTAGGAATAAAGGCAAAGAAAAAAGAGGATGGAACTTGTTACCTTCTGTATCTACGAAATACAATGGAAGTGTTGATTATCTTGATAATGCATTGGGACTACTAAAATCCTTGTTTGAGAAATTGGATTTCTATTTCTTTAAGCTGATGAATAAATAAATGTTTAAATATCTTTTTGATTAAAAGATTATTGCTTCTAAAATTGGTGTAGCCAGTTATCTTCTTGATTAAATGGGTTCAGTTTCAATTTTGTGGCTGGGAATAATAATAAAATCCCAAAGTTGCATAGATTGGAAACCAGTTGAATGTTTTTATTAACCCTTTGTTCACCCAGGAAGATTATTTCATTGGATTAGAATATGCTGAATTCATAATAATCATTTTTGTAGATTAGTCGTGTTAAGGAGCAGTGTATAAAATAGTGGACCTAGGCTGTGAAGCGATAGGCGCATGGGATGGGATCAAGCATTTTTATAGTTCTTTTTAATATCCTTGGTGAGGCTCTTTCCAAGAAGGGCACCCGATGTGCACTTGAAGTGCACGAGACACACTTGTGGTGCACAACTTTTCTTTTAAAACCAAATTTTGGATGTTTATTTACAACTAGACCCCTCGCCTTGAACTTTTTTATTTTACCCATTGTTAAGGACTGTTGAGTTGTAGTTGGTGTGGTGAAATGAAAGAAATGCATAGTTAGCTCTAGAGAGGACTTTTTGAAATGAAAGAAATGTTAAGAGGGGAGATGTCAGCTAAATGACTCTCTGATGCAGTAATTGTTGTATATTTTTTCTTTGACTTTCTTGTTGGTGAGGGCTTATGGAGCTTGCAATATTTGTAAATGATGGCAGTAGCGATAATGTTATTGTAAGACTGCCATGTAATGTTAAATGCCTTTTTTGGAAATAACTGCATGATTTGACATCTGCATTTGTGATATAAGAACAATGACTATAAACAGAACAAAATGAAATTCAAACAATCACATCCCAGTTTCCTAACTTAAATTTAGCATCGCGCTCATATTATAAGTTGCATGGAAATAGAATGAGGAAGTGTAAAGGCAAATATAGGGAGAATGTGGAAATACGATTATCAAATGATTACAAAACATGGAAACACTTAAATATATACAATAAGTCAATTATATTGTCTTTGAAATATAAATTCATTTTCCATCATCAACAATGGTATACATATAAAGAAGTTATTGGAATCATTGGATTAGCTTGAGTTCAATTAGCTGTTATGAAAAAGAAAATATCATTGCAGTATTAAAGCTCCTTGAAGATATATACTGGTTGATCGTTTAATGAAGTGGTTTTCTGTGAATTTACTTGAATATGAGTTTCCAAGTCATCTTGAAAATGAAAAATGTTATTTTGATGACAATTCTATTGATTAAATGCATTAAGGCTATGTTTGATCAAAAGATTTTTGTTTATTTGTTCTCTAGGTGGAAGTGGTTTGCAAAGTTTTTTTGGCAAAGTCAGCCAGCCATTTAATTCTAGCACCTTTAGCACTGTACTATATGTAGTCTAGTCCGAGGTGTGGTTGGGGAAGGAGGGATGCTTATAGTCTCATATTCTTTTTCATGTCCTTTCTATCCGCAATTAGAATGGGGATGTAGGAGTATGATGAATGATGAGGGTATTCATTGCTAGTAAGACTGCTGACAGGTGGTAATTGATTTTTCAGGTATGACAAATATAAAATGCCATGAAAAGTTTAAGAGATGCATCAAGAAAGCGCAAAAATCTGGAAAGGCTGGTTTTTCGAAGGATTGCCCTTATGATGTTGTCGTGCACACCATGGTACAAGGAATGGATATGGCTATTCTAATGAGTCAATTTGCTTCTTCAAAGTTCGAGCTTTAGCCCAATTTTTGTTTTGACTTAAGAGCAAATTAAAGCCCTTAAAATTTATCTGCTGTAAAAAAACTGAAAATTTTGTGCTCACATATAGTTCAACCATTATGAAATTAGACACAGTAAACGCGCGATTGATGAAAGGTTATTCTTTGCCAAGACTTATCATTGGTGTAACAAAAGCTTAATACAGAGTATATGTTTATTAAGGTTACTGATCCATTATGCGAGGTATCATTGTATCTACTCTCAATTTGCTTCTTTTGTCTGCTTGGTTTAGGAAATTCAGTCTCTCTGTAGAACTTCATTCTGTCGAGACTTTAAATTGATGTTTTACATGTTTATGCTCATAGTCATGTGACTGAAAAATGTAAATTGTTGTGGAGGCTCTTCTCTACTTGCGTCTCATCTTGTCAGCCTTTTTTTCGTATTGGTATATTTTGGCGCTTGTACTCCGATTTGTAATGAATAGAACACTAATTACGAACAAAGTTTTTAAAGTTTGACCACATAAATGATAAATATGAAGTCTTTAAGCTAGGTGCAAGATAATAAGCTTTCTAACAAATCTTTCGTTAAACAACTTAACGATTGAAGGTTAGTAAATGGTTATCATTGAAGCATTACAAAAACAATCATACCTTGTATTCAAATGATTTTCTTGCATGATCTTTATATAGAGTTTTCTTAGTAAAAGCTGTACTTATGTTCATAACAATCATAAAAATTTCAAAGTTTAACTTTAGTTATCTGTAAAATGAATAGATTGATCCTGAAATGGTTTAGGCCCTGTTCTTTTGAGCTTCTGGCAGAGCAGGGGTCAGCAGAGCAGAGCAGATTAAATTTCAGTAGCGTAGAGCAGAGCAGATTTCAGGATAGCAAAACAGAGCAGAGCCGAGCCGAGCACAGCAGATTTCAACATTATTATTAATACTATTATTAATGTTATTATTATTATTATTATTATTATTATTATTATTAAGTGCATATACCATTGATTTAGGTGAGTGAAAACATAAATAAATGTGTACCGTATTTAACATATGTTAATAGTATAAAGATAAAAGACAACAGTTTACTTATATTCATTTCACAAAAATTTTAAAATAAAATGATTTAATGAGTAATAATGATTTTACTTATAAATATGTCTTAATCATATATTTTTAACCCTCAAAATAATAATGATATACAAAGTACTACTTGAAAACAACCTCTTTTTTTTTTTAATTCTTAAATTGTATGGAAAGATTTGAAAAATAATTCAACTCAATGAACTAACAATCAATACCCACATAAAATGTTTCTATACATTGTGATTCTAATATCAAATGTTTATAAAAAGAAATTATTATTAATTGTTATTATTATTATTAATTATTTTTTTGAAAGAATTGTTATAATTATTAGAAATTATTAATTAATAATATTATTAAATATTAATTCTTAATAGTTTGAATTATTAAATATTATTATTGATAATTATTATTATGATTAATAAATATTAATTATTATTAATATTAATAATTATTATAATTATTTTTAATATTAAATTATTATAATTATTTAAAATAATTAATTATTATCATCAATACAATATTAATTATTATTGAATATTAATTATTATTGTTATCATTAATTATTAGTTGAAAATAGAGCAGAGCAGAGCAAATTTCTTTTAAGTAGAACAGATTTGATCTGAGCTGAGAAGAGAAGAGCAAGGCTCAGCAGAGCAGAACATAACAAAGTAGAGCAGAGCAGCTCTAAAGAACGGGGCCTTAGACACATTAGTAAAGCTACTAATTTTTCGGCATGGAACATGGGACTATTGGAGTGCTAGTTGATACTTAACACTCTCTATAGGCCGCCTACACTGTAGTACTGTACAACATATTAAAAACTTTTTCATAGTTTTTAATATGCATATCATTGAACTTTTGCATATCATTGAACTTTTTCATACATTTAATTACATACGTATATATAATTATAAAAAATTTAATGTTATAAAACTATACCTCCAGAACAAATCTTACTAAAAAAAACCGTAAACGTTGAGGTACTTTTCTCCTTACCAAAAAAAAAAAAAAAAAAAAAAAAAAAAATCTTACATATAAATGAATAATCATAGTCAAAGTTTCTCTCTTTTCAAATCAAATATTCTAAATAGGATAAACAAACAGATTAAAAATTACATCATTATTCATTAGATTTTTGTTAAGTAAATTTATATTGGGAATTAAAAAAGTAAATTTAAATTTATATTGGGAGTGTATGTGCATGTTCGAGAAATCAACGTAGAAATATCATCACTATCACATAATTATAATTCATAAGAGGGAGATATCATTGCATACAGGCCATTTTAAAATATTTAAGAATGCATAGATTATGAAGTATGAAGGGAACGGGGATAATAAGTATGGACATGGCAGTATAATTTGGTCAGTCAACAATTAGTTGTTCAAAATTCTTCTTGATTAGTTGGTTTAAGCTAAAATCAAAAGTAATTATCCAATGATTACAATCATTATTTATCAAGCAATCCTCTAGCAGTCACGTGGGACTATATAAGCAGAGCTGCGTGATTCACCTTGCTTTAGTTTAATTTGTTGAAACTATAGCATTAATTATATTTATTAATGTTAAATTACATTAGCGATTAGTCATAAGATTAGTAAGACACTTATTTTGTATAGGTACTAGCTAGTGGCTTAATAAAGAAGTACATAATTAAGCTAATAGAGTAACACTACAGGTAACTAAGATATGTATGTACTACAAAGAGGGAACGTGCATGCATGGTGGCCTGGATACCAAATTTTGAAAACATCCTTTTTAACCAACAATGTTGTAAGTTGTTGGCACAACATGACAATTAGGAGTTTGATAGGAATCACTTTGAGATGGGTGAATAAGATTTTATGCCTTTTATTTAGGTTAATGATTCAAATGGTGAAAAATAGACGTACATCATCTACTCATCTAAAGATTGAGTGAGCGCTTGTCAATAGAACATTAAGAGCCATCATCGATCTATATTGTGGATCTATTGACTAAGTCAGTTGATAACGTAATTTTAAGTGTATCGACTCATCGACAACTATATTTGAATGAATACATTAATTTAAGAATTACTATAAGACTATTTTAGTATATTCTGCTTTATATATCCGTACCATATCAATTAAGACTTAAAATATCCATTGGCGGATCTTGGCAAAAAATATTAGAGGGGTCAGGATTTGAATTTCTTTTACCTCTTATTTAAAACTAATCACCATGTCCTAATATTTTAAAGTGAAATTAGTTCCTTAAGTTTATAAACTAATTAATCTACCAGGGGCCAGGCTCTAAATGGCCCCGGTAAAAGGTCCCCTCTGAAAATATTAATTGAATTGGAGAATTCAAACATGACTTTTCCTAGAGACATAATATTAATATCTTATGATGCTTATTATTGGAACATGCTATATGGACTCGAAACATTACAATTACGAGTAGCAATTTAGCATCAAACCCATGAATTGGAGAATTCAAACATGACTTTTCCTAGAGACATAATATTAATATCTTATGATGCTTATTATTGGAACATGCTATATGGACTCGAAACATTACAATTACGAGTAGCAATTTAGCATCAAACCCATTTTTGTAAGATTTTAATTAAGTTCGAAGTGATGCAAGTTGGAGTTTAAGTATAGTGAAATTAAATCGAACCAAGTCGAGCCATAAATTTATTATATTTTCGTCGTAATTCATAAGTAGAACGCATACGGAGTAAGTACTTCATATCCTTTGACTTTTGCCTTTTGAGCAAATTTACAAAGCTAAAATTACTAATAAAGCTAAAATGTGATAGTAACATGGACCACGATGCCTAATTTATTGGGTTGATGCATGCTTGGGGTTGACTGGTTCTTACTAAAATGGCATCTTATCATCATTTAGTTCTCCCAAAAATAAACTCCACCATATTGGCCTGATCTTAAGCTCATACCTAGTAAAAAATTGTAGGGAACAATAATATTAACCCGATTATCTTTCAATTTCAAAATTAGCGGAACACAAACCTATAATATAATTACAGAGTCAGTTAATAAGATTTCTCCAAAACCTCAATCCCCAACTCTCATGATTCTTCTTTCTTCTTCTTTTTTTTTTTTTTTTTTTTTTTTTTTTTTTTTTTTTTTTTTTGTTGGCTATAACTTTCAATCAAATAACTTTCACTTCTGATCTTCATTTTTTTTTTATAACTTCCACCTCTCTTATTATTTTTCTTTCACATGCTACATATATACCGTGCGTTAGCACGGATATACTTTAGTGGAACGTAAAAAATGAGATAGAAGATTTTTTTGTTCCTATATTTATCTAGTCATCTAGTATATAAATCACCAGCAAATACGGTAATTAAAAAACGAAGAAAGTATATACGTAGTATACAAATATACAATACAACAAATTCAAGTGTAGGATGACAAAGTCAACAGCTTTAGACATTATGTAAACAGAAAGAATACTTGACGCCATTGCACACGGAGACTTCTTGGAAACCAGCAACACCAATATAGGCAATATTATTTATTAAAATTACCCAAAAAATTAAAAATTACATGTACGTTTATATACTTAATTTACCAATTTTTTTACAGCATTTTGAGACTATACTTTATAATCCTAACTTGTACATTTAAAAGGTGATATCACCTTAAAAAAAAATTCATATCTATATGTCAAAAAGGAAAAAAATATTAATCAGAAAGAATTTTTAATTTCTTTCTTTAAAATTCCTTTCTTCCATAAAATTATTTAACCTTTTTAATGCAATTTCTAGTGTATGTTCACTCATATTTGCAGAACAGACCCTGAACCACCCAGGTTCAGAACAATGACAGGATAAACCAGGTGAAATGTTTAGCTTCACCTCATCAACAATTGATCTCCATAACTCTAACTCACACTCTCGAGTCGATTTTTCGAGGAATGGACTTAAATTCATCCAACAAAACAACCCTGCATTTCCTTCCAAACATTCAATCCCGGCTTTCCTTAGCCCCTTGATGATCAAGTCGTAACGTCTCCTTAGCCTTTCTCTGTTAGTCCTGATGTAATTCGCGGTAAATTTTTCATCTGACAGCATTGCAGCTAACAGATACTGAGTCTGAGATGATACTAATGTAAAACTAGACATTCTTCTTGCAGTAGTAACAACCTTATCATTGTAAGAATACAATGTTCCTACTCTGAAACCGGGTAGTCCAAGATCCTTTGACAGACTGTAGACAATGTGTACTCTCTCTGCATCTCTGAAGTTTCGAGCTTCGAGTACTTCTGCAATACTGGTAAAGTCTTCAGGGGAGAAAACAGAACCTGAGTAGATCTCATCTGATACAAGATGGATGTTTTTACGCGAAACAAAGTCCAATATCTCTTCCAAAACTTTTCGGTTAATAGTAGCACCTAAGGGATTCGACGGGTTTGTGATCAGAACTCCTCTTACTTTCATTTTCAGAGCTTCTGCTCTGCTGTATGCATCCTCTAATGCTGCAGGAGTCACCTGAAAGCCGTTTGAGCTGTCGCAATGAATTGGAACAATATTTACTCCAGTTCTCCACCTCAAATCTCTATCAAATCTGAAGAAATAACAGAAAGAAGTATGATTAGTTTACAAGAATATATAATTTGCACAATAAACATTGCATGTTGAATTACTCAACATTGCACTTGATTATATATATAATTCATGTTTTAAGGTAAGGTTCGATTTCTTACCCTGGATAATAAGGAGTTGGGACTAATAGAGCATCTCCAGGGTCGGCGATAATGAAGGTTAAGAGTTCGTTTGCAGCAGTAGCTCCTGCAGTTAGGACAATTCTGTTGTAATCAAACTTTACTTTTCCTCCTCTAATTTGTTCCATGAAACTAGCCATTGCCTTTCGAAACGATGATAGTCCATGGTAGTCTTGAAACAATGCATTTTCTCGAAATCCAGCACTTTTTGCATTCCCCCAGCTACTCGATTCTGAGTGTTGTTCTAAGTACTCTTCCAGAATATCGAAAGAAACCTGTTCAAGAAAAAATAACAAGCACAATGAGCAACCAACTTCGACAAAAAAAAAAAAAAAAAAATAAAAAAAAAAATATTGTACTTGTTGTACACTTTCATTTTATTTCAGTTCTCGAGTTTGGGTTGAAAGTACTTACTTGATTTTCAGCTAGTCCCATCTGAATAACACCGGTGGGATTCGTTATTTCCTGATAAGGGTCTTCATCATACGCTTTCCATCCAGCGAAATAAGGAGAGTCTTCACCATGTGTATCAGAAACTGCAATTTTTGACAACTCGACGGAAGCTGCTGGTTGCTCAAGCTCAAGAATAGCCATGGTTTAACTTCAAGAATCAAGACACTGTTTGATCGAAAGATGAAAAATGTGTCGTAGGAGAGAAACTTGTTATATCGCGAGATAGGTATGTAGGGAGAGTTCGATAAACTGTTTGATGCAAATTAGAGAGTAAGAGCATTGGTATATATAGGTAGGGTTTAACAGAAGACAACTTCTCTACAACTAACAAAGTTAAAGGCAATAAAATATATGCAAGAAAAAAGAGTGAAGAGACCAATGATTGATTAGTAATGTAAGCAAGATCAAATCTTAGCTTTTACATAATAACGCTTTTTATTTGTCATGACAACTGTAGAGTTGCAGTAGTCTCTGAATAAGATCCTATAAAATTTGGTGGTTGAGCTCACTGACTCGTTTTCCAAATTTTTGTGGTTACACAATATATGTAAATTATTGTTCTACCATAGTTTTTTTTTTTTTTTTTTTTTACCATTTACGATTTATTAGGTTACATTCATTCTCTTCACATTATTTTTTGTTGAGCCAAAATAATTAGTTTTATTGAATTCAAATTATTTTTAATGATATTAAATTCATTTTCATGAAATTCAATTTATTTTATTTATTAAAATTTTATTTTTACAGATTTATATACTATGATATTTAGTTTGTTATTTGAAGTCGGTTTTTAGCGATTGAAATCTATTTTTATTACGGAGTAATTATATTTGCAGATCGTAAATTATTTTTGTTGAAATTAATCCATATTATTAGCAAATAAGGTGAGGAGATCAAAACTGTCTTAAATTAAGAATTTAATAAATATATTGTCTCTCCAAAAATAAACATAATAAATACTCCCTCCATTTCATAATGTTAGTCCCATATACTATTTTGGGCGTTTCAAAAAGATATACCCATATTGAATATATTTAATTTATAACTTGATTTTTTTTGGAATTAATTCGTTGTGGATTGATGGCATGACTCTAAGTAAGGAAATCTTTACATTAAATTATGCAATTATGACTTGTGCTTTCCTAATAAAAAATCAAAAAAGTTAAATAAGGTAAACTAATTATGAATTATGTTGTATTTTAATGTTAGATTCCAAATATATTTCTTTTCTTATTTTATGTGATTGATTCCATATAGGACTAACATTATGAAACAGAGGGAGTAACAAATATAATGATAACAAAATATAACATTAAATAATTAAAGGAATTGTTTGGCATTGTTGTGATTTTCTTTTTTTTTTTTCTTTTTTTTGTTTTTTCACAATCATATACAATAATATATGTCATAAAATGAATCGAAAATTGGTCAAATTTATTAATATCATGATATTTTTGAAAATTGATTACAGAAAAGTGAAATCATATTATTCTTGTTTTTTGGTCTTTTTGTATTAAAAAAAATAAAATAAAAAAGTGAAAACAAAAAACTATGCCAAACAAGTATGAAAATTAAGGTAGTCTTCTTTTAACCTGAATTTCAATTTATAACCTTTTTTTTTATTTTATTTTTTTATTACTTGCAACACTTTTTCATTTCAAGTTTTGCTAATGCACCACTTCAATCATTAATAATATCTTAAAATCTTTAATTAACAATACGCAAAAGCTATAATGTTAATCTATAGAATTCACATGCTTATAATTTCCTTAGCAGCGCTATAAATAATCAAAGGAAGTGAATAAAAATTATATATTTGGCAAAAGCTAACGAGTACCCTGGGGCATTAGATAAGAGAACTAAAAGTGAAAATAGTTCAAATAAAAATAACATTTATTACACTAAACGACGCGTGATTTTGTCATGCTTTCATAACTTAATACTATTTTAAGCAATATATTCATTAGTTATCTAACGCTCCGGGACGCTCATTAGCAAGATCCATTATATATAAGTTACAAATAATAATTTATTCAACTTGAGCGATTTTTTTTTTAAAAAAGTTTGATCTTTTTATTTGAAATATAAAAGTTTGAATTATATAAGTATTACTTGCTTAATGTCCTTATTCTCTTTTATTCAGTATAATTTTCTAATCACACATGATCAAAAGTTAACATTGTTTCACTCGATCATTAGACAAATTTCTATTTTTTAGTTTACTGAACGTTTAAGTAATAATAATAAATTTAGTAGGTCATAAACTAGTCAAATTTTATACTTATATTTACGTCCTTCAAATTTTGTGTTGGTAATTGCTTGCAATTCCAACCTAAGACGAATCAAATCTTTAGAGAAGGATAAAATTAAGAACATTACTGTTAAGTGTATACTGTCATGCTTGGAGAATAGGTAGAATACCTAAAACACTACAAAGAATAAGATCTGACAGTAGTTAAATTCTGACGAGAGGCCAAAGATACTAATTTACACAAGATTAAGATTCTGATTTTCCGATAAATAAAGACAAAATAAGAGGCTACTATAAGATTTGATGACCTATAACTACATCAATTTAAAGCATAACATAACATATACTAAGTCAAAATACCCTATATATGAAATATGAATGGTTTTATTATGTTGTTTTCTCAAACAACAAATTGCAATCATACTAGATTTTGAGTAAAACCATAAAATCAATTTCATACCAACTTCAAGCACTCAAATAATGAATTAATATAACATGCATATATGCATGAAGTTCATGCATTAGAAGGTCAACGTAACTTGATCATATATTGCATGTAACTACCACATGTTTAGATCAGCTAGTAAGGGAACTGCTATTAATTAACTAGAAATCTCGATTTCAAGCCCTATGAAAGGTTAGATAGGGAGACGACATGCATGCATGAATGAAATGCATAGAAAGGTACGATCTACGTAACTTGATCATCTATTGTAAGATTTGTAACCATCACATGCTTAGCTTGGGTCAATTGACAATGGAGTTGTTATAGCTTAATTAGCTGTCTTCGATTCAAGCCCTACAAAAGGTAGGAGATGACAACTAAAATTAAAATTAGTCGAACTCTAGTAGATTAATTTAGATATAAATAATATTTTTTTATGCATGGTTATGTACAACTAACAGTACAAGTGGATATGATTAGAGTATGTAATGTTTCTTGCACAACAAATAAGCAGCATATGGTATAAAAGTGTAATGTTTAGGATTAGAATTAATTTTTAATTTGTCAGAATGAGTTAACTATGTACCTCCAACTACACTAAAAATAAAATAATAAGGATAAAAAAAAGAAGGAAAATCGAATAAAAAAAATTTAACGACAAGAAAAATATGCTATTGTCGGCCCAAGATTATGAAAATCCATGTGCAAAATTCAACAACAAAAGATTTTCGATCTATTAAAGGATTATTTGTTTTATACTCCGTAATTAGATTAAGGTGAAAAAGGGATCAATAAGAAGTTGTTGCTGACGTTTGTTTGGCGGCCTCGACCTCTAAAAATGTGACATGTATCAAGAACATGTCTCACCAAAAATATAAAATTATTTCATTTTAAAATCCAATGTTTAGTTTCCATATTTTAAACTTTGGATTAAGCATATAGATTTTATTGCATAATTGTTAGTTAGCTTGTTACTTGATCACCTAACAAGAATTGAACTAAATAAAAATTAATGGCTGGATAACTTATTGGATAAATTCGATTAATACAAAATAAAAATTTCGGACTTTTTTTTTTTACAACAACAGAATGCATTAAATTAAGCAAAGATGGCTGAATATATATAACTTAAGATCACAACTTAAACTGATGGGACATGTTAATACTCATTTGTTATATCAAAACGATGAGTTTAAAGGTAAGGTTGATTACCATAGATTATTCAGTAGTGGTAAATTATTTCGGCATATTTTTCATTAAATAACTTTGATTACTGATTTATCTTAGCATATATTGACAAGATTATTAAAAGAAAAGTAATATACTCCATAATAACAAAATGTGACAACATTAATTTAATGAAAATAGTTTGAGAGAAATTGCTGGTCAAAATAGGACCTCAAAATTCAAAAAGAATCATTTGCATTATAATACACTGGGTGCTAAGTACTTGACTAACTAAAGGGAATTAAAATCATTGGTCCGTAAGCAGAAAATCTATCCCACATGTTCCTTTGTTTAGCATACACTAGATAATAAAATAATTGCATTTGTCATAAAACAAATGAAAAAGAATAAGAAAAACGCTTAAAAGTCATTGGTTAATGCAAAGGATATAATTGTGTTTAGCTCATTAAATTAATGATAATTCAACTTTGACTTGGGTCGGGAGCTTAAGTATAAACAAATATCCTTTTATTCCACTTTGTTTGTCAAATTTCCTTGTTTGCACAGTTATGTATTTCAGTATCAATATCTTCAGCTACGCATCATGCATTAAAATTATATAAATTTGTTAGTAGTATTTTAAAACTACTCATTGAGACAAATCAAACAATATCGTATGTAACATTTTTTTTTCTTATATCTTATATCTACAAAAAATTCTTCATACCAGTAAGGTATTGACTTAATAATTTATTAAAATTAAGAGTTTGTGTACATTAGATCATAGATCCAAATCCCACCTTAGTCTTTCGTAATTTGTATAGCCCATGGCTCATTCTCACAAAATAAAAAAGCCTCCCTTTTTTAATTTACTTTTCTTATATTTTTTTTTTGACGGGAATTTACTTTTCTTATTGAAGGTTTCAAATGAGACCTAAAGTAAAGAACAGACGCAATATATAGTTATGTATTCTCAAATAATACCAACTTCATGTATAACTGTGCATGTTATTTTCTGTTACTATTTGCATGCACAAACCTTAATTATTTTTTAACCTTAATTAATATCGAGAGAATATTAAGCAGGCAACAAGTTGATCTTTTGTATAGGGTGGTGAGGGAGTAAATAGTAAATTTGATAACCAAAAACAGAATACGCTTTAAGTGTAAAGAACAAAAAGAAAAGAACCAATGTCAAAATCCTAAAAACTAAAAAATTGAATAAGCTAATAAGGTAATTCAAAAGTCTAGTATGGAATCAAACCTAGAGGAATTGCCACAGTGAAACACCCAAGAAAGTGTATAAGAAACTAGGACCATTGCAAGATGACATTTGGCTAATCATAAATTAAAATTAAGATATGATGATCAAATATATATGTGACGAATTGTTAAGAGATTCTCTTAACTGTAAACAGCTAAGTTTGTGTCAACATCCATCTTATTTAGGAGAAGAGAAGTATGTTAGAACTAGACTATGTCAATTCAATGTGATACTGAAAGAGACTCTTTATTTGTATTAGAATGTGTTTCATTCTAGTCGCAAATAATCGAACATAATATTGAAATAGTTGCCCTGAAAGTTCCTAATAAAGTTCTCAAGACATCATATAGTATCATACACTATATGATTTGTTGATAAAGATAAGAGATAATCAATGTATACTTAATTGCTTATATATCCACCGGCTAATGGTGTCACAATCAACAAAAATTAGGGAGTTGAGTGATACTCTATCTATATCCACATCGTCTTGAGACAGATTCCTTCTAGAAAGAACATTATTATCATATTGTGTCATTACTTACATAGGACCATGAGGTAACTCATCATATACAAGGCAACGCCAAGTGTCGCGTCATGTTGTATAGATTTAAATAAACTTCATAAGATTAAAAAAAATTTAGTTTAGAATTCTATTTGGATAGAATTTAAAGATAAAATTGTTAGTTTAGGGCTTTTTTGGCATTGTTTTTGGTTTTTAGTTTTCTGTTTATTTGAAAACAAAAAACCAAAAACAGGAAACAAGAAAAAGGTGTTTCCGCTTTTCTGTTGTCAGTATTCAAAATTATCATGTTTTTAATAAGTTTGAATAATTTTTGATTCATTTCATGACATGTATAATATGATTTTGAAAAATAAAAAACCAAAAAACAGAAACCACAACAATGCCAAACGAGCCCTTAGAGTTTTATTTTTATTGATAAAATACAAATATTTCAAATGTACAAGTTGAATTATAATTTTATTCAAAAAAATTATTAGATTATAATTCTAAAAAATTATCATATAAATTTATTTTTTATATCATAATATTTTTTGGAGCGAAGGAAGTAGTTCAAAGCGTAAAACTTACATTTATAATTTAGGTTTAGTAAAAATAAGTTCAGTTTAGTAAAAATAAATTCAATTTGGTAAAAAAAAATAAAAAATTAATCAGTAAAAATCAATAATTTTTAAGAACAAATTTAATAGAGGATTAGTAAAAATAAATTTTAATCAACAAAATTAATTCCGATTTATTAAGAATAGTTTAAGTTCAGTAAAAAAAATATCATGCAATTCAACAACAATTTGGTGAAGATAACATGACCTTAGCTAGGGGGATTAAGTAACTCATTGTGAATCTTTACTTCCGGATTTTGTGATTTTATACGTAAACCAAACAAGCACAAAAAACTTGATTAGCACAAGGGGCAGAAAGGAATATAATGAACAACGGAGATAATCCTTTTTCTTTTCTTACATTAGTAAATTTTTATTTCTTTTTTATAAAAATGTAAGAAAAAAGAAAAATATTAGCAAATCCTCCTTACGAGGGGAATTCCTAAAGCATCTCAAACAAGAATGCGAATTAAACTAGAGTTATTACAAGGAATAATGTCCATATTTACACTAACTAAATTACCCACAATTGCTATCCAATCAGCTGCTCTGTTCGACTCTTGATAGATTTGGTGAATATTTCAATTGAGTAACCTGTTGTCAATCTTTACTTCGAATATGTGCTTAATTTGTAAACCAAACAAGCACAAAAAACCTAATTATCACAAGGGGCGGGAGGGAATAAATTAAAATGAACAACGGATGGCCTGGAATCCTTTTTCCTTGCTTACATTATTAATTTTTTGAAAAAGGTAAGAAAAAGGAAAAACATTAGAAAACCATCCTCAAAGGGGGAATTCTTAATGCATCTGAAGAAAAAATGAGAATTAAACAAGAGCTATTAAATTTCAAGGAATAATACTCATATTATCGCTAACTAATGACCCACATTTGCTATCCAATCAGCTGCTCTGTTCGACTGTTGATAGATTTGGAGAATATTTCAATTTTGTAACTGGAAAAAAGTGCTCTAACATCGTAGATAATGTGCTCAATCTCCATGAAATGGACTAGATATTTTTGACAGAATTGATAACTAAAAGGTTGTCACCCTCAATTTGAATATCGCAAATACCTTGTTAATTAAAGAGCTATGAGAAGGCCTTTATTGCTTACATTTTTAATTACAAAGTACATGATAATAAATACTACGGTGTATAAAGTTTCACATTATTTCATTTAAGACATGATGCTATGGTAAATTGGTAATACATAGTTAATTAAAAGTCCTATAGTTTTTTCACCTTAGACAAATAAAGAGAGTAAACAATTCTATGTCAATGATACAATTTGATCTTAATTTTTCTTTTTTTTTTTTGAACAATAAGAAAATGGCACATGGAATTCTTCTTAGAAGATAAAGTTTTTTCACCTTTGACAATTAAAGTTGCATGTTGATTAAACGGTCAGATATCTTCTCAGAAGATACACATCCAATAAGAAAACGGCACATGGAATTCTTATTATAAGAATAATCATGCATGAATTCTGATGTCAATGTAGATAACACTAGAATATTGAGTAGGTCAGATCATAGTACAGATAAAAGATACACTGTTATTTGTATACAATTTGTATTAGGTCTACTGTAGTGTGTAGTTCTAATTCATACGGCATATATTTTCGCTTTCATCTTTGATTTTCAACACCCTTTCTCGCTTAGCGTTTTAGTAAATGCCGGTGATATATTTTACGTTCAATCTATCATATCACCTATTATTATAATGTACAAACTCGGATTTGTTAGCTGCATTCGTCTTTACAAAACTCTACAAAAAAAATAGTAATATTAATTTTCAATAACTCTAGGAACATAGTTTATTAATGTCTTTTGTAAATTTGAAAGCGAACACGTATAAGAAGTAATCAATCACAATTCTACTCATCCGTGTGACGGAAATTACCTACATACAACCATACAAAGAAACAAAGAAGAAGGTAATCTTAAAGCTTAATATATAGTATACAAAATACATAATTTTATAATAAAAATAATTGAATATAAATTGTAAAATCAAAGAATGAGCGATTCACGTGCATCCACATAGCCTTGACTATCAACTGATAGATTAAGACCATCCAAATTTAGATTTATTTTATTTATTTATTTATACATTTATGAATTATCGAGCATGCAAATTATACAAATTAAACTTTATTTTTATTTTTATTTCTTCTCCACTACTTCATCTTAATTCCAATCAAGTTGCATAATTGCTTTGAAAATTAAATTAATACTCCAACAACTATTTAAACTCTAACATACAAGTACGAGCCAAAAATTGCCTTTTTGAAGCTAAGCAAAACACCAACTTTCTTTTTTTTTTTCTTTCTTTAATATCTTATCCATGTGACAATGCAACTTTCTACACCAAATTGCAAAAGGAGTATTAATGATTTTGACCATAATTTTTTTTGGAATAATTGCTTCAAACCCAGTTAATTGTAACACTAAAAACCAAGAGATAAGATAAAACCTAACCATGATTATTAATCTTAAATCAAAGTTTAGTCATTGACTGTCAAGGTTAGTAGCCCTAGCCTCACACGTTGAGGTGAATCTAAGATCGTTAAATTGATAGGGCATTAACTGATTGTAAATTACTAATTAAAGGTCTGATTTTCTCTGTATTATTTGTTATAAATAACTTCTAATTAACAATATAGTAGGGCGCGTGTCACTCATACTCCTTTCTAGAGGTCAGCCAATAAATAGCAAAATTGTCTACTGTCATATACCCTCGTGGTCAACCAATCATATTTCCTGAAATACATTGGTTACTTTGTTAATTCATTTTCTTTTAAACTCAAACTAATACGGATTTAAGCTGAGATATACCCTTAAATTAAAGGTCCCAAACTCCCAATAATGATGAAAGCTCTTCCAACAGTTGTTACACTCTTGGGTTAAGTTGGAACAACCCTTTACCGACTGATCCAATCACTCGTTGATTAATTGGTTCCTACCTGATCGACTCTCCAAAAAACAAATTTCTATCAAATTCTTCTGCAAATTCCAGCCAAATGCCAACCACGCAAACCCTTTAAAAACCACAAAATAAAAATTTCATCACCTTGGAACTCTAAAATGGATTCATATTATTATTATTATCATCATATTATAATATAAAGTTTATGATTGAGAAATACATGGCCTCGAAATATTCAAATTACACATGGTTGTTCTTGAATTTCAGGGAAAATAAAGCATGCAATTGAATTATTAATCAAAAAATTTACCAACAGAGAGTATTGCAAGCTCACCTGCCACACCTTATTGGAGCTTAAACTCTGATAAATTCTTATACTTGTTGCTCCAACTTGGCCATTTATTTTGACAATTTTTATTATCCATTAATAACAATGTAACAATTATCTCCTAAGAAATAATCTCAGAAGATCTTCATTTAATACTTTAAGTGCGAAAACTTTATGATAATAATCAACTTCATTCGTTGACTTCTAGTTTAACTTGTGGTATGTACTACTCTTTAAGGGATCGACGTGAACACTTTTTTGTCAGAATCAATTTGTATAATACATGCATATTGTAATGCTCTTAAGATTAAATAATTATAGAATTTAAAGAGATATACATAGATAGATGTGAACTACGTAAATAGAGAGTTGGATTGTCATGGAAGATGATTGTACACGATCATACGCGTACATAGATAGCAGCATATGTAGTACTGTATCATATGAACAAATAAACAATTGAATAATTGAATATTGTCTTTATCAAAATGATGAACACGATAGTAAAACTGCATGCATGTATGGACTTATAAGAGAGAGCATATAATTCAAAATAAATGAACATATAATAATTTAGAATAAAATAATACATCTTAATACGTGTCATGCATGCATTCCTAGTACATGTCTGTACCGTTTGACCTAATTGATGCATTTTGAGTCCGTTATTATTTAATCAAGATTAAACAAATTATAGCAAATTTTAAGCCTTTTTAATAAGCGGATCCGACTTTAACATTTTGATCTCAAAAAGGGTTTGATCATATCACTTCAAATTACATTCCGAAGTCCATAAATACTCTAACTTTGATCCAGCTTGAAAAACAGGTTTTGATATCATCATCGATCGCACTTTCGTTTTGGGACAAGCAAGACTACAAGAGACTATCTATAAGAAGGTGTCTACACTCTACAGGTTTATCAATCATGATTATTTTATGGATTTTTTGAGTTTTACCAACAAAAAAAATAAAAAAAAAATTATTTTTTACCACCAAAACTTTTAAAAGTTTTATTTTACCAAAAAAAAATAAATAAAATAAAAAATTGTTTTTTTACCACCTGTTGTAAAAAACCTAATGAAAAATTTTAAATTCTTCGATTTTCGTGCCAAACACATGGTCTTTAGGGGTTTTGGGGGGCATTTTGGTCCTTATGATCCAAGTTGAGGTTAGAATTGACAAAAAATGACCAGAAATGTTTCTTATTGAGTGTTTTAAATACATCAATTTGCGTGAAACATGCAAAACGAGGTATTACAGATAATTTTTTGTCAATTCTGACCCCAAATTGAGACCCTTAGGGTCAAAATGCCCCCTAAACCTATGAAGGACATGTTTTGCGCACGAAAATAAAAGAATTTTATTTTAAACCGTTAGATTTAACTGTTTTCTTGACGGTAGGTGGTTAAAAACAATTTTTAAAATTCTTTTTGGTGGTAGTAAAAAAATTTTTTTTTTTTTTGATTTTTTTGTTGGTAAAAGTAAAAAAAATCCTTATTTTATTGCCTAAATTGTTATAAGTTCAAATAAAAGTGAAAGGAGGGAATGATTGGTAGTTTATATTTTGGACACCAACTCTTCACTCCTCCCTTCGAATGTTACACAATTTCTCTCATTTGCTATACTTTTCAATAAAGCATCCTTGACTTTCTAATGTGAACCTGATGAAAGATTATGATCGTTTCTACAACTAAAAATGAGTTTTTGCGACCGTCTTGAACGGTCGTTGAAAATAGCAAAAACGGTCGCTGAAAATAATTGCAACCGTCAACGGTCGTAACGTGGTGGTCGTTATTCACTTGGTCGCAAAAAGAAATAATTACGACTGGTTGACGGTCGCAATTAATTTGTGACCATTTTCTTTATTTTCAACTACCGGCACTAAAACGGTTGCAAATATAATTAATTGCGACCATTATCAAACCGGTCGCAAATATGGACATTTGCGACGGTCTTAGGCAGTCGCTAATTTTTTTTTTTTTAAAAAAAGGTGTCAAACGCAACCCAGCAACCAATACCCACTGACTAGTTGCATTCTTTCACACCCTAAACCCCCTTACCCACCACCACCGTCCTCCCTAAACAACCAATACCCACCACCACCACTATCGCTAAACAACCTTTAACCCAAAAAAAAAACCCATAAAAATTAAATCAACCAAACATATGATATAAAAAAAAACCCCACAAAACTAAATCAACAAAACCACCCACTAAAATCAAACCGAAGTCAAACAAAAAATCGAAATTCAAGCAAAATCATACCCAAATTAACATAAATCAAAACGAAAATTAAACCCAAAATTAAAATCAAAACGAAAATGAAACCCAAAAAGAACAAAAATCAAATAAAAAAAATCAACAATCAAACATGAAAATTAGAATTTAAAAAAATCAACCAAATTAGAACAAAAAATCAATCAAAAAAAATTACAAATAGGAAAACATACCTCAAACACAAAATTGATTTCGAATTTGGTTTAATAAGACCAAATTCGACCATGAAAAGTCTAGATCAAAACCATTAACTTGCTTTAAAACACCACCTAAGCATTGAACCGTGCGTGAGCAGCTGTCGGACTCGCCAACACCACCGAAGTTGCGGGAAACTTCCAAGAACTAGATCAGAAGAGAAGAGGGAAGAGAAGGAGAAGAGGAAAGAGAACGAGTGGGAGAAAAGGAAAGAGAAAGAGAAAAGGAGAGGCGGAAATGCGGAGAAGGAGAAGAGGAAAGAGGAAAGAGAAGAAAGCAGATCAGGGAGGAGGAGAAGTGTGAGAAGAGAGAGAAAGGAAAGAGAAGAGAGAGAAAAAAGAGAGAAGAAGTGGAGCGGCGTTCAACATAATTAGGGTTAGGGGGAGGTTGCCACTCAATTTATACCTATTTTTTTATTAAAGAAGTAAAAATCCTATTACGACCGCTTAAAACGGTCGCAACTTACGACTATTTCTGTAACAGTTGCAATTTCGGCATTTTGCGACCATTTTTAGCGGTAGCAATAGAATTATTTTTATGTAGAATTATTTTACACATGCATTATTTTTTTAAAAAAATCTTTAAATACCTTTGCGACCGTTTAGTAGCCCAAAAATGGTCGCAAATTTGCGACCTCTTTGAAAACGGTCGCAAAATTGCTACTGTGTTAAAAACGGTCGCAGATTTTATATTTTGCGACCGTTTTAATGGCGGTCGTAAAAAAACAGTAGCAATTTGACCGAATTTTAGTAGTGTTCCTTTCTCATTGATTAAGCTTGAGTATAAATACACAATTATAAGAGATAAACTAGGAAACTAACTAGCTACAAACTAGCAAAGATATATACAATTACCAAACTAATTATATACAATATTATCATAATATATTTACATATATTCTAACACTCCCCCGCAGTCGTAGCAGGAGCATCACGGACGCTAATTAAGACTGGGACGAAAGTCATCAAACAAAACCCGTGGAAGTCCCTTCGTAAAGATGTATGCAATCTAATAACAGGAGGGAACATGTAATACTCGTACCTCGCCCTTAGCGACTTTTTCACAAACAAAGTGAATGTCCATCTCAATGTATTTTGTGCATTGATGTTGCACGGGATTCCCAGAGAGGTAGATGGCACTCACATTATCACAATAAACAAGAGTTGTTTTCTGAATAGGAAAGTAAAGCCCAATTAACAAATTCCTGATCCAACATGAATCGGAAACCACATTAGCAACTCTATGGTACTCAGCCTCTGCACTTGATTTTGACAGTGTAGGTTGTCGTTTAGAAGACCAAGAAATCAAATTATCACCAATATTAACACAATAACCTAAAGTAGATCGCCTGGTGTCGAGGCATCCCCCCCAATCCGCATCGGTATAAGAGATAAGTCTATCAATGGAGGACTTATACAGATGCAAACCATAAGATAGAGTTCCTTATAAGTAGCGTATAATACGCTTCAAGGCACCCATATGCGCATTGCGCAGATCGTGCATGTGAAGGCACGCTTGTTAAACTGCATATGAAATATCAGGTCTAGTGAAAGTCAGGTACTGAAGAGCACCTACAAGACTCCTATATTTAGTTGGATCCTCATATGGAGCATCATGACAGGCACTAAGCTTAGATTTTGTATCAACAGGAGTAGGGCAAGAGCTATAATTTGACATACCAGCCCTGTCATAATAGAAGCAGCATACTGTTTCTGGGACAAAAACATACCGTGAGCATTGCGAGTCACATCAATGCCTAAAAAGAAGCTCAATGAACCTTAGTCCTTAATTGCAAATTCGGAACTCAAGAGGGTCATAAAATGTTTTCGCAAACGGTCAGAGGATGCTGTAAGAATGATATCATCAACATATAACAGAATATAAGCAGTGTTAGATCCCTGCCTGTAAATAAACAGAGAGTTATCAGATTTACTGTTAGCAAATCCAATAGATGTAACAAAATCTGCAAATCGTTGATACCAGGCCCGTGGAACCTATTTGAGACCGTATAGAGATTTTCGCAATAAACACACATGATCAGGGCGACTTTTATCGCGAAAACCCATTGGTTGATACATATAAATTGTCTTGTTGAGATAACCATGAAGGAAAGCATTCTTGACATCCAACTGATGGATGGGCCAAGAGTGAGATAAAGCAATGCTAAGAATAGTATGAATAGTGGTTGGTTAGACAACCGGACTGAAAGTCTCATCACAATCAATACCATGTTGTTGAGTTTTGCCATCACCTACAAAACGGGCCTTATGCCTCTTAAAAGAACCATATAAAATTCGTTTATGACGAAAAATCCACATAGAACGAATAACATTCACATTAGGGGCCGAGGTACCAAATCCCATGTATGATTATCAATAAAAGCATTATATTCATCTAACATTGCACTTTTCCAATTCAGGTCACGAATAACACTATTAGGGTCCTTTGGTATAGGAGAAATGGTGGTAGTGGTGGTCGTGTTTAAATTGTGAAAGTACTTTGGGTTAGGTTTAACATTGCCATCTTTAGCTCGGGTAGTCATAGGATGAGCTGTGGTAGCTAGCTAGCTAATGGTGGGAGTATGATGGGGTGGTGAAGCGTGGTCGGCAATGGGTGACAGTGGAGGTGGGACGGTGGTAGCAGGAGAGCTGCTGGGAGTCAGTGGTGAGGAATGATCATCACTTCTCGAGGAAGTGGTGATTGCCTGATTGGGCTGTCAAATAAAGGACGCCCGAAAAAGGATGTGTGATGAAGGGCAGGCTGTTGGGGGCGCGCATTTTGGGTTGTGACTGTACCAAGAGGAATTAGGCAGGAGGGGGAAGAGGGCCCAAATGTGGGGTAAGGTCCAAACCGCACAATTGGAGGTGTAGAATGGGCTGGAGAATGAGGGATTTGATTGAATGGTGTGCAAATGGGGAAGGTGATCTAATGGATTAAAATCCAAAAAATCATAAGCATCAGATTTCGGTGTGTGAACTTTAGAAAATGGAAATTCGTTTTTAATAAATTTCACATGCCTACAAATGATGATTTTGCCATTTGATAAGTTGTAGCACTTCGAACCACGATGACTTGGCCTGGGGCCAAGATAGACACAAGGTGTGGACCATTTTTGCAATTTATTAATAGTTTTAGAGGGGAAAAGTTGAAAACATAAGAAACCAAAGACACGTAATTCCAAATAGATTGGATCACGTTCGTAACTGGTATAAAACTTGAGTTTGAGATTTAAAACCTAAGACTTTGGTTGGACGAATGCTGAGAAGATAAGTAGCCATAGCCAGATCATGCTTGATGCCAAAATGAATGTGGCAAAGAAGCATGAGCAAGAAGGGTCCTAATGATGTTATTTATTGATTTTATGTGGCATTCAACTTTTCCATTTTGAGGAGATGTGTGAGGACAAGAAAGACGATAGAGCATGCCATGGTTTTCAAAAAATTATTTAAGAGTACCGTTAACATACTCGATGCCATTATCACATTGAAAAGTCTTAATGTCACGTTCAAATTGATTTTGAACTATCTTATGAAAAGATTGAAAAAGATGTTTGACCTGAGATTTCTTTGCAATAGGATAAGTCCATAATAATTTTCTGTAGTCATCAAGAAACAACATATAATAACAATGACCAGAAGAACTTGTAATAGGAGAAGTCAAAAGATCACTATGAATAATATAAAAAGTCAAAGCAGTGTGGGACATAAAATTAAAAAAAAATGTAATTTAACGTGTTTCCCTAGAGGACACGAAGAACAAAAAGAGTTACAAGCCTTATTACATTCAATTAATTTTTGAATACTTAAAGATCTAAGAACAGTATCTCCAGGATGTCCTAATCGATTATGCCAAAGATCTGAAGAATAAGAGCAGTAAAATTTGAATGTTAGACTGAAGAGTTGGCTTGATTATTGGAAAATATTTGATAGAGGTCACCGGTATTGTCACATCTCATTAGTTTGGCCCTCGTCTGTAAATCATTCATAGAAAACCCATAAGGATCAAAGTCAATGGAAACCATATTGTCAGTTGTGAATTTACGGACTGAGATCAAGTTCTTTATTATTTTGGGAGCATGCAAACATTGTTTAAGGTAAAGGGAGGGTACGGGGAGCGCAAAGTAGCACTACCATGACCAATACTTGAAACAAAATCACCACTACCAACAACAATGTTATGATTTTTAATGCTCAAATTAACATAGGAGGAAAGAATACCTTGATCGGCCGCCATATGAGATGTTGCTCCAGTATCCATATAATAATTGTTATCCGGCTGGGACAAATTTGCAAGCATGTGCATTGCGGCTTCAATATCCGTAGGGGAAGGATTTGGAGCATTGGTAGCACTGTACGCTTATGGGCGTTGACCCAAGATGCCAGGCCCACCTGGCCATGAGCTGGAAGAAGGGGCAACAGGCCTCGAAGCCTAAGACTGATCCGGATACGGACAAGGTGGATTAGGCCACTAGGCTAGCCGCGGATTCCAGGATGCAGGCCAAGAATACGGGCCTTGCTGGAATTGCCAATGCTGCCCATTAGATGGGCCGGACTGTTGCTGGGCTGGTCTAGAGTTGCAGGGCTTACCAAATGTCTTAAAATTAGACTTCTTTTGCTTGCTTCCTTTGTTGTTCGACCGTGAGGAATTCACAGAAGAATCCGAGTGCTGTTGACTACTGGTGGATGAGATGAGAGCCGTCGGTGGTCGGCTAGTGGACCCACCCTCCGTAGCCCAGCGGTTTGTGATGGTCCTCTCGGCTAATTTCAGGCGAGAACGACAACTTTCAAAAGAAGGTAAAGGTTCCTGGTTTTGAATGAAATCCACTATACCTGCATATGCTTCGGGAAGATCGGCTGTCATTTTGAGAATGAGACGGGCATCGGGAATCGAAGCATCAACATCCGCAAGACTATCGGCAAGGGATTTGATGTGATTACAATAGACGTCAATGGATGAGAAATTCTTAAAGTCAAGGTTAACAAGTTTTTGTTCGAGATGGGACGCTCTTGATGTTTTGTTATCCTGGAACATGGACTCAAGACAAGCCCAAGCACCCTCAGCAGTGTCATCCTTGAGGAGAATAGCTGTGAGGAGATCAGTAGAAATGGAACCGTAAATCCAATTGAGGACCACAACATCTAAGCGCTTCCAAAAAGCAAGGTCTGCAGCTTTGGAGGCCTCATATGCTGCGAGTTCCTTCGCCTCCGTAGAAGGAATGATATGATTGAGAGGATCATGAACCCTACAAAGCACTTTGAAAAGTGCAGCCCACGAGTGATACATCCCATGGTCGGCATCCAACGTGATTAGAATAAGAGACTTCACATTGGAGATAGTCAAGGCTGGGTGGTATTTTGTGGAATCAGCCATAAAGATTGTGCAGCGAAAGAAGAAGAAAAGGAAGAAGGATGGGCCGAATGATAGGGAAAAAAAGGTCGAGGATCGAAACCCTTAATCTAATACCATGAAAGATTATGATCATTTCCTTTCTCATTAATTAAGCTTGAGTATAAATACACAATTACAAGAGATAAACTAGTAAACTAACTAGCTACAAACTAGGCAAAGATATATACAATTACCAAACTAATTATATACAATATTATCAAAATATATTGACATATATTCTAACACCTGAATCCATACTTCTCACAGCCTGGTAGCAATTTATGGTATATAATTTCTTATAAATTTCCATGCAATAATTAAGAATGCGTTCTTCAAATCCAATTGTAGGACAATGACATGTCGTATATTCATTGCATTTTTGAGTTCATGCATAGTCATACATATAGTATACAATCACAACTAGTTGCTTTAAGGTTTTTATTCTTAATTCTTGAAACTATCTCTTGTCAAAGGGTTAAATTTATTACATAGTGTCACTCAAAAGTTACTTTTTCCCCTCTCAATACAACATTAGTTTGAGATCGAGTGAATGGATAACATTTCAATTTTTATTTTTTCGACAAAGAGAACTAGAAACTAAAAATCACAAACACTTAAAAGTACCAAGAAAGAAACTGGTGATGACAAGCCTGAACTGCTAGTCAATGAGCCGGAGATATCCACAAGCAAGGAACTTTGCTAATCCTGCAAATTGACATGTTTTGAAGAACTTCCCTAATTGTCGTTAATAACCAAAGACAAGAAATATTATCCGAACACAAATGACAAAGAAGAGAAGGCAACTGCGCACAATCCATATAATTAAGGAGCCGAACAAAACCCCTATGATATACAACACGCAAGGCCCATAAGCAAGCTTGAAGCTCAACTTGAAGCATAGAGGACGTCTGACAAGCCCTCGAGCCTCCTCCTAAAATCCAATCCAAATGAATTTCCCTTAAAACCCAACATGTACCTGTTGTATTATCTTGAACATTCCAAGCTCCATCCAGCAAAGGACAAAAATCCAAAGTATCAGTTGCAGACCCTTTCAAGCAACCGGCAGTAAAAGACCTGGGAGAAGAGAGTCGAGATTGTTGAAGAAGGTATTGTTACTGAGAGAAAGTAGAAGTCACAATACCCCTAGAAACCCAATCACCAGTAAGGTAAAAAGTTTTTGCCAGAGAATAAACCGCATTACGACACACCTTGTGATTGCGAGATAACCAAATAGCCCACATGAAGGAGATAAAATGCAACAATCCATTCCAATCCCGCAAAATTCTATAGGCACCAACATTTCACTTTACAACATGCATCTTGACAAAGCTTGTTTACAGGCGGAGAATTGTTCTTAAACTTAGCACATCCATCACATTATTTAGCTCTAGATTAGTTCCAAGTTTATAAATTGTACCAAAGTATAGTATATTTATATCTTCCACTTGTAGTAATGTTAATTACTTAACAAGTGAGTTTAATACTCCGAAAGCATCCAAATCATCATAAAATCACCTGAAATATAAAGAATATAAGAAACGCAGCATAATAGAGGACAATGTAACTTTTGTAAAAATAGCCCTAAAAACGACCAATACTACTAAAAAAAACTATAAAAGTAGCACTAATGTGCCAACGAATCCTATATTAATTTTTCATCCATTTCATATTATTTGAAACATAACATTTTGACCACATTTTAAACGCTTTTTAAAGAAGATATTTGAGGGTGTAAAAAAATAATAAAATAATCAAAACACAATTAAGATGAAATTATATGGAGTTAAGAATAAATACGGTCCCTGAACTTTCGTATTTGTGCACTTTTAGTCCCTCAACTTTCATTTGTGCACTTTTGGTCCCTCAACCACCACACTTGGTGTTCCTGGCCAAAAATTTGAGGGACCTTGCCTAGTCAGCAAAAGTTTAGGGACTATGAGTCAGCAAAAAAGTTCAGGGACGATGAGTAAGCAATTGAGCAAAACTTCAGGGACGATGACTAGGCAAATAGTTTAGGGACTTCAGCCATTAATACATCAACAATTTAACAGCAATTGAGCACAAATTTTTGCAGTATCAAATAACTAGCGGTTAACAATTTAAAAAGACTTTATAAATGATAGAAGTTCTTCACAAAAATGCTGTTGATCATTAAAAAAATCTGGCTCCTTCAAAAAATTTCTTCCATTGCATTAAGAACTCAAGTCAAGGTACCTGCAAAACAAAAGTGTAATTTTGCAATTAGTATTCATTCTAGTAACTTTATTTTCAGATAAATAATGTATGTTTTCTGTTTTTTGTAGGATATCTTCTTACAGTAGAGGTTCTAAAGGTAATGGAAGGAGGTGTCATTGTGGGTTACCTCTGACAAGAATAAGGTCATGGACAAGATATAATCTAGGCAGGAGATTTTTAGCATGCTAAGACCAACAGAAGGAGCTACAAGTATTTTTAAGTGGATTGATGATGAAGATCAGACAGAGTGGCAGAGGGAGGTCATCCTAGGGCTACTTGAAGACGAAAGAATGTTGTCTAGAAGTTCAAGAGCTGAAGAAGAGGGTTAATGAAGCAAACACATATGCAAGAAAGATGACCTCAGAGTGTGTTATGCTGAAAATGAAAAAAATCAAGGGTATCTTTTAAGTGTGAGTTATTTTTGAAATTGCTACATTTTTACTTGCTTGGTATGTTATTAGGAAGCAGGGCAACTAAATGTAATTATATTACTAATGGTAGAATGTAAGACCTTTATCATTTTTTTTACAACAACAAAACAGACATAGAAAATTAAAAAGAGTGAAAAAAGGTAATTAAAAACACCTTTATCATTATTAATAAAATAAATCAAGTTACTTCATTTGCTCTTGTCTCTAATTTGCACTTGCTTTGCCCTAGCTAAGTTCTGTAATGATTGTGTTGATATTGTTTGTGTTGATTGAGATATTGCTTCTAGTTGTGTTTGTGACAGAGGATATTCCTGAGAGAAAGAATATATGGTCTACTCCCCTGCATAATCAAAGTAAAATGCAGCTCCTCCTCTAGAAGTTGTTGGAATTGGTTGAGTAATTGGCTTAAAAAAGTGACAAAAAAAATTATATAAGTACAATAATGGAGCATAAAAATAAAGCAATTTAGGACAATAGCAAATACTTACAGTTGCTTGTCTTTGATAGTCATTAGGGTAGGTGTATACACCCCCACCTCTGTTGTGCATTGGGACTGCAAGAGCAAGATCAGTTAAGGGGGCAGTAGTGGTGTTAGGACCACTAGAACTTTCCCTTGTTGCATTCCTACATGTTGCATTGTTGTGGCTAGGAACCCCACACAAGCTACATGTTATTTTGCCTCCTTTCTTCCTTAGCTTCCTACGGTAGGCGCCATTCAAAGTGCGCCTACGTAAAGCATGTTGTGAATATGCTTGGCAATCATAGGAAGTGGAAATTGACATTATAAGATTAGGTACACGATTAGGGACAAAGCAAAGTAAGGAGCCGCCAACAAGTTTTTAAGGAACTTGTAAACCGTTCACGGATCATTTAAGGCAACCACGAATAAGGGACACCGATAGGCAACAACGATTGACCCGTGAATGTTACACCCCATTCATAATCCATGAGATTACTTACTCCATATTGTTCAAAACCACGAAAGGAGGATCGAGGATGATGGTACGAAATGAGTCATGGAGTCACATTCACCTGTATTGGCTACTACTCGAATCTTATTGTGAAAAGTAATTCTTGCGATCTCAAAGGCATCATACAAACAAAGATTCAATTTGCTTCAAACTAATATTAAGCTAAATTGGTTGAATGTTAATGCAACACATAATTCTAAAATATTGTGATCACTTGAATTAAACAACAAGTGAAAGGAATGATGTCCTTCAAACAAGTGTATTATTCCGATAGAGGGTTCGGAATTATTAGAAAGCTAATTATTCAGTGAGGTCAAGTGATCGGAATGCCTGGGTGGAGGCCGCTTTTGATAAGTAATATTAATGTATAATTGATATTACAGCTTAATCTTGACTGAACCCTTCGGGTCACACCCAAGCAACTAGCGAACCGAAGCGACGATCAGAAGGAATTAATGAGTTGCCCGAGTAATTAATATATAGACGTCGGAAATTCGAGCTTGGAGCGTCGAAAGTCGAGTCGATAATAATAAAAGACAAGACGAGAAAAACTAATAAATCAACAAATTCCCAAAATACCCCTAGCATCGGAATGCCCCGAGCAGACCGAGTGCTAGGGGCATATAGCCTAGCAAGGTGGCTAGCAAGCGCACCAAGTCGAGCCTAGGCTGGCTGGTGCGTACTAGCGCACCAACGCTAGCAGCATCACAAGCTAGCAATGCTAGCTAGCTAGCAGCGCGCTAGCGTGCTAGCACTGGTAGCAGTGCGTGCGTGCTGGCGCGCAGGGCCAGCCAAGGCGAGCTGCGGCATGGTGCGCCACGCCCAGCAGCAAGCAGCAAGCAACCTTGCTGGGCTGGCACTGCTAGGCAGCAGCCATGCCGCAAGCACCAAATTGCTAGCAGCAGCCCACGGTTGCAGCAGCTCGCACGCAAGTGCTGGGCATGAAGGGTGGCACCAAGCCATGGCAGCCCACTTGGGGTGACTTGGTGCCCAAGTGGGGCTGCCATGTGGTGGCTAACAAGAGAGGGTGAGAGGTGTGAGGTGGCGGTTTTTGGAAGATGGACGTCAAAACCGCCTTCCTAAATGGTGGCTAGCAAGAGAGGGTGAGTGATTGCTGCATATTACAATTATGAAATATGGCTGATGGACGTCAAAACCGCCTTCCTAAATGGTATTTTGGAAGAAACTGTGTATATGACACAACCTGAAGGTTTTGTCGACCAAAATAATGCTGGGAAAGTTTGTAAGCTTAAGAAGTCCATTTATGGGCTAAAGCAAGCAAGCAGGAGTTGAAATCTGCGATTCGATGAAGCCATCAGTAAGTTTGGTTTTATCAAGAATCCAGATGAATCTTGTGTTTACAAGAAGGTCAGTGGGAGTGACATCACCTTCCTAGTCTTATATGTCGATGACATATTGCTCATTGGAAACAAAATTTCGTTGTTAGAGTCTGTAAAGGCCTTGCTTGGAAAGTGTTTCTCAATGAAAGACTTGGGAGAGGCTCAGTACATACTAGGCATCAAGATCTATAGGGTTAGATCGAAAAGGATGATTGGATTGAGTCAAAATACTTATATTGATAAGGTACTTGCTCAATTTGGCATGGAGGAGGCCAAGAGAGGTCACATGCCAATGTCACATGGCATAACCCTAAGCAAGAAGCAGTGTCCACAAACACCTGATGAGCGGGTGAGAATGAATCAGATTCCATATGCTTCGCTTATTGGATCGATCATGTATGCCATGATATGTAGTAGGCCAGATGTATCGTATGCCTTGAGTGCTATGAGCCGTTACCAATCAGACCCAGGAGAGGCCCATTGGACTACGGCCAAGAATATCCTAAAGTACCTGAAAAGGAACAAGGATAAATTCCTGGTGTATGGTGGTTCAGAGGAATTAGTTGTTGAAGGTTATACCGACGCGAGCTTCCAAACAGACAGAGACGATTTCAAATCGCAATCTGGATATGTGTTATGTCTAAATGGAGGAGCGTTTAGTTGAAAGAATGCCAAGCAGAGCACAACTGCAGATTCTACAACTGAAGCCGAATACTTAGCAGCTGCTGAAGCAACTAAGGAGTTTGTTTGGATTCGTAAGTTCGTTGGTGAACTTGATGTTGTACCCTCAATCAAGGGTCCAATAGCCCTCTATTATGACAACAATGGAGCTATTGCTCAGGCCAAAGAGCCAAGGGAACATCAGAAGGTCAACCATGTCAAGCGGCGGTTTCACATGATTTGAGAATGGAAATCAGAAGGTGAAATCAGAATTTGCAAAGTTGGAACAGATGACAATGTAGCCAATCCACTTACTAAACCTTTGCCTCAAGTGAAGCTCAACAAGCACGTTGAGGCAATGGGAATCAGGCACGTAGGAGACTGGCTTTGATTTTCCCGTTTAGTGTTTTAGTTAATTTTGAACATTTAATGTAAGACACTAAGAAAAACCATTCAAGTTTTTGGAGTAATATTTCATGCAAATATTTTATTGCTCCGGTTGCTATTTAATTGTGGTTTAGGATTAAATAATGAGTCCATTCGATTCTTAGAATATTCAAAATAGGGTATCAAGACCAGTCTTGGTAAGCAAACACTTATTAAGTGAACATTGAATATTATAATCGAAAATTATCCCTAATCGAGGTCATTTAAACGATGGACGATTAATGACCATTTGAGATTAGTGTGTAGTTTGATTTATAGCATCGTTTCTTGTGCTACAAGGACATGATTGTCATAAATCATTTGCACTGGTATTGGTTTAGAACCATACTGGATCGACCTATGAGAATACTTTAAGAGATTAAAAATCGTCATAAGTATACTTCTCATTATGGCTATCGGAACCTATTTCCTCGACCATGAGTATTGTGAGTTCCCTTGTTTGAGTACTAGTCTGCTTTGATGTTGTCAAACGTCTGCCGTAATAGGGGATTATAACGGCAACACTCAGGCGGCTAGGTCCTCTTAGTAAGAGAAGCTACATTACAAGATTGGGAATGTCCCCCTACTAAAAATAGGGAAGATGTCTTTGTTGTTTACAAGGCCTCTCGAAGAGCGAGACTGTAAAATGCATGGCCGTACTCGGATGGATTTTAGAAATTATCTGTTTATTGACAGTTGGACTCGGGATCGAGAAACACTTCTAGAAAAAATAAGGATGATGAATAAATCTTACCTTATAGTTCATGAAGAGACATAAAGTGACATAGGAAAAAGGCTATACACTAAATGCGCACTTGTCCGGAAGGACAAGTGGGAGATTGAAAGGAATGGTGTCCTTCGAACAATTGTATTATTCCGATAGAGGGTTCAGAATTATTAGAAAGCTAATTATTTAGTGAGGTTAAGTGATTGGAATGCTTGGGTGAAGGCCGCTTCCGATCAGTAATATTAATGTATAATTGATAGTACAGCTTAATCTTGACTGAACCCTTCGGGTCACACCCAAGCAACTAGCGAACCGAAGCGACGAATAAATTCGGAAGGAATTAATGAGTCGCCCGAGTAATTAATATTTAGAGGTCGGAAATTCGAGCTTGGAGCGACAAAAGTCGAGTCGATAATAATAAAAGACGAGACGAGAAAACTAATAAATCAACAAATTCCCAAAATACCTCTAGTATTGGAATGCCCCGAGCAAACCGAGTGCTAGGGGCATTATAGCCTAGAAAGGTGGCTAGCAAGCGCACCAAGCCGAGCCTAGGCTGGCTGGTGCATGCTAGCGCACCAACGCTAGCAGCAGCACAAGCTAGCAATGCTAGCTAGCTAGAAGCGCGCTAGCGTACTAGCACTGCTAGCAGTACGTGCGTGCTGGCGCACAGGGCCAGCCAAGGCGAGCTACGACATTGCGCGCCACGCCCAGCAGCAAGCAGCAAGAAAGCTTGCTGGGCTGGCACTGCTAGGCAGCAGCCATGCCACAAGCACCAAATTGCTAGCAGCAGCTCACGGCTGCAGCAGCCCGCACGCAAGTGTTGGTCCTGCTGGCCGAAGGGTGGCACCAAGCCATGGCAGCCCACTTGGGGTGCCTTGGTGCCCAAGTGGGGCTGCCATGTGGCGGCTAGCAAGAGAGGGTGAGAGGTGTGAGGTGGCGGTTTTTAGGAGAGGAGTGGGGAGCAAGTTTGGTCCCCCTCTTCTCCAAATGGTCCTCACCTAACCCCTCATATGAGCTTGACACTTGTTGATTTATTAGTAGCTTGCTTATTTATTTTATTTTAGATTTAAAATAAAATGAATAAAATCAAAATCCCCCACATGGAAATACGATGGGAATTTTGAGAGCCTTTGCCTATAAATACCAACCTTGGGTGTTGGGATTCTTCACTTGAGTAAGTGTTGAAAAAGGCATCACAGTGTGAAAACCTTTGAACACTAATTACTCGGGTTTTGAGGTCGGGCCTTGTTGACTCCAAGGCAATAGACCGAGTTCGGTGCTCGCGTTGCGGATGGACTTCGTTGGAGGTCCTCGTGTGAGCGGGGCTAAGAGCTTTCGAAGTAAGAGCTCAATTAAGTGAGCGAAGCACGCTATAAAGGTAATAATCTCTTACTTATTCTTGTGTTTATTTTAATTATGCATTATGGTTATAATTATTGTGAGTTTGGTGTTGGGGTCGGGTTTCCTTCCGCGGTGGGTCGGACTCACCGAAACCCAACAATAAGATTAAAAGGAACCTAAACTGGTTGTCCAAATTATCTTATTAGGCGTGATAATCAATTATATATTCCCTTTAATATGCAATATGGCGATCAATAAATATAATAGAGTAAACATCAACATTGGAAGCAATTTAACATTAATATTGTTAGTCAAATAAAATAATAATAATAACCCTAATCATGATACTAGCAACAAGAATAAAAATAAGAGTAATTAAGTGAATTAATTACTCACGTTCTGCGCTTCTTTAAATTGCTACATCATGAATAAATTGTTAGTAACTTCAAAATTAAAATTAAATTAAAAGAAAGTAAAGTTGATTTGGTCCAAACCCTCAGTCAATTCTACCTTTCACGCCTTGGTTTAAGTATGGAACTTCGGGTCAAGTATGGACTCCTTGGAGTGCCTAGGGGAAGTATTGTAAGAGAATAGGGAGGCTAATGTTAGGCTAAAGAGATAATAGAATGATTGTGGGTGCCCCGAAACTGGGAAATCAGCCTTGTATTTATAGAGAAAATGTGGGGGGTAAAGCACAAAACTGTAGAAGTGAAAAGGCGCCGCGGAGAAACCCTAGGAAAATACCACGTCATGGCATGTGTACAGTGACACGGCACCGTATACCGTGACACGGCACAGAATACCGTGACACGGTAGTAATGTCGTCAAGCGGCATATCTGTCGTGACACGACAAATGCCTTTTCCTGAAATCTGTCTAGATTCACTTTATTTTTTGCTTAATAATTAAGTATGTGATATTTTATGCGCCGTTTCAGCTATTCCAGATTAATTTCAAGCCTAGGGTTATTATTATTTATTAGAAATAGATTAAAAAGGGTTTGGGCTAGGATATGAGTTGGAATGAGTTTGAATAAATGGTTTGACTGATTTGTTGACTGAATATGTTAGACTAAATATGGCTTTTATGCACTCTCGAGATTAAATACTTGACCCGACCAATAATGGCGGTGAAAGGTTGTTCATCATCGAGTTTGGTTTTGGGGAGACATTTTTAGGTGTCTACACCAGCTGAAGCCCTTCTATTTGTCTTAGATCTGTTATGCACCTTTTTTTATCTCATGAGTAGTGACACTGTTCTCTGTAGTAGGCCATTCTTGTGGACCATTTAGAGGCTCAAGTAGGTGATCATAAGCCTTTGCATATGTGTGTTTTCTGAAAAAATCATTCACATATTGCTCTGGTTGGTCCAATTTATTCCAAATGGCCACCACAGCATGTTTGCATGGTATGCCACTAACTTACCATGCATTATAGTAGTAGGTTCTCTCCACCAAATTAACAACATATTTAGTTTGAGTTGCCCCATCCCGCACTCCATAGAAAAAAACTACCATCCTAGAATGCATTCCAACCCCTGGCACATATTTTATGCTTCTCTAGTTGCTGTTGGATTCTAGGACATAAACTGAGATCCCTTTCTTGATCATGTCTCTTTTCTTGTGTAAATATGTCCATTAAGCTCTCTCTAATGTCTTTTAACATGCTGATTATAGGCTTATGTCTCCATTTCAGTATGTATGCATTTAAAACTTCACTTATGTTGCTGTCTACACTATCACAACATGACATCGGTGTGTAGAAAGCCCTGCACCTTTTTTATAATTTCTTTTCAACAAATCCTCTACAACATCATTTGAAAGCTCCCTCACGACTTGTAATTTTGCCAGAAAATAATTCTCGATAGTGGACTTGGAAATTTTCCAAAATTGCTTTCTAAACTCTAAGCTACCCCCAAACACCCCCCTAAAGTTGCAGTAGACATGTCTTGCACATACCCTGTTCTTAGCTTGTGGAAAAACCTCTGCAATTGCAGAAACCAAGCCTTTTTGCTAATGTGACATGAATGTATACGATGCTCCTTCTTCTATTTCTACATCAGCAGCTAGTAGGTGTAAGAACCAACTGAAGGAGCTAAATTGCATGAACTTGTCAATATATGTGATCCATTCTTGACTCTACTTCTACAGTACAAGCTCATTCATATATATTCTCCCTATATTCTGAAATAAAGGGGTGCTAGGTTCCTCATGCTCTGTATATATATATATATATATATATATATATATATATATATATATATATATATATATATATATACATATATATATATATATATACATATATATATATATATATATATACATATATACATATATATATATATATATATATATATATATATATATATATATATATATATATATATATATATATATATATATATATATATATATATATATATATATATATACATATATAAATGAGCTTGTATTGTAGAAGTAGAGTCAAGAATGGATCACATATATTTTTCTCAAAGCCTAGGTACCTAATCCCAGAGTTAAAATTGTTCCTATGATCTAAGAAATGGACCTTAGCAATGTCATCGTACCCCAAACCATCTATTAAATTTTTCACATACTTAGCATCCATAGTTTCAGGAATATCCTCAAACACTTTTATTTTTCCCCCTAGGTAAAATGAATCAAAACCTATTTGCCATTGACCACCATGATGTACAATCAAACAAGCTTTTAATTCCATAATCTGACAATCATAAAGAATGGACAGCTTTTAACTTCCTTAACAATGGCGAAATCAACTAAGTACACAAATTTACAACCAAATAAAATAGATGAACATCATAATCATAAATCAAATCAAACATACAATAATAACTAAATGCTAAATAGATTAAGGAACACCAGTGTAAACAGAATAATAACATTCATATTCATTAATATAACTTGTTCATTACAAAAGATCCTACATTAGGCTTCATTAATATAAACCAACAACTTGTTCATTACAAAAGATCCTACATTAGGCTTCATTGAATTGAATTACATACAATTCCATCAACCTAGATCACTAAATAAAGCCTAATCAAAATAAGGTAGCTCCTACATTGTCATAGCAGTGACGTACCAAAAAAAACATCATGAATGTCACATTCACCCAACCTACTTACATTCTAAGCTATGACAATGACAAAAGTCAACCTAGATCATCCTTTAACAACCCAAAAACCTACTGCCACCATAAGCAAAAAAATACCACCTACTACCCCACATACAAGCCACCCCCTAATCTTCCTTGAATAGAAGTGGAAAGCCGTCGAAGTACACAGTCATGTCCTTCTCAATCCACGCAAAGAAGTCCATCCTAAAGTTGTATAAAATGACATGAAGAGCCCAGTCCCTCAGTTCATTCCGACTGTGCACATGGTATAGTAGGTAAGGTACTGTAAACACCTAAAAATGTCTCCCCAAAAACAAACCCGATGATGAACACCTTTCACCGCCATTATTGGTCGGGTTGAGTATTTAATCTTTGGAGTGCTTAAATCCATGTTCTATCCAATAAATTTCATAAAACAATCCCTTTCCTAGCTCATTTCCCTAAACCATAACTTGTTATCCACTTTTCGTGTCCACATCGCAAAACCGAGAGAAACTGATTTTTTGTTCTTATAATTTTCATCCAATTATTATTTGGTTAGATAGTCCTTGAAATAAGCTTTCTAACCATATATCATAAGCCCAATTCCGAGCTATAACAAAAACGATATGAGCAAAACATTAAACTCGGCCCAAAACCGACACCCTTCCACTAAAACGGCCATATCTTAAAATCTACAAAACATTTTGACCTGATTCTAATTGTGTTTGAAAGTAGATTTGATAATATTTCCAATGATATATTATATGCCTTATTCAAAGTTACGGATAAAATGTTATGATGATTTTAAAAATGGGTAAAAAATTGGAATTACCGCGCACAATATAAAAGCACCGTGTCACGGAAACTGATGATGTGGCACGGTGCCTGGTGCCGTGACACAGTAGTTTACATCGTGTCATGGTGCTATTTTCGAAGCTTTTTCGCGTGAAAATCCACCGTGGCACGGTACCTCTTGCCGTGACACGGTACCTACTGCCGTGACACAGTATTTCTCACCGTGTCACGGTGCTTTTTCCGTGTAATTTTCGAATTTTCCCATACCTTGACACGGTGTACTGTACCGTGCCATGGTGGACACTTCCGTGTCATGGTACGTATGTCGTGTCATGTAATTTTCTCGTGTCTTTTCCGCGTAAACCCTTCACGCGTTTTCACTTCCCGTAGGTCAAATATGTCCCGCGTCACTCTAATTTTCCCCGCGTCATGGGATTTTCCCCCGTCTGACGGTGCCTGGCACCGTGTCACGGTGTTCACTGCCGTGTCGCGGTGTTATTTTTAGGGTTTTTATCTTTTTAGGGTTCCGTGTGTTCCCTTTACTCATTTTCCTTTTATACCAATTGACAGGAAACATTTGTTAAGGTCTCAAAGAAAAGTGAATAAAGATCAATTGAAGGTCATAAGTGTAATGAAGGCAAGTGGTGTTGGTAACTGATTCACTACGTCTTTTGTCCAAAGAAGTTGGTGGTTCGCCGAATCTTGGGTGTACTCGAAAGGATATATACAATGCTTTGACTACTGAAAAGGCTAATAGACTTGATGGCTCGGATTGTAATCAATTGATCAAGTATTTTGCTCAAAAGGCAAGCAAAGGAAGCTGATTTCTAGCTATTATGAGTTTGAGGTAGATGAAGGAAATTCCCTTACTAGTGTTTTTTGGAGAGATGGAAGAATGAAAAGGGATTATGAACACTTTGGTGACTTGATGGTTTTTGACACTACTTATAGAACAAACAAGTATGGCATGATCTGTGCCCCTTTTGTTGGCATGAATCACCATTGTAACAATGTCATGTTTGGTATGGGATTTCTTTTAGATGAGAAACAAGTAGTTTCATATGGTTGTTTGAGTATTTCATGAGATCAGTGGGTGGTGGGCATCATCCGATTACTATAATGTAGACCAAGCAATTTCTATTGCAGGGGGTATAAGAGAAATTTTCCCAAATTCTAAACATCGTTTGTGTACATGGCACCTTGGGGAGAACTCAAAAACAAATATCGATAAAATCAGAGCTTTGAAGGGGTTCACTGATCTTTTTTATTATCTGCTCAAGTATTGTGAAACTGCTGCAAAATTCGAACATTATTGGCAAAGGTACAACATTATGAACTTTCTTCATGAAATAATGAATTTTTGATATTAAAACATGAACCTATGTTTGCTTAATATATTTATCTTTTATTTTGCTGTTGCTCATTGTTATTTATATGAACATGTTTATTTTTGTTTATGATCATAATTAGATATTTTATGAAGTTATAGGTTTATTTTATGAATATGCGTTTTTATGAATTTGTTGGTTTAGTATGAACATGTATGCTGGTTGTTTTGTTTGTTGTTATTCTTATGAATGTTTTAAACATTTTTATGAACATATTTAAATATATTATGAAGTTCGTGGATTATTTTATGAATATATGTAATTTGATTATATATATGTTTTTGTTCACTGTTATACATAAAATATTATCTATTATGAACATAATGATGTAGTATATGAATATGATGTTTATTAAAGTGAACTTTCTTATACTAGGATGATGAACAAGTACAATTGTATGATAATGATTGGTTAACTCATTTGTACTCGATCAAAGAAAGATGGTGTCCAGCCTATTCTATAGAATATTTTTTTGGAGTTTTGAGTTCCTAAAGGAGTGAAACAACAAACCGTTCGGTTCTCATAGATTGAGGAAGACGAATGGTTTGTGCGATTTTTACAAGACTTTTCTTGATGTTGTGGCTGAGTGGAGGAGTAAGGAAAGTAAACAGGACTTTCAGTTTTTGATAGGTTATCGTCATTTGGCAGTTGCTAATGTAAGTCTTCTTATTCATGCTAGAGAGGCTTACACAATTTCGGTTTATATTGTGTTTGAAGATCAATTTTCGAAAGCTATTTCTTGTTCTCAAGAGAGAAAGTATGAAAATGATTAGACAATTAGTTACTTGGTATGGAGGCCTAATAAAGATATTATTAGGCATGAGATTGTGTTAAATAAATTCACTAGGGTAATCAACTGTACATGTAAGTATTGGAGTGAAATGGGTTTATTGTGTTCACATTCTCTTCGTATTTACAACATTCATTGTGTTCAAAAGATACCCGAAGAATATATTGTTAAGAGATGAACCAAAACTGCTATGTGTAGTCATGTTGTTGATGAAGTCGTTGTTCAAGAGAATGTGATTTCTTTTTCTATTTAGAGAGCTTAAATGTTAAGAAAGTTTGTTCAACTTGTTACATCTTGCCAAGATCATCTTGAAGCACGAGCTCATGAATATACATTTGAAATGTTAAGGGAGAAGGTTGAGAGTGTTAGGGGGCCAATAGATTTTGATGATGGAGGAGGTTCAAGAGGTTGAAAATGATGCACAACCTATTCAAAAACCGAAAGTAATTAGGAAAAAGGGTGAAAAAAATGCTAGGCCAAAGAGCACTGTTGAAAAAGCTTGTAATAAGACCAAGGGGTGGAAGAAAAAAGTAGATAAATACAAGGATGGAGTTAAAGCTAATGCTCAAAAGGTTTTTCGGGTACTTTTATGAATATTTTGTGTAGTTAAGTGAATATATTTATATGGGATATGAACATAGCTATATTTGTGTTTTATATTGCAGGTTTTAGATGATGATGGTGATCCTTTGACTTACTCACACCCAATAACAAAAGATTCAAGTCTTAATGTCCTTCCAAAACAGACGAATGGGCAATCATCAATGGTAATTTTTAAAATACTTTCTAATTGTAATAGTATTCTATTATTAATTTTTTTATAATATTTTTAGGGTGTTCAAGTTGCAAGTAAGAAGACAAAAGTACCAGAAATGATGCTCAAACTACATCAAGGGAAAATACTTATAATTCAATAAATGCTTCTCAGACTTTATCATCAAAAGTAATCATTTGTTTGAACTTTATGCT